>NC_134585.1:5417500-6017500 GCF_037038515.1 Microtus pennsylvanicus | reverse complement strand
CGCACGCCTTTAATCCCAGCACTCGGGAGGCAGAGGCAGGTGGATCTCTGTGAGTTCGAGACCAGCCTGGTCTACAAGAGCTAGTTCCAGGACAGGCTCCAAAACCACAGAGAAACCCTGTCTCGAAAAACAAAAAAAAAAAAAAATTATTATTATGGTATATAGTGGGATAGTGGGAGCCACCTGTGCTGCGGCATGTGCGTGGAGGTCAGAGGACAACTTTGTGGAGCCATTTCCCTTCTCACGCCTTTATGTAGTCCGGGATCAAATTCAGGTCGTCAGGCTTGGCAGCAAGTGCCTCATCTCACCCCATTCTTTCCATTTTAAATTAATTTTATTTAATTTTATGTACATTGGTGTCTTGCCTACATATATGTCTGTCTAAAGATGTCGGAGCCCCTGGAAGTGGAGTTACAGGCAGTTGTGAGCTGCCATGTGGGTGCTGGGAATTAACCCAGGTGCTCTACAACAGCTGACCCACTGAGCCATTTCTCCAGCCCTGAACCATTCCTTACTGAAGTGACTCCTACACGTTTTTCTCCTATTTTTTGAGACGGGTTTCCCCGCAGCTCAAATTGTTCTTTTTTTAAAATATTTATTTATTTATTTATTATGTATATAATATTCTGCCTCCATGTGTGCCTGCAGGCCAGAAGAGGGTGCCAGATCTCATTACAGATGATTGTGAGCCACCATGTGGTTACTGGGAATTGAACTCAGGACCTTTGGAAGAGCAGGCAATGCTCTTAACCACTGAGCCATCTCTCCAGCCCTCAAATTGTTCTTTAAGTCACTATACCACCAAGGATGACCTTGAACTCCTGATCCTCCTGCCCCCATCTCCTGAGTGCTGGGTTTACAGCTGTGTGTGCACCACAGTTCTACACAGTGCTGGGGATGGAGCCCTGGATTTCATGTGTGCAAGGCGAACACTGTGTTGTCTGAGCCGGGCCCCCGGCTCTGCTGCTGTACTCTTATTGATTTCTGATGTCTAGTTACCAACAGTTCACACTGTCACGCTGTGTTTTCTAATAGTCCTCTACGTGGTTCTAGCAGTTTTATCGGCTCTGTGAGCTCTTCTCTTTTCTACAAAACTTGAATGTGTGTGTGTGTGCGCGCGCATGCGTGCACTGTCAGTTATTAATATCAGGCACTCAGGGAGAAACAGATTAACAAAGACTTTGAGTAGCAGGCCTTGCTACACACAGAGCCCTCAGGATCAGCAAGGAGGGCGTTAGGGAAAGGCAGGGCATATCAGTGTACTGTCAGCGTTTCCTTACTCCGATGGCTTCTGTTTCTTTGGACAACTTGGCAAACATGGGTTTGGAGCATGAGCAGTGGACAGAGCCTCCCCCACAGGAGAATGGAGGATTCCTCCCCCTGTCTATGGCCCAGCATGCGGAGCTAGCTTCTGAAGAGCAGACAGCTAGGATGATCACTGTGGGACTTCTGAAGCCCGGCTAAGATGTGATAAAACATCCCGCTTGGTTGGCTTGCTCTTCTAGAGCATTCCGAGGAGCCAGTTTTCGGGCTGCAGAGAGGCATCCTCCTCTGTGGCTTTGAAAGGAGGTTTTCTCACTGAATTAAAAACTCTGTTTTTGCTTAGGCAGGCCGGCCAGTGAACTGCAGGATCTATCTGCAGGTCTCCATCCCCCTCCCCTTCCCTCCCACACACCCAAGGGCCTGAATTACAGAAACAGGCCATCACAGGGGTTTTACAATGGGCCACCCTGAACTCAGGTCTTCTTTTTTTGTTGTTTTTTTTTTTTTTGTTTTGTTTTTTTTGTTTTTCGAGACAGGGTTTCTCTGTGGCTTTGGAGCCTGTCCTGGAACTAGCTCTGTAGACCAGGCTGGTCTCGAACTCACAGAGATCCACCTGCCTCTGCCTCCCGAGTGCTGGGATTAAAGGCGTGCGCCACCATCGCCCGGCAACTCAGGTCTTCTGTAAGCCCTTTACCCAGGAGCCATCGGCCTTCCTCCCCACCCCCATCTTTTGTCAGCCAAAGCCGCTATTTCCCACTTTCTTTCCTCTCTCTGTTTCCAAGGTGGGGGACAGAGACAGAGGTGGAGAGCCTGGTACCTCATGCATGCGCAGACAGGCACTGAGCTCCCGTGGGGTCGCTTGTCTCCACAGGAGGTACTGGCATGAGGCAGCAGAACTGGTATGGGCTGTCAGCGAAGATGGGCACAGTGCTGTCAGGGGCCTTTTCCATCATGGCCACCCACATGCACCTCATCTTCGAAAAGAAGTACCTTGGGAACGACAACTGCACGAGTAGCCTCCAGAGTCAGGGCATCAATGTTGTGAGATACTTCTTCATCTGCTGGAGCTTCAAAATCATCCTGTTCCTGTCCCTCGTCACCATGGCCGTCAGCTGCTTCCTCCTGTACTCCGTGTATGCCCAGATTTATGGGGGTCTCATGAGCTACACCATCTGGATCTTCACCTATGAGTCCATCAACCTGGTGGTCCAAATCCTCACTGATGAGTTCTGCATGACGCTGGTCAGAGCCATGCGCTGGTTCGGTTGGGTGTCCCGGGCATCCCTACACAGCTTCTGTCTGTACTTTGTCGTTACCCATGCCCAAATCATCTACCAGAGCAAGAAACAGGGCAACATACTCTCTTACCATAGGCGCATCTCTTTGGGAGCTGGAGACAACCCCCGGCGGAAATCTAAGATTTTAACTTTTGTCCACCATTACAATGAGTAAAGGTGGCCATTAAAACCCTGGAGGCTCTCAGGGTAGCCCCAGTCTCCCCAGATCACCTTTGTGGGGAAAGGAGAGTTTCTTTTGCTATGCTATATCTTCTTTAGCCTCTGCCCCTAGCTAGCGATGTCTCCTGTTATAGTTCAAATAAGTAAAAATAAACAAATAAATAAATAAGAAGAGGAAAAACCATTCTTTAGTTTCTGTCTTGAGTTTCACCCCCAACACACATAGTTTGTCAAAAAGTGGTCACAGGGGTTGGAGCAATGGCTCTGCAGTGAAAAGCACTGGCTGCTCTTCCAGAGGACCTGGATTTGGTTCCAGAACCCGCACAGCAGCTCACAAACATCTGTAACTCCAGCGCTAAGGGATCCAATGCCCTCTTCTGGCCAACACAGGCAATTACACACACCGTGCACACATGTACATGCAATCAGTCACCCACTTAGTCACTGTTCTATTGCTGTGAAGAGACACTATGGCCATGACAACTCTTACAAAAGAAAGCATTTATTTTGGGAGGCGGAGCTTGCTTACACTTTTAGAGGCTTAATCCATTATCATCGTGTCAGGAAACATGACGGCTCCCATGCAATGGAAGTACAGCTGACGAATTTACATCCTAATCCAAAGGCAGCAAGCGGGCAGAGAGAAAACCTGGGCCTGCCATGGGCTTTTGAAACCTCGGTGCACACCCCTAGTGACACACTTCCTCCAGCAAAGTCATAATACCTAATCCTTTCTAACAATTCCACTCCCTGGTGACCAAGCATTTGAGTATATGAGCCTATCAGAGCCATTCTTATTCAAACCATCACACCCATATAAAAAGAAAATAAATCTCTTTATAAAAAAAAAAGTATCTAGTCGGGCATTGATGACACACGCCTTTAATCCCAACACTTGGGAGGCAGAGGCAGGTGGATCTCTCTGAGTTCCAGCACAGCCAGGGCTACACAGAGAAAGCCTGTCTCAGGGGAGGGGTAGCTGTCAAAGGCACCTGTCTAATCAAAAGGAATCTGTTAAACTTGTTGCTATGCCTGTTGCTATGAATGATGAGAAAAAGCACCTGCCACCAAGCCTGAGGACCTGAAGTCAGCCCTACATGGGGCACAGAGAGCTGACTCCAGGAAAGCTGTCCTCCGACCTTCACATACGTGCACACTGTGCGAGTAGTCTGGCCCCGCCACACACACACACACACACACACACACACACACACACACACACACACACGTAAAAAAATGAGAGGGCTGGAGAGATGGTTCAGTGATTAAGAATTCTTGCTGCTCGGGGGCTAGAGAGATGGCTCAGCGGTTAAGAGCACTGACTGCTCTTCCAGATGTCCTGAGTTCAATTCCCAGCAACCACATGGTGGCTCACAACCACCTATAATGAGATCTGGTGCCCTCTTCTGGCCTACAGGCAGAATACTGTATGAATAAATAAATAAATCTTTAAAAAAAAAAAAAAGAATTCTTGCTGCTCTTGCAGAAGCCCGGGGTTTGAGTCTCAGTACCATATCAGGTACCTCATAAGCTCCAGTTCCACAGGGATCTGATGCCTTCTTCCAGCCTCTGTGGGCACTGCACACATGAGTGCATACACACACACACACACAGATAAAATTAATTTTTGGGGGAAACAGGATCTCATCAAGCCTTGGCTGGCTTAGAACTCACTCTGTAGAGTAGGTTGGCCTCAAACTCACATAGATTCCTCCTGCCTCTGCCTCCTTAGTGCTAGGATTAAAGAAATGTGACAACACATCAGGCCAAAAACAAGTTTTGTTTGTTTATTTGTTTTTGAGACAGGGTTTCTCTGTGTAGCTCTGGTTGTCCTGGACCTTACTCTGTAGACAAAGCTGGCTTCCAACTCAGAGATCCCCTTGCCTTTGCCTCCCGAGTGCTGGAATTAAAGGCATGTATCACCACACCCAGCCAAAAAACAATTTTTAAAAGAAAAATAAAATAAAAGAGGAAACTTAGCCAGGTATGGTAATTGTCTTTGGAGACCCCAGCGAGGCCAGGTACATGGGCAGTAAGAGAATTTACTGGAATCCAGTCAAAGACAGAGAATTAACTGGAATGTGCTGTGAAAGGCCCAGCAGGCATGTTCGAGAGGGATTCGCTGTGCTGGGAAGACGGGAAAGCTCTGCAGATGGCAGTTAGAAACGGTTAGGTGTCTCTGGGCAGAGTGCCTGGGTGAGGCGACTGTCTGCGTGACTCTGCACACACTTCACTGTTTTTCTGAAGTTTGCAGTGTGACTTCCTTCTTTTTGGAGTAGCTATGTGAGCATGACGTCAGAAGTCACGAAGGCCAGACTAAATCTCTCCTGTGCCTGTTTGTTAATGTATGAAATTCCCCATGCTAACTCTGTGCAGCCCTGGATGTCCTGGAACTCTGTGCACACAGGCAGGCTGGCCTTGAACTCAGAGATCTCCAGGCCTCTGCCTCCCAAAGGATTCAAGGCATGTGCCGCCATTTGTCCAGTACCCCAGTACCTCTTCAAGGTCCCAACGCCACTCAAAACTGTCACAATGACAGACAGTTTGACATAACATAGCATGCTTGTGTGATATCTCACTAAGGTCTCTATTGCTGTGATGAAACACCGTGATCAACGCAATTTGGGGGAAAGGGTTTATTTGGCTTACACTTCCACCTTGTAATCCATCACTGGAAGAAGTCAGGACAGGAACTCAAGCAGGACAGGCACCTGGAGGCAGGAGCTGATGCAGGACACATGGAGGGGTGCTGCTTACTGGCTTGCTCCTCATGGCTTGTTCAACCTGCTTTCTTATAGAACCCAGGACCACCAGCCCAGGGATGGTACTGCTCACCATGGACTTGACCCTCCCCCATCAATCACTAATTAAGGAAATGTCCTATAGGCTTGTCTACAGCTCAGTCTTATGGAGGCATTGTCTCAATTGAGCCTCCCTCCTCTCCAGTGACTCTAGCTTGTGTCGTGTTGACATAAAACTAGCACATGTGTATAGAAACAAACTGTAGAATCAGCTGAAATTTTGGGCCAGGGGAACAGGCAGTGGTACAATATAAGGATTGAACACAAAGCCTCCCCAATACTAGGCAAGTGTGCTTTCATTGGGCTAGTCCTCAGTAAAACTATCTTCGTGGTAGTGAGTCTTCTGAGCCATGAGAACAGTGTTCTCTCTCCACGTCCTCAATTGCTTGAGGTCTTCAGTATCTTTTATCAGTGTCTGTGTGTATGTTCATGTGTTTGTATGTCTTAGTTAGGGCTTTTATTGCTGTGAAGAGACACTATGACCACAGCAACTCTTACAAAGAAAACATTTAGTTGAGGTGATGGCTTACAGTTTCGGAGGTTCATGACAGGGATCATGGCAGCATGAGACAGAGGTGATGCTGTGAACTCTTAACCAGAAGGCAGCAGGAAGTTGACTGCCACACTGAGTGAAGCTACAGAAAAAGACCCCAAAGCCCGCCCTCACAGTGACGACACACTCACAACAGAAGGTGCGGCCCAGATTACAGGTGTGCCCTCCAGTCTCGAGGTCTGGATTAAAGGCTTGTGCCCTCCAGCCTCCCCCAACAAGGCCACACCTCCTAATAGTGTCACTCCTTATGAACTTATGGGGATCAAATACATTCAAACTACCACAGTGTGTGTGTGTCTTTTTAAAAGATTTACTTATTTATTTATTTATTTATTTATTTATTTATTTATTATGACAGTGTTCTTTTTGCATGTATACCTGCATGCCAGAAGAGAGCATCAGGTCTCATTATAGATGGTTGTGAGCCACCATGTAATTACAAGGTATTGAACTCAGGACCTCTGGAAGAGCAGCCATCTCTCCAGCCCATGACTTCATCTCTTAACTTTAACATTATCACATAGAAATATAATTGAACTCATATAACACAATGTACCTCAACTTGTGTGTTAGGTCTGGTCATGTTTTGGTTTTGCTTTTGAGACAGGGTCTCGTGTAGCCCAGACCGGCTTTGAACTCACCATGCTGCTAAGAACAACCTTGAAATGAGCTTAAACTTCTGATCCTCTGGTCCCCACCTCTGGCGTGCTGGGTTTACAAGCATGTACCACTACATTAGGTTTTTTGTTTTGCTTTTGTTTTGTTTGGGTTTTGTTGTTGTTGCTCTGTTTTGCTTTTTTGAGACAGGGTTTCTCTGTGTAGCCCTGGACATCCGGAAACTCACACTGTAGTCCAGGCTGGTCTCGAACTCACAGAGATCCGCCCACCTCTGCCTCCCGAGTGCTGGGACTAAAGGTGTGCACCACCATCGCCCAGCTCTTTATAACTAGCTCCTTGTCCAAGCATATTCTTACATTAGAAGCTAAAGTCTGCTATCCATAGCTGTATTCCAACCAAGACCGTATGCAGTGCCCAAAAGGCCCAGGAGAGGTTGTTGGGTACCCCGGAGCTGGAGTTACAGGTAGTAGTGAGCTACCCAACATAGATGCCAGGAACCAAAACACGTCCTCTGCAGGATCAGCAAGCACTCCTAAATGATGAGCAGGCTCTACAGCCCCTCCTTCCACCCCTCCTCCCTTCCTGATGGTGTTTGTTTTATATTGCACATATTCATGAGTTCACTGGAGACATTTTCATGGACTGTATCATGTCCTTGGGGGAGGGGGCTCAGTGGTGTGAGCACTCGCACCACAATCATGAGGGTCAGAGTTTGTTCCCCAGCCCACATGTATCAAGACAGGTAGGTATACCTTCTAATACAAATAGCCCCAGCTCCTATGGAGGCAGAGACGGGAGCATCTCTGGGACTTGCCAGCTTCCAGCCTGGCCAAGAAAATGTGAACCAAGATTCAGGTAGAGGTTCTGCCTCAATGAAAAGGCAGAGAGTGGCACGGCAGAGGAAGGGACTGGATGCCCTTTTCTGGCCTCCGAGTGCAGGTGAACAGGGCCATGGAAGGGGACTGGGGAGGTGGCTCAAAGGTTAAAAGCACGGCAATCTTACCAAAAGCGATCTACAGATTCAACGCAGTGCCCATCAAAATCCCAGCAGAATTCTTCAAAGACCTAGAAAGAATGGTACTCAACTTCACATGGAAAAGCAAAAAATCCAGGATAGCCATACAATCCTGTACAATAAAAGAACTTCTGGAGGCATCACAATCCCTGACTTCAAACTCTACTACAGAGCTACAGTACTGAAAACAGACTGGTATTGGCATAAGAACAGACAGGAGGACCAATGGAACTGAATAGAAGACCCAGATATCAATCCACACACCTCTGAACACCTGATATTTGATAAAGAAGCAAAAAATATCAAATGGAAAAAAGAAAGCATATTTAACAAGTGGTGCTGGCATAACTGGATATCAACATGTAGAAGAATGAAAATAGACCCATATCTATCACCATGCACAAAACTCAAGTCCAAATAGACCAAAGACCTCAACATAAAGCCAGCCACACTGAACCTTATAGAAGAGAAAGTGGGAGATACACTTGAATGCATTGGCACAGGAACCACTTCCTAATTATAACCCCAGCAGCACAGACACTGAGAGAAACAATTAATAAATGGGACCTCCTGAAACTGAAAAGCTTCTGTAAAGCAAAGGACACGGTCAACAAGACAAAACGACAGCCTACAGAATGGGAAAAGATCTTCACCAACCCCACATCAAACAGAGGTCTGATCTCCAAAATATACAAAGCACTCAAGAAATTGGACACCGAAAGATCACATAATCCAATAAAAAAAATAATAAAGGACATGTGCTCAACTATGTTCATAGCAGCTTTGTTTGTCATAGCCAGAACCTAAATGCCCCTTGACTGAAGAATGGATAAGGAAAATGTGGTACATTTACACAATGGAGTACTACACAGCAATAAATAAATAAATAACCCTGGAATAACAGTGGAGTGAGGTGGGTACCAGGAAATGACAAGGTGTCTTATGTCTCCAGATCAGCCTCAAACTTGCTATATAATAAATAATGGCCTTGATAGGACTGGAGAGATGGCTCAGAGGTTAAGAGCGCCGACTGTGCCAGGTGGTGGTGGCGCACGCCTTTAATCCTAGCACTCAGGAGGCAGAGACAGGCCAATCTCTGGGAGTTCGAGGCCAGCCTGGTCTATAGAGCTAATTCCAAGACAGGCTCCATAGAGAAACCCTGTCTTGAAAAAACAAAACAAAGCAGGAAAAAAATGAGCACTGCCTGCTCTTCCAGGGTCCTGAGTTCAATTCCCAGGAACCACATAGCAGCTCACAACCATCTGTAATGAGGTCTGGTGCCCTCTTCTGGCATACAGGCATATATGGTATGCATAATAAGTACTTTTTTGTTTGTTTGTTTTTTTTGAGACAGGGTTTCACTGTAGTTTTAGAACCTGTCCTGGAACTAGCTCTTGTAGACCAGGCTAGCCTCTAACTCACAGAGATCCGCCTGCCTCTGCCTCCCGAGTGCTGGGATTAAAGGCGTGCGCCACCAATAAATGAATAAATCTTTTTTAAAAAAAGGAAAGAATGGCCTTGAAATTAAGATCCCCCTGTGTCTACCTGGTAGGTGTTAGGATTACCAGCGTGTGCCGCCATAGCAGGCTCATGTAGAGCTGGGCATGGAGCCCACAGTTCCAAACAGCAACTTTTCAAACATATGAGCCCATGGGGGCCATTCTCACTGACCTCACCATGTACAGCTTGTTGGATAAGATATGTGTAGTGGTTTGAAAGAAAATGGCGCCCAAAGGGAGTGGTACCATTAGGGGGTGTGGCTTTGTTGGAGTAGGAAGTGTGTCACTGTGGGGGCGGGCTTTGAGTTCTCCCTTTGTCAGGTGATTTCCTGTTACGTTGTGGTCGAGACTTAGCCAGCACCACGTCTGCCTGCACTCGGCCATGCTCCCCACCCCGATGATAATGGACTAGACCTCTGAAACTGTCAGCCAGCCACTTCAATTAAACGCTTTCTCCTTCATAATAAAGTTGCCGTGGTCATGGTGTCTCTTCACAGCAATAGAAACCCTAAGACAGAATGTCACTGGGGATGGACTTTGAGGTTTCAAAAACCAGCGCCATTCCCAGTAAACTCTCGGCCTCTTATTTAGGGATCGGATGTAAGCTCTCAGTTACGGCTTGGGCTTTCCTGCCTGCTGGTGTGACAGGCTGGTCACGGACTCGCCCTCTGGTACGGAAAACTCCAGATAAACTCCTCTGACGTGGCTTTAGTCATAGCGCCTTATCACAGCAACAGAAGAGAAACCAAAGCCGAGTGTGGCAGTGCACACCTTTAATCCCAGCATTTGGGAGGCAGAGGCAGGAGGATCCTTGTGTGTTCGAGCAATTTCCAGGACAGCCAGGACTACACAAGGAAACACTGTCTCAAATAATAATAATAGTAATAACATAACCCAAGATGGAGCCCCTGGAGCTGGAGCTACAGGCAGCTGAGCCACAGGACCTCGGGGTTGGGAACTGAACTTTGCTCCTCTATAGGACCACACAGGCTCCTAACTGATGAGTCCGTGTTACTTTTTAGTTTGGTTTTAAGGCAGAGTCTCCTGTAAGCCAGGCTGAGAATGACCTTGAACCCCTTATCTCCCTGCCCCCAGAGCTGTTCACCACCTTACAGCTGGGCGGAGACAGGGTCGTAAGCTTCCCCTAGGCCAATGGTGTTTTTTGCGTCCCAACAACGTGATTCCAGCTGCTTAGGTTAGCCCACACCAGACTCTTTATCTGGATCATAGTTGTGGAGTAACCTTTTATACTCTGCAAAGATGGGTCTTTGCCAAGGTGCCTTCTGATTGGCTTAACAAAGAGCTGAATGGCCAATAGCTAGGCAGGAAGATGTTAGGCAGGACTTCTGGATAGGGGAGGTGGGGGTGGAGAGATGAATCTAGGCGCAGGATAGAGGCCAGAGGAAACAGGAGGTGCAAGATGGAAGAGAGGTAAAAAGCCAGAAGGCAAAATGTAGATTAATATAATGGATTAATTTAAATTATAAGAGCTATTGGGACAAACCTAAGCTATAGGCTGAGCTTTTATAATTAACTATAAATCTTTGGTTGCTTTTTTGTGAGCCAGCGGCCCAAAGAAAAATCTGACTGCAGATGGTCTTTGTCCCTCTATCCCCTAGTTACACCTAATGATTTGGGGAATCCGTCTTGAGCAAGCTCTGCCTGTCATGTTTACCCCTGATTTTCCCCTTCAGGACCTAACCCGGTGACTTTGGTATAAAATGAACTGCAAGATGGTATCCACCATAGCGGGCATCTTCTCCATCCTCAACACCATCCAGTTCTTCATCTTTGATCTGAATCAGATAACACACATTGGCTTCGAAGACAAATACAGCATCTACCTGGACATGAACTCTGAGGTCTCATCCTGGGCCGTGGTCTACAGGCACAACATCAGCACCGGCCTGTCTATCACCACCATCACTGTCAGCTGCTTCCTCCTCTTCTGCCTCGACAAGAACATGCTCATCGGGCTGATCATCTACGTCCTGTGGATCACTGTTTACGAGCTCTTCAGCTTCACCATGGTGGTGCTCATCCACGGCACCATCAAGGAGCAGTTCAAGGACCTCGGCCACCTGTATCTGCTCTTGCAAATCTTCCGCATGCTCCTGCACTTCACCTCTCTGCCGTTCATCGTCAAGCACGGCTACACGCTCTACAAGGACCCCAAGACAGTGAGCATAGCCGGCCGCCGCAAGCGCTCCTCCATCAGCACGGTGGACTCGTGGCCGCCCATTCCTGTCGGCCTGAGCTCTTTGTACCGCAAAACAAACTGAACCAGAAGTGGGGTGGTGCTCACCCGTGGCGGAAACCCTCCCTTCCTGGCCTTCGATCTGTTCATGCTACTTGTCTTTTCTTGTCTTTTCGGGGTTTTTTGAGTAATATGCATGGGAGAGTGATATAGCCTTGGTTACCTAATGATATATTTGTATATATATGTTATATATGTTATCTTGGTGTTGACTATCTTGTTGGTACCTATTTTTAACTCTTTCCAAAAAATATTTAATTTTTATCTTTTTTCTTTTTCTTAAAGATAGGGTCCTGTTATTGAGGGTCCGTAACCCTGGAACTCAACATGTAGACCAGACTGGCCTAAAACTCAGAGATCTTCCTGTCTCTGCTCTCTAGGATTAAAAGTGTATGCCACTACACCCAGCAATTTTTATCATTTTTAGAGATACATTTTAAAATTATGAGTGTGTTTGTATATGTATGTGTATATATGAGAGAGAGAGAGACACAGACAGACAGACAGACAGACAAACACACACACAGATTATGTGGATGTCAGTGCAGATAACCAGAGGCCAGAGGCATAGGATTCCTTGGAACTGGTCTTACATGTGGTTGTGAGCCGCCCTATGCAGGTGCTGGGAACTGAACTCCGAGGTCCCCTGCAAAAGCAGCAAGTGCTGTTAA
The DNA here is from genome assembly GCF_037038515.1 of Microtus pennsylvanicus. Lineage (NCBI taxonomy): Eukaryota > Metazoa > Chordata > Mammalia > Rodentia > Cricetidae > Microtus > Microtus pennsylvanicus. The sequence goes on along the minus strand of NC_134585.1, from coordinate 6,005,366 downwards.
CCATTGAGCCATCTCTCCAGCCCCATCTCGTTTTGAATTATGTGTCTGCATGGGGGTATATGTCTGTAAGCACAGGTGCCCTCAGAGGCTGGAGACCTCGAATCCCCTGGAACTACGGGAGCTGTGAGCTGCCCAACACGGGTGCTGGGAACCAAAATCGAGTCTTCTAGAGGAGCAGAGTGCTCCCTTCACCACCAGCCCACTCCTGCCCCTCTCACTTCCTTCGTTTTGAACTTTGTGAGTTTATGAGGATGTGCACATTCATGCACGTCAGTGCAGGCCCTCGGGTGCCGTGTGTGGAGGTCGGTCCTCACCTTCCACCCTGTGTGGGGTGAGCTCTTGTCTTGTTGCAGCTTCCAGGAGTCTCCCATCTCTGCCTCTCGTCTTACTGTGAGAGCGCTGGGGTTACAGGTGTTATTACAAATGCGTGCTTTTCCATGGGCTCTGTGGATTTGCATGCAGGTCTTCACACTTTTGAGACTAACACTTTACCCACTGTGCCATTTCCCATGGTTGGCCTCCTATTAGCCGAGGATGACCCAGACTTTCTGATCGTCCTCTCTCTGGATGCTGGGGTCACAGATGGACAACAAACGTCATAATCCATCTTTACAGTGCTGGGGATCAAGGAGGGTTTATTTGTGCTAGAAAAGCACTCTACTGGAGTTGAAAAATGGCTCAGTGGTTAGGAACACTGGCTTTTCTTCCAGAGGACCTGGGTTCAATTCCTAACACCCACATGGCAGCTCTCAACTGTCTGTAACTCTAGTTCCAGAGGCTCCAACACATTCACACAGACATACATGCAGGTCAAACACCAATGCACATAAAATTAAAATAAATAAGTCATTAAAGAAAAATAAAAAGAAAGAAAAGCAGTCTACTGAGTACATCCCTAACCCCCCAAAAAATTTTAAAAAATGTTTGAATGAATCAGGGTCTCATTATGTAGACCATCTAGCCTGGGACTTACTATGTCAGTCAGGCTGACCTGGAACTTAGATGCACCTACCTCTGCCTCCTGAGGCTAGGCTTAAAGATGCCACCATTGTTTACTTGTTTGTTTGTTGAGACAGGGTTTCTCTGTAGCTTTGGAGCCTGTCCAGGAACTAGTTCTTGTAGACCAGCCTCGAACTCCCAGAGATCTACCTGACTCTGCCTCCTGAGTGCTGGGATTAAAAGTGTGTGCCACCACCACCCAGCGGGCAGTGAGCTTCAAAATAAGGGTTCTTTAGGGGCCTGGAGAGATGTCTCAGTGGTTGAGAGCCTGTGCTCTGCTTGCAGAGGACCTGAGTTCAGTTCCTAGCACCGTACCCTGGTGGTTCACAACCACGCGTCACTGGGCCCCAGAGAATCCAGTGGCCTCTCCTGGCTCCGTGGGAACTTGTACTCTTGCATACATACCCACATTCACATCCACACACTGACACATAACTAACAGGTAAAAACAAGTCTTTAAAGTAGGGTGAAGTGGCATCTTAGAAAAAAACCCATAAGCTGGGTGGTGTTGGAGGCCTTCACTAATCTGCTAAACACAGCCTGGAATCCCAGCAACTGGCAATAGGAGACAGGGGATATCAGTAGTTCAAGGCCATCCTCATCCACGCATCACACATCAGGTCAGCCTGGGCTGCCGGAGACCCCGAGACCCTGTGTGGGGAAAACAGAATAAGGAAAAAGCTAGAAGCTGGATGCAGTGGGGGTCACCCTCTGTCCCTGCACCTGGGAGGCTGAGACAAGTCCGTCTCTGTTGGAAATGGAAGCTAACCTGATCTACAGAGAGAGTTCTGTTCTACATAATGAAACCCTGTCTCAAAAAATAAACAAACAAACAAACAAACCTTTGGGAGTGGAGAAGTGTTCTCCACGTGGGGGTGCACATGCACGGAGCCCCCAGGCAGATGCCAGACGCCCATCATCACGCTCCTTTTCATCCCTTCCAGACAGGGAACCCGGGCTTGCTGTTTCTTGGCTAAGCGCTAGCAGCCAGCAAAGCTTCCTGTCCCCTGGCTGGATACTATGGTCTGAACTGAGGTTCACGACCTGGGCAGCTCTTTTTTTTTTTTTAAATATTTATTTATTTATTATGGACACACTATTCTGTTTGCATATATGTCTGTAGGCCAGAAGAGGACACCAGACCTCATTACAGATAGTTGTGAGCCACCATGTGGTTGCTGGGAATCGAACTCGGGTCCTTTGGAAGAGCACGCAATGCTCTCAACCGCTGAGCCATCTCTCCAGCCCCCACCTGGGCAGCTCTTACTCAACGAGCCATTTTCCCAGACCCCGACTCCGTCCGTTTGGACCACACTCCTCCCAAACCTGAGCAACCTGAGGGCTCGGACTCACTGTATCCAGGACAGCTTAGCTGTCTATTAAGCCCATAACTCAAGCTACAAGAAATTAATTTGGACCCAGAACAGTTTTCCAAATCACCACTAGATGGCGATCTGTGACAAGTTTCCAGTTAGTATTGTTGGCCAAAACCAGATTGTCCAAGCAGAATTGAAACCTGCCCCAGAATCTAACCCCCTACCCTAGAGTCTGTGGCTGAACTGCAAACTGGGGAACCTGTGTGCCAAAAAGATAGAGTAAGTAAAGTTCCAGAAATAAACTCAACTAAGAGATACTCGAGCTGGGCCATCCCATCTGCCGAGAACACTGAGGCAGGAGGATCAAAAAGTTCCAGACCCCCCTGGGTTAGAGGGTTAGGGTGAGAACTCAAGACCAATCGGCACCTTAGTGAAACTATCACAAAGAAAAAAAAAAGAGGGCTGGACTGGGGAGCTGGCAGGATGGCTCTGCAGGCTACAAACGTTTGCTGCCAGAGCCTGGAAGCCGCCTGTAGTGGAAGGGGAACCCGTGCCCCGGGGCACACAGAGACACAGTAATAATAGCAATAAGTACATACTTTTAGTTTTAGGGTTTGGTTTTTTTTTTTTCCAGTTTGTTTTTGGATCTTCGAGACAGGGTTTCTCTGTAACTGCCCTGGCTTTGCCCTAGAATTCCCTATGTAGACCAAGCTGGCCTCAAACTCAGAGATCCGCCTGTCTCGGCCTCAAACTCAGAGATCCGCCTGTCTCTGCCTCCTGAGTGCTAGGACTAAAGGCGTGCGCCACCACCGCCCGGCCTATTTTTAGGTTTTTAAGAAGAGAAGGAAGGTGCTTGGTGTAGGAAACTCTAAGGCACTGTACACAAAAACAAGTTCCTAAAAATGCCAAAACCCCCAAAAGCACGGTTTTCCCTACCTCTTGCTTTCTATTCACTACTCTGTTCCCCTCTGGTCCAGCCTTCACACTTCCCTTCCACGGAGGCTGCTTCTCCTTGTCTAATCCTGACTTCGCCATCATCACCTGCCAACAGGTGTCTCTCTTGGCTCATGGACACCCATATATCTGCACACACACACACAGCTCCAAATGTCAGGGCTCAGGCCCACTTTCCCCTGGCCTTCCCTCTACACTGATGAACCCCACATATGCCTCCAGTTTTGACCTCTCTGAAGTCCAGTTTGTTTATGCAACTGCTTCCCTGAGGGGCTAACTTTCCTCTCATAGCTCAGAAAGAACCCAGTCAGAGCAGATGCCCTTTGAACAAACAGTCTAATAAAGGAATAAGATGTTGTTTCCATGAATAAAGGGATAAGACTCAGTTCCCGCAGGGTGTCCTCTGACCTCCACACTCCTGCACCCTGGCTCTGCAGCCCACACCCATTAACACACACATAAATATATAAATGTGATTTTAAAGTCTATTTAAATTTTTTTATTATTAAGCCAATTGGTGGTGGTGCACATCTTTAATCCCAGCACTCAGGAGGCAGAGGCAGGTGGATCTCTGAGTTTGAGGTCAGGCTGGTCTACAGACCGAGTTCTAGGACAGCAAGAGCTACACAGAAAAATCCTGTCTCAAAATAAAAGTAAACAGAATAAACAAAATCTTGGCTAGGCATGCACTCCAGAGGCAGAGGCAGAGGCAAGCAGATATCTTTGCATTCAAAGCCAACCTGATCTATGCAGTTTCAGGCCAGCCAAGGTACACAGTGTAACCCTCTATTAGAAAAACAAAAAAAATCAAGTCTTAATATATATAATCTTAAATATATGGTGGTCAGAAAAAAATAAAAAATATATATTATATTTGTTTATCTGTCAGGGGGGCTGGTGTGCAGTGGGGCACATGTATGGGTCAAAGGGCAGCTTCTGGAAGTCTGCTCTCTCCTTTTGCCACACGCGTTCCAGGGTATAGACTCGATTGTCAGGCTTGGCAGCAAGCACGAAGACCCAGTCTATCTCACACCCCCTGAAAATCTTTTCTTCCTTCAATATTTCTTTCTTTTCTTCCTAAAAATGTATTCATTCATTATGTATTCAATGTTCCGCCTGCATGTGTGCCTGCGGCCCAGAAGAGGGTACCAGATCTCATTACAGATGGTTGTGAGCCTCACTGCGGTTGCTGGGAGTTGAACTCAGGACCAACCATCTCTCCAGCCCCTTGATTTAACTTCTATCTTGACTCTTTGGGAGTTTCACATCATGCACTCCAATACTGCTTACCTCCGGGTTCCCCCATATCCTCCCCTTATCCCTGCTGTGCCCCCCACAAAAGAAAACAAAATAAAGTAAGCAAAGAAAAGCAAGCAAACAAGCAAAATCATAGAAACAAAACAAAACCCCAAAAACCAAAGCCTCCAATGCCACCGGGACGAATGAAGAGGAGTGAGAGAGGCGGGAAAAAACTTTTTTTAATACCATAAAGATTTCAGTGCAGCTGGTACCAAGAAGCCCTGCTGGTAGAGTCCCTAGAGAGACATTTATTTGGCTGGGAACTAACGTCCCCAAACAACAGACCCCCAAGTAGCTGGATCCCACAATAACCCACGAGTGACCTTGGGGGTACTTCCTCCCCCTTTAACTGCAGGTGACAAGTCCTGGATTCTCACAGGAACTACAGCACACTAACCATGAACGGTACTAACCACTGAGTGTCGGGATCATTTGTTCCCCATCAGTAGCTGAAGCTGGGAGAAAATCTGCTTGCTCGCACACACGCATGCACGTGGGCACCCACTTTCCTCACTGATTTTAGAGGTCAGAGCTAGCCGGGCGGTGGTGGTGCACGCCTTTAATCCCAGCAATCGGGAGGCAGAGGCAGGCGGATCTCTGTGAGTTCAAGGCCAGCCTGGTCTACAAGAGCTAGTTCCAGGACAGGCTCCAAAATCTGCAGAGAAACCCTGTCTAGAAAAAAATCAAAAAAAAAAAAATAGAGGTCAGAGCTAAGTGGAGCTCTGTCCCTGCTAGGTCTGCGGTGATGTCATCTCTGACCACAGGTCATAACAAAGACAGTTGCCTAAGTTGTTTTTTTTTTTTCAGGAACTTGAAGATAGCTCAGGTAGACTGATACCCTTGACCCCTGACCTGTGTGACTGTGAGGGTGTCCTGTAGGTGACCTTTTGACTTCAGCTAGCCCAACACTCAACCCTTAGATCACGCGAAAGGCGCACACTTCCTCCAAAGAGCAGTGAAGTGGGTTCGTGTGTGTGCAGAGCACATGTGACCTTAGGCTGCCTTCCCTCACCTTCTGTGTGTGCAGACCACAGGTTACCTTAGGCTGCCTTCCCTCACCTTCTGTGTATGCAGACCACAGGTTACCTTAGCCTGCCTTCCCTCACCTTCTGTGTGTGCAGACCACAGGTTACCTTAGCCTGCCTTCCCTCACCTCAGCTTCCCCACACCTCAAACCACCACTACTCCAGTCCCATAAACCCCCTAATTGCTAATATTTAAAAAATTAAGAATTCTAAGTGACCGGGCAGTGGTGGTGCATACTTTTAATCCCAGCACTTGGGAGGCAGAGGCAGGTGGATCTTGAGGACAGCCTGGTCTACAGAATGAGTTCCAGGACAGCCTGGGCTATACTGTGAGACCCTATCCCAGAAAAAAATATAAATACATGAGACCCTGTGTCCAAACAAACAGGCCAGGTGTGCTGCTTACCACCCACTTTAACCCCAGCATTTGGACGCTTATGGACCTCTGTGAATCCATCGCTGGTCTACAAAGTGAGCTCCAGGCCGGCCAGCCAAAGCTACACAGTGAGACCCTGACTCAAAACCCAGAACAACCACAAAGCCCCCTGTAGGTGTCTTGGCAGAGGATTGTCTGTAGACGGAGAAGGGTGGCACAGGGCAGATCAGCCAGGAGCTGCTCTACAATAGCCTGAGCAAAACTTAGAGATGAGACTGGAGCCTGGGCTGGAGGTAAAGGTGGTGAGGGATTGGATCTAAGACAAAATGGATTGCTAGGATGTATCCAGAGGCTGCTTACAGGCTGGGAGAGAGACCTCAAAGATGCCGGGGTGGAACAGGCTTATGAGAGAAAACAGGAATGCAGAGGGACTTGGTTTTGGTTTGGTTTTGGAGACAGGATTTCTCTGTGTAGCACTGGCTGTCCTGGAGCTCGTTCTGTAGACCAGGCTGACCTCGAACTTACAGATCCTTCTGTTTCCGCTTCTTGAGTGCTGGGATTAAATGCGTGTACTGCCACTACCTGACTGGGACTTGTTTGATGGCTACAAAGCATCCATGAAGCTGTTAGAACACACTTTCTGTTATCCGTCAGGTATAATGAAGCCGTGTTAACACACTCTATGTTATCTGTCAGGCATGCTGAAGCTGTGTTAGAACACACATTCTGTTATCCCTCAGGCATGATGAAGCCATGTTAGGACATACTCTTTGTTAACCATCGAGCCCCATTCTGTCTGCAGTAATCACTGAAGCAGCAAGTTCCCAAAGAGTCTGTCTGGTCACGGACTGAGAGGTGGCTTGGTGTGTAAGAGAGCTTGCTGAGTATTCAAATCCCCAGCCCTCACATAAAAAGCCAGGTAAAGCCGGGTGGCAGTGCACACCTTCAATCCCAGCACTCGGGAAGCAGAGGCAGGCGGATCTCTGTGAGTCAGAGACCAGAGCCCAGCCTGGTCTGCAGAGCTCCAAGAAAGTCAAGGCTACACAGAGAAACCCTGTCTCAAAAATTCCAAAAACACAATAAATAAAATTGCTTTTGAAAGTCGTTTAGGAGCAATGCCTTCCTCACATGGCCCAGGTTCTGGCCCTTCTCCCCACCCCTTCCCATCCACTGGTCTTTGGGCACGGGCACTTAGTGAGGATCAAGCTCAGGACCTTGTGCCTGCCCGGCAAATGCTACCACTGAGCCTTACTCCAGCTCCTGCGTTTCTTCCGTAACATTTTATTCTCTGATTACCTGTACACAGTTACCTCCTCTGTCCTCTCCCCAGGACATGGAACTCCATATTTATTTCATGACTGCTTTTTTCCCAACACCTAGAACAATGCCCAGTACATTGCAGATGCTCCATTTACTTGTGGAGTGAGTACAAGCAGACCCTCTGTGAACAGAAGGGCTGGTCAGCCTGTTTTCCCAACTGACAGGAAGGGCTGCCAAGTGGCAGAGTCTTCGTTTTTGTTTCATAGTGGGTTTTGTTTGTTTTGTTTTTTGTGAGGTTCTTTCTTTCTTTCTTTCCTTTCTTTCTTCTTCTTCCTCCCTTCCCTCTTTCCTTCCTCTTCCCCCTCTTCTTCTAAGATAATTCTTGGAATGTAATCCAGGCTAGCCTAGAACTTGCTGCTTAGTCCCGACTGGCCTCAAACTCAAAATCACCCTGAGTGTTGGGATGAAAGACTTCATCTCCAGCAAGAGGCTAACTAACCTCATCTCAGGTAGTCCAGGCTGGCCTTAACCCACTATGCAGCTGATAATAACCTTAATTTCTGATCAGAGGTTTGAATTTAGGATTGGATACCTGCCCCCCACCCCCGTGCCTGGTTTATGTGGTGCTGGAGATGAAACTCGGGTTTCGTCCAAGCTAAATGAGCACCTCTTTGTTCCCTCAGGCCTTCCGCAGTCCTTGGGGAGGACCCCAGGAGGCTGCTGGCCGGAGACCAGCCACAAAGCATCAGATCTCAGCCTCCCAGGGCCTCCCGGGACTCCCGTTTGCTGACCCCAGGGCCACCTGTAGCTCTTTCTCACCAAGGATAAACCAGGTTTTTCCATGAAGGCCAACGCTCCCCAGAAGGAAAACACTGGGAACTGTCAAAGGCGCTGGGAGCTTCCTTTTTCTTCTTCTTTTCCTTTTCTTTTTTCTAAAACAAGATCTCATTTAGCCCCAGCTGTCCTTGAACTCCCTAGTAGCCAGGGATAGCCTTGAACTTCTTCCTCCAGAGTCCGGGGAGTACAGGAGGCCCTACCACGCCTGGTTCACACAGATGCTCCAATTTTTAGCCCAGGGATTAGTGCAGGCTAAGCAAACACTCGCCCAGATCAGCCAACATTTCCAGCCTGACTTGCTTTTCTTCATAGTTTAGTACTAGGTGGTAGACCTTAGACAGGACCTGAGACATAGCTTGGGAATCGAGTCATGGCTCACATTCCCTTGAGTGTCCAGCCCAGTGAGGAACCAGGCCAGCCTCTTGGAGCCAGTACAACACATGCTAGATGAAATTCCGAGAGACTCAGGATGGTACGCAACCATTAGAGGGAAGAGGCTAAGTTTTCCTGGAGGTGGGTGTCCCTAAATTCCAGAAGGGTGTGTAAGACGGTCCTTAAAAGGGAAGCTGTAATTCCTTCTCACTGGGAGACTGATACAGGAAGGTTAAAGTTCAAGGTTAGAAAAAAAAAGGCTCCATTCACTGGCTGGAGAGATGGTGGCTCAGCAGAAAAGCATGTTTACCATTCACACAGGGATCCAGGTCAGTTCCCAGCACTCCCGTGGCAGCATAGAACTGCCTGTAACTCCAGTTCCAAGGCATCTGACACCTTCTCTCTCCTCTCTCTCTCTCTCTCTCTCTCTCTCTCTCTCTCTCTCTCTCTCTCTCTCCCCCCCCCCCTCTCTCTTTTACACTTACACACACACACACACACACACACACGTCTACCACTAAGCTACAAAGCAAGTTTAAGGCCAGCCTGAAAAACTTTACTAAAATCTTTCTCGGGGCTGGAGAGATGGCTCAGAGGTTAAGAGCATTGCCTGCTCTTCCAAAGGTCCTGAGTTCAATTCCCAGCAACCACATGGTGGCGCACAACCATCTGTAATGGGGTCTGGTGCCCTCTTCTGGCCTGCAGGCATACACACAGACAGAATATTGTATACATAATAAATAAATAATTCGGGGGGGGGGGGGACCCTGTCTCAAAATATAAAGTTAAACCAGGCAGTGGTGGCACATACCTTTAATCCCAGCTCACGGGAGGCAGAGGCAGGTGGATCTCTGGGAGTTCGAGGCCAGCCTGGTCTACAGGGTGAGTTCCAGGACAGACTCCAAAGCTACACAGAGAAACCCTGTCTCGAAAACAAAAACAAAAAAGACCAGGATGTAGCTCAGTGGTGGAGTGCTTGCCTGGCCGCTGCAGGGCCCTAAGTGAAATCCTCAATATGAAAACCACTGAGGTAGAGTGGAGGGGACCGAGGGGAGGGAAGTGGGAACCTGGGAAGATGTAGCGCTGCTGTAAGACCTCAGGCACGGGCCCACCTGGGCTGAAGGAAGGAGCTCTACACAGGAGCCAGGGTGTCTGCAGGAAACTAGCAATCACCCCTTCCCCCCAGAGAGAAGACGGTCTCCTGTTTTCCCACAGCCTCTGTTCTTAGCTGTTCACCCCCTGAGTAGTTTTTTAGTCTGACTCCCACCCAATGGCTGCCACTTGTGATATCTCTTCTAGTCTGTCCCACAGAGGGGAACCACACCCCTCCAGCACTTGCCTGGGTTTTGAGGATCCAGACTCCCTGGATCTGGAGTTATAGGCATTGTGACCTGGCCCAAGTGGGCACTAGGAACTGAACTCAGGGCCCCTGGAGAACAGGACGTGCTCTTAACCACTGAACTATCTTCTCTGCAGACCTGAAGGAGATTTCCAAGGAAGATAAAGGCTCCTTTGCAGATAGACTGAAAGTAGCTATAAAAAGTGCCAGCGACAGCCATCAGCCATTGCACAGCTGCTTTCTAAGGACCATCATCTCCCCTGTCATCCTCCGAGGCCAAGCCTCCCGTCACCTGCTACCCAGACCTCAGCTTCCCATCCTAGGCATCCTTCATCTTCTGGCCTAACAGGCCTTATCACAGTCAGCATTTGGACCTTTATCCGACACGCAGCCTCCTTCCTCTGGGACAAACACCAGGGCAACGGGCACCCACCCACACCCACTTTCTCCTCCCCTTTACTCAATCATCAAAAAGGCCTCTGGTCACCCAGTCATGGAAGCACACACCTGTAATCCCAGCCCCCGGGTTGAAGCAGGAGAATTGCTACAAGTTAAAGGTCAGTCAGGGTTACATAATGAGTTTCAGGTCAGAAATGGCTACAGTGAAACCATCTCAAGACAGACAAATGTTTCTAGTCTCGTGCCCCACACCAGGCCGCAGGCTAAGAGCTCGTGGAGAAATAAAAACAACACGTAGTTTTGACCCGGAATCAACCCCCAGCAACTAAAATCAAATACAGGGGCTAGAGAGATGGCTCAGCGGTTGAGAGCAGTTGCTGCTCTTGCAAGAGGACCAGGAGTCAATTCCCAGCACCCACATGGTGGGTCACAACCATCCATAACTCTAGTTCCAGAGGATCCAACTCAACTCCCTCTCTGACCTCTGAGGGCATCAGGCCTGTGCATGCTGCACATGCGTACAAGGAGGCAAAACAGTCATACACAGCGTTTTCTAAAAAAAGAAAAGCCAGAGGTGATGGAGAGATGTCACAATGGTTTGTAAAGATTGGTTGCTGTTCAACCCAAGTTCAATGCCCAGGGCCCACATCAAGGTGGTTCACATCCTCCTGTAACTCCAGCTGCATTGGAGGACATGATTTCCGTTCCTGGACTCCATGGTTACTGTAGCGCAGCCAATCACCACACACGCACACGCGCGCGCACACACACACACACACACACACACGCACACACGCACACGCGCACACGCACACACACGCGCACGCACACATGATTAAAAATTGATTGTTAAAAGAAAAACTTTAAGCCGGGTGGTGGTGCACACCTTTAATCCAGCACTCGGGAGGCAGAGGCAGGCAGATCTGTGAGTTTGAGACTGACTTGGTCTATAAAGCAAGTTCCAGGACAGACAAGGCTACACAGAGAAACCCTGTCTTGAAAAACAAACAAACAAATTTAAAAGATTACAAAATGCAAAATGTTGTAATATTATTTGATATGAAGAATAGCAATTAACTTTTTTGTTTCTTGTTTTGTTTTGTTTTTAGATACGGTTTCTCTGTGTAACAGTTCTGGCTGTCTGGAACTCGCTGGTCTCGAACTCACAGAGATCTGCCTGCCTCCGCCTCCTGAGTGTTGGGATTAAAGGTGTGCGCCACCACCACCACCTGACTCTGTGTGTTTAACATAGCCCAGGTTGGCCTCAAACTTGCTATGTAGCTGGAGATGACCTTAAGCTCCTGATCCTCCTGCCTCTACCTTCTAGAGTGCTATATGACAGCCGTGAGCCACTGTGCCCAGTTCCTGTGGTGCAGGGCTTGGGACACAAGGTTTTACTGGTTTCGCATAGACCAGGCAGTATTCACCTGTTCGAGCTACACACTTCACCCCAGTGAACCATCAGAGCAACCTCAAGAACAGCCTGTGATTTTAGCTGCTGAGCCATCTCTCCAGCCCCCTCAGTCTACTTTCTTATAGCACCCAGGACTACCAGGCCAGGGATGGCACCACCCACCATGGTCTGGCCTTTCCCTACCAACCACTACTTACAAGAATGCCCTACAGACTTGCCTATGATGCAGTGTTACTGAGGCATTTTCTCAGCTGAGGCTCCTTCCTCCTGGCGACTCTAGCTTGTGTCAGGTTGACATGAAACTAGCCAAGACCTCTGAGCCCTTGGCAACTTGGCACACAAACACATCACTGTTAAGACACAGCCTTTCTTGTTCATCCCCAAGATTACACATTAATAAAACCAGCGCAATATAAGACACTTTACAAACTAAGAAGTCCCACAGTCTTATAAATGCAAACACTTTCAAAGTGTTCTCTTTAAGCCAGGCTTTGGAGGTGCACTCTTTCAACCTCAGTACCCGGGAGGCAGAGGCAGGCGGATCTCAGTGAGTTCAAGAGCAGCCAGGTCTACAGAGCGAATTCCAGGACAGCCAGAACTGTTATATAGAGAAACCTTGTCTCCAAAAACCAAAAATCAATCAACAACAAAATAATCAAACAACAAAACAAAACACCTCAGTGTTCATTATCTGAGATTCACTCACAGTCTCCTGGGCTCCTCCGAGGGGCTTGGGTCGCTTCTCCAGCTTAGCCGTCTGCAGCATACACAGCTTGTCTGCTAGGCTCCGGCTGTTCCAGTTCACCGCTGCTGCTGCTGCTGCTGCTGCTGTTTTGGTGGTCATCCCACGGCGCTGGCATCTCCAAACTGCTGGGGTCTCTTGCTACAACCAGACTGCACCTCCACCAGAACAATAGGCTCTCTTCAGGGACTCCAGCCCGGCTACACAGTCAAGTCTCAGCTGCTTTCCATGATCCCTCCATGCCTTCAAAACCAGCACCACCTGGGTGACTACCAGTCCCGCTGCCAGTGGGAGCTACAACCTTGGCCACCTGTGGAACACAGCTTCTGTGTGCTGACCCTGAGAAAAACACTTCTCAGAAGATTTCACCTCAGTGATGCTGGTCTCTTAATCACAGCTGATTCTTCAGCCCCAGCTGACCAGACACCACAGATTCACACAAAGGCCCAGTAGAGTCTTTGCTTCCCTCAGAAACTCCACAGGACAGGCCTCCATCATCTGCACAGCTCTCAACATTCTTTTTTGTTTGTTTGTTTCCAAGACAGGGCTTCTCTGTAGCTTTGGAGCCTGTCCTGGAACTAGCTCTTGTAGACCAGGCTGGCCTTGAACTCACAGAGATCCGCCTGCCTCTGCCTCCCAAGTGCTGGGATTAAAGGCGTGCGCTACCACTGCCCAGCTGACTCTCAACGTTCTTATCTTCCAGGCTCCCACAGAATAGCTCAACACTCAGTGGCTTTTCTAGGCTGAAGTTCCACAGTCCTCTGCAAAACATGGTCACGTCTATCACATCAACACCCCATTATCCTGGTCCCAACTTGTCTTAGTTAGGGTTAATATTGCTGTGATGAAATACCATGACCAAAAGTAACTTGGAGAGGAAAGGGTTTATTTTACTCCCAGTTCCATACATCAGTTCATCATCAAAAACAGTGAGAGCAGGAATTTAAACAAGGCAGGAACCTGGAGGCAGAGCTGATGCAGAGGCCATGGAGTGGAGCTACTTACTGGCTTGCTCCTCATGGTTTGCTCAGCCTGCTTTCTTATAGAACCCAGGACCACCAGCCAGGGATAGCACCACCCACATGGGCTGGGCCCTTCCCCATTAATGACTAACTAAGAAAATGCTCCACAGACTTACCTGCAGCCCAAGTGTATGGGGGCATTTTTTCAATTAAGGCTCCCTGCTCTCAGAAGATTCTAGCTTGTGGCAAATTGACATGGTATGGTATGTACATCTCTTTTTTTAAGATTTTATTTATTATTATGTATACAATGTTCTGCCTGCAGGCCAGAAGAGGGCACCATATTTCATTACAATGGTTGTGAGCCACCATGTGGTTGCTGGGAATTGAACTCAGGTCCTCTGGAAGAGTAGCCAGTGCTCTTAACAACTGAACCCTCTCTCCGGCCCCTATAAGCGTTTTAAGAAGTTTCATTTTGTTTTATCAAGACAGGCTTTCTTATAGCCCAAACTGGCCTCAGACTTGGTACAAAGCCAAGGATAGCCTTGAACTCCTGATCCTCCTGCCTCCATTATCATTCCCCCCCCCCCCAGAGCCGCATAGACCGGTGAGGAGTACCACCTGCTTACTGCTGTGAGGTCTGACCTTCTGCCTGCTCCTAGCGGACATCTGTAGAGAGGAATAGTCCTTTCCACCAAAATCCATGACCCTCTCTCCTTCTCATCTCCAGCTGGTCATGTGCTACCTGAAGAAGACAGATTAAAATTTCCAGTGTTTCTTAGAGTTGGCTGTGGATACAGGACATGATAAAATCCAGAGAGATAGAAGCAAAAATGTTGCTAGTGAACACTGAGGACAAATTCCTTCTAAGATGCTTTGGTATGCACATTCTACCCCAAGAGGGAAGAGATGGGAAGGAGAGATGGGTGGAGGGAGAAGTGATCAGGCGGCCACATGGCCCCCTTGGCTACTGCAGATAGCTAAGCCTGCACATCATGGCATCTTGACATGTTGTTTATCGACAGGGTCTCACGTAGCCCAGGCTGGTGTGGAGGATGACCTCCAGTGCCTGAACCTCCTGCCTCCACCCCACAAGGTGGCGGGGTTTACACGCGTGCTCCACCACCGCACACAACCATCATCTTGCTTGTAAAAAGGCTTTTCGTGTTTCACCAGGAGAACACGTTTCCCTTTAAGCACGGGATCTCTAAAAATGTGTGGTATGTAAGTATAGCTCCGTCATCGCGTGGTCCCAGCACCTGCCCCCTCCACCCCCTGATGACATATCTCTCTAATTTTACACTACAGTCAAAAGTGAGGTGGGATATTAAGCCAATGCTCGTTTATTTATATCAGTCCTTGGGGAGCATCCACACGAGAGCGTGAATAATCTCACCGGAAAGGGGAACTTCCGTGGTATATTTGGCTCAGGGACGTGTTTTCATTGATGGGGGAAAGGGAAGAAGTGAACACTGAAGAAAAAAAAAAGAAAGTCATCTTACCCAGGGGTAATTTATACACACACGATTCAGCAGGCATTTTAAGTGCTCACTCAGCAGGGTGTTTGTGACAAACGTTCACAGCCACCTAAGCGTCACACAGCAGCACCCCAGTCGGGACGTAATACATGTCCTCGCCCCTCCCCTGAGGTTCCTGGCGCCCTTTTTAGTCTTTCTCTTCCCCCAGCTAGCTCTAGGTCACCACCAAGCTGCTTTCTGTCACTCTGGCTCTAAAATCTCCCTTCGATGGTGTCATACAGGCTGTGACTGGTTTGTAGGGATGACCACGACTGGGTGACAGAGACTTTACAAGAGCATTTCTCTTTCATGGACGAGAAACCAAAAATCAGAAGCTAGATAGCTGCCCAACTCAAGTCAGAAGAGAATTGGGCTGTGATGTGTCTCCAAGTCAGGGAGGGGTTGTTGCTTACACCACCACACTGCTACTGCCTGCCCCTGGTTTTATGTGGGCCCTCAAAGTCCCAGGGAGTTAGATAAAAGATTATCTCATATACGATGGTAAAATTTTGGAAAATAGAAGATTAATAATTTATTTCCACCCTAAAGCCATGGGCTGGCAATGCGACTCAGTTGATAGAGGGCTGCCCGGCACCCTCGGCATCCTGGGTTCTGTTCCCAGCACCGACAGACCAGGCAGAGACACAGACACCTGTGTCCTAGCACTTGAGAGGTAGCGACAGGAAGATCGAAAGTTCAAGGCTAGCCTAAGCTATAAAAATAAATAAATAAAAAATAAATAAATAGCCAGGCAGAGGTGGCGCACACCTTTAATCCCAGCACTCGGGAGACAGAGGCAGGTGGATCTCTGTGAGTTCGAGGCCAGCCTGGTCTACAAGAGCTAGTTCCAAGACAGGCTCCAAAGCTACAGAGAAACCGTATCACGAAAAAAAAAAAAAACAACAAATAAATAAATAACAGGACCTGGCGAGATGGCTCAATGGTTAAGAGTGCATACCAGTCTTACGGAGGACCCTAGTTTGGTTCCCAGCATCCACACCAGACAGCTCACGACCTCCTGTAACTCCAGAGGATGCATGTCATCTTCTCGCCTCTGTAGGCATTCACACTCAACTGTGGGCACCCTCTACAGACATATGCATACACATAATTAAATACTGAAAATAAATCTTAAAGCTGCCACATCAATATAAATAAATATAAAAAGCATGTATTTCGAAGTAAGAAAACACTATACATGGCATCCAGAACAACAGGTTATATCTGGAGGCAACAGGGCACTAACTAAGAAAATGATCCAGTCACGTAGACGAACACAGATGGACATAATTGTGACTGTCCTGCCGGGAGCCCAGGATAGCTTACAACTCATTAGGTAGCTGAAGGTGACCTTGAACATCTGATCTCCTGCTTCTCCTTCCCTGTGCAGAGATTACAAACCCTCAAATTCTCTGCCCAGGGCTCCGTGCACGCTAGGTAGGCACGCGAGCCCCATTCCTAGCTGGCTTAGTGCAGGCTCTTGAGCTTGGTGCTGGATGCACCAACCAATATGACACAATTCATTAATAGCCGTGTTTAGGTGGGTCATGAGCCTGGATCCCAGACCTAAGGTCGCCAAGAATTCTGCACATCGGTTGTCCTATTACAGTAAATAAAAATGAGACGGTCTTCTCAGCTTGGCCCCAGTTCTGCTTTGTTTCCACTTCCTCTCACAGCCACCGGAGGGGTCACTGCAACCTTGCTGTTGGCAATCGGGGTTAGTAGCACAAGGCCACTGCGGAAATGAACTGGGGGGAGGGCGCGGCCATATCTGCTCCAACACTGCTCTCGATAGGTCCTTGTGGTGAGGGTTTCCAAGAACCGGCGGAGCGTTAAAGGAGCTGAGCAACACTTACGAGAAACGCGACCTGCCCCACCCCACCCCCATCCCTTGGCCCCTTTCTCCCCTACTTTGCGGTCTCCAGCCCTTCCTCCCTTCCAGGACACACAGGTGCTGGGCATGTCTGTTTCCACAGAATGGGGTTCTTGCCCCAACTCTGCTCTGACCTCCATGTCCTGGAGCCCCGCAGGGCCCTAGGATGGCCAATCACTCAAATGCGTAGTTGTCAGCAACACCACTTGGGTTCGATTCCCGCCACCAAGAAGGAAATTGTGTCCGGCTAACAAAGCAATGGGCATAGATACAGTATCATGTAGACCAGGCTGGTCTTGAACTGGATAAGCTAAAGATGATCCTGAACTCCTATCCTCCTCCCTTCGCCTCCCAAATGCTGGGGTTAGGCATACACAGCTCACACGTCAAGAAACACTATCCTAAACTGGGCAGTAGTGGCACACGGCTTTAATCCCAGCACTCAGGAGGCAGAAGCAGGCAGATCTATCTCTGTGAACTGAAGGCCAGCCTGGTCTACAGAACGAGTTCCAGGACAGCCAGGGCTGATACACAGACCAACAAACAAAAAATACTCTTCTTCTCCTTTTTTTTTTTTAAACTTTATTATTGATGGAGGCATATGCCATAGTACACATGAAGAGGTCAGAGAATAATTTAGAGGACTTGGTTCTCTCCTTGCGTCATGGGGTCCTGGGTCCTGGCAGCTGACCTCAGATCAACGCGTTTGGCGGTAACTGGCCAATGCTGAGCATCACACACGTCCTCAGAAACACTGTTCTTCACTACACTTTTAAATGTAAATCCCCGGGCCAGGTGCAGGGGCACTGTAACCCCAGTACCAGGGGGACCAGAACAAGGTCAGGAGTTCAAGGTCTCCCTCTGCTACTTTTCAGCTCATAGCCCAGCCCTGTGTCATAAAATCGGTATTAAGTAAGGGAAGAGGGTTATCATTGGGAGTGAGTGAAAGGAGAGAGGGGGTGGGGCAAACACGATGAAAAGATATTAGAAACAGGCATGAAAACGTCAAGTGGGAGGCCAGAGAGATGGCTCAGTGGTTAAGAACACTGGCCGCTCTTCCTGAAGACCTGGGTTCAATTCCTAGAACCCACATGACAGCTCACCGCTATCTGGAGCTCCAGTCCCAGGGGTTCCTCCATCCTCTTCCGGCCTCCTCAGGCACCAGGAGCACCCACGGTACACAGACACAGGCAGGTAAAACCCCCGTCACATAGTAAAGTAGGGAGAATATGGAACGTCAGCACGGAGCCCAGCCTTCCCCAAGCTGGCCTAGACTTTCTCCAGATCCTTTAAGAGCAGTGAGATGACTCCAAGGGTGACAGTGCTTGCCTGAGAGCCTGGTAATAAACTCATCTGGTCCCTGGGATCGACGTGGTGGGAGGACAGCAAACTCTGGCAAGCTGTCATCTGACCTCCACACGCCACCATGGCATCGGATCCCAGGCAGTGCTACATACTGAGACCCTGCCTCAAAGTATTAATAACAACAACAATATAATAAAATAAGCCAGAGAAACGCTGCTTCCCTTTGGGACGTTCCAATCTCTTCAGTCGCGTTTCCACCTCCTCTCCCCCCACCACCACTCCCACCCCTGTCTCCTGCCTCCTTGACAGCCTACAACGTTGAAAACCTGTGCTGCGCATTCCGGGCAAACCAAGAGTGACATAAACACTCTGGTCTCCACCTCTTGGAGAGAAGGCAGTGCCAAAAGAGCTAAGCCTCTCTCCCCACCCAGGTCACAACTCCCTTCTTACTCCACAGAAGTGGCAACCACAGTCAGACACCCTACCCCTGTGCTGGGACCCGCCTGTTACTG
Organism: Microtus pennsylvanicus; assembly: GCF_037038515.1. Classification (NCBI taxonomy): domain Eukaryota; kingdom Metazoa; phylum Chordata; class Mammalia; order Rodentia; family Cricetidae; genus Microtus; species Microtus pennsylvanicus. The sequence continues at coordinate 5,986,865 of NC_134585.1, read as the reverse complement.
TCCTGAACTGGCAGGGGAGATTTGCATGTTCATATACTCAATAATATCTAAACTTTTTTAAAATTTTTAATTTTTTTTTTTTTTTGTTTTGAGATAGGGTTTTTCTGTAGCTTTGGTGCTTGTCCTGGAACTCACTCTGTAGACCAGGCTGGCCTCAAACTCACATAGAGATCCTCCTATCCCTGCCTCCTGAGTGCTGGGATTAAAGGCGTGCGCCACCACTGCCCAACTCTAACCTTTCTTTCCAATACCCCAATCGAGAACCAGGTCCTTCTTTCTACACATTGGCCCCTCCTTGGTTCCAATAAATATCACCAGGTCATGAAGAGTAAGGGGTGACGGTAGAATCCGAGTCCAAGGCTGATTCCCTGAAACTCCCCATGGGGTGCCCTTAACTGTTGTTCCTAAACTGCCCTGACAAGAAGACCAGCGAGGACCTTCCACCTTCTCAAGGAGCCCTTAATCTCAGCTGGACACACTGTAATCCCAGGGTTCAAGTCCAGCCTGGAATGCATGAGATGCTGCTAAAAAAAAAAAAAAGTAGGATGTGGTGACGCATATCTTTAAACTTAGCCCTCCAGGGGGCAGAGGATCTCAGTGAGTTTGAGACCAACCTGATTTACATAAAGAGGTCCAGGCCAGCTGAGGCTACAGAGTGAATTGAAACCTTGTCTCAATAAATAAATAAATAAAATAAAACAAGTAAATAAAAAGAGAGAGAAAACCAAACCATCTACCATCTCCCGATCTCTGACCTCTTCCACCCTAAGAACGCCTTGTTTTCCTTCAGACACTGTCTTTCCCCCAGTGATCTCAACAGCTGAACGAAAGCCCCCCAACTCATTTCAAGGGCAAGAAGGGTGAAGTTCTGGCGGATTTCATCAGAAATTTCCAGCAACTTTCATCTGTTCACTCGCAATGTTACTGGAAAGGATGCAACCCGTGCCTAGAGCCCAGGAGCTGCCGGGCAGTGTGTATACAGGAAGGAGGAGAGGAGGGAGGGGTAGGAAAAAAGGGGAACTTCAGAAAATCAGCCCCCTAAGAACTGAGAAATTCTTCCTTTTCGCAGCAGCGTGGAGGCTATGCTGGGGTTTGGGACCTAGTCCAAGATGAAGTGGCAGACAGCATCTCAATGCAAGGAAGGGCACTGTGGCCTGGACTCTCCACTAAACACAAGTGCATGGGACCAAGTTCCCAAGAGTTATGGATACACAGAGAAGGGTCAAGATGACCCCCAGGGAGGTAAGAAGGTTGAAACTGTTACCAATGAGCATAAAGAAACAAGAAAGCAATGTTTACACCTGGGTGTGCTGATGCCAACCACAGCACCCTAGTTGTAGGGAGATCAGGAGTTCAAGGCTATCCTGGACTATTTAGGCAATTTGAGGTCAACCTAGGCTACATGAGACCTTGTCTCAAAAAAAGGAAACATTTATTCTTTACATGAATCAGCAGTGGTTCAAATATTAGAGCACACTCAGACCACACATGTGAGGCAAATTGGGGGTCCCATCTCCCAGTATTACAAAAGCTGTCAAGTGGGCTGCAGAGAAAACCCTACAGCAAGCCAGTAGCAGCAAGTCACATAGTCAATGTCCAACCCCCTTCACTGACAATGAAGGGACCCAACCCAAGCCCTAATCCAGCACCGTGGCCCAAATTTGTGATCCTAAAGCTCAGGAGACTGAGACAGGGAGGTGGCTGTGAGTTCAAGACCTTCCTGGACTACAAAACGCTTCACTGTTTGTTTTGTTTTAAATGTTTATGTTTTTGTTTTTCAAGGCAGGGTTTACTATTTAGCACTAGCTGTGCTGGAACTCACTTTGTAGACCATGCTGTTCTAGAACTCACAGAGATCCACCTGCCTCTGCCTCCCAGGTGCTGGGATTAAAGGCGTGCACCACCACCGCCTGGCTAGTGCTTTCTTTTTATTGGGTGCTGTCTGTATGTTTTTGTGTCTAGACTTATGTGCGTGCTTAGTGCCCTTAGAGGCCAGAAGAGGGCGCTGGATCCTCTGGAAGTGGGGTTCAGATGGTTGGGAGTCACTGTGTGGCTGCCCCAAGTTGACCCCAGGTTGAGCCATCTCCATCTCCACTGTGTCCTCACCACCTTTTGAGAAAGGACCTATGTAGTCCTGGAACTCTGTAGCCCTGGCTGGCCTTGCACTCAGGGCCATTTGGTTCTGTCCAGCAGGGTGCTTGTCCTCTAGAACTAGACTGAGGTCTCCTGTATCCCAGGCTGACCTTGAACTCCTGATTCTGAAGCTTCCCATTTCCAAATGCTGGCGTTATAGGTTTACACCAGCACGCCTGCTATTCAGCGTATTTTGAGATCTGTCCTATGCTAATCTTCAGTTTCTGGACTCTGTGATTCTGCTAGGCAGGTGATTACCACCTGACTTCAATATCTATCCCAGTATAGCCAGGCAAGGTTACACACACCTTTAATCCCAATACTAGGGAAGGCACAGGCAGGATCTAGGAGTTTCAGGGCAGCCAAGGCATATACAACCCACAAGTGCTGCCTGTAATCCCAGCATTTGATAGTGGTAGCAAGAGAATGCTCAATGCTGGTCCCTTACATGACGCCGTGTTAGGGAAAATTAGTCCCAACTGAGTCTTGTCCAACATCTACAATCTGGCTGCACCTGCTTTATAAGGGTGATGATCCCCAAACTTTGGGACCTTGTTTTGGGGCACATTTCCTTAGTGGAGAGATTGCCTCACAGGCAGGGAAGGCCTGCATTTCATTGCACACTGGTTGTCCCACCAGGAAATCAGATTCTGTGCCCTTTCTACCTGGCTCTGGACCAAGTATACGTCTTTGTATGAATGAACAGAAAACACAAGTTAAGACAAAAGGTTTTTATTCAAAAAATGCCAAGTATAAAAAAAAAATAAGATCTCTTTTCCCCTGTACAGTATTTCACTCAGATAAAACCAGCAGGCTACACGCTGCTCAAACAGGATCCGGGAGGCACATCATGCCGGCCGGAACTGCCTTTCTATGTACAGTCAGCAATGCCCCTTCCCAGACAGAGCCCAGACCCACTCCAGTAAGCAGGCAAGGGGCCCCCCCACAGAAGGGACGACAGCAGCTGTCCCACCGGAGTCCCTTCACCCCAGCAAGCATTGCAGCCCTCCCCAAAAGGTCCCCAAGTCAAGAGGGAAAAAAATAAAAGAAAGAAAGAAAACAGATCATGACAATAAAGCCCTAGGCAATAGCCAGTGGAAGCTTGGAACAGGAAGGGAACCAAATAAATAAATAAATAAATACATTAACATTGACTTCCAGGCCAGAACTGCCATCTTTCAGAAACAAAACAAAAAACCCCAACAACAAATATAACTTAAAGGCATTTTTTTTTCTTAAATTGCATCAACTACAATCCTTTCACAGGCTACCATGCCGACTGTACAGACATTTACAGCTTGTCTGGTTGTTGCATTGGTTGTGCATTCTGTGTGAGGTCTTGGCTTTGAAACAGTTAAGTAGAAACCAAAAAGGAAGACCAGTTCACTTGGGAGTTTTACTAAAGGAGGCAGAAAAAGGGCAGGTGGCTCAGCAGTTAGCCCCGCAGCCTCTTCCACGGCACCTTTCACAGGAAGTGGGGGGAGGGGAACAGGGAAGAGTAGGGAACCAAACCCAGGCAGATTCTTGGAGAAGCAGCAGGTAAGAGGCAAGTTCAAGTATTTCTCCCAGCACAGCCGGAGTCCCCACAGAAGGCACTCAGAGGAGTTGGAAGAGGTGACAGGGACTTAAATATATGGTGCTAGTTTTTGTTGTTTTGTTTTTTAAATCCCATCCCCGACATATTTTTCCCCTACCCTAGCCCATCCTGGTGACCCGAAGTCTCAGGGTCACTAAAGGTCTATGGCAGGGTTCTGACCCACTCCCACCCCCCACCCTAAGATTCTGCAGAGCCCAGCAAAACTCGACACTGTGGGTGTCTATGGGAGGGCCTGGGGGCCTGGGAAATGAAGTAGCATCTCTTTCCCCTGTGGGAGGCTGCTCCAGGAACCTGGAGTCTGGAATGAGTTGTCATTGCTGTCCCTGCATGAAGCAGGGTCCTGGAAGCCAGAGACAGCTGTCCCGCCCAGAGTGTCTGATAGAAAGGCTGCTATTTGCTGGGCGCCGGCGACAGGCTGCGCAGGTGAATCTCGGCGGTTGCCTGGGGTAGGAGGACATCCTGCATCCATGGATGGTTCTGAATTTCTTCGAAGGATGGCCGATCTGAAGGTCTCAGGGCCAGACACCATCTGATGAGATGCTGGCACTCTGCAGGAGGAGGCACAGACGGAGGTTAAGGGTGACTCACTCGACTTGTTTTTGAGAAGCAAAGGTCTTCCCAAGGCCTTCACGTCTGGGTTTTTAAAGAAGCATGGACTCTGTTCAGAACACTGCTGGATCCTCTCAGCGGGAAAGGACCAATACCGAAAGCCTGCGTCTGCCTTCAGTTAAAAAAACTGGCTCCCCTCTTAAACCTGTGGTTTCAAACTTCAAATAGCTGGGGCCTTTCCCACGACACCCACTCACCAGAAATAGGAAGGATGACAAGGGTTTGATGAGCCACCACCGAGCAAGATGAGGTGATTCAACTCATCTACCAACTTACAAACACTGACACTACTCAGGATGAGGTCATGGGGACCACAATACTTAGAGAGTTATTGCCTTAAGGGGAGGTGGCTTAAACAGCCCGACTTTTTTTTTCTCTAAACTATGTTAAGAGATCAGGTCCACGCTGGTAGTTAAACTTTACAGGGTCTGGTGGTTGGGTGGGATGTATATAAAACCTGCTCCAATTCCAGCCTGACCAAAACAAAAACTGAAAGAAAAAGGGGAGGGGCTGAGACAGGATTCCAAGACCAACCAGAACTCTGAGTTAAACCCTGTCTCCTAAATCAAATCAGAGGCAGGCCAGGGCCCTCCTTAGTGGCCCCATCTCCTCAAAAGATGAATAAATGAGTAAAAATGACAGCTAGGGCATAACCCCATACTTTCTTCTACAAAGTACCAGGTTTAGTGGTTCACTCTTGTAATCCCAGCACTGGGGAGGGAGAGACAGGAGGATCTGAGTTTGAGACCAACCTAGTCTACAAAGCTAGTTCCAGGACAGGCTTCAAAGCTACAGAGAAACCCTGTCTCAAGAGTGGGAAGCCTTCTCAAAACCAGCCTTCCAAATATAATAACCCCCAGTGAGTGTCCCGACCACCAAAGGGTTTCGTGGAAGTTACCTGAAGAGACCCTTTGCCTGAAGAACACTTGACCCTTGATGATCTCTTCGTCATGCTCAAAGGGAATATCTCCGCAGACCATATCGTAGAGCAGAATCCCCAGGGACCAGACGGCTGCCGACCTGCCATGGTAGCGATGATAGCGAATCCACTCTGGAGGACTGTACACTCGGGTTCCTGCAAGCCAAGGGAATTGAAAGAAAACAGCCTTAGCAAAAATAAACAAAGCAAACTAGTCCAAGTAGCTTCTTGGAAAAAAAAATTTTTTTTTGAAACAAGGTTTCTCTGTGTCTGCTGCCCTGGCTGTGCTGCAGGGAACTCCCTCAGCACGCTGACCTTGAGATTCGCCTGCCCTGGCCTAGAGAGCTATGGTTAAAAGCAAGTGCCACCAGCACCCGGCTTTAAAATACATTTTTTCCCCAACCCTAAACTAAAATCCTTTATATAACTCCCTCTCCAACAAACAGTCACTCAAAAGCTAAAGTCTGGGGCCCTGGGCAGTAGTAAAACTCACTCACAGTGGGACGGCCTTGAACTGCACAGACCCTGTCTAGGACTGTCAGATCAGATTCTCATCTAGACCCGACTCTAGTCAGGGTGCCCTTTGGGAAGCTTTCCTGGGGGGGGGGGGTCTGCGCAAGCAAAGCACAACACCTACACTCTTTCCTCCCCAGACGGGAAAGGCAGAGTTGCAGGGTTGGTTTCAGACCACGTGATTCCTGTTTACAAACTTTGGATAGTAAAAAAAAAAAAGAAAGAAAAAAGTGCTAGCCTCATGGTGCTCAACAGGGGGCAGCAAAGACTTGCCCAGGGGGGAGGGAAGAAAAAAAAAACACAAGGGAGGACAACTCAGCCAGCCATTAACTGTTAAATACGAAAAATGCAGCCCAACCCAGCGTCCTCCACCGGCAAAGAAATCCAAACCACAAGCCAGAGTCAGAGTTTTGAAAGGCCGTCGTTTGTTAGGGCGAGCCACTCAGACCACGACCCACCCTCTTGCTTTCATCTAGTATCCCTCCATTCCTTTTCTGAAAGAACGCGATCCAAGCCCCTCCCTATGATAGGTTTTCAGTCTCCCTGCGGGAGACACCCAACTAATTTTCAAACCAGCAACAGATCTAATTTCACAACACTCATTCCAGGCTTCGTCACCCCACAACACCCCTAAGTATAGTGAAACCGCGGCTGATTCCCTAATCCTCAAAAACAAAACAAAACAAAAAACCCCTGCAGTTCTTAAGAACTACCTTAAAACTCCCCCCAAAACAAAACAAACTACAAAACCGGCATCTACGTCTCCCGCCACCACCAGCTCCACCTCCTTCCACTGGTGAGAAAAGTGGGTCAGACTTTAGAAATCTGGGCTATAGCCGGTTGCCTACGACTTCGTATTCGCCGGGAAAGCATGGAATTTACTAAATTCCACTTAAAAAAAAAATTACAACCACGCAAGAAATGTTGCAGGTTCGCTCAGTCGGCTTGAAATCCCCGGCTGTACTACGTCGGGAAGCTCGCCTGTGCCCCACCCCTGCCAGCAGTGAGCCCGGCAGCCCAATGACCTTTACAAAGGGCCGGAGCCGAGGCCGCCGGCGGCTTCCAAGCCGGCACCTTGGGCAGCTCCCTCCCCGGGGCCTGGCTCACCATCGAAGTCCGTGTAGACTGTGTCCTTGAGCAGCGCCCCCGACCCGAAGTCGATGAGTTTGAGCTCGCCGCGGTTCAGGTCGATGAGGATGTTCTCGTCCTTGATGTCGCGGTGGAGAACCCCGCAGTTGTGGCAATGCCGCACGGCCTCCAGCACCTGCCAGAAGAAGCTTCGAGCCAGCTCCTCCTGAAGGGCTCCCCGTTCGGTGATAAAGTCGAAGAGGTCTTGTACCGGCTCGGGCCTCTCCAGAATCAGCACGAAACTATCGGGCCTCTCGAACCAGTCCAGAAGTCTAATGACGCCCGAGAAGCCGCAGCTCACCTTCTTCAGCAGGACCACTTCCATGGGCACTCGGGTGCCATTGGGCTGCAAGGGTGAGGACGAGGGGTTAGCGCGCCGGTTCCGGCACGCCCGTCACCACCCACCCACCCAGACGGAGGGTCGCCGGCTCAGACTCACTCACCAATTCTCCCCAGTCGGAAATCCGGTCCTTCTCCACGTGCTTGATGGCCACCTGGGAAGAGAGCCCCGGGTCTCCATCAGATTCTCCCTCTCCTGTTTTAAGCATCCCTCCGCGCGCCCTCCCCAAGGCGGGGTGCCCACTCACCGGCAAGTTGTCGGCGACGCGGATGCCCGAGTAGACAGAGCCAAAGCCACCGCTGCCCAACAGCGGGCCCACCTGGTACTGCGACTCCAGGGGCTCCTTCTCTTTGCCTAGGGAGGAGGCACGGGACACTAAGCGCGAGGCCCACGCAGGGGTCCCCGGGCGCCCCCCCGGACCCGCGCGCTGGGGTGGGGTGGGGACACTCACCCGGCGCCAGCTTGGTAGCGTGCAGGTCGTTGCAGGGCGCGGCGCGCAGGTGGGCCAGGGAGTTGATCTTAGACAGGAGCATCCCCACCTCCAGCGTGTCGGTGCGGAGCCGGTGCTGGGACGAACAGCAGCGGCGACGGAGCGAGCTGGGGCTGCGCCGGCGGCCGGGGCTCAGACTGCGGGTGGCGTTGCGGCTCGGGCTGCGGCTGGCGCGCAAGGCCGAGGGCGAGTCAGAGGACGACCGAGGGCGCTGGCGGGGCTGGCGGCGGGTGGGCTCGCCGGCCGGGTCAGGCAGTGCGGGAGGCGGCGGGGCGAGTGGCGTCGCGGGACCCAGGGCTGCTGCTGTCTGTGGCTGCTGCTGCTGCTACTGCCGATCCCGCCGCCGGCACTGCCGACTCCCCTCCAGCCTCCTCCGCCACCACGGCCGCTGCTGCAGACGCCCGGCTCGCCCCGCCGCCAGGAGTAAAGGGGCGGAGCGCGCCGCCGGGGAGGGCGCGCGCGGCGGGCGGGGACGGGGCGGGGCCTCTCCGGGAGGCCGAGGCGGGGAGCCCGGCTGGCGCGGCGGCGGAGGGCGGAGAGGGGGCGGGGAGGCGGCGGGACCAGGGCCGCTCCCCCTCCGCTCCGCCCCCTGGCGGCTTCGCCCCTTTCCCCCGGCCCCACCCCCGCGGTCGCGGCTCCAGCCAACCGGGAGTGGCTTCATCTGCATAACGCGCCGCGGGCCCCGCCCCCGCCCCGCCCCGCGCCTCGCGGTCAGAATGGTCGCTAACGCCGCCACGACGTGGCGGGAAGGAAAAGGCGCCAAAACGGAGGGGGAGGGGCGCTGGGCGTGCGGGGAGGCGGGAGCTGGGTGGCGCGCGCGGCCGGGGAGGAAGGATGGGGAGGGGCGTATCGATTCAAACCCAAACAATAACAAAGCCATCAAAGGCCGCCCGAGGCCAGCTCCTCCGGCTCTAGGTTTCCCAGAGATTTGGGGTGTGATTTGATGGGGGGGGAAGAGGGGGTCGAGCGCTGGAGCGTAGCAAGTTGCGAGCGGTGGAAGGGCGTTGGTGTGGCCGGCGCGGAGGCCGTGCGGGGGGACCGCGTGCATGTGTGTGGACGCCGAGCAGGGTGGTCCTCTTGTGTGACTCAGCCCCGAGACCTCCAAGGCTGCCGAGGCGGGGTGACGATGCGCGCTGTGGGATCGATCCTGGGGGTGGGGGTTGTGATTTGGGGGGGCGCAGGCTGTGCAAGACGTGAGTCACCGGCGTTTGCACACCGAGGGAGTGAAGGAGTCACAGGCCTGCGAGGAGAGTGGGGGCGTGCTACGCGTCTTACAGAGACCCGGGAGACCGGGGCTGCGAGAAGCCGGTGATAAAGATTCTCAATTTAGAAATGAAAAAAAAAAGAAAAGAAAAAAAGAATTTTAAAGGTACCAGTAGGTCCTGATCCCTTCAGAAATCACCCGAGTCCGAGTGCCCGAGAGAAAAAAATCACGACACAAATGTTAGCTTTCTGGTGCCAGATGCTGCCTCAGCCCCTTCTGAGAGGGCGGGAGGAAGAAGGAAAATTCCTGTTCGCGGCGAGGGTGGGAGGGGGCCGCTGTGTTTAATCAGAGATTGCTCGGGTAGTCCCCTTTTCAGCTTGGTATTAGCAGTCAGGCGATAGCGGCTATTATTGGCCCCGACCCAGCCCTGTCTCAAAGGAAATTCCCCACGTACACGTGGAAATACCACGGAAAGCTACCCGATTCCGCTTTCTTCTTTTGTCCTTTTAAACTTCATGGAGAGTTGATGACGACGTGTGAAATGAGTCAGCTCTCATCCTCTGTAATCCATAAGTTGAATTATCAGCGGCCAAAGTAATTGAAAGCTAACCGCATCCCATTTTCGTTATTTTGTTTTTAAGTCCGAGGGACTTAAAGGAGGAATGAGCCTGTTATGGCTGCAGTATTAACGCATTTCAATGTTTCCTTTACATTTATAAAGATGCCCAGAGACTCCACAACTTTTATGGATGCCTCTTACAAAACATGACATATTTCCCTTTTGTTTGTGTTCCGTGGCCTAACTCATTCATTTTTGATGACGAAAGGAGAAAACCCAGGGGAACAAGAATTACTTCCTTTTTTGCAGATAGGAAAATGAAACGTAAGTAGTGTGACACAGGGTCATATAAGAGCTAACACAACAGCCAAGGGAGCCGAGGGAATGACCCAAATTCTGCTCCTCCTCCGTTTTCAGACGCCGAAGACACTGGCTTTGAACAGGACGCCGGGAAAAGCACAAGAATGCCTGAAGTGGTGCACGCACCTTCAATTCCAGCATCCGGGCCAGGCTAGCCTCCTCTAGAGGAAGCTTGTCTCTAAACAGACACTTTGAAAACACCAGTGGCCTCCAGTCCTTTCCTCTCTGTCAGGCCCTCGGCTCTGCCCACATAGGGTATTTCCCACTCGTTTTCACTCTCCTGACACGTGCTTATTCCAGACTTAGTGCCTCTGAAGATTCCAGTCAACCTGCCCTGGAAATGCCCGTCCTCTTCTAAAGATGTATGATGTTAGGAAATAAATCCAGGGTCTTCCATGTGCCCGGGTCACTGAGCTCTGCTCCAAACCCCTCTTATTCAGAGCCTTGCGCTCTGAACGAGGGAGGCAGATGTACTTCCACATTTTGCTGAGCAAACTCCAAGCATTCATTCACTGCCCCCTCCACCCATCTGACAGTCATGTGGGGTCATTAAAAAAGATCTCCCTGGGCTGGGGCTGCAGCTCATTGGTAGAGTGCTTGCTTGCCCGGCACACTGGAAACCAGGGGTTGATCCCCATCACTATATAAATGGCTCCACGGAGCACAATTCCAGCACAAAGGAGGTAGAGACAGAAGGATCAAAAGTTCAAAGTTAGCCAGATATACACAAGCTCTTGTCTTAAAACAACAGCAAAAACTCCCTGTTCAATATGTCTTCATTTATATCTATCATCTCCCCCACTTTGTTTTCCTTTTTTTTTGGGGGGGGCGGGGTTGAGAGACAGGATTTCTCTGTGTAGCCCTGGCTGTCCTGGAACTCTCTTTGTAGACCAGGCTGGCCTTGACATCAGAGAAATCCACCCGCTGGGATTAAAGGTGTGCGCCACCACTGCCCGGCCCTTTTGTACTTCCTAATATCCTCACTATATACTCCTTAGCCCAGGCAGGTCTCACACAATTCCTTTGCTTCTGCCTTCCCAGTTGCCTACGTTACAAGCATGCCCCTACCATGCCCACCTTTCACCGAACAGACGCTAATGGACGAGAAAGAATGAATATGACCCAACATAAAGATCATGATTAAAATCATTTTATGAACCAGTATAGTCACTCATACCTGTAATCCTAGCACGTGAGAGGTTGAGGCAGGAGGATTGCCAAACTGAGCTGTATAGGGTAGCCAGATTTATGGCTGAGTAATTAGTTCAATGATAAACATTCCTCTGTGCTGGGCAATGGTGGTGCACACCTTTAATCCCAGGACTCAGGATGGAGAGGCAGGCGGATCTCTGTGAGTTCAAATCTAGCCTGATCTACAAGAGCTAGTTCCAGGACAGGTTCCAAAGCTACAGAGAAACCCTGTCTCAAAAACAAACAAACAAACATAACAAAAAACACAAAAAAGCAAAAACAGAGCCAGGCAGTGGTGGCGCACACCTTTAATCTTGGCACTTGGGAGGCAGAGGCAAGTGGACCTCTGTAGTTCAAGACCAGCTCTGATCTACAGAGCGAGTTCCAGAGCTACTGGGAAACTGTCTCAAAAGAAGAAAGAAAGAAAAGAGAAGAAAAGAAAAGAAATTCACCTAGCATTCCTAGGTTCATCCACAAATAAGGCAAACAACAAAAACCCAGAACATTTAAGTGGGCTCAGAAAAAATAAAAGAAGGTGAGAAAAAAATAAACCAGAAGTCTCAATTAAGCTGCGTTCAGTTCTGAGTAGTACCTGGTGGCTATGCAAATAGCCATTTTCTAACCTTTCTTCCTAAGGTAGACTGGATGGAGATGGTATCGCTACCTCGTTGCTGTAAAAGGAGGTCAGTGAGCAGCATAGCCCCAGACGCCCCAGACTCCTAACAAACGCTAGCCATGACGACGGCAGCAGCCGATTGTGATGACGACGGTGACAGCAACAGGAAGAGAGATTGTTGAAATGTCATTTTATTATTATTATTATTATTACATTGACGTGGGGCAAGGGCACATGGGTGCAGACCACAGTGACCATGTGGGGGTCAGAGAACAACTCTGGGAGTTGACGTTGGAATGCTCTTACACCTGGAAGGGTCCAAAGGTACCATGCTGGATAAGGGCAGGTGAGATGGCTTTGTGGGCGGAGGTGCTGCCAAGCGGAGTCTGATCTCTGGGATTCTCAAATTGCCCAAGTTGTCCTCTGCCCTCCCCTCCTCAGTAAACAAACAAACATACAGAGTGGGGGACTGGAGAGATGTTGGCTCCTCTTCTGGAGGACCTGAGTTGAATTCCCTGCACCCATGTCAGCTCTCACATCCCCCTGGAGCCCTAGCTTCCAGTGGTGATAGGTCCTATTCTGGTCCTGTCAGACACCTGCCTTCACACAATCTTCCTCTCCCCACCCCACACCCACATAATTTAAAATAAAATATTAAAAAAAAACTTTTAAAAGATAGTGAATTATTAACTGGGCGTGGTGACACTTGTAATTCCAGCACTCTGGTGCTGAGGCCAGCCTCTGGTGAGTTCCAGGTCAGCTACATAATCAACCCTACAAACAAAAGGGGCGGGTTAGGGGTTGGGAAAACCCCAACAAAGAATCAGAAAAATCACTCCAATATTAAATAATGTGTGGTTTTGGAAAGACAAGAGCACATGAGGGAGAGAGAGTACCATTTGATATCACTAAGCTGAACACTGATCAAAGTGACCATAGGTCATTTCCATATGATAGATTTAATCAAGTCTGTGTCAAAGGTTGACGGCAATGTTTGTAATCAGAGATGTGTAGGAGGAAGTTTGAAGGGACAGCCAGGTCAGTTTTAAAGCATTTGATGGTCAGTGCCAGGGATCTAAACCAGGGCTTGGACACTAGGCAAGTGTGCACACCAACCACTGAGCCCAGTGGAACCGTGCCCCTGGGCTTCTGGAGCTGAACTGGACAATGAGGTTTTTTCTTTATTTATTTAGATTTTTCGAGACAGGGTTTTTCTGTAGCATTGCATCCTGTCTTGGTACTTGCTCTGTAGACCAGGCTGGCCTCAAACTCACAGAGATCCACCTGCCTCTGTCTCCCGAGTGCTGGGATTAAAGGCGTGTGCTGCCATGTGGCTCATTCTTGTTAAGGTTTTTAAGTTAATTCAGTAGAAATAATTAGTATCTGCATGATTTATTTCTCTCTTACAAAAATTACCCTAAGCTAGGTGGATGTGGTAGTGCCTGCCTTCAATCTCAGCACTGGGGAGGCAGAAGCAGGCAGATCTCTGAGTTCGAGGCCAGCCTAGTCTACAACAGTGAGTGCCAGGACAGCCAGGGCTGCACAGGGAAACCCTGTCTCAGAAGAGGAGGATGGGGCTGTAGATTATGAGTGCTTGCCTAGCATCTTTGAAGCCCCTTGCCTTTAATCCCTGGCATTGTCTGAAATGGTAGTGGTGGGCCACTGAGATGACTCAGCAGACAGAGGTACTGGATGGGAAGGAAGATAACTCAGGTGGATGGAATTACTGGATGAGTAAGGCTGAGGACTTGAGGTGTTTGATCCTTGAAGCTATTCATGGTGGAAGAAGAGAACAGAGTCCATAAAATCCCCCCTCTCTCTCCTCTCTCTCTCTCTCTCTCTCTCTCTCTCTCTCTCTCTCTCTCTCTCACACACACACACACACACACACACATACACAAATATATACATTATAATAATAAATTATTTTTTAAAAAGTTAAAAGGTACGCCGGGCGGTGGTGGTGCACGCCTTTAATCCCAGCACTCGGGAGGCAGAGGCAGGTGGATCTCTGTGAGTTCGAGACCAGCCTGGTCTACAGAGCTAGTTCCAGGACAGGCTCCAAAACCACAGAGAAACCCTGTCTCGAAAAACCAAAAAAAAAAAAAAAAAAGTTAAAAGGTATTCTATGATTAAGTTCAGATAGCGTGTCCAAGAGAAAGTTACAAAGAAACTGTAGATATCTAGGAACACAATATAGATCATTTTGGTTTTGCTTTGTTTTGAGACAAGGTCACACTGTGTAGATCTGGCTGGCCCCGAACTCACTCCAATTCACCTGCTTCTGCACCACCACACCCACCTTTTAAAAAGTGGATCTTAAAGTATAAAATATGAATATGTAGCTGGGGGATTGTGGTGCACACCTTTAATTCCAGCACTCTGGAGACAGAAGAAGGTGGATTCCTGTGAGTTTGAGGCCAGCCTGATCTACAGAGCTGATTGCAGGATGGCCAGGACTACAGAAAGAAACGCTGTCTTAGGCTGGGCGGTGGTGGCACACGCCTTTAATCCTAGCACTGGGAGGGGCAGGGGCAGGTGGATCTCTGTGAGTTCGAGGCCACCCTGGTCCTCAGAGTGACTTCCAGAGCTACACAGAGAAACCCTGTCTTGAAAAAAACAAAACAACAACAACAAAAAATGATAGGACAATGTCTGAGAGTTCACAGCCAGTGTCATCTACAGTGTTCCAGGACAGCAAGAGTTATGTAGAGAGAGAGCCTGTCTCAGATAGATGGGTGGGTGGATGGATGAATGGATAGACATCAGGAAGGGAAATAAAAGATGCTTTGGGCTATATCTTGTCACTATTTGTGTGTGTGTGTGTGTGTGTGTGTGTGTCTATATGTGGGTTTGTACACTTACATTGAATTGCTCTCAAATGACAAAAGAGGGCATTAGGTTCCCTGGAGCTGGAGTGCCAGATGACTCTGAACCATTGGATCTGAGTGCTCAGAGTCAACGTCTGTCCTCTGCAAGAGGAGTCTGTACTCCTCACTGATGAGCCATCCCTCCAGGCCCAGTGTATTTTTTGTATTTCCCTCCAACCCCTGGTAAAAGTGAACAAAAGCTTCTTTAAATAAAGCAAAAGCAGAAAGTCAGAGGGGGGGGATCCATAGGCTCTCCTGGAGCCCAGCTACAGATCTGAAAGACCAAAAGGCCAGCAGCTTTCCTTACCACAGGAGAGACGGAAGATCCCCAACTCAAGCCGTCTTTTGAAGCTGATAGCTGCTGAGTACTGTCTCAGCCCACATCCTGGTCCATACCCAGACTGCTTGAGATCCAAGTGGACAACAAAGGCAGCCACTAACCCACTTGATCCTTTGGAGGAATTTACTTTTCAACATACGCTTCCTCTTTTCCAAGCCGGTCTCACTAGAAACAGACCCATCTCAGCGTGGCCAGCGCTTCTCGGCAAACAGCCAAGCTGTCCGACCGACCCTTTGAAGGAGCTTGCTTTGTTTTGTGGGTTTTTGTTTGTGTTTCTGTTTTTGTTTTATGGAAGTGGTGGATTTGAGGTTTTTTTTGTTTTGTTTTGTTCCTCTGCTTTTTGTACTTTTTGTAGTTTTTTTTTTCTCTTTTACATTGTAGCTGGGTACAGTTCCCAGCACCCATATGGTAACTCACAAAATCACATATAAGTCTAGTCCAGGAGGTTTGACATCCTTTTCTGTCCTCCAGCAGCTTCATGCACACACACAAACTTACAGGGTCATGCACACCACAGAATAACTAACGCTTTAATTTTTTTAAACATTTATTTCTTTATTATATCTGTGTATGTGGGATTGTGGAATCAGCTCTTTCCTTCCACACTTTGGGAAAAGAACACAGTTTTTCGCGCAGTTCTTTTGACAGCAAGCACCTCATATGGTGAGCCATCTCACTGGCTTGTAACAATTTTGCATTTGGGGTTTTGATGCTCTTTATAGTATTGGGGACTGAGTGAACCTCAGTTCTGCTAAGTTGCCCAGGCTGTCCTTGAACTCACTCTGTAGCTAGGATCACACTTGAAATTGTGATCCTCCTGCCTCAGCCTCCTGACTAGAATTGCGGAACTGGACTGCCAGGCTGGGTTTGCGTTTTTCCAGACGTGGACAGACCTTGTGATCCTCCTGCCTCAGCCTCTCAAGCACCACCTGGCTTAGTTTCGTGTTGTGTTTTGATTGTTATTGTGTTTCCTATAGTGTTTGATTGTTATTGTTTCTATTTGTTTGTAGGTTGTTATTGTATTTGTTTGCATAGGATCTAACTGTAGCTCAGCCTGACTTGAAACTCACTCTAGCTTGGGGATACCTCCATCTTGAAGGGAATCTACCTGCCTCAGTTTCCCCACCATGCCCAACTTTATTTCTGGATTTTTTTTTTTTTTTTGGTTTTTCGAGACAGGGTTTCTCTGTAGCTTTGGAGCCTGTCCTGGCACTAGCTCTTGTAGACCAGGCTGGCCTCGAACTCCCAGAGATCCGCCTGCCTCTGTCTCCCGAATGCTGGGATTAAAGGCGTGTGCCACCACCGCCCGGCTTCAATTTTATTTCTGTATATGTGTGCTTTGTCAGCAAGTATGTCTGTGTACCGTGTGGAGGCCAAAGCGGGGGGTCATCAGCTCCCCTTAGGTGGGAGCTGGAGTTACAGACAGTGCTGACAATCGAACCTGGGCCCTCTGGAAGAGCAGCCAGTGCCCTTAACCACTGAGCCATCTCTCCAGCCCCATTACCCACAGTCTTACACTGTAGTCCAGACTTTGTTTTATTTTTAAGAAGGGATTCAAACCCTTCAGATTCCAGGAATCCCTCTACCTCAGCCTCCTCTGTAGCTGAGACAATAGACTTCAACAATGTAAGCCAGGTGCCGGAGGCCAGAGAGCCTCAGAGTATCTGGATACAAAGTCAGCTGTCCCCAGGAACTTACAGCACTCGCATTACCTTTTCTTGCCTAGGGTGACATCTGCTTCTATGTCCAATGATGCCACGTGATTTGGGCATGGTGGCACTTGCTTGTAATCCTAGCAGTCACAGAGGCCGAAGTGGGAGGAACAGGAGTTCTAGGCCAGCCTGAGCTAGATAATAAGGGCTAGAAAAGACACCCACTCATCTAGAGCAGGTCATACTTACGTCAGTCGGCATCATACCCGAAATCATTCTTATGAATGGGAGTTAAGCTGGCCAACAGCCAGTCGTGAGTTCATTGTGTTTCTTTCAGACTAATGTGAGGCCGCCTGGTATTCTCTCCTCTTTTTAAACTCAGTTGGGCATTGGCGGCTCATACTAATACTTCTAGAACTCGGAAAACAGAGGCAGGCAGAGCTCTGTGAGTTCAAGGTCAGCCTGATCTACAGAGCAAGTTCCAGGCCGGAGGGTTACACAGAGAAGCCCTGTTTCAGAAAAACCACCACCAACAACAACCAAACAGACCTCACAGCAATTATTTGTATTGTTAGTGTGACACCATCTAAGCTTTTAGCATCACCATCCATAAGACCAGTGAGCATCACTCTGTAGCTAAGTGACAGAGTACTTGCTTAGCACGCATAAGGCCCTGTGTTCAACACCCAATACCTTGATTAATCAGCCAGCCAGTCAAATCAGGGCTGGAGAGGTGGCTCACTGGTATAAGCACTTGCCTAATATGCAGTAGGCCCTGGGGGTTCAGCCTCTAGCACTGGAGAGACAAGGTAAGGTTATTTATGGCCGTTTATAAGAGCTAAGTTCCTATTGCTGTAATAAAGTACACTGGAAAGGTGATTTACAGAAGGAAGGGTTTATTTGGGCTTCTGGTTGCTTAGGGTTGGAGTCCACGAAGTCAGAGCTCAGGCAGTCGGCGAAACAGATGGAGAAGCTGAGGACTTCCATCTTGAACCAAAGCAATCAGAGAGAACACACCCTAAATGGCTAAATGCTCACCTCCGGTGATACACTTCCTATAGAAAGTCACACCAGCAATGGGGCATATTTACTATTTGTTTGTGTGCCATGGTTTCTGGTCTGTGTAGCCCTGACTGTCCTGGAACTCACTTTGTCAACCAGGCTGCATGGCTTGGTCCTCTTATGGGACTTCAACTAGCGGGAAGAGAGGCTGTCTCGATTCTGGCTTTTGGGACCCTATTCCTCATACTGGGTCTCCTTGCCCAGCCTTAACACACGGGGAGGTGCTTAGTCTTACTGCAACTTGATATGCCATGTTTTATTGATGCTCATAGGAGATGTGCCTTTTCTTGGATGGAGGCAGAAGAGGAGGAAATGGGGAGGGGGGATGAGAGGAGGACCTAGGAGGGAAGGATGGGGATAGGGATGCTGCGACCAGGATGTAGAATAAATGGACATTAAAAGAAAGAAAGAAAGAAAGAAAGAAAGAAAGAAAGAAAGAAAGAAAGAAAGAAAGAAAGAAGAAAGGAATTAGTTATATAATGATCTTTTCTGTCTGAAATGGTGAAAACAAAAATACAAACTTCAACCCAGAGGTGAGGGCTACCTCTGGCCTCGAATCCCAGAATTCAAGATTTAAAAGTCTTCCAAGTTTGAGGCTAGCCTGGTCTACAAGAGCTAGTTCCAGGAGAGTCTCCAAAAGCTGCAGGGAAACTTGTCTTGAAAAATCAAAAATAAATAAATAAAACAAAATAAAAATACTCGGTCTTCAGGACTGGGGACACATCTCAGTAAATGAACTTACACAGTAGGTACAAGACCCTAAGTTCTGTTCCTAGCACCAAACATACAAACAAACAAAAAACAGCTTTAAAAAAAAAAGATTTTTGAAGCAAAATTCTTTCTTCTTCAAGAATGTACTTGTTGAGTTCGAGACCAGCCTGGTCTACAGAGCTAGTTCCAGGACAGGCTCCAAAGCCACAGAAAAACCCTGTCTCGAAAAACCAAAAAAAAAAAAAAAAAAAAAAAAAAAAAGAATGTACTTGTGCCGGGCAGAGCACTAGGGAGGCAGAGGCAGGTGGAACTCTGTGAGTTCAAGGCCAGCCTGGTCTACAGAGTGAATTTCAGGACAGGCTCCAAAGCTATACAGAGAAGCCCTGTCTCGAAAAACAAAAACAAACAAGCAAACAAAAGTACTAGTATAAATTTATTTCCAGATTCCAGGCTGGGGGAATATCTCAGTGTTAGAGAGCTCTTGCATGACATGTATGAGGGCCTGGGTTCTTTTCCCACCAGTAGAAATATGTAACCATAAATAAATGAATAAAAAGATGGCATGTTATAAAGCAAAGGCCTAGAGAAGCGGGTATGGTCTAGTCAAAAATGATACCTACGCCTGGTATGGGGTGTGCGTGGATCCGATCCTAGTCTTGGGAGGTAGAGGCAGGAGGATCAGAAATTTTAGGTTACCTCTGTGTACACAGGGTGTTCAACCACAGTCTGAGCTACATCAGACCCTGTGTGAACAAGTTAACAATTACAATCTAACTTTTTTTGGAGGGTGAGGGATTGAGACAGGGTCTCATCAAATTCTCACTGGCCTGGAAATCACTCTGCAGAGCAGGTTGCCCTTGAGCTGACTGCGTAGCTCTCCTTCCCTTGGCTTCCCTCGTAATTGTCCCTGGATTACAGGTGTCCACTGGCAGGTCCAGCTGCTATCTAATATTAGCTGTATGTTAATCAGTCCTTTCCCATGGTACATATGGCCCATACATATTCATGCCATATCCATATGGCACATATGTGCGTAGTTTTCTCTAAATCTCGTTATTACTCGCATACCTAGAAAATGAAATAAGTTGCCCAAGGACCACAGGTGATGAAGATGCAAGCCGTCATTCATTTCTGGAAGATCCCTGGGGTGTCACTGTGCATCAGAGGCATGCTCAGATCACAAACAACAAAGGGACACATTCTAGAGATCCAGGAAGAGAGGCAATAGATGAAAGACAATATTGTGCCCAAGAGGAATGGCACCTAGGGCAATACCGGAAATGGGCTGAACTCTGCCCCCACGATCGAGTACTTACTCGTCTAGCATGGTCAGGTGCCGGACTGGTACCCTGATCGTGGGCAGCGCCAAAGAAGCGGCATCCTGGTGTTTGTTTTTGTTTGCTGTTTGTTTGTTTTGAGACAGGGTTTTTCTGGATAACTTTAGAGCCGTCCTGGAATGGTAGAAGAGGCTCAAGAAGGGATGACTGAAGAGCCAGAGGACAGGGAGGAGTGCCGAGAAAGGCTGTCCCCTGGACAGGGCATGACAGTCGTGCTCGTGAGCACCCTGCAGTTGTGGCTGCCTGCACCAGACCTACACAAGAGCAAGCTGACCAGACCAGCCAGCACACTAGCCAGAACCAATTGAAAATAAAATAAAATAAAACTGCCGGGTGGTGGTGGCGCAGGCCTTTAATCTCAGCACTCGGGAAACAGAGACAGGTGGGTCTCTGTGATTTCGAGGCCAGCCTGGTCTACAGAGCTAGTTCCAGGACAGGAACCACAGCTACAGAGAAACCCTATCTTGAAAAACAAACAAATATTATACATACATATACATGTATAATCGGCAGACTCATAAAGACGATTAAAGAACTGCTTATCTGGGCTCGGGAGATAACTCAGTGCCTAACAAGTGTGAGGACCCAAGTTCAAATCCCCAGAACGTAGATAAAGCTGTTGCGTCTGCAATTCCCCCGTGATCCTATGGAGAGATGGCAGCGGAGACAGGAGATTCTCAGACAGGAGCAAATAAAGACCCTGGCTCAGGGTGGAAGGTAGGTACCTACACCTGAGGCTGTCCTCTGACCTCTACAGGAATCCCATGGCACATTCATGCTGGTGCGCTCTCTCTCTCTCTCTCTCTCTCTCTCTCTCACACACAGACACACACACACACACACATACACACACCTGTTCTCTGTTGTATAAATGACTAACACCAAGTCTCATCAGCAATGACACAGTGACTTCTCTAAGTTCTACGGCAGTGATGCCGTATTGACTTCGTTGCTGGCACAGGCTGCTTCATTCTTACCAAGATAACCACTGGTAATGACAGGCAGTATTTGCCGAGGGGCACGTTCATGGTATAGGTAATGAGGGCTTCTTCCGGTAACCTGTTTACAAGTTGGAGTTGCCGTGATAACCAAAACTTTTTGTGGGGAATTTTCAGGTGCAGGGGGACTTTCCAGTTGTCTCCTCAGCACAAATATGGAAAATGGCCTTTCTCTGCTCTGCGCACCTGCCAGCTTCGCCCCAGTCACTGGGGCCACAGGTGGAAGGTTCTGAAACTGTGTGGTCCTTGGAACCCCAGCACCTGGAAGCCTGTCAGAAATGCAAATTTTGGGGCTACTCCAGACCCACAAGATCTGAGACTGAGGCGGGGAGCAGCAACCATCTGCTTGTTTTTGTATTTTACTTGTTTGGGTTTTTGCCCTTTGATACAGAGTTGCATTATGTAACAAAGCCAGGCGAGCACAGTCTTCCTGCCTCGGTCTCCTAAATGCCGGGATTAGCGGCTTGCATTATTCCTTTGAACAGATCGATGTAATTACATATGTTTATTTTATGCATGTGGCTGTGCATTTGAGCTCCAGCTCATGGGTGCCATCATGTCCCCCCTTTTATTTCTGGAGGGGGTTTGGGGGCAGTGGTTTTTTGAGACAGGATCTCTATGAAGCTCTGGATGACCAGGCTGGCCTCAAACTCACAGAGATCCACCTGCCTGTCTCCCGATGCAGGGATTAAAGGCAAGCCGCTATGTTCTTGTGGAGACCTAAGGATGGTTCTCTCCTATTATCTAGACCCCAACAAGCCAACTCGGGTCATCAGGCTTGGCAGCAAATGCTTTCCCCACCCAAGCCATCTCACTAGTTCCTCATTTTTTTTTTTTTTACAATCTTTTTTGTTTAAGACCGAGTCTCCAGTCTGGTCTACAGAGTGAGTTCCAGGACAACCAGAACTACACAGTGAAGCCCAGGGGAGAGGCTGAAGGTGGGGTGGGTTACAGTCTCAGCATAGGCTAAGGTGGCTGGGAACTCACAGTAATCTCAAATCTCGGCCTCCCATATTCTGGGATTCCCTAGTTGTGGCGTTCCACACCTCTAAGTCCAGAGAGCTAGAGGTAGACTCCGGTAGATTAAAGTGGATCTCTGTGAGTTCAAGGACCCTGTTCAGCAAAGGACCCTGCCTTGTAGTTGGATTTTCTTTGGACCACCACTTCCCAAATAATGACACAAAGACTTATTAATTATGAAGTTTTGGCCTTATCTTAGGGTTGTTCCCAACTAGCTCTTATAATTTAAATTAACCCGTTTATATTAATCTATGTTCTGCCACATTGCTTGTTACCTCTCCTCATCGCCAGGCATCATCCGATTTTCTCTGCCTCTGGCCGACAAATCACAGGTGCCTCAGATTCTCCCCAGACTCTCCCCAGAAGTCCCGTCTATCATCTCCTGCTAGCTATTGGCTGTTCAGCTCTTTATTAAACCAATCAGAAGGTGCCTTGGCAGAGACACATCCTCAAAGTGTACAAAAAAAAAATCGTTCAAAGGCACTATTTCAAAAAAGAGAGGTGGGATCAGAGTGGAGAAAACTGGGACACAGGGAAACCTTGAGAAGACACAAGGATGAGAAGACGGCTATGTGTCTACGTGCCATGGGCAGAGAGGCCTAGGAAGAAAGCAACCTGTAGCGTTGCTGATCTCAGACTTCTAGGATCCAGAACTAAGAAAATAATTGGTTTCTGTTGTTCATGAAACTCAGAGTTCAGCTCTGCAATTTAAAGTCCAGACAAGACAAAGGCTTTCTTCTTTCTTTCTTTCTTTCTTTTTCTTTTCTTTTTTTTTTTTTTTTTTGAGTCAGGGTTTCTCTATGTAACATCTCTATTTGTCCTGGAACTTTCTCTGTAGACCAGGCTGGCCTTGAACTCACAGAGATTCGCCTGCCCCTGCCTCCCGAGTGCTGGGATTAGAGGTGTGCCCATCACTGCTCAGCTGCTAAGGGCTTTCTTAATAATTCCTCCATAGGTTGAAGTTAGAGGATCTCAAATTTAAGGCAATTCATTGAGACCCTGTCACAAAATTCCTGTAAAGAAGGGAAGGGGGCTAGAGAGATTGCTCAGGGGTAAGAGTGTTGGCTGTTCTTGCAGAAGACCCAAGTTCTGTTCCTAGCACCCACACGGTGGCTTTCATCTCTTAATTCCAGCTCCCAGGGAATCTGATGCCTTCCTCTGACCTCCAAGGACACCTGCAAGGACACACAACATACACATACAGTACATACAGTGCACACACACACAACATATACACACAGTACACACACGGCACACACACAAAACACACACAGAACACACACAGCACACACAGTACAAACAACATACACACACAGTACACATAGCACACACACAGTACAAACAACATACATACAGTACACACAGCATACATACATATGCATGCACGCATGCATACACAATATCATTTTAAGCTTTGAACCTTCATCATAGCATGTGTCTTTAATCCTAGCACTTGGAAGTCAGAAAGGAAGAGGTCTTTCATGAGTTCAAGGCCAGCCTGGGACTGTAGGGAGAGTTCCAGGACAGCCAAGGCTATACAGAGAAACCCTGTCTCGAAAACCAATAAATAAGTAAATAAATAAAATAAGAAACAAGTTACTTATTTATTTGAGACAGAGTTTTACTCAGTGCTGGTCTGTAATTCACTATGTAGCCCAGGCTGAACTTGAATTAAAAAAATTTGCTTGCCTCTGCTTCCTAAATGCTGGGATTAAAGTCATGTGCCACCATCACCTGGCAAATACATTTATTTTCTTATTTTTTATTTGCACTGGTGTTTTCCCTGCATGTTTGTCTGTGTGAGGGTGTCAGATCTTGGTGTTACAGACAGTTGTGAGCTGCTGTGTGGGTGCTGGGAATTGTACCCGGGTCCTCTAGAAGAGCAGTCAGTGCTCCTAATCGCTGAAGCATCTCTTAGAGGGAAGGTTCTCTGGCTCAGAGGTAGATTACTTACTCAAGCATATGCAAGGGCTTGTAGGGGACAGGGGAGCAACTCTGAAACCCAGGCCCCATCCAAGGCTATGGCTGGACTACCTTCTTTCGATGACTTGGGCTAGGTCACAGTAGAGTGTCGCGTTTTTGAGGAGTCATTGTTTTGTGTCTCCCATAAGCTCAGGTTCCCCCTCCCTCCTCCAGTCCTGACTCAGCCAGTTGGAGGTTGGGCAAGCTGAATCTTTGAAGACTCAGTTTCTTTGCCTGTAATTGAGGCTAATAATAGCGCCCTCCTAGACAGGATTCAATAATTGCCAAGTACATCACAGGCACTCGGGACATGGTGACTTAGCCTGGTAATTAACTGTTCGCAGTGGCATCTCGCTCAAGTTTTCGCTGTAACATTTACACCTGTTCAGCACGCGTAACACATTATGGTGAGCTGTTTACTTATGTTTGTTTGGTGTGAGACAAGGTCTGTCTGCCTACAACCCTGGAACTCTCTGTAGACCAGGCTGGCCTTGAACTCAGAGAGATCTGCCTGCTTCTATCTCCAAGGTGCTGGGATTGAAGATACACAGGCCACCACAGCAGGCAGGAATCCTCTTGGGAACATCTGGAGTCCTCTCCTTCCATCTCCTGGACTAGTCTTGTGATCAGGTCTTTTCGAGGTCCCTCACCTGAGAGGCCCAGCACCCCGGACTTCTGGCCCTGGAGGATCAACTCTCTAATTAACAGGAATCTGCCCTGTGTCACTTCACTCCATCTGGTGAATTCCTTTGGATGCAGGAAGCATTACTGAGCGCCAGGGTGGCTCTCCGGCCACTCTTGGGTAACAACTGCCTTTCCGCAGCACCTTGCGCTTAAGGGTAAGTGATACATTTAAGGCAAGCGCCAAGGCCATCCATGGGGGAAGATATTTTAAGCAGGGGATTTCCTCAAACCCATCAAATTACCATGTAGACAGCTGCCTATCCCATATGACCTGGCAACGTCTCAGGCATGCAGTTAGCAATACTCTAGGAAGGAAGCAGGCCCACCCCTCTCCTCGAGCAGGGACTACACCATTTGAGTTACTTCACGTCAAAGGCATCCACTCTAGAACCATATATTCCAGGGTTTAGAGAAGACACCCTCTAGCAAAAATCCCAAGATATCTGCTTATTCCCAATGCATTGCTACCAACTGAACTCTGAAGACAATGTTAAAAACCTTAGGGACTTAGTCAAGCATAGTGGCACACACCTTTAATCCCAGCACTCAGAGAGGCAGAAGCAGGTGAATCTCTGAGAGTTCGAGACCAGCCTGGTCTACAAAGAGACCAGAACAGCTAGGGCTAAACAGAAAAATACCTTGTCTCAGGAAACACACGCACACAGAAAACAGGGGTGTGTGGGAGGTGGGATTGGGGGACTAGCATGAATGGAGACCCCTAGTCACTGAGAAGGAACTTCTGTCCATCTGCGGGTGGACAGCTCCCGGAGGACTAAGGATGCAGCTCAGTTGCACAAGGCCCTGATTCTGGAACCTGGGACCCAGAGGGAGATGGATCTGTGAGTTGAGGGCCATCCTGGTCTACATAGTGAGTTTGAAACTTAGCACCCACTTGCATTGCAAAAGCTTTACCCACTGATCTCTCTTTCCTGCCTCTGGAAGTTTTCGGCTTTTTTGTTTGTAGCTTTTTTTTGAGGCAAGAACTTCCCCCCCCCTTTTTTTTTCCCGAGACAGGGTTTCTCTGTAATTTTGGAACCTGTCCTTGTAGACTAGGCTGGCCTCAATCTCACAGAGATCTGCCTGTCTCTGCCTCCCGAGTGCTGGGATTAAAGGCTTTTTTTAAGTTTTTTTTTTTTGATTCAAGGTTTCCCTGTGTAACAGCCCTGGCTGTCCAGCTGTCCTGGAACTTATTTTGTAATTCTGTCCTCAAACTCACAGAGATCCACCTGCCTCTGTCTCCCAAGTTCTGGGATTAAAGGCATGTGCCATCATGCCCAGTAATTATTATTATTATTTTAAAAAATAGAAAAAAGAATAAATGAAGTTGGTCTTTTTGTGTTAACTAAAGACTGGGGGAACTTCAAAGGGGAGGCCAGGACTTCTCACTTGTACTTTAAGACTAGAAAAGGAACAGAGGGGTCAAGCTGTGGAAGGGCGTGAACTCACATGTCAGGGATAAAGAACACGGTGTGAAAAAACAGGGTGTGAACTCCCCAGCCCAGCCAGAAGAGAAGGAAAGGCTTGAGGTTGTTCTGATGGTTCACTGGGGTGAGGTGTGTAGCTCGACCAGGAGAATACTGCCTGGTCTACGTGAAACCAGTGAAGCCTTGTGTCCCACGCCCTGCACCACAGGAACTGGGCACAGTGGCTCATGGCTGTCATCCAGCTCTAGAAGGTAGAGGCAAGAGGATCAGGAGCTTAAGGTCATCTCCAGCTACATAGCAAGTTTGAGGCCAACCTGGGCTATGTTAAACACACAGAGAGCTGGGTGGTGGTGACGCACGCCTTTAATCCCAGCACTCAGGAGGCAGAGGCAGGAGGATCTCTGTGAGTTTGAGGCCAGCCTGGTCTACAGAGCGAGTTCCAGGACAAACCCCAAAGCCACAGAGAAACCCTGTCTAGAAAAACCAAAACACACACACACAGAAAGAGAGTTGTAAGGCTACAATTGCCGTGATGAAACACCATGACTAAAACAACTTGGGGAGGAAAGGATTCATTTACCCTGTGATTTCACATCACTGTTCATCAAAGGAAGTCAGGACAGAAACTCACACAGGGCCGGAACCTGGAGGCAGGAGTTTAAGCAGAGGCCATGGAGAGGTGCTGCTCACAGCTTGCTTCCCACAGCTTACTCAGCCTGTTTCCTCTCTCTCTCTCTCTCTCTCTCTCTCTCTCTCTCTCTCTCTCTCTCTCTCTCTCTCTCTCTCTCTCCTTCCTTCCTTTTTGTTATTTTGTGTTTTTTTTTTTGTTTGTCTGTTTGTTTTATTTTTCATGACAGTGTTTCTCTGTAGCTTTTGGAGCCTGTTTGGAACTCTGACTCTATAGACCAGCCTGATCTCTAACTCACAGAGATCCACCAGTCTGATTGAGATGTGTGCCACCACCAGGCTTCAGCCTGCTTTCTTCTAGATTCCAGGACTACCTGCCCAAGGATGGCACCACCCACAATGGGCTGAGTTCTCCCACATCAAACACTAAGAAAATGCCCTACAGGCCTGGTCTTATGGGAGGCATTTCTCAGTTGAGGTTCCCTACTTTCAAACAGCTTAGCCTATGTCAAGTTGATATAAAACTAGCCCAAAATTACCAGAGGTGGCGCAGGCCTTTAATCCCAACACTCTGGATGCAGAGGCAGGCAGATCTCTGTGAGTTCGAGGTCAACCTGGTCTACAGAGCTGCTTGTAGGACATCTAGGGCTATTACACAAAGAAATCCTCTCTTGAAAAACAAAAAAAAATGATTAATCAATTAATTAAAGTCTCTCCACTGTGGGTTCCTGTGATGTGTGTGTACGTACATATATGGTTTGTGGAATATTTGTGCAAACGTATCCTGTTTGTTTAGCTATGTAAAGATGTGTTGCATGTTTATTTTGCAGGATATTTGCTTATACATGTAAAGATGTGTTGCTGTTTTACCTTGTTTGCCTAAGGTTTGTTTGTTTGTTTCTTTCTTTCTTTTTCTTTCTTTTTTTTGGGGGGGAGGGATTTGGGGGAGTGTTTTGAGACAGGGTTTCTCTGTAGCTTTGGAGCCTGTCCTGGAACTAGCTCTTGTAGACCAGGCTGGCCTCGAACTCACAGAAATCTGTCTACCTCTGCCTCCAGAGTGTTTGGATTAAAGGTGTGCACCACCACTGCCCAGCTCTGTCTAAGGTTTCTTGGGAGGGGAGCAAAGCTATTCCAAAATTATGTTCTTGTGGTTTAAATAAAAATGACTCCCCAGCCGGGCGATGGTGGTGCATGCCTTTAATCCCAGCACTCGGGAGGCAGAGGCAGGTGGATCTCTGTGAGTTCGAGACCAGCCTGGTCTACAGAGCTAGTTCCAGGACAGGCTCCAAAACCACAGAGAAACCCTGTCTCGAAAAACTAAAAAAAAAACTAAAAAAAAAAAAAAGCCTCCCTGACAAAGAGCCAGGCAATGGTGGCACAGGCCTTTAATTCCAGCACTCAGGAGGCAGAGGCAGGTGGATCTCAGTGAGTGCCAGCCTGGTCTACAAAGCAAGGGACAGCCAGGGTGCACAGAGAAACCCTGTTTTTAAAAACAACAGCAACAACAACAAAAGACTATAAAAGCCACACACACACAAAAAAAAAAAAAAACCCAAAGAAACAAAAAAAAAAACCCACCCCAATAAACCCTGGTATGTAAGAGTAAAGAATGGGCCAGCCATGGTGAATGGGGCTCACCCCTTTAATCCCAGCAATTGAAAAGCAGAAGCAGGTGGATCTCTGTGAATTCCAGGCCATCCAGGGTTAGAAAGTGAGACCGTGAAACAAATAAGCAAAACCAAAACAAACAAGCAAACACCCCCCCCCCACACACACACAATTGTAACCATGACAGAATTGATTCATCAAACAGATCATTATGAGAGCTAATTTCTCTGTCAACACCCCAGTCTCCGTGTCATTCTAAGGAAAAGTGTCTAGATCCTGCAGAACCAATCCAGACTGGAAAGCTCCCACTCTCAGCTCCAGGCCAGCGTGTTTCCACATGTGGCCCCACCATCAGTAACTGTTGCACCCGGGAACCAGTACCACATGTGGCCCACCATCAGCAACTGTTGCACCCGGGAACCGGTACCAAATGCTGGCCCAGCACTGGGAAGAACAGATTCAAGGAGCCTGCGGGGAACCCAGATCGCCTTAGGAGGCATTGCCTCAGTTTTCTTTAGGCTGTCCTTTCCAAGGAAGGGGAGATGGAGAGTTCTGGAAGGAATTGCCAGGACTCTATATTATCTATTGGTTTGGTATGCTTTGACATTCTCCTAATACGGGTGGAATGCAAAGTCTGCTAGACAAAACACGAACCAGACCTGTTCCACGGAACTCTGAAGTCAGTTTTCCTTGGCTTTGCTTTAGCCATTTGAAAAAAAAAAAGAAAGAAAAGATTGCTTCATGGGCCCCACTGGTCTCTGAACTTTTCCCTTTTCTAGTAAAAGTCCAAATTCCAGCTGAAGTCCCGACCCACAGACAGCATCCTTCTTCAGAAGCCGCTGTCCCCCACGCTTTGCCGAGTTCCAGAGATAAGATAAATAATTTACCAAATGTAGGTTTCTGGCTGTTCACTCTGCTAGCATTTAGAGCTTGGAGCGCTGGCCCCAAGGGAGTTTGATTTGTTCAGAAGTAACCCATCTGCTTTTTTTTCCTGGGGAGTTTTCTTTTCTGGGGATATAGGAAGGGGGTTGGAGTTGCCTGGAAAATACAGGGAGCTCCCAGCATCCCACACATATTTCAGGGATGAGCCGCTGCCATCTTAGGGGCTTTACTGGAAATTCTGGAGAAGGCTATTTTATTACTTAAAAAACACACAGCTGCTTGGGCTCGTCCCCTCCCCCCACGTCATGCCTCCACCCTTAAAGCAGAGTAAAGGCAAAACTGCAGATAGGAGACACCACATCTGTAATCCCAACACTTGGGAGTTGGAGGCAGGAGGATTGCTTCTAGTCCAAGCCTAGCCTGGGGTACATACAGGGTAAGACCAAGTCTCAAAACCCAAGAACAAAAGCAGAATGCACACACAGATAAGACACGCGTGTTGTTTCCAAAACTTCCACAGAATGAGCTATCAGCAGGGTAATTTCAAAGTTGTGCAATCCGTTTATCCTAAATTCCTGGGGCGCTCTGTTCGCGTCATTTCAGGGATTTCAGAGAAGAGATTACAGGGTTTCTCCAAAATTAAGAGACACTGGGGGGGGCAAGGGACTTGTGCATCCATGCAAGGCTCACCAAGTTCCTGGAGAACAGAAGGGGAAGGAGGCAGAGGCTCCCACCTGGAGCTGTCCCGGGGCTCTTCCGCCGTAGCTTGAGCTGTCAGTACCAGAAAAGCAAAAGCAACCGGTGCTGAGGATCCTCCAGTCACGTGAGGAGAGGAGACACGGACAACTGTGGACTGGACGTGAAGCCTTTTGTTTGACAGACCCCCAAGTAGTTCAAGCTGGCCTTAAACTCTCTGATGCTCCTGATCCTCCTGCCTCGGGCTCTAAAACACCAAGACTTTCTTAGGACAACCAGATAGCATACTCTGCCTTCTTTTTTTTCAATTTTAGTGGTTTACTTTATTTTATTTGGTTTTTCAAGACAGGGTTTCTCTGTAGCTTTGGAGCCTGTCCTGGCACTCGCGCTGTAGACCAGGCTGGCCTCTAACTCACAGAGATCCGCTTGCCCCTGCCCCCTGCCTCCGGAGTGTTGGGATTAAAGGCGTGTGCCACCACTGCCCGGCCTGGTTTATTTTATTTTAGATAGATTTTCACGAGTCACCAGACAGCCTGGAATTTCCTACGTAGCTGAGAATGACCTTGAATTCCTGATCCCCCATATAGGTTGGGATTGTAAATAAGTACACTAAGTGCAGTATCTCAAGCCTTTGTCTTTTTTCTTTCCAGTGTATTTAAGTGTGTGTGTATATATGTATGTGTGTGTGTATATGTACACAGGTGTGTATTTGGAGGTCAGAGAACAATTTACGGGAGTTGTTCTCTTTTTCTACTAGGTATGTCCCGGGATCAAATGTTGGTGTTCGGACTTGACAGCAAGTGCCCTTGCCCTCGGAGCCATCTCCCTGGCAGCTGGCTTTGAAAGGAACGAATGGACTCTGGGTGGTGTTTGTAGTCGTGCCTGAGCCTTATCCTGCTGATCCCAGAAGGAAAGAAATTGGGGCTGGGGATGTGGCTCAATTTGGTAAGAGTTTTTCCTAGCCTTGGCTACAAGAGACTGTCTCAAAAACATACAAGCAAAAAGGCAAGTCGGGGCTTGACGGTTCCCCAGCGCTGAGGAGGCAGAGGCCAGCAACTAACTGTGTTCAAGGCCAGCCTGGTCTTCACATCAAGTTCCAGGCTAGCCAGGACTATATAATGTGACTTTCTCCAAAAAAAGATTTTTAAAAAAAGAAAGAAAATAAATAAAAAGGAATGGCGAAAGGAATCTACTAAGCAGGTGAAAGGTGAGGTGAGGACAAGAGGGATCCCTGCGCTCCACAGCTCCGTCTGAAGCAATTAGAGTGAACGGTGTATTAAAAAAAAAAAGTACCTGCCACCTCTTCTGTTTCTGTGGGAGATTAACCTACTTTCCTAGCTCATTTTCTTCTCTCTGCTACAACACTGAGTGTAAACGCTGCGGGTAGCTTGCAGCCTCCGAGGGCTCAGGCAGTATCTGCGACGCTAGTTGGGGCCTCATGGGGGACACACAGAAGCCCTTCCCTCCTTTTTCTTTTGCTTTCTCCCTCAGCACGTAAAAAAAAAATCTGCCGTAGCTTAGCCACGTTCCCCCTGATCACAAGAGTCGGGTACCCACACGCTCTCTTGTCTGGTTTCTTGAGATGGGGAAGGAGGAGAATCACCCAGACACCCATCCAGGACCCTGCTCGCCCAGGTCTGCCTTAAGCCAGGATCCCAAGGGTTTCGGGTTGCTCCCGCCCGCTTGGTTTTGGTTGGCTGGATGGCTGAATGAAACACAACCTTCCCTGCAGACATCAAAGCCTGTCTCCAGCCACAGCAAGCTCTGCCTCCAGCCTTTCGTCTCTCCGGTACATTCCAATTTAGCTGAGGCTGCCTTGCATGAGAATGAGGCCTAATTATCGCTTTATCCCTTGATTGAGGTGCTGAGTTTTTTTGAGACAGTGGAGATCTCGGTTGGGCTCCCCTTGCCCTCCCTCCGATCCTTTAGCACACCCCTTGCCTGAGATTCAGCCTGACATCTTTAGCCTATAGATAGAAAGAACAGGGTTGGGCCTTGAGGGTACCACGCAAACTGCATAGCAGCTCTTTCATTGCTGCCCCAACAGTGGGGAGACTTTGTGCAGACGGGATGCTCCGAATACCACGGGAGTTTTCAGCGATTTATTACTAGGTTAAAGAGTAAAACAAAGGCGCGGAGCCGATTACGCTCATTCCCTGATGTGGTTTCTCGCCTTCTCTCTCTCAAAACACACAGACACAAAATGTTAATGATAGCCTAGCAAAATGCTTTCGACTCCAGCTCTCCTGAGGCAGAAGGAGCCAGGCTAGTTCGAGGCCAGCCTGTTCTACATAGTGAATTCCAGACCAACCAGGGCTGCAGAATGGGACCCTGCCCCCAAAATAAGGACAACCAAGCACAGAGGCCAGAAAGAAGGGGTTATAAACCAGTTTAGGGGGGGAGGTTACCTGATTGTTTCCTTTGTTGAGCTGTGTTTAGACACCTCCATTGCCCCAAGTGTAAGAGAAATCACAGGCATGAAGTTGCATTTTGTCTTCTGGTGCTGAGAGTCCGACCCCAGGCCCCTGATATCCTTGACATCTACTTTTTCCCCCGCGAGCTGTGACTCATAGCCCAGAATTTACACTTCACTTCCAGTGTCTGGCTGCTGAACCGAGAGCACTTTCGAGGACATCGAGGTCCTCGGTTTGAACCCCAGCACATCTACCTCTTCATCAAGAACATTCGTGTGTTGTGATTGTGGGCGTGTGTCACCAAGCCTGGCAAGAAGTTCCATTATTATTATTATTAACATCATTATCATTATTATTGTTATGAAGGAGAGAGTGTGGGCATAGGTGTGGCACACCATGTAGGTATAGAGGTCAGAGGTCAACATTCAGGGATCAGATCAGTCTCTTTCCACAGTGGGTTCCAGGGGTTGAATCTGGTCACCAGATCTTCAAGGCCAGTCCTTTTACCTGCTGAGTAATCGCTCCAGCCCAGGAAGGACCTTGAACCCCTGATCATCCTTACTTCAGGAGTGTGGGCCTCTGTGCTCAATTAGGTTTAAAAAAATATTTATTTACTCATTTATTATGTAAGTTTATAGGAACGATGTGCATGCAGGTGCTCCAGGGAGCCAAAAGGCTTCTGTCCCTTGGAACTGTGGGGAGCCACCTGGGTCCTCTGCAAATGTGACAAGTGCTCTGGACTGTTGAACCATCTCTCCAGCCCTGCTCAGCTAAATTACTTTATTATTATTATTATTATTAGTAGTAGTAGTATTATAGCTGGGGATTGGATCCAGGGCTTTGTACATGCTAACCAAGTACCTGATACCATACCTCTAGCCTAGACTGACTAGTTTTACTGAGTCAGGCTCACTGCATTAGACTCTAAAGAGGCAGAAGGACAAACATTTGTTAGAGAACAAACACTTCGAGGAACTCACGGAAATCAGAGAACCTTCCAGATCCACAGTCTAGACTACTGCGCTGTGAGTGGCATGTCTTGTGTGGAGTGGGGGTAGGGGACTAGATCTGCATTTACAGTTCCTTCTCAAGCCAGCACCATCAGCCTTTGCTACTGCCCGGGATGGTGCTTCTTTAACAAGGGTTGACGGTTGGCGTTCTGCAGGTAAAGGAAGCTGAGCCACACGGCCCTGTAGAGGATGTAAGGGGCCACTCGCTATGTGACTTTTCAACTGTAGCTTGTCATTTCGTTCAAAATTTTTTATTACATTTAAATTTGTGTGTGTGTGTTGGCGTGTATGCTTGCATACCATGCCACAGAGGTAAAGATCCGAGGACAGCTTTTGATAGTATGTTATCTCCTTCTACCATGAAGGTCCTGGGGATTGAACACGGGTCGTCAGGCTTGGCAGCAAGCACCTTCACTCACTAAGCCATCTTGCTGGCCCATAGCTTGTTAGTTCCTTATTCTTGTTGCTACATTTTCCAGGTCTAGCATCTTGGATTCTTCTTGGAATTCCACAAGGCCTCTTGGGCAATATATGTAGGACTGTTGAATGCAGGACCTTCTGTACTAACACGGACCCGAATTTTTATCATGTTTTTTGGTCAAAGGCTGGGGGATTAGGAGAGGTAGTTAATTGTCCTGAACACACACAGAAACAACATGGATTAGTAATCTGTCATACAGGCTCCCTAACATCAGGACAGGGGAGCCAGCCCGCCTCGAAACAGGAAATCCTGCTTCACACAAAGCCGGAAATGCCAGGAACTGATTATTCTGAGTCCCTACAGATTAAAAACAGCTTTTTGGCCTTCCTTGAAGGAAGGCTGAGGTAGTTAATCACCCTTGGAGAAAAGAGAAAAGGAATTCTCCAAGGGAGGAGGGGCTACTTCCTAACCTCTGAGTGCTGAGGTCAGAGAAGCTGTCCTGGCTCTGTTTGCCTGTCTGTGACAGAAGTCTAGACAGGGCCCGGAGAACCTCTGGGCGTGGTCTGTAGTCAGTAATTTCCAGGTAGCTGAAACTCAAGAAATTTACCAAAAAACAAAACAATCAAAAAGAATGACACATTGCCAGGGGGCTGGGAGTTTTGCTGCCTGGTAGAACACTCAACGCCTTGCACATGCTCCCTGCCTCTGGACTGTGTCCCAGTGCCACAAAGAACAAACTCTAAAGTAAACCCAACCACACACACACACACACACACACACACACACACAGCCCCGGCTCATCTTCTCAAATAGGTCATTTTATTATATTTTTGTTAAATGTTAAAATTTATTGTGTGTGCACATGTGCACGTGCACACGGCTTGAGCATGGATTTCAGAGGACCACTTTCCAGAGTCAGGTCCCTCCCTTTCTACCATGTGGGTTCTAGGGAGTCAAATTCAAATCATCAGGCATGGCTCTGCCTGGTGAGCCATCTCTACAGCTCCAGTAAGTCCAATAAGACACACATACAAAACTTCAAAGGCCGGGCGGTGGTGGCGCACGCCTTTAATCCCAGCACTCAGGAGGCAGAGGCAGGCGGATCTCTGAGTTCGAGACCAGCGTGGTCTACAAGAGCTAGTTCCAGGACAGGAACCAAAACTACAGAGAAACCCTGACTCAAAACAAACAAACAAACAAACAAAACCTTTATGTTTATGAACAGTTTGCCTTATGAATTTGTGTGCGTCACGTTGCCGGTTGGATCCACTGGAACTGGGTCCGTGGATGGTTGTGAGGCACCAGATGGGTGCTGGGGACTGAACCTGGGTCCTCTGCGAGAGTAACAGGTGCTCTTAGTCAATGAGTCCTTTCTCCAGCCCTTAAACCACTTTTTAATCTGGCCTGGAAACAAGTCTTAGAAAGAGGTGTCCCCAGGTTGGAACACCCTGTGATCTTCTCCCAGGGACAGAGGGTGTCTTTCTGAACCGACACTTGTTACATTACTATCTTCTCCCCAGATCCAGAGACATATTTTTCTCTGAGTCCTTTTATCTGGAAGGGCTGAAGAGGAGACAGGTGAATGGTCTGGGTGAGGTTTGAACGGTTTTCTTAAGTCAAAACCCCAGGAAAAATTCACTTTTGCTTCTGAGCACATGGACTTGGAGCGAGGGTGTAGAAAGCTCTTAGAAAGTGGGGAGGGCTGGAGAAAGGGGCCTCCCTGAAGCGTGGGCTCTTTAGTAATCTGCTTTGTATGAATGGGGCTGGGGAGGAGGGGGTGAGGGGCTCACATGCTTGGAATTCCTTCATCTGGGTGGGCTTCTTCTCTCCAAACTTTCAGGATGTGGGAAACGGAAGATGAAGGAGGCTGGATTTCCAACCTCTCGGGTTACAGTGTGTGAGATGGAGAGAGAAAGAGGCAGGGGGTGCGAGAGGGGGGCGGGAAAGCCCTCCTGAGAGGGGCCCCGGGAAACCCAGTTTGAGTTCTGGCTGGGGAGAGTGAGAAGAGACGGCTGGAGCGTGGGGATCACATTTCAAATCACATCAGGACTGTGGAATTTCCTCTCTTGAGGGGGGGGGAGGCGGGGGGTACGGCGGCTCTGAAGATGCAGTTGGTTTAAGGTTAGTTGGTGATGGATAGTGGCCCACGGGCGCCCGATCGAGGATCTCACTTATTAAAGGGATTGGTGTTGACAAGCCAAGCGGTCCTGGAGGGGTGCTGGGGCCTTCCTCTGCCCGGGTGGTTAGCTAAAGCCCGTGACCCGAGAGCCGTATCCATGTATGGATTTTATTTGTGCCTGACCTCTGTGGTATGCAGAGAGCCAACGCAGGGGCCGCGAAGGGGAACTGCGGGAATGGGAGGTATCAGAGAAGGCGGGAGAGATTGTAGCGAGGGTGTGGGATCCCAGGCCTGTTTTGTGTTTCGGGAGTCCCTGGGGCGTCCCGTCCCTGAAGAATCTGTGTCTACTCTACCTAACTACACAGCGCTGACTCCTAACCGCCTGGCATCACCTCAGATGTAGATTTTGGGAAATGCATGCCTCCTTTTTCTGTTCAGAGAGCACCTAGTGCCCCCTCCTCTAGGACCAACACTCTCCGTGTGAAATCTATAATGCTGGACCATCCTTCCTACAGCCTGTCGCACCATCTCACCAGTAAAGGTCACGGAGGAGCTGGGACCAATCACGAAATCCTAGCCCAGCAAAGTACACAGCCTGGAGCAGAAGGAACACACATTCAAGGTCAGCCAGGGTTACATTTCAAGATTCTGCCCCAGAATACCAAACCAAACAACAACAACAACAACAACAAAAATCTGCACAAATAAAACCTAGAAAATGAGAAAGTAGCAGGCTTCATTGCAGCCCAATCTGGCCTCCCACTTGGGTAGCCCAGGGTAGTCTTGAACTCCAGATGTTCTCCCCCTCATCCTCTAAATGTCCAACTCAAGCAAGAAAAAATAATAATTATTTCTTTGAGATAGGGTCACATGTAGTCCAGGCTATCCTCAAGTTACGTTGCCTTGGGATCTAAAACTTTCTGTCCTGCTTCCACCTCCTGAGGTGAGTGGGAGTACAGGTGTGTGGCACCTTGGCGTGGCACCTCGGCGTGGCACCAGGCTTGACACGCCAGCCCTGGGCACTGAAGGAAGGGCTTCAAACACACTTTTCAAACAAACGCAGGCGTTCTACCAGCTGAGCTACACCCTGGCTGAGCAGCAAGGAATATTTACTAAGCTCTTCTTCCTCCCATAATTGAGAATGCATCGTCTTGATGTTGTGATGGGCAGGAAGTTATTTAGGCAGTATATAACTGTGTCATACGACACACGGCAAAGATGCCGCTGCTCCTTTAAAAATTAGAATACAATGAAACACACCTGTCAGAGACCATCCTGAGCCTCCTTTAATCTCTGCTCCCTCCCATATCTCCCCACCCCATTTCAGAAAGATGCTCAGGTTTCTCAGTTTATCAGGGTCATCATTTTCAAGCATCTATTAGAGTCATCTCCCAGTCGAGGGAGAGATCCAGTTAATAAAGATTTCTGCTTGATAGAGCCAAGCAATCTATTAGAACTGCCGCCACCAAGCAGTCAGAACCCAAGGGTTCACTGTCACACTGCAGACCGCAGGAGGATGCATGACCCCCTCCTCTCTGTTCTTCCCAACCCTGCTGCCTCTGAGAGCTTCGAATGTGTGTGTGTGTGTGTGTGTGCACGCACGCATGTGTGTGTATGCACACGGATAATACTCATCTTTTGTATTTAATTATGTGTATGTCTGTGTGAGGATGTGCATGCAGATAGGTACCCTCAGAGACCAGAGGCACTTGGGCCCTCGGGATGTTGGTAGGGCCCAATGTGGGTGTTGGGAACCAAGCTCGGGACACTGCAAAAGCAAAGCGTGCTATTAACCGCTGGGTTGTCTCGTGCAGTTTATGTATTTGATATATATTTCATAGAAATATTTCCTTTGAGGTTTTGTCTGTTTGTTTGATTGATTGTTTTTATTTAGACAAGCCTCTCTGGCCCACCCTGTTCTTGAGGGTGGGTTGTGTTGCCTGAGGATGGTTTTGAACTTCTGATCTTCCTGAGTGCTGGAATTACAGTGCTGCGCCTCCACTCCCGGTTTATGAACCGGTGCAGCTGGAGCCCAGGGCCTGGTGCGCGCCAGGGCAGCAGTATTCGAGCCCCTTCTCCAGCTCTGTGTCTCCTGCGTCCCTCTCCGCCTCACCTCCCAAACAGATCCTCGGCCTTGCGCTTTTCCAGACTCTGCTGAGAGTCATTTGTATAACTAAGACTTTGATGTTTTTGAAAAATATTTATTGCTGAGCTGCTGTAGTGCACGCCTTTAATCCCAGCACTCGGGAGGCAGAGGCAGGGGGATCTCTGTGAGTTCAAGGCCAACCTGGTCTACGAGAGCTAGTTCCAGGACAGGCTCCAAAGCTACAGAGGAACCCTGTCTTGAACCCCCCCCAAAAAAAAGAAAAAAAATAAATAAAAATATTTATTTAGGGGCCTGGAGAGACAGCGCAATGGTTAAAAGCACTTGTTGCTCTTGCTAAGGACCTGAGTTCATTCCCAGCACCCACACCTCTGCTACTCACAAACACCCCTAGCTCCAGTTCCTGGGGCTATAACATCTTCCTCCCGCCTTTTCTGGCACCAAGCACACACATGGTGCACAAACACACATGTAGGCGAAGCCCACGTACACATTAAAATAGATAACTATTTTTTAAAAACCGCCTTTTAAAATGGTTTGTCAGTGTGGTTGTAGGTGTGCTGGGGGCACACTCGAAGGTCAGAGGCTCTCCCTTCTGTCCTTAACACAGGCCAGGGGCGTAGAGCTCAGGCCTCCCAGCTCCACAGCTCCTTCATCCCCGAATCGCTTCTCTAGCTCTTCCTTTTCTTTTCTTTTTTTTTTTTGGGGGGGGGCAAGGTCTCATAGAGCCCAAGATGTCTGTGTCATTGAGGGTGACTTTGAAATCCTGATTCTCCCACCTCCACCCCTTAAATGCTGATGTTACCGGTGTGTTGCTGCATGCACCCAGTGTGACTCTTTAAAACTGAGACCTATTAAATCAGGGGGAGGCACAATATCTGAACTGGTCCTTCTGGAATTCTCTGTGGTTTCCTAAGAACAGGGACGCTTAGGAGCCAGAATGCAAT
Organism: Microtus pennsylvanicus; assembly: GCF_037038515.1. NCBI lineage: Eukaryota > Metazoa > Chordata > Mammalia > Rodentia > Cricetidae > Microtus > Microtus pennsylvanicus. The sequence goes on along the minus strand of NC_134585.1, from coordinate 5,948,318 downwards.
TTTCTGTGTGTACAAGTAAAATAAGTCAACATGGATTTCTATTCTTGGTGGAAATGAAAATTAATTTTCGAAAGTCCTGTAGTCCAACTGTCCTGCTGCTGACCCCAGCGGCTGAGGGCCCCAGGATTTAAATGTTAAAATTAGAATTGGCTTTGAGGACTGGCCTTATTTACCAGCCTGGCAGCTTGTTTTTATTTACTTAACACTTAATACCGCGTTCGCTGGGAGCCAAGCACTGGTGTAAGCATTTTTCAAATATTTGCTGGGCTATTCTTCAGACTGGGGATGCCATTATATAAGACTGCCTGCCACGAAGCTGGGCTATTATCTTCACCTCACGTATGAGGGACCCACGATGGGGGTGGGGTTGCAGTGGCATCCGTCAACCTGGGGCTGTGAGTTCCAGCTCTCTTCCACAGCTTGCCCAGAGCGAGCTAGGTGATACAGCCATTTTGACACTAAATCACTGCCCGTGGGGCAGGGGAGGCGGTGGTACGAGACCATCTTCCCAGTAGCAAGAAGGACCCAAGTCCTTCCGGCAGAGAGGGCTTAGCAGTCCCAGGAAAGCGAACGTTCCCTCCCGCTGGCTTGTGTATTGAGTCCCCAGAACCTTTTTGTTATTCAGTCCACAGCCCCCGTCTTGTGCCGTTTCCGTTTCCTTGAACAGCAGGCATCTAGACATGATGCTGGTCCCCACAGCTTCTGACCTCATTACTCATTCTGTTTACGGCGAAGCCTCACCCTCCAGTCTGCCCTGATTTCCCAGCCAGGAATTTGGCTGTCCTCGTTGACTATGATTCAGATTTTCACCCCAGCGACATTGCAACCAGGCCCTCCTGTGTGCACACCCCTCCGACCTCCTGGGGACCCTGTCGGGGAGGAAGGCGGGGGCTCTGTGAAACACATCCCAACCCAGAGTTTGGACCGGGTTGTGGGGGACTTCAAATGAAATTGAAAAAATAGAGGGCTGGCTTCCGCAAAGGCTTCTGAGGAAGGGACCGGCTGGAGACGGGGCCTGTGGTGGTACACAGTAGAAGAGCCGCAGTTGGCCACTGCTGTTCCCCGCGCCAAGCCCCTGAGGAGCTGATGCCCTGCGAGGGGGACAGGGTTCTAATGGGAGGGGGGGCTCCACCTCAGTCACCAAGTGGAGACTTGACAGATGTCTACAGTATTTGGCCTATTTATGTCAAACCTCTAGATACCTCTCACTCCCGTGTTCATTTACTTACTTATTTACCTGTTCTTGCTTTCGAGACAGGGTTTCTCTGTGTGGCCCTGTCTGTCCTGGAGCTCGATCGATCCACAGATCAGGCTGGCCTTGAACTCAGAGTCCCACTGCCCTGCCTCCAGAGTGAGTACTGGGGAACTCCCAGTCCCCTCACCCGGCTACTTTTTTATTTATTGAGACAGGATCTTTGTGATGCTCGGGGTGGCTGAAAACTCACTATGTAGTTGAGGATGACGTTTGAACTTAAAAAGAAATTACATTTGCTATTGTATGTGCATTCCTGTCATACAGCACCCGTGGAAGTCAGAGTACAATTTTTGGGAGGTGGCTACTTTCATCATGTGGGTTCTGGGAATCCAGGGGTCGAACTCGGGTCCTCAGGCTTGGCAGCAAGCTCTTTGCTTGCTAAGCCATCTTTTGATATTTCTCCCTCTACTTCCTAATCACTGGGAATACAGGCGTGCATGGCTCCCCTGGGCTCCAGGGTGAACACTCACTGCCTCGGGGCCTCCCACTGGACACCCAGGGTCTTATAAACTTTGGGTGACATTCCTGAGTACCTCATGTGGTCCAGAATTCTAGATCCCCGCTCCTATACACACCTATCTATATTGTTCGTCTCTTCCCTTCCCAGGTTGCAAAGCAGACAGAAAGAACAGCACAGACCCAGGCGGGCTCTGGCTACGGGCAGTGGAATTCCAGACTTCAGTTTGCACAGCCTGGACTCATTAAAGTTGAAAAGAACCTGCTTGTGATTTGATTTTAGCCCTGAAGTGATCCCAGGAAGGGTTGAGACAGGGGTGGGGAGGACCCCTAAGATTCTAACTGGTCAGTGTCTGTGAAGGGAGGGCTGGAGGCACTCAATGGTGTGGGGATCATTCCAGAAGTGTCCCTATCTCCTGGCCTGCTGAGAGGGAAGTCCCAGCTGCGCGGGCGGGCAGCGGCAGGGCCTAGGGCCTTGACTTCCCCTCCCAGATCTTTAGATACCTTGGATGGATTGGCAGCAACTGTCTGACATCAAGGAGACATTTTCTTCTTTGTGAGCTCAGCGCTTCCATTTCAAAATTCCTCAGTCACAAGACAGAAGCCGCAGAAGCCCAGGCACACACTTGTGGCTGCAGCAGGTGACCTGAGTTTGTTCCAAGCCCTCCAGAGGCTGCGTAATCCCTGGGATTCCGGCGGCTGGCTGCCTGGATGGCCATGTAAGGTGCGGCGGCTGGCCTTGATTATCCCTCAGAGCTGACAGACTCCTGAGGGCCTGCCCAGATGGAGCCGGTCCATTGGATGATGCCCGGGAATCACAGGCCTCCCCTAGCAGTCTCTCCTATTTGCCTCTATTGTTTTTATTTATGGTTCATCTCATCCCTAGGTTGGAAGTTACATGAGCAAGGCTAGTATGCTGGTGCATGCCTGTCCTCTGAGCACTGCTGAGGCTAAGGCAAGAGCATCGCTGATACTGGAGGCCAGCCTTGGACTATGTAGTAAGCTCCAAACCAGCTACCCAGCCACAGGTACAGAGTGAGTCCCTGTCTCAAAATAAACACAAACAGATCCTCTATTCCAATACACACACGCGTATTCCAGAAATAAAACAAAATATTTTTATAGGATACAATTAAGTGAGATCAAAGTTCTACAAACATGCTGTTCTTTGGTTTTTAGATTTATATATATAGCTGGAGCTCCTGGAAGTGAAATTACTGATGGTTGTGAGCCTTCATGTGGGGGTTAGATACCGAACCTGGGTCCTCTGCAAGAACAGCCAGTGCTCTCAACTGCTAAGCCATCCCTCCAACATTCTGCCCAGCCCAGAGCCTTGGGGAGGCAGAGGCAGGAGGATCTCTGTGAGTTTGAGGCCTAGTCTACAAGGCAAGTTCCAGGACAGGGCTGTTACATAGAGAATCTTGGTCTCAAAACAAAACACACACATACACACACAAAACTTAAACAAATAAATAAACAGAACATTCTAATATAATCTAATTGGTACATATAGTAATCTTTATACATGCTTGAGAAACGACAGTTGGGAAGTGTAGAAAGCTTAAATCGTTATGTTTCTTCTTTAACGTTTTTCTTTTTTTGGTTTTTTGAGACAGGGTTTCTCAGGAGCTATGGAGCCAGACCTGAAACTCACTTTGTAGACCAGGCTGACCTCAAACTCACAGAGATCCGCCCACCTCTGCCTTCCGAGTGCTGGGATAAAAGGTGTGCCACCACCACCACCCAGCACAAATCATTATGTTTGTATTAGAGCCAAAAACTTTAAAACACAGAGTCAAACACAGCATACCACAGCAAGGATCTCAAGGTGAGGGATTTCAGGCAGGGTGGATCATGGTGGGATAACCTGGTCATGGTGAGACAGCCCTCGAACCGAGGTTTCAGCTAGGGCGTTGGACACATGGGTGAGTGGTACCAGGGACACCTGGGATTGGTCCTTAGTGTGCTTTTGGATTAAGTTTTACCGGCTGTGACTTCAGAAATCTTGTTGCCTGATTTGATGACACTGTCCTCTCATTTATCCAGCAAACTCCACACGGTAGCATGACTCACGATTTAAGAAGCTAGGCCCAGGGCTGGAGAGATGACTCAGAAGTTAAGAGCATTGGCTGCTCTTCCGGAGGACCTGGGTTCCATTCCCAACATCCATAAGGCAGCTCACAACTGTCTGTAACTCTAGTCCTGGGGGATGCCACACCCTCTGAGGGCACCAGACACACGTGTGGAACACAGATGTATATGCAGACAAAACACTCTTACACATAAAATTAATAAATAAAAACAAAACTTATAGAACAAATAAGATTAGGCCAGGCATAGTGGTACATGCCTAATCCCAGCCCTCCCTCAGGAGTGTGTCGGTAGATAGATCTCAAGTTCAAGGGCAGCCTGGTCTACAGCCTGTTCCAAGCACAGATTACACACCCTTGAGTCTGACCCTATCTCACAAAGTGTATTGGGAGTTGGGGTTCAGTAGAGAGAGAGCCAGTATGGATGCATCTTTCACTACCACAAACAAAAACTCAACGTGGTCAGTTAAGGCTGTGTTCCAGCGAAGTTTCCCGGTAGCCAGCGTGGCTTGGCGCCCACCCATCGCTAGTTGCCGTTGAGAGGCTGGACTGTGCACGTCTCAGAGTGTGCGTTTCCCAGGGTAGCATTCGGACACTGTCCTGTGAGCTCAGATCTGGAGTCTGGATACTGAAATACCTTTTGGCTACTCTGAGCGGTGCTCCTTGAGGCACCTCCAGCTGGCTAGCAGGTGACACAAGGTGGATCCAGGACAACAGCTGAAAAAGCAGAGTGTGTCTTTAGCATCCCGAGACCTGCCAGGAGTTGGGATTCCTCTGGAGAGGGTGTCACCCAGGGGCAGAGGGCCTTGCAACTAGGTGGGTGGGTCTCTGAAGGTAGCCACCCAGGAGCCCGGAGGGACAAAGGCCATCTAAAAGTTGTTTGGCTTTTTGTTTCGTTTTTGTTTGTTTGTTTGTTTAGTTGATTATTTTGTTTTTTGAGACAGGGTCTTACTAGGTAAAGTTGTGCACCACACACCCGGTTTAAACTCAGGTTTTCATGCTTGCTTGCAGAGCAAGCACTTTATCAACAGGGCCATCTCTTCAGCCTCTTATTTATTTATCTATTTATTGTGTGCGCGTGTTTTGAGGCAGGGTCTCATATTGCCCACACAGGTCTCAAACCCACTATTTAATTGAGGATAACTTTAAACTCCCATCCTCCTGCCTCCACTTCTCAAGGACTGAGACTACACCTGGCCAAAAAACTGATCTGTCATTTCTTTCCTAAAACCTGACTGGGGCTGGAGAGATGGCCAGAGGTTAAGAATACAGGCTGTTCTTCTATGTTCTGGGGTTCACAAAGGACTGTAACTCCAGCTCCAGGCCATCTGATGCCCTCTTCTGGCCTCTGAAGGGAACTACACTCAGGTATACACATACCTGCACATAGACAGAATTTTGAAAGGTCTTTCTTTTCCTTTAAGACAGGGTCTCACTATGTAGCTCTGGCCATGTAGACCAAGTGTTAACAAACTCACAGAGAGCTTGCCTGCTTCTGCCTCCTTCTCTGTCTTGTTGTGGGATATTTTGATCACAATGTGACACGCTTGAATGGGAAGGTGTAGTTTTTTGTTTCTTTGTTTGTTTGTATACTCTTTGGGGGCCCACCACCCAGCTCCCAAGTAAACACATGGAGATTTATTCCTTATGAATGGCGAGCTTTAGCTTGGTTTATTTCTGGCCAGCTTTTCTTAAATATCCTGTCTACCTTTGTCTCTGGGTTTTTACCTTTCTCTATTCTATACACCTTTCTTTCCTCCTTACCCCATGGCTAGTTGTGTGTCTGGGTGGCTGGCCCTTAGTGTCCTCCTCTCCTTTTTTTGTCTCATACCTCTTCTCTCTTCTCTTATTCTGTTTCCAGCTCCACCTATACTTTCTCCTGTCTAGCTATTGGCCGTTCAGCTCTTTATTAGACTAATCAGGTATTTCAGACAGGCAAAGTAACACAACTTTACAGAGTTAGACAAATGCAAAATAAAAGAATGCAGCACATCTTTGCATCATTAAACAACTATTACACGGCATAAAAAATGCAACACATCTTTAATATTCCACAATGAGGGGGGCAGAATCTAGCTGACTAGAATTAGCCATAGAGAAGCCAGTGATTTGCATAGAGAAGATGCACAGGAAGGAGTTTGAGATTCCTTTGGGTTCTGGGACAAGGGGAAAGGCTGTCTCTTGCGGTGACTCAGGGCAAAAAAGCAAGGTTAGCTCCTTGCTACTCAGCCTCCCTGAGCTAGCAGGTTTTCACCCCAGCATGTGACTCTCAAGTCTTATTGATAAATAGAAAAATAGAGAATTTAAATCTACATTTTATGGCTGCACCAGAGCTGCGCCACCAGGGACTGGGAGCCCTGCCAGGCAGAGGCCTGTGTGGCTGGTAGTCAGGTGTGAGGGCATGGGACTATGGACAACAATTAAATACCAGTAGATTCAGGTGTGGCCACTAAGCAGACAGAAAAACCTCTTTTGCTTTTTCCAAAACAGGATTTCTCTGTGTAGACCTGGCTTCCCTAGAACACAGAGATCTGCCTGCCTCTGCCTCCCCATCCCAAGTGCTGGGATTAAAGGTAGGCACTAACAGCCAGGTAGCAGTGGCAGCACTCAGGAGGCAGAGACAGGTGAATCTCTGAGTTCAAGGCCATCCTGGTCTAAAAGAGCTAGTTCCCGGACGGGCTCCAAAGCTATAGAGAAACCCTGTCTCGGAAAAAACAAACAACAAACAAACAAAAGGCATGCACGAATATGCCCTATTTTTATTATTTTAAATTGTGTGTTTATTTTTATTATTTTAAATTGTGTGTTTATTTTTATTATTTTAAATTGTGTGTTTGTGTGTGTAGGTGCCCAGGGAGGTCAGAGTCTTGCGATGACTGTAACTGGAGTTACAGGAGGATTTGAGCAGCCCAACTGGTGGATGCTGTGAGACCAGACTCAGGTCTTCTACAAGAGAAGCTCCTCTTTGAGGCCGGGTCTCACTCAGTAAGCCTGGATGGCCTAGAAACCACCAGGTTCTCTGTCAACTCTTCAGGATCCTCCTGCCTCCCCAGGGCTTAAACCGCCGTGCGGCTATCACACCCAGTGTGCAAATCACGTGTTGAGCCCCCAGACGTCATTTGTCGCCTGAACCCAGAGGTAGCTCGCCTGCCCTTCAGTCAAAAGCGCGGCCCTCCAATGACCTGGAGGAGAATCCAAACTTGGCCAAAGGCCTCTGTGTGTCTTCAGGCCACAAACTAAAAAAAGCAGCGGCCCGTCCCGCCCCAACTAATGAACTATATCTAATAGCCTCTCTTTCGGGAGTCCTTTGAGAAGGAGGCGGTGCTTGGTTTTGACCTCATTATCCACGCATTTTCGCCCCCACCCCCACTGGGGCAGGTACATTCCTCGCATTCCTGCCTGCAGGAGCTGCTTGGAGGTCGTTAACCCCGGGCGAGCCTGAGAAAACGCGGCCGACTGCCTCCGAGAGTCCTCGGGGAGCAGGCACGAGATAACGAGAGGTGACGAGGTCAGCTTGGAAGCCCCCTTTCATCTTCTCAGCTTGCTTCCAGCTCGGACAAAAGATTCTGTCCGGGGGGATGCCAGGACCACTTGGCTTCGTTTGATGCTTTTTGGCCCTGGGATGGGGGCCGGGAGGCCTGGTCACGTCTGGATATTGTTTTGGGGGAGCCAAGGCCTTCCTCTTGGATGCCCTGGACCCCTGAGGGAATACTAAGTGGAAGGCCCGTACACGGGCAAAAGAGACCACCCAGCTCTTGGGAGGCGGGTGGGGAGGGCCTGAAGGGAAGCAGCCGCCACCATTTAGACTGTCAGATTAAGGGCCGGGCTGGGAGGCCACAGGGGACCCGGCTAGTTTTTGCCGCCAAAGTGAGAAATGGGGAGTGGCTGGGAGGAGGCCTGGGCACTGAGAGGGCCTACTCCTCCTCCAGCTTGCCTCTAATCAAGACCTTTATGCTTTTCTAGCCCTAAAGGGTGCCCTGAGGTGCTGGGAACATCTTGAGGGAAGGGGAGGGGAAGCCTGCTGCTAGGGGGTACTTCTTCCCCCGCCTCCGGGCTTTCTCTTCCACTTTCTTCAGCCATTGTGCCTTATGAGAACCGAATTCCCCATTGAAAATCTGCGGAAAGGAGACATTCTGCACGGAATTACTTAGGTGGAGACCGGGGCAGGGAAGCCAGCTGGTTCACCCCCGCCCGCCCTCCAAAACAACAGCAAAGCAAACAAAAAACACAAAAAGTTTTAAGGTCAAGTTGGGGTGGAGTGTGCGTGAGTGCCTCTGTGTGTGTCCACCCGACGCGTTTAATCCCAGCCTTCAGGAGGGCAGAGGCAGGTGGGTCTCTCAAGGCCAGCAAATTTGAAAGTTAAGAATTGTACCTCTCTAAGTTCCCGGCTCCCAGTGTTTCCCTTAGGGCTTTGCTCAAACCCGAGTTTCCCTTCCCTTCCCTTCCCCTCCCCTCCCCGCCCCTCCCCACCACTCCCCTCCCCTCCCCTCCTCCTTCTTTGAGACAGGATTTCTTTGTAACTTTGGAGCCTGTTCTGGAACTCTCTCTGTGTAGACCAGGCTGGCCTCGAACTCACAGAGATCCGCCTACCTCTGCCTCCCGAGTGCTGGGATTAAAGGTGTGTGCCACTACTGCCCGGCTTCTTCTCTATTTTCAAGAGTAACTTTGTGGAGCTGGTTCTCTCAACCATGTAGGTTCCAGGGATTGGACGTGGTAGGCAACACTGAGGTTTACCTGCTGAGCCACCTTGCCAGTCCCATATCTTTTTGTCTGTCTGTTTGTTTGTTTGTTTTTGGTTTTGTTTTTTAATGCAGGGCCTCACTCTGTCCCAGCCTGGCTTAGAAGTCTTCCTACCTCAGCTTTCCCAGTGCTAAGATTATGCATGAGACTCCCCAGTGCTGAGATTATATGTGAGACACACAAACATACCTCCTCCCAAGAACTGATGATTGTATCAAAGACAGCATAGAATATGCCAGACAATATCTATTGCTTTGCATGTGTGTGTGTGTGTGCATGCGTGTATGCGTGTAGCCCGATCTGGCCTGGAACTCCCTGGATAGACCAGGCTGGCCTCTGCCTCTCAAGTGCTGGAATTGAAAGTGTGTGCCACCACATCTGGCTGGTGGTGGAGTCTTTAATGGGTGAGCAGGTAAGTCTAGGGGCTGGCCAGAGGACTCAGCAGATAAAGCTGTTCCTTGCAATCCTGAGTTCCCAGGACCCACATGGGAGGAGGCGACCAATTTTTCTAAGTTGCCTATGACCGCCATACATAGGCGATGGCGTGTGTACAGTCATGTGAATGACTACCTACTAAATAAACAAAAGGCAGCTAAACAAGAATAAGACCACCAAGTGTTTATTTTGCAAGGTGGGGGAGGGGCGGAGATGCCTGTTATAAGGACCCGATTGCTCATGTCAAGGAGAATCTGCCTGTTAAGGGATTGTTGTTTATAAAGCATAGGTTGGGGTTGGACTTCCTGAACTTGTAATCCTTGAACTCGGAAGGCTGAGGCAGGAGGATGCTCAAACATCAGAGGCCAACCAGGGCTGTGGAGCCTGTGTTGGAAAAATGGAGGGAGAAGAGGAGGAGAGCAAATAACCTCCAAGTTTAATGTGTATGGGTGCTTTACCAGCATGTATGTACGTACATACGTATGTATGTATGTATGTGTACCACATGTATGCCTGGTGCCTGTGAAGGCTGGAAGAGGGCATCAGATCCCCTGGGGTTTGGAGTTATAGATGGTTTAGAGCCACCATATAGGTTATAGAACTGATCCTGGGTCCTCTGCAAGAACAGCAAGTGCCCTTTAACAGCTGATCCATCTCTTGAGTTCCACCTCTTTTTTTCTTTTATTTCTTTCTTCACTTTTTTGTTGTTATTGTGTTTTTATTTTGTTTTTCAAGACAGGCCTTCTCTGTGTAGCTCTGTAGATTAGGCTGGCCTCAAACTTACAGAGATCCTCCTGCCTCTGTCTCCCAGACCCTTGAATTAAAGGTGCATGCCACCACCTCCCGGCTATTTTTTTTTTATTTTATTTTCTTAAATAGAATCTCACTGTGTAGCCCTTGCTGGCTTTGAGTTCACAGAGATCCGCTTGCCTCTGCGTCTCCAGTGTTGGAATAAGGCTTGCAGCACCACATCCAGCAATTTCAAAGTTTAAAGAGCATCAGGCTGGACGGCAGACTCATCCATCTTCAAACATGTCCTTGCCGTCTTTCTGAGCCAGCACCCTCTGTTTCCAGGTCCCATTAGTCTAAGATCCCAGTAACTGCACCTCTAACAGGTGGCTTAGCACACCAGAGTTACCTGGGGGTCTAATTCTGCAAATCTGGGAAGAGCCTGAGAACCTGGACGTTTAGCCAGTGGATTCCAAGAAGCCAAATAACGTGCCGTTGTGGTGTTTCCCTTCTTTCAGCACACACTTAAAATAAAAAAACAAAACAAAACACAGGACCTCCAGCAGCCTAAACAGGTTTTAAAGACCTCACTCTGCTTCCCTACCCCCTGACCTCCACTTCCCCATCGACAGGACTGCAGGCAAAAGCTACCACACCCAGTTGAGAGGTGTTTTTTTTTTTAAAGATGGGTGAAGCAGAGGATTATTTATTTATGCGTAGAAGTAAGTGATTCAGCGAAGAGGGAAGTGGGTGCAGCAGGGGTGGGGGTGGTGAAGGTGGGTGAACCCCAGAGAGTGCTGGCCCTGGAGTGTGTTCACCTTAGATAGGAGCCCGGTACTTTATCCCCAGACTGCAGGAGAGAAAGCAGAGTTTGAACAAATTTACACTTCCGTGGAGAGACTGCTGGCCTCCTAAACCATTTTCAAGACCGGCTCTGTGCCTCCCGCTGTGCTCTGTGTTGACGTTGAGCACAGACAAGGGGCAGCCTCACTGAGAAGCAGGGTGAACAAGAGTAAGGCCTTCTCCCCTGCCAGGGAGAACACTGCAGTCTTCAGGATGCGAGAAAGAAAATGGAGACATTCAGAATGGGGACTGGTCCAAGGGGGGTGGGGATTAGTTAATGGCCGCTGGTTAGGCAGACTCTCCTGTAGCCCAGGCTAGCCTCAAATATGTTATATAGCCAAGGGCAGTTTAGAACTCTCTGTTTTATTCTGTTTTTGAGACAGGTGCCTCAAAACACGTGTCACGGAGATCCATCCGTCTCTACCCCAGGGTACTAGGACTAAAGTTGTGCACCACCGCCCGGCTGTGATCTGGAATTGCTAAGGATTTGTTTACGTTATTTTTAAATTATGCGTACATATTCCTGGGTACGTGCACACGAGGGCAGGTGCCCTTAGAAGTCAGAGGCACCTGATTCCCTTACAAGCTAGAGTTACAGGTGACTGTGACCCTCCGGACATGGGTGCTGGGAACTGAACTCGGGGCTGCTGCTAGAGTGGTATATGCTCTTAGCTGCTGAGTTGGCTCTCCAGCCCCCTGGGGCCACCTCTGAGGACTAGGGCGGCAGGAGTCCTCCATGGCCCCACCTCTTAGTGCTAGCATTACAGGAGTCCCCCACCACACCTGCTTCCTGCAGTTGCTGGTCTTGAACCCAGGGTTTGAAGTGTGCTAGGCAGGTACTCTGCTGACTGAACTCTCTTTGGCGAGTCTCTATCTCTCCTCTCTCTCTCTGTCTCTCTGTCTCTCTCTGTGTGTGTGTGTAGGTCGGAAAACAACTTGTGAGAATCAGTTTTCTCATTCCACGCTGTGGGTCTTTAGGCTTAGAGTTCAGGCTTCACTGTGAGCTTCTAAAGTTGTATTTATTTTTGTTTTCCTTCTTGTGTTGGAGGTTGACCCTATGAGCTTCCTGCATGCTAGGCAGATGTTTTACCCTTGAGCTACAGCCCAACAGCCCAAGAACCTGTCCTTCCCACTGTCTTTTTTTTTTTAAGTAGGGTCTCTGGTAGCCCAGGCTGCCCTTGAACTTGCTGTGTAATCAAGGGTGAAGGCTGACCTTGAACTTCTGATCCTCTTGACTCCACTCTCAAACACTCATTGGCAAGGATGCACCCATAGGCTCAGTTTGTGGGGTCTTGGGAACTTAGGGCTTTGTGCATTCTAAGAGGTCAGTCTACCCGCTGAGCTTCCTACAGCCCCAAACCTTGTCCCTTGACGGGGGTCTGGAAATGTAGGACCTGCCTGCTTGGATACTGAGTGGGGAGGAGACAGCGTACGAGGTTTCCAAAGGGTCACAGCAGAAGAGGTCAAGTGACCCATGGTGGAGCCACGGCACAGCCATGCTTGCCCTGACCTCCAGGAAGCTTGGCACACCACTGAATTCTCTTCCTCCCAGTTTCCTTTGCTTTAAGGACGTGGTGGCACACAGAACTGCAAATGGGGTGTGTGTGTACAGAGAACGGGATGACAAGAGGTCCAGCCCCGAGTTCTCAGCCAGAGAGTGAGCCATTCATTCACGAGCCTGAGATTTCAGACCACTCTGTTTCCTGATTATGCTCTCTGCCTCTCAATTATCTCCAGCCTGGACAGGGGTGGAGCTCGGGGGAGACTGTCTCTTGTCACTGGGAAGATAACTCCCAGGCTGTAGCTTCAAAAATATAAATTATAACGTGCTCTCCGGTACAAATTATTCCCCTGGGAGCTTGTTGAGCGTGTGATCCACTTATCTGCTGGGCTGATCGCTAGTTAAACGCTGCCCAAGTAGCTGAAAGCCCTGTTTTATGACAAACAGGACAAAGGAGTCCAGCTAAGGTTCAGGGTAGCACTCCCCTTAAGCCAATGTAGAAAGCCTTTGCTGGGGAATGCTAAGCAGGTATAGGCTGGATGTGGACCCTCTCTTATGCCTCTATGCCAAAACAGAAGTGTGTGTGTGTGTGTGTGTGTGTGTGTGTGTGTGTGTGTTATGGTGTACCTGTGCAATCCTCCATCTTGAAAGGTGGAGGCAGGAGGATCAGTGGGGGGTGTGGAGAAATGGTTGAGACTGAGGGTACTTGCTGCTCTTGCTGTTGGCAGAGAAGCTGGTTTGATTCCCAGCACCCACATGGCTCACAACTTCCTGTCACTTGAGTTCCACGGGAGCTAAGGCCCTCTTCTGACTTCTGCAGGCACCAGGCACTCGTGTGGTGCACAGTATATATGCAGGCAAAACAGTCCTATACAGAAAAATAATTCTTTTAGAAAAGAAACCCAAAGAGGAGTACTAAGTGGTATGAGACAGCAGAGGACCAGGCTCTGACTTCTGACACCAGAGGACTTGGAAACAGGCCAAGGACCTGAGGGGCCACAGCAGACAGGACGCCACTACTTGCTTCTGCAAAGAAATTGCCCCTGTCCGTTTCTGTTCCCCTTTGCAACAGATTCCAAGCACTGCAACGTCCCTGACTTCTCGGAACCCTCACAGCACCCCTGAAGTAGGTGGAGAAGTTCATTATCAAGGCTCTTGCAGCTGAATGCTAAGGCACCCATTCACGTGACTGGTTGGGTCACGTGGCTAATAAGAAGTTGCGCTCTCTCCTCACCAAAAGTGCCAGCGAGGCATTCATTCCTCAGCTGCTCTAGAACCCTTAGGGCACCCAGAGAAGTGAGGTGGAGGGACTTGCTCTAGTCCCTGCCCACCATGCTCAGCAGAAAGTGCGATGTAGGCACGTTCCCGGGGCTCTGGGGCTGGAGGGCATGCTGAACCTCACAGGCACGGTGTCTGAGGTGGCACAGGACATCAATGGAGGCTGTCTTCCCTTTTTTTAAATTTATTTATTTTGTTTTTCTTTTTTCTTTTTGGTTTTTCAAGACAGGGTTTCTTTGTAGCTTTGGAGTTTGTCCTGGAACTCACTCTGTAGACCAGGCTGGTCTCAAATTCAGAGAGATCCACCCGTCTCTGCCTCCTGACTGCTGGGATTAAAGACGTGCGCCACCACCGCCCGGCTGTTGTTCTTTTTTTTTTTATTTTTTTTTATTTTCTGTGTGTGAGTGTTTTGCCTGCAGTGTATGCATATGTACTTTATGTGAGTCTGTCCAAGGAGGCCGGGACCAGCTCTCCAGACCTAACCTTGAATTGATACTCCTGTCTCTGGAGCTTGGACTATGGGGGTGCACCAGCACTCTTTGCAGGGGTGGGACTTAGGATTTGGAGCATCCTAGGCTAGCACTCTACCAACTACACATCCTTGTGACCACCGTCTGTCTGTCTGTCTCTCCCCCGCCCCGCCCTCCCCACACCCAGTACCAGAGCCTTGAGCAGCCAATCCACCTCTAACCTAAATTAAGCCCCAGTCTTTAGCTTTTTCAAAATGCTTCCTTAACCGGTCACCCCAGGAGAACATGACATTTCCTGTAAGGTACATGGAACCTAGCCAAGGATGGTGGAACGCACCTGGTATCCCAACACTCAAGAGCAGAGGCAGAAGCAGGAGGCTGCTTGACTGGAGGAGGCTAACCTGGGCTACATGCTGAGGCCTGAGCTTGGCTCTCCCATGACCGCCCTGAGGCAGGAGACTGTTTCAGAGACCAGACTTTTGCAGACTTGTGTAGCCCAGAGATAACCTGGAACTCTTGGGGCTCCCGTTCTCTGCTCCAAAGGGCGAGAGATTACAGGCACTCCCAACCACACCCCAGCTTCTAGAGTATGTACTTTCGGTTCTGTGTTACTGGAAATCCTGGCTAGACTTTCCTTTTCTACCTCTTCGTGGGGGTGCTGGAAATGCCGGAAGAGCCAGGGAGACTCTAAGCTCAGGACTGCCTTGGAGAACAAGCATTGGGCTGTGGGAGGTGTGGGATGGTTAGGGTTAGGTCAGGGCTTAGAGCCCTTGCCTACTATAGCCAGGACTGGGGTGGGCAAGGGGGAGTCAAAGCTATACTGAGTAGCCCAGGGACCCCCGCTCTCAGCCCACTCAGCCTTCTAAGCAAGATGAAGGCCGTGGCTGGAGGTTCAGCATGCAGCTAGCTCACTCCATCCCAGGCTCCATCCCTAGTCACAACGTGAAAGAGGCTTGGGGGTTGGGATGGCAAAGCAGGATAAGGGGCAAATGCTATCAGTCAGCTAAATGCTGACTCCTACGTGCAGGGGAGGGTTCAAAGGTCAAAGGGTGCTGTTCTCCAGAGATTCCCGCACTACTCAGTCCCGGAATATCTCTGAACACCTTGACCGAGGCAGGGCACGCCTCAGTTTCCTCATTTATAACAGGAAACAGATTAGATAACGTCCTGCTGCTGCCCTCCTGATAACTCCAAAGGGATTTGCTTGAGGACAACAGTGCCAGGATATTTTCCTCCCCTGCCTCCCACAAGCGGGGTCTCTCCTTGTATCTCCCGCCAGCCCTGCTGCCATACCTGGCACTTACAGGAAAGTTTATTTTGTTCATTTATTTTTGGTTTCTCATGACAGGGCTTCTCTGTGTAGCCTATGTTGTTCTCGAACTCACTCTGTAGCCCAGGCTGGCCTCGAATTCAGAGATCCGCCTGCCTCTGCCTCCTGAGTGCAGGAATTAAAGGCGTGAGCCACCACTGTCCATTTGGAAATTTTGTTAAAACTTTGTTATAGATGAGGCATAGTGGTGCGGCTTTCAGTCCTAGCGTTTCAGAGGCAGAGCCTGTGAGTTCGAGGTCAGTCTGGTCTGCAGAGCAAGTTCCAGGCCAGCTAGGGCTACACAGTACAAAGTACGCTGTCCTAAAAGAAAACAGCAGTGGAAAGAAATAGTACAGAAATCCGGTCAATGGAGCTGGGGACGCCGCTCAGTTGACAGCGTGCTTTCCTGCCATGCGCAAGCTCAGCCCGCCTGTAATCACAGCTCAGGGCATAGTCAGCATTTAGGGAAGCACTTGAATAAATGGATGGGTGGGTGGGTGGATGGATGGACAGACGGACGGACGGACGGTTGGATAGATGGGCAGAGGAGTGCTCCTTCTGGAACCATGTACAGCGCAGTACAGGTGACCTCGGCTCCCAAGGAGCTTGCTTGTCTGCCCTGCTATCTGGGGACCACATCTTTCCCTCTGCATCCAGCAGGCCGTTATTTATCTGTCCCCTTGGAAGGTTGAAAGGAAGGAGACTTGGTTTCCTGGCAAAATGTGACCCAGAGGACCATCTTCCTCCTACCTCCCACCCCCTACCAAAAGAAGGGGGAGGGAGAGAGGAGGGAGGGAGAGAGCCATGCTGGCTATCAGGGATGCTTCCTGTTTTCCTTTCCTAAGTATCCTGTATGGATAAAACTGAGGGATCAGAGAGATTGCTTGCCCATGGGGCTTGGGGACAGGCAGATGGCTTTTAACCCTCTGCTAAGCTCCCGTGTGAGTTGCATGGCAGTTGCCTTGGATGTCCCTGGTGGGTTTTATGTGCGGCTGGGGATTGAACCCAGAGCTTTATGAACGTTGGCAAGCACTCTATGGACCAAACTACATGCCCTACGCCAGCCTTTGAGCTTCTCGAGGGCCATTCATTCATTCATGGGTCAGCAATGCCCTCTGCCTTGAACCAACTCTGTGTGAAGATCTGGGGATACAGATATGGCCATGACGGGGTCCCCAATCTCATTAAGCATGCTGACTCCCAAATGCTGACATGTTAAAGCACCACACATGGGATGCTAACAGCAATCCACGGGTGTGATTTCTCCACCTCAGACCAGGAACGCCAGGATCGTGGTGGTTCAGCGTCCCACAGCCATGGAAGTGGTGGGTGTAAGGACTAGGGTTAGAGCCCATAAGCTGGCAACTGGCACACGAGTGCCCCTTGGAGACCTGCCTTCCTGTCTGTGCCATGTGACTCTCTAGTAGTTCCTAGAGAGGCAGTTTATCTCTGGGTGTGGTTAGGTGGCCTCTGACGGGAAGCTTTTGTTTATGGTACCTGGCCATTCTAGAACAGAGGTGACAGCCCAGCTCAAAGGTCCCGAAGACCAGAACAGGAGGGTTGCAGCTGCCAAGGGGCCACCTTTGACTGTCCTCGATGGACATTTCCAGAATAGACCCAGTTCCCAGATCTTCTTTTTTTTTTTTTTTTTTTTTTTTTTGGTTTTTCGAGACAGGGTTTCTCTGTGGCTTTGGAGCCTGTCCTGGAACTAGCTCTGTAGACCAGGCTGGTCTCGAACTCACAGAGATCCGCCTGCCTCTGCCTCCCGAGTGCTGGGATTAAAGGCGTGCGCCACCACTACCCGGCCCCAGATCTTCTTTTGTCTTGTTTTGTTTGATTGGGGAGGTATCCGCTAACTCGGTCTGGTCTGGATCTCATGGGAGAGATGACCGTGAACTGGTGGGGTCCTCTTGCCTCCACCTCCACAGTGCTGGGATCACAGGCACAGGCCACGGTTTTATGGTCTCGGGGAGCCAACCAAGGACTTCCTGAATGCTAACCAAGCATTCTACAAACCGAGTCCCTTCTTCAGCCCGAATTTGTTTTGTGTCGCATTCCAAAGCCTCCAGCAGAGGCTCTGACTGGTTGGAAAACACATCTCTAATCACAAGCTAGACTCTGCCAGGGTTTCACGCTAGGTTTGACTAACTCCTAAAAGTGTGCATTTTAATTGTACCACTGCCTCTGATGCTAAAATTGGCAGAGGGAAGAGGAATTCCCTTGCTGTCCAGGTCCGGGACAAACTAAGTGTCAGCTAAGGGTATCCATCGAGTAACCTTGAAACCCATTGATCAGAGACAGCTGGTGGGAGGAAGCTTTTTTTAGATTTATTTTTATCTCATGCTTATGAGTGTTTGGCTTGCATATATGTGTACTATGTGTGTGCCCACTCCCCTCAGAGGTCAGAAGAAGGCATTAGAGCCTCCGGAACTCTGTAACAGACAGTTGTGAGCTGCCATGTGGGTGCTGGAAACTGAACCTCAGTCATCTGCAAAAGCAGCAAGTGCTTTTAATTGTTGAGCTGGGCATGAAAGGATCTTAGGTGATTCTGCGATTCTGTCTCTTTAGGACCCAGGGTCGGGGAACTGGACTGGATGTGGCCAACAGCAAAAGGCCTCAGTGGCACTGCTCCCCACCCCCTCACTTACCGCAATGCCGGTCCAGGGGCTCGCTGCTGTGTCAATACTGATAAAAGCAATCGTGCTACAAACAGGGGCAGCTGGGAACTGCCCCTTGGACAGCTGCCAGGGAAATGTGATCGCTCAGCTGGGGTGACCTGCTCCTGCCCAGCCCCCTCTTGGGTTTCAGTCAAGGCAAGTGTCCTTGGGCAGTTCCTGTGGTCTAAAGGTCCAGCTTGGCATCTCAGTTGGCATCGTGGACTCATTGGGGTGTGTGCAGGTGGAATGGGGGGGGCGTGCGTGCACAGGAAGGGGCAAGGGCTCCAAGAGTTATCTATTTTCTCTCGCAGTTTCTTCCAACAAATTCAGGGGGATCAGCTCCTCTCCAAGTATTTGACAGCATTTCCCAAGAACACGGCCAGCAGATATTTCTAAGTAGGAAATCTTTTTTTAATGGGGGTACGACCATGATCAGAATATAGACTACACACGCATTAAAGTGTCATAATGAAACTCCCTGTTCCGTATAACTAATAAGTGCTACTACAACAAAAACAAGCGCTTCAAGAAAAAAACACAACGTAAAACAAACAAACCAGTATTGGGCAGAGCCTAGTGGCTCAGACCTTTAATGTCAGCACTTGGGAGGCAGAAGTAGGTGGATTTCTGTGAGTTTAAGGCCAGCCTGGTCTACAAAGCAAGTTTCAGGTCAACCAGTACTATATAATGAGACTTCCTCAAAAAAAAAAAAGTGTTTTTCCCCCAAGCCACTGGTTTCCAAATTCACACACACTACCAATGACCTGACTCAAAAGGCATTTTCTGAGTGCCCGCCAGGGCCTCACCACAGAACTACCTAAATAAACATTTTGAGCCATCCCTTATCTACAACACATTGGGATGCTACCAGACTCCGCTTTGAAAGATTGTATTTCATCACCCCTCCCCCATTTGTGTTTTGTCCCCCAAGCATCACTTCCCGTGGTCTCCAGGGTACCAGCCTCTCCGGAAATACCCTGGTTGGGCGGGTAGCCACTGCTCCCAGAGGACGGGCCCTGACAAGGCTGCGGGAGCTGAGCCGCGGGGCGGGCCTGGCCGAGGACAGGGGCGGGTGCCCGGCTGTCGCACGTCGCAGAGTTGCTCCTGGGAGGGAGGAGGTTGCTATGCAAATGCTGCGGCCTAGGGGTGTGTGCGTGCGTGTGTGTGTGTGTGTGTGTGTGTGTGTGTGTGTGTGCGCGCGCGCGCGCCCTTACCCAGGGGCCCTCTGGTTGCCAAAACAGACCATTCCCCCAGAACAGTCTCCTGGAAACGCCGCTGTCATAGCAGCCCCAGCGTAACGGCGAGCCAGCCTGCTGCCAGGAGGTGCTGGGTCAAGATGTGCAGAACACAGCATTTCTGTCTCCCTTCCCACCAGTCGCCACCTCAGAAAAGGGCGTGGCGGCTCAGCCTCCATCAGAGAGAAAGGCGCAATAATTGGATTGGATGGCTCCAGAAACCCATCAGCTGCTCTTCTCTGGGGACAGGGGGTTGGGGGAGGCTGCAGACTGTCTTTGTGAAGGGTCTCAGACCTTCTCACCCTGCAGCCCAGCCCTGACCTGGTGTGACCGGGCCTTGTCGGTCTTCCCTGGTCTAGGACACAGGCAAGCTCCCTATGGGTCAGAAGAAGCAGGTGTCCATCATTTAATCGGCAGAATGGAATTCGGCTCTTGATGGGAAATCTGGGTGATGGGGGGGAAGATCTGATTCCGGTTGGAGGGGCTGGGAAGACAGGGTGGCCCGTGGGTCACTAGTCAATGCTTATGTACTTCATGCTTCCAAAGCCCTGTCTGCCTTTAAAATTATGTACATGTGTGTTTCTGTGTGTGTGTGTGCACGCATGCATGTATGCGTGTGCGTGTGTACATGTGAGTGCAGGCGTGTCAGAGGCCAGAGGTGTCAGTTTTCCCGGAGCTCTGGATTAAGTGACTGTTGTGAGCTGCTGGGACCTGAACTGGGTCCTACCCCAGAGCAGGATGCTTCTTAACCACGGAGCCATCTCTTCAGCCGCTCCAGCTCCGATTTTTGGGTTTCTTTTTGTTGTTGTTGTTACTGTTTGCTTGTTCTTTTTTATTTGTTTTGTTTTTTTGAGACAGGGTTCTCTGTGTAGCTTTGGAACCTACCCTGGAACTAGCTCTTGTAGATCAGGCTGGCCTTAAACTCACAGAGATCCGCCTGTCTCTGCCTCCCGAGTGCTGGGATCAAAGGCGTGTGCCACTACCACCACTATACCTGACTAAGATGTATTATTTTTTTTTTTTTGTTCCTCTGTGTTGGAGGAACATCAGATCCCCTGAAAGCTGGAGTTAAAGGCCATCGTGAGCCTCCTCACGTGGGTGCTAGGAACCCAACTCTGATGCTGTACAACAGTAACAAGTACTCTTAACTGCTGGGCTGCTCTCCAGCCTGGGTCCACCCTCAACTCCCTCCACAGAGTTTGCGCCACAGAACCCAGGGCAGACGTGAAGTTTGGTCCTCTAATTCCAGCAGAAGGAGGTAAGAGGACCAAGAATTCAAGGTTAAACTGGGCAGTAGTGGCACGTCTTTAATCCCAGCACTTGGGAAGCAGAGGCAGGCAGATCTCTGTGAGTTCGAGGCCATCCTGGTCTACAGAGTGAGTTCCAGGACAGCCAGAACTGTTAACGCACAGACACCGTCAAAAAAAGAAAAGAAAAAAGAAAGAAACCAAAAAACAACAACAACAAAAGAGTTCGAGGTTATCCTAAACTACAAGTTGGCATCAGCCTGGCCTATATGAGATCCTGTTGCAATAATTTAGTCATCCCATATCTGTAGGCGAGTAAGGCAAACCAAAGTTTGGGTGACATTTGTCATGGCTCATGAGCGTCAGCATCCTTTGATCAACTTTCCCTGTGTGTGTGTTTTCTGAAGTCATAAATCCCACTTCCCCAAAGTAGAGAGCAGAAACTGACTTTCCCAGACATCTTTGCAGCTAAGGTGTAGGGATGAGTCCTAGGTTCCACCAGTCAGAGGCACGCATGTGAGGTTTGGATCTGGGCAGAGAACTTCAGGAGCCTGGGCCTCCAGAGCAGCAGGAAGGCTGTCAGGGATGCTCAGTGTCCCGCTGCACCATAGCTGAAGCAGGAGAGGTGAGACAGGTTGCAGATTAGCTGGCCTCGAACTCACAGAGATAGAGATATACCAGCATGCCTCCACCATGCCCAGCTGAGGTTTCTTAAGGGCACGCGTGTTTGTGCACAGGTGTGCAGGTGCCCTCAAAGGTGGAAAGAGGACATCAGGTCCCCCCCAGCTGCAGTTACAGGCAGCTGTGAGCTGCCCCACACGGGTGCTGAAGTTTGGATCCTCTATAAGAGCTCTGACTGTTGAGCCATTTCTCCAGCCCCAAGAGTTTGTGTGTGTTCTTGTCCTTCCTTCTTCCCTCCCTCCCTCTCTCCCCTCCCTTTTCCTTGCTGCTGAGGATCTGAGCTCAGTTCCTCACCCTCCGCAGCGCAGCAGGCTCTTTACCAACTGAACCTTCTCCTAAGCTAAAAACCTCGCTCCTCTCCGCCCTCCCCCGCCCCCTCGTGTCCTCTCCGCCCTCCCCCGCCCCCTCGTGTCAAGGACTGATAAACGGAGCTAAATGTGTTGGTGCACACTAGTAACCTCAGCACCTGGGTGGCTGAGGTGGAAAGATCAATAGTTCAAGGACAGCTTTGACGACTTACCGACTTACCGACCCCAGTCTGGGCTACATGAGCCCTGTTTAAAAAAAAAAAAAAAGACCTCAGCAAACAAGGTGCGGAGTTGCTCGAGGTGCAATGAGGTCAGCTGGGGACGTGGACGCCAGCTCCAAAAGCTGGACTACAACCCGACCACGCGCAGTGCTCTGGCACCAGCAAGTCCTAACCCCCGCCCTCACCCCTATCCCGCTCCATCCTGCCCCCACCCGTTCGTCCGAATCCCGTGCTGGCCACCCGCCTCTCAGGCATGCCCTTGGCTCATCATGCCTTGTGACATTGTTCTGACTGTTACCCAACGATCCCATTTTACCTTGAGCTAGGATGACACATGCCCGTGACTCATCTATTGTTCCGGCCTCCATGGCACTGACTGTCCCTCGGCTGGCATGGGCTAGCGCCTTGCTCTACAGCGATTTCTCACAGGGCAATGTCTGTCATTTGCTGCCCGGCAGAGTGGAAGATCACAGTTCATTCGACCTCTGCAAGCTGGATTTCTCACAGCCTTCCAGGGAAGCAGGGTTTTACTTAAGGATGAGAATCAAATCTATTGCTGCTGCTGGTGCTTTTATTTATTTATTTATTTTGATTTTTTTTTTTTTTTGAGACAGGGTTTCTCTGTAGCTTTGGAGCCTGTCCTGGAACTCGCTCTGTAGACCAGGCTGGCCTCAAACTCACAGTGATTCTCCTCCTTTTGCTTCCCAAGTGCTGGGATTAAAGGCGTGCGCCACCACTGCCCAGCTGTTGCTGTTTTTAAAGATTTATTTTATTTCTCGTTGCATGTATATATGTGTCTCTGTGTATGGATATGCACATGTGAATTCAGGTGCTCAGAGTCTAGATGAGGGCACCAGACCTCCAGGAGCTGGCGTGGTGATTGTGAACCCCGATGTGGGTGCTGGGGACTGAATTCAGGTCCTCTGCAGGAAATAACCCTAGAGTTTTTTCTCAAGCACGGAAAAGCTGTTCCTCATGTTCACACTGACTTTCTCCACAGTGAAATGCTAAACTTTCTCAGGGAGAGTCCTCTGTTCGGGCAGCTGGTGGTGATGTGCCTGGCACCAGCAGATTGTCGATCAAAACTGAGAGAAGCCGAATTCCTCTGGCCCTTTATTGAATGTATGTATGTGTGTGTGTGTATGTATGTATGTATTTGTGTTTTTTGAGACTGGGTTTCTCGGTGTAACTGCCCTAGCTGTCCTGGAACTAGCTCTGTAGATAAGGCTGGCCTCGAACTGACAGAGATCTGCCTGTCTCTGTCTTCTGAGTGCTGGGATTAAAGGCGTGAACCACCATCGCCTGGCCCTGTCTCCATTTTTACCCTCTGAACCCTCTTGCAAGCTATTTGGTGGTGGTGTTTTGTTGAGAGACAGAGTTTTTACTCTGTTATCCTAGGCTAACTTGGGATATTCCAGGCTGGCATCAAACTCATGTAGGTCTTCCTGCTTCAACTTTCTAAGTGCTGGGTTCACAAGTGTGAGCTATTATATCCAGTGTAAAATATTGAGCAGACACAGTAAGAGCTCACTGGCGCTGCTGTGGAGGTCTCTCTGTTCCATTGTGGGTCTTTCTAGCGTTGAGACGCAGTTGACCAAACCAAGAAGCCGGCCTGGACAGAATGGACATGTCTAGGAAGCCAGCAACAGGGAGGTAGAATAGGGGTGTCCTGAGTTCAAGGTCATCCTCTGCTATATACGGAATCACCCGGGGTTGCACAACACCCAGGCTCAAAACACAAGCGACCAAAAGAAAAATAATTATACAGATTTTTGATCTGGTAGGGACCCTGCCTCTGCACAGCTAAGTGGCTTGGAACTGGTCCCTCTGTCTCTGAGTCCTGGTTTCTCCACCGAACTGACGGTGACCAGCTTGTGTAGGAGCCCTCACAGAAGGGCGGAGCAGCGAGCACCAGCATCCGCGACTACTTAGGGCTCCGACTCCTTATCTATGTCCACGTGCCTAGAAGGACTAAGACGAAGTATATTTAGCACAGAGACCCGAACTGAACTGACAAAGGGCCTGATATTGAATACCTTTATTCCCTGAATAAATTCTGTGAATGTGCGAAGACTTCTCTTCAGGGTTGGGTTACCGTGTGCCCTACCATACCAGTGGGGTGTCATGACATTATATGATCTGGCACTGTCCAAAAGAATAAATAATAATCCAGCTGTGGTGATACAAGCTGTAATCCCACTACTTGGGAGGTGGAGGCAGGAGAATGAGAAGTTCAAGGATAGCCTTGAATACACGGCAAGTTGGAGGAGGCCCACCTGAGCTATGCGAGGCCAATTTTTTTCAAATAAAAACAGGTCAGGTTGTGGTGGCGCACATCTTTAATCTTAGCACTGGGAGACAGAGGCTGGTGGATCTCTGTGAGTTTGAGGACAGTCTGGTCTACAAAGTGAGTTCCAGGAAAGGCTCCAAAGCTACAAAGAAAAACCCTGTCTTGAAAAACCAACCAACCAACAAACAAATAGATTATAAAAACAGGACTGGAGTGATGATTCGGTGGTTAAGAGCACATACTGCAGTTGCAGAGGACCTGAGTTCAATTCCCGGCACACCCATTGGGTGACCCGCAAAATCTGTAACTCCAGTTCCTGAGGATCGAATGTTCCAAGCACCAGGCACACACTTGGTATACGTACGGAACACTCATACACAAATGAAAAAATATTTTAAAAAGATAAAACAAATGAAGAAGACACTGAATTATGAAACGTATCTTTCCCCAAAAGCGTTGCAGAAGAACGTGTTTCTCCCACGCACATTTGCTGACTGACACAGGCTCACATGATAGCCCTCACAGACCTGGAACTCATCATGTAGCCCAGGCTGGCCTCAAAAATCTCAGTGAACTTCTTGTCTTTGTTTAGAGTTAGGTTACAGACGTGAGCCATGGCTTCCAGCTGCTGGTCCCCAGCCCAACCATTCAAATAGCCCTAAGCATCTACAGCACCTACAGCCTCTCTTCCATTTCCTCCCAGAGAAAGTGTCTACCTACTTTCCGGCTAGGCCTCCCCCAGGCCTGTCCCCTGGCCTGGCCTCTTCATTCCTCTCTATCTCTTACCCTGTTGAACTTAAATATTCTTTTTTTTGCCCGTGCCATGTCAGGCAGATGGATTTCGGTGATGTCTCCTCTCCCGAACTGCCCTGGCAGGATGGACCCACAGTTAACCCGCCTGTGGGATGAGCTAATGAAAGAAGTGGCTGGACCTCTCTGTGCTCCAAATGCTGTCTGCGGACAGCCTGAGCAAACACCTGGCCCACCGCTTCAACCCTGCTGAAGTCCTGAGTTTTTTTTTTTTTTTCTCACTAGAATTTTCCCAGCAGACCAAATCCTAAAATAAACGTCTTATTTGTAGGACGGCAACAGTCTCCAGGAGAGGAGAGGAGTCCTGGGTGCAGGCTGTGAGCCACTGTCAGGGGCTGTCAAGACTGTGTCATTTCCCTTTGGCCCAGGGCTGTCATAGGACTTGGGGTCAAGTTACAGCTCTTCCCCCAGCAGCCAGATGATCTTGGGGGCAGCCCCCTGTGACTCCAGTTTCCTCATCCTGGAGCAGAGATCGTGAATGCTGTTTGGCAGGGCTGTGGAGGAGATTCGGTGAGATGGTGGGAGGAGTTTGAAAACTGGGAAGTGTTGCAGGCCAGGCGGGGGTTGGTGTCCCCTGCGCACCCTAGTGCCTGTCAATTTCCTAAGGGCAAGGCGTGGTATCTCCTAATTTCTTTCCTTTCCCTGAACCCTGCCCCTCCCTGCTTTCCCGGAGGCAGGGAGCAGAGTCTAAAACTTTGCTAAGAAGCCTGCACTGGGCTAGGGTAGTTAGAAGTTGCTTAGTCAATGACAGCTAACAGTGTGTGCCAACTGGCCTGAGCAGGCAGGGCCCCGACCAGAACTAAGTGCTTTGGCCTTGGTGCCAACCCTGCCTCTGCCTTCTGCCAGCTTAAGAAAGTGACCTTGAGTTAGGTTAGGGCTTCCGTCCTCCTCAGTCACACACTGCGATGGTCATCGAACCTAATTTACTAGGAGGTCACTGTGCAGATAAAGGGGTTGATGTAGGTAACTGGCCAGGTGTCAATCAAGCCTGCCGACAGCACGGGTGGTTATTATTTTACTGTTATGAGCTGAGCTTGAAAAGGATCATGAGGGAATCAGCAGGCCTGGAGTGAGAGGCAGGCTGTCTGGTCCTTGTGAAAAGAGGACAAGTCTTCAGAGATGCTCAGACCAGCCCCAGGGCCAGCAGAAGTAAGAGAGCTGTCTGTGTGGACGTCATTTGCCCCGGGTGTTGGCTAGATTTTTAAGCTAGACGCTGTTGGGTAAGAAGTGCACGGCCTTCACTTTGGATAGCCTGCTGATGTCTGTGGAGGATGCCCCAGGCCCCAGCCGGCTCATACTTTTTTTTTCTGTTCTGCTACTGGGGATTATTAAAGCTGGAATTGTGTACGTGCTAAGCAAGCCTTCTACCACTGAACTTATTATCTGTAGCTCTCTGTACTGCTCTTTCCAGACAGGCTTTGAGCTTTCCTATCCTCCTGCCTCAGCCTCCCAAGTAGGAGGGTTTATAGGCAGGCCTATACCACCAGGTCCCACGTTTGAATTTTATAATTTAAACTTACTTATTCATAATTTTTATTATTTTGTGTGCATACAGGTTTTGCCTGCTTGAGTGTATGTGCACTACATGTGTGCAGTGACCTCTGAGGCCAGAAGAGGGTGCCAGGTTCCCTGGAACCAGAGTGACAGTCCTGTGTCACACGTGGGTGCTGTGTAAGCAATATCAAATACGAGTCTTTCCTTTTTACTTACTTTTTTTTTTTTTGAGAATTTTATGCAAAAAAAATTTAAGCTCTTCATCTAGTAAAGCCTTTGTTTACACAAAGACCTGTGCTCTATTCAAGGAGTTTGATGGCCTGGAATCATGACTCCCTTCCCTTTTCCCCTTTTGTTTCCTATGCACCATCCCCCCCCTGCCCCCTGCCCCCAGACTAGCTAATCAGATAAAACTGTGAGGTCAGACCCCAATCCATGGGGGAAAAGACAAACTCACCACCTGAGTTAGACTGAAAACCAAGTGCACCTCCTTCTCTGTGTGTTCAGTCTTCACGGTGCTTTGACTGCATGTGCCTTAGTCCCAGCACTCGGGAGGCAGAGGCAGGGGGATCTCTGAATTCAACACCCGCCTGGTCTACAGGACAGCCAAGGCTACGTAGAGAAACCCTGTCTTGGAAAAGCAAACAAAAATTATGTTCCCAATAAAACCTTTATTTACACAAAGGCCTCCTGCTTCATGAATTTGATAGATAACTTGGAGTAGTGACCTTTCACCACCCCTTCCTCCATTTCCTGTGTGCCACTTCTTTTTTTTTTTTTTTGTTTTTTTGGTTTTTTGAGACGGGGCTGTGTGCCACTTCTTTTCAGACTAGCCAATGGGGTAAGACATATGCGACCACAGTCAATGGGAAAAACACCGGTACCACTAATGTATGAAAGAACAGCCAGGGCTGTGAGCTGAGGATCCATCACTCCAGCCCATTATCTACTCTCTGTCCATCCATCCATCCATCCATCCATCCATCCATCCATCCATTTGTGTGTGTCAGAAAAGTACTGGGAAGTCAGAGGACAACTTGCTCAATCCAGTTCTTTTCTTTTCTTTTTTTTTTTTTTTTTTTTTTTTTGGTTTTTCGAGACAGGGTTTCTCTGTGGCTTTGGAGCCTGTCCTGGAACTAGCTCTGTAGACCAGGCTGGTCTCGAACTCACAGAGATCCGCCTGCCTCTGCCTCCCGAGTGCTGGGATTAAAGGCGTGCGCCACCAGCGCCCTGCTCCAGTTCTTTTCTTCGCCATGAGAATTAAACACATCAGGCTTGGCAGCAAGTGTTTCAACCCGCTGAGCCATCCTGTTGGCTTCAGCACCCCTTCCCTATCCCTTTTTTAAAGACAGGGTCTTTCTATGTAGCTTGCATTCACCTGGAACTACTTATGTGCCAAGCTGGCCTTGAACTCACAGAGATCCAAGTGCCTCTGTCTCCCTTGGGCTGGGATTAAAGGTGTGTGCACCATCTCACCCACCCTGTCCCATGTTTTAAAGTTTAGCCCTGCTGTTTTCTCTGGTTGGTATTTACAGATGCCATAACAATCTGAGTCAGGAAATAGTCTATCCTAGAACATTTGAGTGTCTCTATCCAGACAGTCAAGTGTCCTCAGAAAGACAAACTTTGAAAGATGGAAAGAAAAAAATGCCAACTTTGATAATATATCTCAAAACATGTGTGGTCCGTGCATGGATTGCATGAATGTGGACATGCCTGTGTGTGCAGGGACACATACATGCAAATGTGTGGGAGCCAAACATGGGTGTTCAGAATCATCTTTAATCAATTTATTCACAAAGGCCGACTCTCTCAATCAAACACAGAACTCGCAGATGCAGCTACTCTTGCAGGCTGATCTGGGGATCTGGGGATCAGGTCGACAGATCCCCCCCACCCCCGACATTAGCAGGACACAGGTCCTGGGGATCCAAAGCTCTGCCTTATTCAACAGTTGCCTTAACCAGAGTCATCTCCCCAGACCACTTGGTTTTTTTTTTGTTTTTGTTTTTATTTTCGAGACAGGGTTTCTCTGTAGCTTTTGGTTCCTCTCCTGGAACTAGCTCTTGTAGACCAGGCTGGCCTCGAACTCACAGAGATCTGCCTGCCTCTGCCTCCCGAGTGCTGGGATTAAAGGCGTGCGCCACCACCACCCGGCTCCACATGGTTTTTTTGTTTTTTTTGTTTTTTGTTTTTTGTTTTTTTTTTGAGGCAGTGTGTCACGTAGCCCGTGCCGGCCTTGTTGCAAAGGCTGGTCTGTGGATTCCTGATTCTTCTGCCTGCCCCTCTGAAGTATTTGAATGAGAGGCACAGACACCTTTGGAGAAGGGAACCACATTAAATTAGTCTGTTATTCTGATGATCTAAAAACAAACCAGCGTGTTTTACAGTATCGAAGTGAAGAGAAAAACAAGAGACTTCAAAGGCATCTTATGCTCTGGGGTGGGGTCCATGTGGTTGCTGCTGGGTCGGCTTTGTGCTCTGGGGCTCAGAGTGACAAAGCTGAAGTGCGTAACCCTGTTCACCATCCCTGTCACCTGTTGACAGTCTCCCACAAGGGCTCTTCCTGCTGTCAGTGAGTAGTTCCCCCCTGTCTGTCTGACCTTGAACCCATCATTTATCTCCTGTGGTTGGTTTAAAAAAAATGGGGAGGGGGAAGACGGGGAGATGGCTCAGTGATGTGGAGCACGGGGCAGAGGACCCAGGTTCAATTCCCAGCACCCACATGACAGCAGCTCACAGCGGTCTGTAACTCCAGTTCCAGGGGATCTGACACTCTCACACAGCCGTATATGTGTGTGTGTGGGGGAAACAATGCACATTAAAAAAAAAAGGTGTTCTAGATTAGGGCGATTCCGGGTATACTGATCACGCTAATTCACACTAATTCACATTCAAGTGTGTTTGACTGACACCGGCTCAATGGATCACCACTCCTGTGGGTGGGAGAGCTTTTAAAGAGCTGAGGTTTCTCATGGGGAAAGAATGCACTGTGTGCTTGCACTTCCAAGCTGGGTCACCCGCTGGGTGGAGACCTGGGTGTTGGGGGCCGGTCACTGTGACCCTCGGTCAGCTGTAGCCAGGGTCAATACGCCCTGAAATGATAAACCTGCAGGTTTTCCTCTCCAGCTCCGGCCACCTTCATTTTTTTCTGGGCAGTGGCCAAGATCCTGGATTTTCCAAAACAGAAAGTGTCTCTCCAGGAAAAGCCATGCGTGTGGCCTTGTCCCCCGAGGCAAGGGGTGTGGTGGGGATGTGTGGAGCTTGGCAGCTTGACTTCCAGGTGCTCAGGTCAGGTCCCACCTGGGCGAGGCACCTGGGCTGCCATGGCAGGTGGTCCAGACCTACCTGCCCCAGGAGTGCTTTCCCACAGGTAGAGAGACCGGCCAAACAGTGCTGGTTCGGCTGCTTAAGGTCTGGTGCAGCTCCACTTCCAGGGAGGCCTGAGACAGGGTGGCCCAGAGCCCCTGGTAGGGCATCCCGACAGGAGAGGCGTTCTGGGCTGAGAAGCCTGGGCCGGCTCCTCCAGTTCCGTGAAAACATGGCTTCCCAGCCTGGTCCCAAACAGCACCCTGCACTCTGGGGATCGGTCTGGTTCACGTCTCCCTTCAGTGAGTGCCAGGGCAGGTGGCCATAGCTAGCGGTCCAGACCCTGTTTATAGGGCTTGGAGGCCCCGAGTCCACCAGTGGTGGGGTGAGTCTTGCTTGGATGGCCTGACATCCAGTTAGGACAGTTTCTCTAGGTCTGCTGATGGTAATCCCTCACCTTGAGGAGCCCCAAGCTCTAGACACTCTCGCTCAGAGTCCAGGCTACTGTCTGCTCTGGACGGCTTGGGAAGAGGAGGGCATGAGAGAGATGCCTTGGCAGGCAAGACGCCTGCGGGGTGCGTGTGTTTGTGTGTGTGTGTCTGTGGTGTGTGTCTGTGGTGTGTGTCTGTGTATGTGTGTATGTATGTGTGTGAGTGTGTGTGTGTCCGTGGCATGTGTGTCTGTGTGGCCTTGAACTCACAGAGACGTGGTTGCCTCCTGTGTGCAGCGATTGAGCATCTGCATCATCCCCCACATTGCAACTGTCTTTTGGCTTATTTTTTTGGAGCAGTTTCATGACGTAGCCCAGTCTAGCCTAGAACTTACTAAACAAGGCCCACAAACTAGCTCAGCTGGTAAAGGTGCTTGACACCAACCTGCCAACCCGAGCTTGGTTCCTGGGACCCACAGGGTAGAAGGAGAGAGTGGACTCCTGGGAGTTGTCCTCTGACCCTGACACAGGCACGATGGCATGTTCGGTCCACCTCAAATTTAAAATTTTTTTTAAATTGGATTTTGGTATGTAGCTCAGGCTGGTCTTGGGCTCTCAGCAATTCTCCTATCTCAAATAGTGAGGGCTGGAATTACAGATAGGAGCTACCTGGTGGTTCCAGGGCAGCCAGAACTACACAGAGAAACCCTGTCTCCGAGAAAAAGGAAAGAAAAGAAGAGGAGCTACCAGTGTGGACAATGTGATACATTTATATATATTGCACTTTTTTTTCCCTTTTTGAGATAGGGTCCCACCTTAGCCTTGGCTGGCCCGAACTAGCAATGTGGACCAGGTTGATTTTGAACTCAAAGACATCTGGCTGCCTCTGCCTCTGGAGCACTAAGATTAAAGGGCTGTGCCAACACACACCACACTCCGCTGTGTTTACTCATTGATTCGTTAGTGTATGTGTGTGTGTGTGTGTGTGTTCAGGTGTGTTCATGTAGAGGTCAGAGGTCAGCCTCTCCGTCCACCCTGTGGGTTCCCGGTCCTGAACCCAGGTTGTCAGGCGCTGAAGCAAGAGCCTTTACCAGTTGAGCCATCTTGCTTGTCCCATATTACACAATTTTACCATGATTTTATTAATTATTTATTGCTTTTAGACAGGGTCTCCAGTAGCCCAGGCTGTCCTTGAATCCCTGATCTTTGTCCCCCCATTTACCAAGAGCTGGATGGAGATGCCTGTTTCTTTACCATGCATGTAAAAGGCTGAGAAGCAGCTAGCTCAGCAGTAGGGAGGCGGGGCTCAGGCTGGGGAGGTGGGACCCAGGCTGGGTGGACTGTGAGAGGTGACAGACAGTGGGAGAGCAGGCTCAGCTAGTCAGCAGGTCCTGTGCAGCAGGCTGGGCCTGGCTGCAGAGCCTCCGGGTCCAGGTTGAGAAACTGGGATTTCAGAGCCTCATTGAGTCACTGGGCTGAAGCTTTTGGCCTAGTTAATAAGAACAGCATCCCGGGGTGGGGTCACCCAGGAGCACCCCAGTTAGCCTATTAAATCATGTGCCTGGGGCTTTGGTCAGCTTGCCCTCAGAGAGATGGGACAGGTGACACAGCATGCCATTCGGTATGTCTAGACAAGACAGGTAGGACATACTTGGTTGGTAGAATGTTTGCCTAACACACAGGAGGCCCTAGTTCCCATCCCACAACCAAAACAATGCCTGCCGTGTGGCACACAGACTGTGATCCCAGCACTGTGGAGGTAGAGGCGGGAGGAGCAGGATTTCAAGGTCACTCTTCTCTATATAGCAAGACAAGAAAGATGGGGAAGACCCTGTGATGTCCGCTTCCCCACTGTGTCCCCTAATTGTCCTGCCCCTTGATTTCAGATGGAGACTGGATATAGTAATGACCTTGTGTAATGGGGATAAAAGAAAAACCAAAGTTCAAAGCTTATTGATATTTGATATTATTGATATTTGATTTTTTTTTCTTTTTTTAGATTTTCTCCTTTTTCCCTACAAAAGGGAAGGATGTCAAATGTTCATTTAGGATGTGTCGCAGGTGAGAAGAAGCAGGCAAACCCAGAGTGGTTAGGTTTTTTCCCTTTCTCTCTTCCTCTTTTTCTCTTTCTTTTCTTTCTTTTTGACAGGGTCTCACCAAGGAGACCCTCAGCAATCCTCCTACCTCTGCCTCCCAAGTGCTGGGATTACCTGTTAAATTTTCTTAAATAAGAGAATGGGGACAGGAAAGATGGCTTCATGAGTTAAGGCACCTGCTGGCTAACCTGGTGACCTGAATCTCTGGAACCCACACAGTAGCCAGAGAGAACTGATTTCTGTACATTGTCTCCTGACGTCCACACACCCACGGTGACAGGATGACCACAGTATACATATACAATAAATAAATAAATAAATAAATAAATAAATAAATGTTAAAAAAAATGAGGTGTGGTGTGGGGGCTTAAGTCTTTAGTTCCAGCAGAGGCAGGTGGATCTCTGTGAGTTCCAGGCCACCAGGCACGGGGCTACATACCTGAAATTCCAGCGTGAGGGAGGCTGAGGCAGGAGGGTTGAGGGTACAAGGCTCGCCTGAGGTTTATCAAAACTCACCTTATATATTTGTTTGTTTTTATATTGTGTGTGTGTGTGTGTGTGTGGCTACATGAATTTATCTGCACAATAAGCTTGCAGAAACTGCAGTTACAGGTGGTTGCAAGCCGCCTGCTGTGGGTGCTGGGAATTGATCCCAGGTCTTCAGGAAGAGAAGCCAGTGCTCTTAGTGATTCAGCCCCCAGAAATCACCTTAAAATAAAAATCCTACCAAAAGAAAGAGGAAGAAAGAAGAACAGAGCCCCTAGAATTAGGTCAGGGTATGGGGTCTGTGGTGTGGGTGTGAGTGAGGTTGAGGTATATGGACCTGGGGCGTGGAATAGGGGTACAGGGGTGTGGGTTTGGGTTATATAGTGTCAGGGGATGGAAGATAAATTTGCGTGGTGACAGGAATGGAGCAGGACCACCATTGCTGGGGACTAGGGATCGGGTAGGGATGTGATTTGGTCCCAGTACTCAAGTCATGGTCCTCAGGGAGGGGTGCAACCTGCTCCAAGTACTCATGGCATGGTCTTCCTGAGCTTTCTCAACATGTTTTACAAAAGACACATGATGCAACTTTTCAACAATGCTGGGGGTTTGGGGACTTCTCTTGAATGCTATGGTGGCCGTCAGGTGACTCCATACACCAGAGGTTCTATTCACAAGAGTGACACTAGTCACAAGTGCTTAAATATATGTACCAAAAAAAAAAGGGAGAAAATTTGCCAGGAGAGACGGCTTTAGTCCTGGCACTCAGGGAGATCTCTGTGAGTTCAAAGCCAGCCTGGTCTACTTAGCAAGTTCCAGGCCAGGGCGGAGAAGGAAGTGGGAACGATGTGGGGGAAGGAGACAAGGAAGAATAAAGTATAATGACATATATACATATAAATGGAACTCACCACTTTGTAATCTAACTAAAGAAAATTAACAATAAATTTAAAAGCAGACCACCCAGGGCCAGCAAAATGGTCCAGTGAGCAAAGGCAGGTGCTGCCCAGTCTGACAACCTGCATCCGGTCCCTGCTATGACCATGGGAGAGAGAGAGAACTGACTCCCAAGGCTGACCTCTGACCCCACATGCTCACTATGGTGTGCACACGCATGCAAATAAAATGTAATAAAAAATTTTAAGTACATGATCCAAACATAGTGGCCTATGCCTATAATTCCAAGATGGAGGTTGGAGGACCTGGAGTCCAAAGCCAGCCTCAGCTACGTAGGGAGTAGGAAGCAAGCCTGGGCTATATGATACCCTGTCTCAACCATCCCCTCCCAATTTAAAATAAAATAAATAAGCATTTTTTAAAATTACATGGAAATATCCACTTCAAGTAATTACTAAAGCAATAAAATAAACCCAAGGAAAATAGAAGAAAAGGTGTAAACACATTTACATTAAAGTTTAGCTCCTGTTTTGTTTCGTTCCTTTGTTTCATATCTGGGTTTCTCTGTGTAGCCCTAGCTGTCCAGGAACTTGCCCTGTAGACCAGGCTGGCCTCGAACTCACAGAGAT
Source organism: Microtus pennsylvanicus (assembly GCF_037038515.1). Lineage (NCBI taxonomy): Eukaryota > Metazoa > Chordata > Mammalia > Rodentia > Cricetidae > Microtus > Microtus pennsylvanicus. The sequence continues at coordinate 5,914,422 of NC_134585.1, read as the reverse complement.
ACACCTGCCTCTGCCTCTTGAGTGCTGGGACTAAAGGCGTGTGCATTCATGCCCGGCTTACAGTTTATTTCCTGACGGCACCCATGGATGGTCAGGCCACTGTACTCCCTGGTGGCTGGCACTTCAGACTAGGCAGTCACAGGGTATTTCCATCAGCCGGGCAGCCTCTGGCGGGCAGTGTGGTTCTGCAAAGATGAGGAAAAACCCCAAGTGGATTTGTTTGTTTATATTCTGAGTGTTCTTCGTAGGGACTGGGGCAGCAGAGGACAGCAAGGCCACCTGGCAGGCCAATGCCCTTTGCGTGGACACAAGGGGGAGGCTGGGTGTGGGTAGAGTAAGGTCAGGGGAGGTGCTGGCCGCTGAAACGAGGCCCTCATGTGCCAGTTCTGGGGCCCAGATAGGACAGAGGTGGGAAGGTGGAGCCGGTGTGAGGGTTGGCAGAGCTGCCTGCCTGCAGTGAACTGTTGAGCAAGAAGAGCCCAGGGAAGAAATTCCCTCTGCCCTCTTAGCAATATATTGTTATCGGACCTGTTTAATCAGGGAATCTCCTGTACCCTTCTGTTCTCAGACACAAATTCCAAATCCTAACTGCAATTACAGGATATTATTGTCTGGGGACAAGTGCTGACTGGCAACATCATGGGTGGCTGCCAGGGCCAGATCAGTGTATCCCAAAGCCTGGTAGGTTGTGAGCCAGGCCCTCGAGGTGGGCCAGATCCATAGGACTCCAGGATACCATGGGAGTGTGGGGCAGAGTGAGTGGGCTGCTGTGTCGGAGGCTCATTGAAGCAAGCCTGACCCCCCCCCCCCAAGTTCTTTGTCCACACAATCACTTTCAAAGCAAAGATTAGAGCTAGGTGTGGTGACACACATCTGTAACCCCAATATTGTTGAGGCGAGAGGATCCGGAGTCCAAGGCTAGTCTTAGCTACACCACTGGGGAGGCCAGCCTGGAATAGATAAAACCATATAGGGGGAATGGTCACTAGGAATGCCATCTGTTCCTCCCTGAGGACTCTAGTTCAGTTCCCGTCACCCACATCAGGCCGCTCACAACCACCTGGAAGTCCACCTCCATGGGGTCCAATGCCCACCTCTGACTTTGAGCCAAACACACACATAAAAATAACTCTTTCAAAAAGTTTTAAGGGGCTGGAGAGAAGGCTCAGTGGTTAAGAGCATTGACTGCTCTTCCAGAGGTCCTGAGTTCAATTCCCAGCAACCATATGGTGGCTCACAGCCACCAGTAATAAGATCTGGTGCCAACCTCTGTCTGCAGGGACACATGCAGGCAGACCATTGTATACATAATAAATAAATCTTTAAAAAAAAAGTTTTAAAAGACTATTTTAGGGCCGGGTGGCGGTGGTGTATGCCTTTAATCCCAGCACTCCAGACACAAAGGCAGATGGATCTCTGTGAGTTTGAGGTCAGCCTGGTCTACAGTGTTCCAGGACATCCAAGGCTGCATAGAGGAACCCTGTCTCAAACAAACTAAATAAATAAATAATTTAAAAAGGAAAGAAAAAAGCTAAAATCATCTTTATGGTTTATTTTTATCTTATGTGCATTGATCTTTATGGTTCCTGCTTGACACATGTCTACATGTGTGTATATACATGCACGTAGCCTCTCGCCCTTCAGATCGCTGGAGAATCCCAGGTGCCTGTAAATTTTCCTCCCCCACCTCTTAGACCAGGAGCAGTTACTGCTCAGATTTTCCACCTCCATCAGTTGGTTTTGTCTACTCCTGTACTTGTACTGCATATAAGTCGGGGCATATTGTGTGTACACCATATGTCTGATTCCTATTTTGAAAATATTAACCTTTATTTTATGTATATGGTGTTTCTTCATGCATATACATGTGTGCTTCATGTGTGTACAGTGCCCTGGGACAGGAGTTACTGATGGCTGTGAGCTACCATGTGTATGCTGGGAATCAAACCAGGGTCCTCTGGAAGAACTGTGATTTCTCTTAGCCACTGAGGGTCTCTCTGGTCCCTTCTCCTCCTCCTCCTCTTCTCCTTTTTCTTCGTTTTTTTTTTTTTGTGTGTGTGTGTGTGTGCGCGCGCGCGCGTGTGTGTGTGTGTGTGTGCGTGTGTAGGGAAACCTGTACTTAAACATCTACTGCCTCAGTTTCCTGGAGTGCTATCATGTTTGGCTGGCTGTCCTCTTTTTTCTTTTATTTTCTTCACTTTTGCTGTTTTCTTTACTTCTTCTTCCTCCCTCCCTCTCTCACGTAGGCCCAACCATCCCCACACTTGACCGATCGCCATGGCTTAAAGATTTTCCTGTTTCACTCAGCTTTCTAAGTATTGGGATTGCAGATAGCATGACACAAAATGTATCCATCTGTAAAACTGTCCTTCGAGACAGAGTCTCACTGTATCCCCTGGAACTCAATATATAGCCCCTTCTGGCCTAGAACTAATAGAGATCTGCCTGCTTCTGCCTCCTGAGTACAGACGCTGAAGGTGAGACCCCACCACTCCTGGCCTCCACTTCTTTGGCTCTCATGTAGCCCAGGCTGGCAGTAAACATGTTATATAGTCCTAATTGGCTTTGAATTTCTGATCCTCCTGTCTCTGCCTCCCAAATGCTGCTATTCACAGGCATGGATGCTCATCGGTTTTTGAAAGAGAAATTTCATAAACATATAGATCCATAATTGATTCTGGAATTCCTGGAGCTAGAAAGGGTTTTCAGAACTCAGAATCACTCACTGCTTGGAGAAGGTCAGTGGATTGTGCTGTATATTGTAAATGGCCAGTCAGGTTCTGGGAGAGCACTGGGCAAACACAGGGAGCTTTCTGAGCACACTCTATGAATATTCACGTGCTGGGAGGTGTAACCAATGACTGTGAAATAACTTCACCTCAGTTCGGGTCTGTTTTCTCGCAGCTGAGTTCACTTGAGGTCAAGCTTTGCAGCCAGGCAAGCTGTGATAACGCGTGGCTTATCTAGCCTGTGGCTTTCAAAGCCTCTGGGATTTTGAAATTGAGACTAAAGGATGGCCGATAGCTGGGACCTGCTTGTTCCAATCAGTTCTGTGACTCTACGGGAGGCAAACGTAACTGCATACTTCCCTGGGCTTCGTATAAATGGGATGGTGCTGTATACACACCATGAGTGTGGCTCCTTGTGATGATGGGAGTCGCCAAAGCCCATGGGAGTGTGGCCTAAGCAGGGCCCTGGACGGAGCGCCTCACTGTGCTGTGCTTGCATGCAATGGGTGTTTTTCTAATTCTCTACCTTAGCTTTGGTTTTACGAAAGAGACCTGACTCACGGATGGGGAAGTAATTCAAGTGGTGGCGTGCTTAACAGAGTCTGTGCACTTGCATGAGGTGTGGAGGGTTCCATTTCCAGCCAGCACCGTGAGAAAGGAGGGAAGGAAAGAAGAAGCCAGATTGATGTGTACCCCCGGTGATCACAACACTCGGGAGGCCGAGTCAGGTGGCTCTGAGTTCAAGGAAAGCCTGTCTCTAAACAACACAGCCAGAGATTAAGGAGGAGGAAAAAGGACACTCACCCAGCTGGGAAGCGTCCTTCTGGGGAAAGTTGCCCTTAGCCCGAGCCCTCTGCCGTGGACATGATTTGTTGTTGTTGTTGGGGCTCTGTGACAGTAGTTCATAGTGGTGGGGGACAGGGGACAAGAAGAAACTAGAGCTTCTGAGCATGGAGGCTGAGGGGAGAGGGGACGCAAAGAAAGCCAGGATTCCTGGCAGAGTGGAGCTGGCTCAGGCCCAGGGGTAGCTGCTGCGTGGCAGGCCCTGGCAACAGGGATAAAGATCATCAATTTCTCTGGTCCTTCCTCCCTGTCCTTGACAGGCAGCAAGGAACACACCCCAAGAGCAAGGAGGAGCTTCCACATCCTTGTGTCTGTAGCCGCCATACCACCGGGCTCCTTCCTCTACCCTCAGTCAGAATCTCCTGATCTTTGGAGCCGGAGGGATGGCTCAACAGTTAATGATAGCTTTTGTAGAGGAACCACGTTCAATTCCCAGCACCCACACGGTGGCTCGCAACCGTCCACCACTCCAGTTCCAAGGCATCTTATGTCCTCTTTTGATCTCTATACACACGTGGTACACATATCACGTGTATACATAAAGGCGAAGCATTCATACACATAAAATAAGTACATCTAAAAAACCAAAACATGCCTTTAATCCCAGCATTCGGGAGGAAGAAGCAGGTGGATCTCTGTGAGTTCGAGGCCAGCCTGGTCTACAAGAGCTAGTTCCAGGACAGGCTCCAAAGCCACAGAGAAACCATGTTTCAAAAAACCAAAACCAACCAAACAAAACAAAACAAACAGACAAACAAGCAAAAAAAAAAACCCCAAAAAACACCACTGGGTTGGAGAGATGGCTCAACAGTTAAGAGGTCCTGAGTTCAATTCCCAGCAACCCATGGTGATTCACATCCATTTGTAATGAGATCCGGTGCCGTCTTCTGGCCTGCAGGCGCACATGCAGACAGAACGTTGGATACATAGCAAATAAATAAATCTTTAAAAACAAAAACAACAAAAAAACACCTTAACAAACAACAAAGAAGCAAATCTCAATGTTTTCTAACATGAACAGTGGTTACATTTCTTTCCTTTTGACATACAACTTTGTGTAGCCCAGGCTAACCTGAAACTTGCTACCTATCCACAGGTAACCTTGAAGTTCTGATTCTTGGGCAGGGTGGTGGTGGTGCGTGCCTTAAACCCAGCACTCAGGGAGGCAGAGGCAGGGCAATCTCTGTGAGTTTGGGGCCAGCCCGGTCTATAGAGCAAGTTCCAGGACAGGCTCCAAAGCTACAGAAACCTGGTCCAAAAAAAAACAAAAAAGAAAAGAAGAAGAAGAAGAGGAGGAGGAGGAGGAGGAGAAGAAGTAGAAGTAGAAGTAGAAGAAGAAGAAGAAGAAGAAGAAGAAGAAGAAGAAGAAGAAGAAGAAGAAGAAGAAGAAGAAGAAGAAGAAGAAAGAGGAAGTAGTTCTGATTCCCCTGCTGCCGCTCTCAAGTGCTGGGATTAATTGGATATGCATTTAATTGTTTTTATTACACTTGTCTCAGGGTACGGTCTCTATTGCTGTGATAAAGTACTATGTCCAAAAGCAACAAGGGAAGAAAAGGTTTATTTGGTTTTCTTATCCCAAGTGAGGGTCCCTTGAGGGAAGTCAGGGCAAACCCTCAACCAGAGGCCACTGGAGGGGTGTCACTGGCTTGTTCCCCATGGCTTACTCAGTCTGCCTTCTTACATCACCCAGGACCACTTGCCTGGGTGGCACCCGCAACTGCAGGCTGAGTCCTCCCACATCAACCATCAATCAAGAAAATGTCCCTACAGATTGCCCCGCACGCTAACCTGATGGAGGCGTTTTCTCAATAAGATTTCCTCTTCCCAGAGAAGTCCGGGTTGGCATCAGATTGGCAAGAATGACTGCATCTTTTTGCTTTTACTTGTTTATATGTGCTCATGTGTGGCCACCTGCATGCCATGCTACACGTGGGGTTAGAGGACACATTTCGGGAGTTGGTTCTCTCCTTCTGTCAGGCGAGTCCTGAGGCTCAGACACAGGTTATCAGGCTTGGCTTGGTGGCAGGTGCCTCAGCCTCCTGAGCCATCTCCCTAGCCCAAATTGGTTTTCACTGTGTCTGCAAGTAGATACTGGAACTCACAGAGACCCTCCCGCCTGGAAGCGTTTATTTTGAGGTAATTTTCATATAGCCCAGGCATGACCTTGAGCTTCTGATCCTCCTGCTTTGACTTCGAAGTCATACCTGGTTGTGTGCAGTGCTGGGGATGGCTCCCAGGCTCTCACGGATGCTAGTAAACACTGTCACCTAAGCCACATCGCGAACCTCCAACAATTGCGTTTCTTGGACGGTTTCTGTGCAAGCTGGAGGCTGCTCACTGCAGAGCTATTTACCATAGGAACTCAGGGAAGACAACCCTGGTGCTCAGCCATCGGTGGAAGCAACTGGTGAATAGTGCGCTTCTTACTGTATGTGTGTGGGCGGGCACGAAACTGTGAGCCTGTGCAGATGGAGGACACTCAGGATTCATTCCTCCCTTCCACCTAGTTGCTAGGCGGGTGCTAGTCCTAGTGGGTCCTAGGGATTGAACGCAAGTCAGTAGTCTTGGCCACGAGTACCTGTACAAGCTCAGCCAATTTGCCAGTCCTTTACTGCACAAAATTACCCAGGCTTGTGCTTGGTATCCTCCTGCCTCAGCCACCTTATTCCTGTAACCTGGAATTGCAAGCATGGGTCACTGGGCCTGGTTTCCTAAATTGTCTTTCATCTCTGTTTATAATTTCTATGATTAGGGAAAAGGGAAGCAAGCAATGCCAGCACCCTAGTTGTTAGGAGAAGGCTGGGGTACAGCTCCAGACGCTCCCCTAGCACTCCTGAGCCTGGAGGAGCCCCCCCCCCCCCCAAGCCAGGTCCTTATTTAGACAGAGACCCAGCTCAGCTACCAGCAGGAATCTTTCCCTAAGCATCTCTCCTCCCTCCTTCACCATGTGGCCAGCTGCAGCCAGCTCTCCCCTGGGGCCTCCCTTCTTGGTAGTGGCGGCCCAGGCCAGACTACACATCTGTACCTCGTTAGAGGCAGCCAGCACCAAAGCCGGCACATCTGGCTGCGGCGAGACAAAGTGCACTGCAGGGTAGTGAAGGGGAAGGTGCATGTCAGGACAGGCCACGGGGCTCTGGTGACATCTGGACGGTGGAGGGTGGCCCGTGGCGGGCTACAGGTCCCTCAGTTGCTGAAGAGCGAGCTGAGCTCTCGCTGACGAGCCTTCCCCACCTGCAGGCTTTGGAGGTTCAAGCCTGGAAAGGATACAGAGGCAGGTGCTCTGTTGTTTGTGGAAGCCTGAGGCAGGGGATTGCTTCAGGACCTGCTGTGAGAACAGGACTGCCAGCTTGTGGTGGCCAGACTTTGTGACTGCAGGGGGCCTTGTGGCTGCAGGCGGTTGGAGCCTAAAGTAGGTAGGTGGGTTAAAAGGCACACCTGAGGTCCTCTTGAACTCCAGGACACCAGCACGCCCCTGTTGTAACATCACGTGTCAGCTTCAGGACCTGAGAAGCTTGGGGTCAGAAGCAGCCTGCCAATTCTTTGCCTTCAGGCCACAGCAGCTGTTCCTAAGGTCCTGACTGAAGTTGGCCTGAGATAAAAGTCACTAACCAACCAATGAAAGTCCAGAGAATCTCAGACCAGCCCCAGCCCTTTCCAGCTGAGCTGCAGCCCTGGTTCTCAGTAAGTCTCTCCTGGAAGACACTGCCGCTGTTATTGCAGGAACCGCAGCGCCCCCCCACCCCCCAGCCTGTGCTCTCACGTCTCACCTCTTCCCAGCCTCAGGCAGTGAGCAGAAGTGGCTGCCTGAGTCCTCACCAAAGCCCCCAGAAAGAATACAGGGTAACGAGGAGGCTAGAAGTCCAGAGATGTGTGGGGTCCCTTACTTCTCTCCCCCCCTCCAGGGTCTCCTGTAGCTCAGGCTAGCCTTGAATTCCTGGTCATCTTGCCTCCCCTTCCCAAATGCTGGGATTACAGACAGAGGCCACCACCATACCTAGTCTTAGGGCAGAAGTTCTTACAAAGCTATTTTAACTTCTGTGATAAAGCTAATCAGACAAGGGGCTGGAGAGCTGTGTCAGGGGTTCAGAGCACTGGCTCTTAACTGCTCAGAGGACCTGGGTTTCGTTCCCAGCACACACATGATGGTGGACTACCTACCATCTATAATTCTAGTCCCAGCTTCTTCAACACCCTCTTCCAGCTTCTTTCTATGAACCCTGCATGAACACAGACATACAGGCAAGCAAAACACCCATACATAAAACAAAAGAATTAAAAAATATTAGGCTCTGTGAGTTCGAGACCAGCCTGGTCTACAAGAGCTAGTTCCAGGACAGGCTCCAAAACCACAGAGAAACCCTGTCTCGAAAAACCAAAAAAAAAAAAAAAAAAAAAAAAATTAGGGCCGGGTGGTGATGGCGTATGCCTTTAATCCCAGCACTCAGGGGGCAGAGGCAGGCAGATCTGAGTTCAAGGCCAGCCTGGTTGGCACAGAACTTCTCCAACATGCCCAAATGCCTGACTGATTCACAGCATTTTATAAATCTGACCTGGTGGTTTAACCTGTGATCTCGGTTCTTAGGAGGTGGGGGCAGAAAGATCAAAAGTTCAAGGTCATCCTGGGCTAGGAGTTCACAGCCAGTCTGAGATTTGTTTTTTTTTTTTGTTTTTTTTTTATATTTATTTATTTATTTATTATGTACACAATATTCTGTCTGTGTGTATGTCTGCAGGCCAGAAGAGGGCACCAGACCTCATCACAGATGGCCGTGAGCCACCATGTGGTTGCCGGGAATTGAACTCAGGACCTTTGGAAGAGCAGGCAATGCTCTCAACCACTGAGCCATCTCTCCAGCCCCCTTTTTTTTTTTTTTTTTTTTTTTTTTTAATAAAATAAAACAACAGCCGGGCAGTGGTGGCGCACACCTTTAATCCCAGCACTCAGGAGGCAGAGGTAGGGGGATCTATGTGAGTTTAGGTCAGCCTGGTCTACAGAGTGAGTTCCAGGACAGGCTTCATAGCTGCTGAGAAACCCTGTCTCGAAAAATAAAAACAAAAACAAAAAATTTTTAAAAAATAATATATTCTCTAACAGAGTTATAATACAATCATACATATAATGGGGGTTGCACTTTTCTTTTGGGAGTAATGTTAGGTTTTTTTTTTTGAGACAGGGTCTTTTTTTTAAAGATTTACTTATTTATTATGTATACTATGTTCTGCCTGCATGTCTGCCTACAGGCCAGAAGGGACCAGATCTCACTACAGATGGATGTGGTTGCTGGGAATTGATCTCTGGAAGAGCAGACAGTGCTCTTAACCACTGAGCCATCTCTCCAACCCCTGAGACAGGGTCTTTCTATGTAGCCCTGGGTGGCCTGGAACCTGCTGTGTAGACAGACTGGCTTTGCACTCACAGAGATCCCCCTGCTTGCCCTCCTGAGTGCTGGGATTAAAGTCACGCACCACCACATTCAGCTCAATCAGTTTTCTTGAGACAGTGTCTTACACTATAGATTGGGTTGGCTTGAAACTCACCAGGTAGCCCAATTTAGTCTGAAATGGTGGCAACCCCCCTGCCTCAGCCTCCCAAGTGTTGAGATTATAAGCACGAACCATTAGTGCCTGATTATTTTCCATTTACAGAAAAGCTGCAGAGACTTCCCCTAAACCCTTCGCCCATTTCTCCAAAGGTTAGTGTGTTGCATAACTGTGGAAATGCATCTTAGTTAAGAGATTAACATTGGCACAGACTCACGAACTAAACCAGACCTCCCCTGTCACCATTTTCCCCAGTACATATGTGCCTTAATGCTTGCTAATTATCCACATTAGGAGAAGGAAAAGGAAATATATATGTAATCCTAGAACTTGGGATGTGGGGGCAGAAGGATCAGGAGTTCAAGGTCAGCCTCAGCCACACAGGGAGTCTGAGGTGAGCCTGGTCTACATAGCTGGATTCTGGGAGTATCTGTAGAGCTCATTTGCATATACCCACTCTCACAAATACATCTCCATACATCTCTAGGTTCATTTCATCCCCCACACTGCCAAATGGAAACAATAAATTTCAAGATAAATAGAAATAAAATTTAAAACTAAGGGAAAGAGGATAAGAGCATGAGGGAACGGAATGGCTGAGTTGGGGGAGGGACGGAGAGGGAGAGCGATGAAAGAGATACCATGACAGAGGGAGCCATTATTGGGTTAGGGAGAAACCTGGTGCCAGGGAAACTCCCAGGAATCCACAAGGATGACCCCAGCTGAGACTCCTAGCAATAGTGGAGAGGGTGCCTAAACTGGCCTTCTCCTCTAATCAGACTGGTGACTACCCTAATTGTCATCATAGAACCTTCATCCAGTAACTGATGGAAGCAGATGCAGAGATCCACAGCTAAGCATTGGGCCAAGCTCTGGCAGTCCAACTGAAGGGACGGAGGAGGATCACATGAGCAAGGGGGGTCAAGACCATGATGGGAAAACCCACAGAGACGGTTGGTTGACCTGAGCTAGTGGGAGCTCACTGACTCGGTACTGACAGCTGGGGAACCTGCATGGGACCAAACTGGTCCTCTGAATGTGAGTGACAGTTGTGTGGCTTGGTCTTTTCATGGGGCCACTGGCAGTGGGACCAGGATTTATCCCTGGTGCATGAACTGGCTTTTCGGAGCCCATTCCCTATGGAGGGATACCATGTTCAGCCTTGATACAAGGAGAAAAAGCTTGGTTCTGCCTCAACTTGATAAGCCAAGCTTTGTTGACTCCTCATGGGCGGTCTTACCCTCTCTGAGGAGTGGGGGTAGGGTGGGGGTAAAGGTGTGGGGGCAGGGGGAGGAGAGAAAGGGAAAACTGTGGTTGATATGTAAATGAAAAAAAATTAAAAAATTAAAATTAAATCTTTGAGGCCATGGGTAGTGACACATGCTTTTAATCCCAGTACTTTAGAGGCAGAGACAGGTGGATCTCTGTGAGTTCAAGGCCAGCCTGATCTACAGAGTGAGTTCCAAGCCAGCCAGGGCTACATTGTAAGACCCAGTCTGGACAACAGAAGATAAAAAACTGTCTTTGAAATGGGCGCGGGCTCTGCACGCCCAGTATCTTCATCTTCACAGCAACTTCCCACTGGAAAAGCTCGTGCCACAGGTTTGCTTCCATAAAACACACAGGGGAAAAACCAGAAGATTGTATCATTCAAATGGCTCCTGTTTCAGGGTCCTCAGTGTGATTACAGGCCAGGCACGGGCCACCAGGGCCTGTTTTATGCCCCCAAACAAGCTACCAACAGGACCATATGCCTACCAGTTGTCTTGTCTTGCTCTCTGATGGGATTACAGTCATGTGTCAAAAAGTTTAACTTTGTTCTTGTTGTTGTTTCTTTTTGTTTCTTTTCCAAATTCCCTCTTCTTTTGCAGTTCTGAGAGCCAAAGCTAAGGTCTCACGAGTGCTGGGTGAATACTCTCCCACAGGGTTACTTGGCTAACCCTTGACATTTATTATTCCAATCAAGGCTATTTGGCCGCCCCTCACCTTTCACAAAGGAACCAATGCCGACTTGTTCTCAGAGAGGAGGAGAGACTGGAGGAGGCTGAGCTTTCTATTCATAGTGCGTGTGGGAGCTCTCATGGAGTTAGTAATATTTGTGCCCACAGGTTGGGACACCCTCTTCTAGTCTCGAGGTGCCTAGGAAACCTAATTAATTATGGAACCACGGAGCACAGCTGAGTTAATATAGAATCCAGGCCGAGGGAATTAGCTGTCCCGGGGGATGCTTGTGACAAGCTGTGGGGCGCTCTGGTGAGTCACCACCATGCTCTTTGAGAGGACACAATTGCTTCCCCGGAGGCAGCAAGGCCACTGGTCTCTCATCAGGTCCCCTCTTCCCAGGCAGGGCTGGAGAGGCGCACAGGGCTGGGCAGCCCTCCCTCCCTGCTTTCCCAGCTCCCCTGAGAGACTGTACATTCCGTCCACGCCTGCTCTCGTCACAGCAGATCTTCCCAACAACCTCCCACTTCCCAGAATGCAGCTGGGCGTCCACTGATGATGCTACAGACCAATTGTACCCTGGGGACATCTCTCTCTGGAGAGAGTCCTTCTGGGAAGCTTTCCTGTGGTCAAGCCCAGCTATGCAGATCGGCTCCCTCCCAGCCACCGTCCAGGCTAGTTCCTGCATACAGAAGGGAGGGACTGGAGAGGGGACAGAGAGGCACAAAGCCCCTTCCATCCCTGTGCCGTGCTCTGGGCGAGGACACTTGACGCCCTTTAGCTTGCTGAAGTGTCGAAACAAGCTTTGTGATTGGACACAGTGGCGCATGCCTTTAATACTTGGGCTTGGAAGGCAGAGGCAGGCAGATGTCTAAATTCAAAACTAACCTGGTCTACATATCGAGTCCCAGGCCAGTCAGGGCTACAAAGTGAGACCCTGTCTCAAAGCAACAATTACTAACAATATTGAAGAAGTTTGAAGTCATTCTAGGGTATAAGGGAGTTCAAGGCCAGCCTAAGCTACAAGAGACTGTAAAACAAAAAACAAAACAAACCCCCCAAAACCCTACAAATGCACCTGCAAATGCACACACACACACACCACACAAACCAATCAAGCAGACTCACAGTCTGAGACCCAGGGAATTAATTCAGAGACCAGTTCCCTCTCAAAGAGAGAAAACTATTGATGAAGTCCCCCAGCACGGGGACATCGTCCACCAGGGCAGAGGAGACCCCTGGGTGTGATGACGGCAGCCTGGCTGTGGGGTCATCAAACCTGACCCTGAGCTTCTGAGCTCTAGCCCCTCAGGGACCTGCGACCTTTCCACACATTCCTGAGGGCCCCACAGTTGATGGGACACCCAGACCCACTCTGGCTACTGCCAAAAAGGAGGGAGGCTTTATAGTAAAGCTGAACTGGGAAGGTAGGAAGCCAGGGGAGGAGCCCCAAGTGACACAGAACAGCTCTTCTACAGGGAGTACCCAAATTCTTTCTCCAGGCCTTAGAAGCTGAGACCTAAGTCAACTACAGTTCTTGACTCTTGACCTGCTGTTCCTGCTGCTTCCTGGCTTTTATTTAGCTCCTAGTTTCTGCCCACACCTTCTCACATAGCCCTCCCCTTCCTCCCATTGCGGCCCCTTGGGTTTTAGGTCTCTACAGTACAGCAGTATATTAGGCGTGGGGTCCTGCTGGCTGGGGCAGTCATTGTCCAATACAGAGGATGCCCCAGCGCAGTTGAATGGTCCTTCTCGCCTGCCTGCTCGATTGTAAACAGATACCTGTGTCAGGCAAAACTCAGGCTGGGGCTCGGTGGCTAGGGTGTGGCTCCAAAGACCAGCAGCGGAGGGCGGGCCTTTGGGCGTGGCAGATGCAGCTCACCTTCCGAGAGCAGCGCCCACTGTCTCCCCCTCATCCAGAATAAAAACTATTTTTATAGAGGGGGGTAGCCTAATGCAATTAAATGTGGTCAGTTACTGGCGCCTGCCCGTAGCGTCCACCTCATTCACATGCCGCTGCATGAGGGACAGCTGCGGGTTCAGGGTTTCCCCTGTCGCTCCTGTCGCTCAGGCGGACGGCACGCCCTTCGCACCGGACGGCTCACTCAGCCCTCAGCCGCCTGCAGGGATGCTGGTGTTGCTGGGCCAGTTCCCAGTCCCTCGGTGCAGCCTGCTCTCAACACGTCCTTTAGAGGGTGGTCACTCTGGATGGTTCAGCAAACGCACAGACAGCATGTGCGTGTGTGCATGAGTGTGTGTGTGTGGTCAATCAGCGTAGTAACCAAGATTTTATTTCCCTTCTGGGGCACACCAACTCCTATCTCCTCTCACAGCGAGTGAAGGAATCTTCCAGAAAGCTCTGTCAATACCAGGTCTCTGTGAACCTGGGGTAGGGAAGAGTAGGGTATTGGGGAGGGGGGCATGGGAGCATCTGTTTTTGTCTTTAACTATTTACTTAAATAAATCTAAAAAAAAATTCTGTGTGGGTATTTTGCCTGAACGTCTGTCTGTGCACTGTGGAGGGCAGAACTGGAGTCAGCTGCCGGGTGGGTGCTGGGAACTGAAGCAGGCCCTTTGGAAGAGCAGCCAGTGCTCTCGATGGCTGAGCTGTCTCTCCAGTCTGGTGTTTGTCTTCTAACTTTTGTGCTCTGCAGAGTTGAAAGGAGACAGCAGCATGGGTGTGCTATTTCGTGTGTATGTGGGGTTTTTTGGTTTTCCTTGGTTTTCACATTGTGAATACAAGATCCTGTTGTGATCAGGGGGGACATGTCATAATGAAAGCTCAGAACGGCGGTGGGTGGCCACTGGGTGGCTGTCCTGCTGCCCCTTTCTGCCAACTGCTGATCACAACCATTGGGCTAGTGGCCCACACTTGACCCAGGTGGCAAACAGAACAGACCTTCAGTGGATTTGGTCCCCACCCTCTCCTCTCTGACCACCAAGGACACAGTGGGCTCATAGCACGTCATGGCCCGGTGTCCCCAGCATGACCCATGGATGCTGGCTGCCAGGCCTCTGTGCTTAACTGGACTCCAGCCTGACCTTTCTGACCAGATCAGTCCTTTTCTGGGTCTGGCAACAGCACAGTGTGGCACTTGTAGGTTTGGCTGGGCACTCGGGGCTAAACCTTCTGCATGAGGGTCAGGACCTACCCTACCGAGCTTATTAGGTCTTGGATGTAGCTCTGGGCCAGCTGGACCCAGGTTCTTGAGCCAGCCAGGGTAAGGCCACTGGTGGTGGTGTCCTGAGGCACCTGGGGTCATACCTGTGCTCCTTGCTACCCTAGCTGTATGGCCTTACACGTGTCCTTTTGAGAGTTTCTATGGACCGTAGGTGGTGTTTTTCTTTGTGACCATTGGCTACCAAATAACCACACAGAGATCTTTTTTGTTTGTTTGTTTGTTTTTTGAGGCAGGGTTTCTCTGAATTACAGCCCTACCTTTCCTGGAACTCACTCTGCAGACCAGGCTGACTTGGAACTCATGGAGATCAGACTGCCTCCGCCTCCTAAATGCTGGGATCAAAGGCGTGCGCCACTGCCGCTCAGCTAAAATTTTTATCTCAGCTGGGCATGCTGGCACATGCTTTTAATCCCAGCACACAGGAGGGTAAGATCAGACTGGTCTACATAGTGAATTCCAGGACAGCCAGGGCTATGTAGAAAGACCCTGTTTCAAACAACAACAACATAATAAAAAAAAATAATAGCCAGGTAATGGTGGTGGTGCACACCTTTAATCCCAGCACTCTGGAGGGATTTCGGTGAATTTGAGGTCAACCTGGTCTACAAAATGAGTTCCGTGATAGCCAGCTAGCCAAGGCTACATAGTGAGGCTTTATCAGCAAAAGTGTACATACATAAATAAACACAATAAAAAAAACAATATATATGATGCTTGCTTTGGCCACACACATACTAAAAACAAACATACATCTGTAAGTAAATTAAATGAAACAAAAATCATTATTAATATTATTATTTTCTTTTTTTCTTTTTTTTTGGTTTTTTTTTCGAGACAGGGTTTCTCTGTGGCTTTTGGTTCCTGTCCTGGAACTAGCTCTATAGACCAGGCTGGTCTCGAACTCACAGAGATCCGCCTGCCTCTGCCTCCCGAGTGCTGGGATTAAAGGCGTGCGCCACCATCGCCCGGCTAATATTATTATTTTCTTTGCTTAGTTTTTGAGACAGGGTTTCTCTGTAGCCCTGGCTTGTCCTGTAACTCAGTCTGTAGACCAGGCCGGCCTCAGACTCTGCCTCCTGAGATGTGGGAAACTCACACACGCTGAGTTTCCTTATCTTTAAAATGTAAAGCTGGGCGGTGGTGGCGCACGCCTTTAATCCCAGCACTTGAGAGGCAGAGGCAGGTGGATCTCTGTGAGTTCGAGACCAGCCTGGTCTACAGAGCTAGTTCCAGGACAGGCTCCAAAACCACAGAGAAACCCTATCTCGAAAAAAAAAATGTAAATAAGCCTGCAACCTGGAGCTGTTGTCAAAGATCAGGATGATATCCGTGTAGATGCTGTTGAGTTATTCTATAGTCTTCTAGGCTCACAACACGGTACAGTGGTTAAGATTGCAGAGAATATTGGTATAGTGTTTAGCCAGCTTGCAGGAGACCCTAGGTTCCAGTGCCTTATAAACTGGGCATGGTGACTGATGCGCAGTTGTAATTCCGGCACTCAGGAGGGGGGAGGCAGAAGGCTCAGGAGTTTAAGATTTGCATAGGGAATTCAAGGCTAGCCTAGGCTACATGAGACCCCCATGGACAGATAGATTAATGGATACTAGACGGACACATAGACAGAGGATGGGGCTGTAGTTGGTAGGGAGATAAAGATGAGCCTGGTCAAAGCACCCGTGGGGCCTGCCAAGGGGCTGCTGCTTCCTGGCTCTCCCCACACCCTTCTCCTCTGTTCCTGGATCCCCGTGGCTCTCAAGCTTGGCAGGAGTGCCACGAGAATCTGTTGCTTTCACTTTCTCAATGAGAATGTTTCAGAGATAGAGGTTGTGTGCCCTTGGGCTTTGAAACCAGCCTGTTGCCTATCCTAGTCCAGAGAACCTGTGTGTGGTCAAACAGGTCTCAGAAACGGAGACACTCGTCACCAGAGGACCACAGGGCCAGCTTTGGTCTTCAGTGCCATCTGCATTCCTTTGTGAGGTCCAGAGCCCCTCAGGTGCCGCTTTGTCAGTCCCCAAACACACCTGTGCTGGCAGGTCTGAGGGGGCACGCGCTGAGACAGCAGAGCCTTTCCCTTCCAGTCACATGGGGGCTGCCCACATGCCCACACAACTCTGTGCTTTCTGGGCGACTTTATCCAGGAACAGAGCTATTCAGTAACCAAAAACCTTCCTGAGAATCTTGTGGCCAAGATGGTCCTGCTCATCACAGGACAGATGACAATAGGGGCTGGGCCAAGAGTCCCGTGAACCTGGAGAGGAGGCAAGACCACGTTGGGGGGCCTCCCTGACCCCAGACTTTGGTCCTGGACTTGAAGCCCTGAGGCCTGAGGTTCCTACTCCATCCATCCCGGGCTACTGCCGTCACTGTTTCCGCGGCCAGTAGGGCCTTTGCCCAGACAAGCTTTATTTATTTGTTTGTTTGTTTGTTTTTGTTTTTGTTTTTTTTTCGAGACAGGGTTTCTCTGTGGCTTTGGAGCCTGTCCTGGAGCCAGTCCTGTAGACCAGGCTAGTCTCGAACTCACAGAGATCCGCCTGCCTCTGCCTCCCGAGTGCTGGGATTAAAGGCGTGCGCCACCATCGCCTGGCCCAGGCAAGCTTTATTTTTTTATTTTTATTTTTTTTTTGGTTTTTCGAGACAGGGTTTCTCTGTAGCTTTGGAGCCTGTCCTGAAACTCCCTTGGTAGACAAGCTTTAAAGGAGAAGAGAAGGCAAAGGCAGGTGTTAGGATCTGCTGAGGCAGGAGCCAGGCGGCCAGTGCACAAGGAGGGTGAGGGTGGCATTTGCTCTCCCAGTCCTGCCCCCTCACAGCCCCTGCAGAGCACCCAATACCCTCAGCACTGGGGTCTGCCTCCTGGTTGGGAGGTGGAGAAGCCCTGACTGTGGGCACTGAGCAACGGTGACTCAGGGCAGTCACAAGGACCCAGGGAACACCCCAACAATGACCTGGGAACCCCGCCAGCAGGCCACAGAGCCGGGACCTCGTGGCTCCATCAGAAAGCAGGGATTCTGGAAATTTGCTCCGGGACTTTGGCAAAATTCTACATCCAGCTTTGGGTATTTTGGGGGAAGACTAAAACAAAACAAAGCAAGACAAAAACAAACTTCGCCTTCACAGCTGCTCAGGAATTAGCTCTTCCTCACTTCCAAAGGGAAACCCCGTCCTTTTGTGTTTGCTTGACCTTGGTTCTTCCTGGATTAACCCAGGCTAGCTCCCAACTCGGGATGTCAGAGGACGACCTTGAACAGCAGGAGCCACCTTACCTAGCCCTTTCTTTCTAACTCTAGTGGGGCCCTGTCACCGGAACAATACCTCAGAGAGAAAGTCCTGTTATCCTAACAATGGCGGTTAGTTCCCAGCCCTTACAGCCTGGACCTTGCTGCTCTCTGCCTAGAGCCTTTGGTCTGATTTCTGAAATGGATCTTGCTATGTAGCCCAGGCTAGCTTCCAATTTTTATTTATTTATTTATTTATTTGGTTTTTCGAGACAGGGTTTCTCTGTGGTTTTGGAGCCTGTCCTGGAACTAGCTCTTGTAGACCAGGCTGGTCTCGAACTCACAGAGATCCGCCTGCCTCTGCCTCCCGAGTGCTGGGATTAAAGGTGTGCGCCACCACACACAGCCTCCCAAAGATGACAACTCTCATCTCCTAGTCCTCCTGGGTTTATTTTTCACTGTAACACTATCTTCAGGTTGGGCATGGTGATACAATGCCTTTAATCCTAGCACTCGGGAGGAAGAGACAGGTGGAGGCCAACCTGGTCTATATAGCAAGTTCCAGGACTGCCAAGGCAGGATAGCTAGAGACCCAGTCTCAATAAAGCCACATAAGGAAAAAGAAGACTATATGACTCATTTATTATTCCTATATTTATTTTTGTTTATGTTGAGCCAGGCTATGCTCTGGGTGTCCTTGAACCTCTGCTGAGTCTGTCCCGGGTGGCTGGAATCGTGTCTTACTGACTCCTCTTTGAGACTGTGCATTCCAAGGTGGGGTGGCTGGAGACTCCTGAAGTTGCCAGCACTAAGTTCAGCGCCTGCCATACAGCAGGTACTTAGGAAATACTTGTCGGTCAAACAAAGGAACTCTGAATCTGGGTGACTGGCAGGCTATGCCCTGGGCACCAGGGAGGAGGGAGGGCACCTGGAAGGACTCTGTGCCCGTCCAGGCTGACTGCTTGGCTGGTTTCAGTGGCAGGGGGACAGGTCCCTGACAGCCAGGTGAGTTCTGGGTGAATCACCCCTAATGATCCGGTGAGGGCCACGCCAAGCTGCTTCCCACACAGGCAGCCAACAGGTCACTGCCTGTCCCCAGGAAACTCCTCTGTGAGGAGCTAGCAGGACCCTGGGCTGGGTGGAAGAAGTGTCCGCCTTTTGTTAGACCTCACCCATTCCTGAGTTCTGAGTCGCTCCCCTGGCTCCTCCACCCAGCTGAGCCTTGGCCCCAAGACCTCTCTACCAGGAGTTTCGCTTCATCCATCCTGTGCCCATCCCAGGCACGGCCTGTTTGTCAGCTGTTCCAGCTGGTACCAAAGATGGCAGAGGAAAGACAGTAGACCCTCGGAGCCCCAAGTAGCTCGACGAAGACTGGGTCAACTGGAGCTCAACACCAGACTGAGTATGAGCAGCTGGTCTACTCAGCTTTCTGAGCAGAGTAGGGGAGGCTCCACAGCTTTGTTAGCCCTGACCCATTGTCAGAGGGCCTGTCCCGGTCCTGTGACTGACTGGGAAAGGGACTCAAGGCCCCATCTGTGGCATGGGGTGAAGCCTCGTGCCTTGTTGGGCGAGATCCTGGGTACACACAGAGAAGAATGTTAGTGGGCAGCTGGGCCTCCTTCCTCATACGGAAAAGATATGAACCATGTGACAAGCCCCCGAGGAGGAGACTGGCCAGGCCACATCCCTGAGTGAACTTGATCAGGGTACCAGCCCTCCTTCACCTCACCTGGGGTGTTTAAGGATTGCACCCCAGAACCCGAGTAGCCCAACCCCCTCAGCATGCAGTACTGTCTCCTCCACACATCTATAACCTTTGGGGTCTTTGGCTGCCTGGGAAGACTGGCGCGGTGGAGCTGTAAGGGTGAGGAGACAGGCTTCCTGCTTCAGGGAGACCCAGTTAGGACTAACATGATCATAACAGGGACACACAGACACACGCACACACACGCACACACACATACACACAAATACACACAGACACACGCACACAGACACACACACTCACAAACCTTGTGGGTCCCTTAGGGGCCCAGGAATGGGAACGATTCCTCGGAACCTGCGGCTACAGTCAGGTGGCTCTGTGCCTTGCTGACCTACATCTGCCACTCAACTGCTCCCAGTCACCGGATATGGCCGGCAGCACAGGTATGGTCATGCCCATTTTATGGATGACACAACTGAGGCTGAGAGAGGTCAGGCGACTCATGCACAGCTTCAGTATTGTAAGTGGCAGGTTCCTCCTCCCTGTGGCCACGTGTCCAAGCCAACCCTGCCTCCGCGTCTGTGAGCTGGAGGACCCAGAACCTGCAGGGGAAACCACAGGTGATGATCATTCACCAGTGAGCTCACTGTGGACCAGACAAGGGCAGACTCCTGGGTCCAGCATCCATTGGGGTCCTACATCCACAGGGACTTTCGCTTAAGACCCACGGCAGGGTGTAAGGGGGGGGGGAAGGCCACAAGTGCTAGGTGTGGGGGAATCGACAGGGAGGCCCTGGCCCTTTCCAAGACAAGAGTCTGAGATTTTTTTGTTTGTTTGGTTTTGGTTTTTGGAGAGAGGGTTTCTCTATAGCTTTGGAGCCTGTCCTGGAACTAGCTCTTGTAGACCAGCTGACCTCGAACTCACAGAGATCCACCTGCCTCTGCCTCCCAAGTGCTGGGATTAGAGGCGTGCGCCACCACCGCGAGTCTGGGATGTTTTTCAATGACACCTGAGCAGGGAGCCCTGCATATATCAGAGGAAGTGTGCCAGCAGAGGCCCTGGGGTAGGAATGAGCTTAGCGGTATTCTGGGGTGGGGGTAAGGGAGGGGGAAGCAGAAGGAAGCTGGGGAGACCCATCTTGGGGATCATAGTGAGGTATTTTACCTAGTAAGCCGAGAGACACAAGAGACTGAGAACTGAGAACCAGCTTGAGCCAACCTCAGGGGTTTTTGCTGTTTTGTTTTTGAGACAAGGTCTTACTATGTAGACCAGGATGGCTTCAAACTCAGATAGACCTGCCTCTTTCCCTGAGGGCTGAGCCCAAAGGGCAGTGCCACCATACGAAGCTTGTGTTTTTCAGTGGGAGGGTATATGTGTGTGCATGCATGCATGTGTGTCTGCGTGCATACACGAGGAGGACAGAAGACAACCTTGCAGGCCATCCTCAGAAACAACAGCCACTTTCCTTTGAGTCAGGATCTCTCATTGGCTGATTAGTCCAGACTGGCTGACCAATGGGTCCCAAGAATCCTGATATTCCCACCCCAGCTTGCTGTCACAAGCATGTGCCGCCATGCCTAACATTTTTATGTGAGTCCCAAATATGGAACTCAGATCTCCACGCTTAAAGGCATGCAGTACATAGACTAACTGTCTCCCAGCCCTTGTTCAGCCTGACCTCAAACACTATGCAATCAAGAATGGCCTTGAATTCCTGAGCTTTCTGACTCTCTCAGGTATTAGGGTTATGTGTGTGCCTCCACGCTCAGTCATTTTTTGGACAGGATTTCACTTTAGTCCAGGCTGGCCTCCAACACAGTAACCCTCCCATCTCCCAGGTTCTGAGATTACAGGCATGAGCCTCTATGCCCAACTTATTTTTGCCTTGTTTTGAGACTTGATAGCCTTATGTTGCTGGCCTGGAACTTGCTAGATAAGCCAGGTTGGCCTCACGCTCACAGTGCTCGAACTAAAGGCTCTCCCTTGCCTCTGTGCCCGGCTTCTGGCGGGGCTTTGGGGACTCTCCTGGCAGAGGAGCTGCTAAGGAGACAAGGGCTGGAGATGGAGAAGGGCTACCAAGGTTGTTGCGTAAGAGGTAGGATGGTAAGCGGGGAGGTGGAGGCACACACTTTAATTTCAGCACTTGGGAGGCAGAGGCAGGCGGATCTCTGTGAGTTCGGGGCCAGCCTGGTCTACAGAGTGAGTTCCAGGATAGGCTCTAAAAGCTACAGAGAAACCCTGTCTCGAAAAACAAAAAGAAAAGGTGGGCTGGGAGACAGCTCAGGGCTGTATGTTGGTGTCATCTTTGTTGGCAGACTGGACAGGGACAGGAAGGATGACAGTCCTGAGCAACCTTGCTTCCCACACCGGAGGGCAGCGCAGCCTAGCTCAAGGTGCTTGCCTTGCAAGGCGCCCTTAGGCCTCCTTGGATCTCACAGGCCATGAGTTGGTCTCCAGGGTTTGAAGCCACTTGGGCCTAGCAGGCTGCTGTCACTGCCCCCACGACACCACCAACCTGCAGCAACCTCTTCAGATAGCTGTTTGTTTAAACAGACAGAGTATTCAAAGTCTCCTGCCCTTTGACCCAGCAAGTCCCTTTCTAGGAAGTTCCCTGGGGCGAGCCTTCTGAAATGCAAGGCAGCACTAAGGTCCTCCCTCTCTCCGCTCTTCCCCAGGGTTACGTAGAGACGCTAAACAAATAAATAATGAGCCTGCGAGACCGCAGCAGAAGGGGTGTAAATCCCGGGGACACTTTCCTACCTTGCTGGGGGTTACTGTGTGGGCCTTAACCTCGGTTCTCCTGCGTATTTTACTGTCAAAGGTCCGTGGTCACTCTACAAGGACAAGGGGATTTACTGTCCTGTGCCAGGCAGAATAGCTTTGTTATTGCCAGGTGGTACCCTCCTGTGGTCCCAGTACCCAGGATGCAGAGGGCAGCTTGTTCTACAGAGAGAATTCCAGGGCAACCACGGATACTAAGTGAGACCGTGTCTCAAAAGTAGCCCAAAAAGGGCTGGCAAGGTAGCCTAGTCAGTGGGTAACGGAACTTGCCACCAAGCCAAATGGCCTGAGCTCCATCCCTGCAACTCACAGGGTGGAACAAGAGAACCAACTCCTGCCTGCAAGTTGTGCGCTGACCAACAATGCTCCCCTCCGTAAATAGTGTGTGTGTATTGAAAACAAACAAACTCCCCAATGGGCCTGGGCATGGAGGTCAGCCGGCAGAGTGCTTAGCTCACTAACAGGTATGAAGCCCTGGGCTGCAACCCCTGCGCCAAGTGAACCAGCACAGCGGTGAAGGCCAGGGACCCCAGCATTTAGGAAGGAGGTGGTTGCCAGAGGGTGGGAAGCTGGAGGCTAGTCTCGTGGCTGGAGACTGTGTCTCCAAGAAATCTCCAGTAACTTTTGTTCTCTGCAGAGGTGGAACCTCAAGCTTCTGAACTCTAGGCCGTGGTGCTTCTGCCCCGGGCCAGACTCTGATTATTCCGGTGAATGGTTTGGGGTGCTAATGTCCTTTCCTCCTTCCTTCCTTTTTCTCTTTTTTCCTTTCCCTCCCCCCTCTTTCTTCCTTTCCTCTCTCTTTTCTTTCCCTCCCTCTCTCTTCCTTTCTCTCTCTCTCTCTCTCTCTCTCTCTCTCTCTCTCTCTCTCTCTCTCTCTCCCTCCTTGCCCCCCCCCCGCCCTTTCTTCTTCTCTGAGTTACGCTGATGGCCCTGTGGTGGCCTTGCCCTATTTTTATGATGTTCTGTTTAAAGTCTAATATTGAAAAGGGAAAGGAAAGAGAAAGGAAACATGAATTCCCAGAATCAGAGGCCCAGCAAAGGCCAGGCTTAGAGAGGGAACTGACCCACCCGTCCGTTCCTGGGAAAGACTGCAGCCACGTGGATCGAGGAGGCCGGGCGTCTGGGCCAGCGCCTGGGTCCACCTCTTCCCTGCAGGGCCTGCAGGGGGCGGGGCTGGCCATGTTGACAGATGTGGCGGGAAAGAGTGATGGACCCTCCTTCTCCATTTCCTTCCGCCCAGGCTCCCGGTGGAGGGGGAGGTGTCTCCTCCCCAAGGACCCCTGAAGCCTTGGGGTGTGCCCATCTGTCTCCTCTGTCTCCATCCCCTCCCCGTTCGCCGCGGCTGCTTTTTTCCTGGTGCAACCCGCGCTTCCTGGGACTGTTAGTCTCCTGGGATTCTCACCAGGCTGGCCGAATCGCAACTGGATGGAAACACAAACTCTCACACTCCACCGCAGATCCCGCCAGCCTGCAACTTGGGAGGTGGAACTGCTCAGATGTATTCAAACAAGCCAGACAGCCCCCCATTTTTTGCTTTAATTTTTATGTGTACTTATTTATTTGTATGTGCATATGGGCACCACCAGCATGCAGGAGCCACTGGAGGTCAGAAGAAGGGATTGGGTCCCCTGGGATCGGAGTTACAGCCATTGTTAGCCAACACGTGGGTACTAGGACCTGAGCCAGGGTCCTCTGGAAGAACTCTTAAGTGCTGCTGGGTGATGGTGGCAGCGTGCACCTTCAATTCCAGCTCTCAGGAGGCAGACGGATCTCTGTGAGTTTGAGGCCAGCCTGGTCTACAGAGCGAGTTCTGTGACTGGCTCCATAGCTACTGGGAAACCCTGTCTCGAAAAACGAAACAAACAAACAAATAAAAAGAACTGTAAGTGCTTTTAAGCACAGAAGCGGCCTCTCCCCACCCATATAGCTCAGGCTAACCCTGAACTCTTAACTCCCAACGACCCCCACCCCAGCCTTCATCTGCCTCCACCTCCTTAGGGATTACAGGCACATTCAAGAGCTCCTGCCCCATGATAGAATGCCACTGTGTGCAATCTCACATTATGAGTCATCAAGATTCTTCTTCTTCTGTTAATATTATTATTGTTGTTGTTGTTACTAGCAGCAGCAGCCGTATGGGTGTGTGGAGGTCAGAAGATTGCTGGGTACTTTCCTTCCACCTTTGTGTGGGTTCTGGGGGTTGAACTCAGCTGGTCAAGCTGTGCTGCAAGTGCTTGCCCACTGCACCATCTCACTGGTCCATGGCCCCTCTTAACAAGAAAACCTGCTCAGAGAAGTTACGAGACTTACTCCAGGCCACACAGCCATGCAGAGGCAGTGGTCTCTGCCGCGATTTTAAACCCCTGTTGTGTCCCCTCAGGTTTGGCTTTAGACCTCGGGTTGCTTGGTAAACAAACCAGGAGCCCCAGGCAGCCCAGGTCCCCTGTGGGCGCTATGCCTGCCCTGGTCCTTCCTTTCTGACAACCAGTGCGAGACTTAAGGCTGGACCAAGCCTGCAGAGGCGGCACACAGCACCACCTGCTGGCCAGAGAACAGCATTGCTGATGTTGGGGAACAACGAACGGATCCAGACCCCCGTACTCGGGAGCACTGTGGCAGGTGACCACGTGGCTCCTTGGGAGCATGCAGGTGTTCACGTCCACTGGTGGCTGCTGAGCCTGTAGGCGCGTGGCACTCTCAGCCCCAAGCCCTCATAGATAGCAGCACACCCTTCCATTTATCTGTGTAGTTCCTCTTCAGTGCAGAGATATGCTGGGCAAACACAGGCTGTTAAAGTGAGGGTCACGTGATCTCAAAGCAATAGAAATGGACTAGATTACTGGATGTACTTAATCTCTTGGGCTGAGACTGGAAATCCATCTAGTAAAGAGACTTGTTTGTTTGTGATACTGGTCTTACTGGTCTCTAACTCCCGACCGTTGAGAGGATGACCTTGAACTCCTGATCTTTCTGCTTCCTCCCACCAAGGGCTGCTAGGATTTACAGTCACAGAATCTGGTGTTGTGTGTGGTCTGCTGTGTGCTCACGTGCTACGTGTCATGCGTGGTACCTGCGCAGCAGTCAAAGGACAGTTTGCTAGGGGAGTGGGTTCTCTTCGGCTGTGCAAACTCCAGAGATCAAACTGAGGTAGCAGGCTCAGCAGCAAAAGCTTTAAAACCCTGTGCCACCTCACTGCCCCCAGCTGTTTGCTCATTACACAGGGACTTACTATATAACCCAAGCTGGCCACAAACTCCTTCCTTGTCCTCCTGCCTCAGCATCCCAAGTGCTGGGGAGACAGGCATACCCGTACGGGGCTCTGGCCATGGGTCTTGTACTGCCTGCAGTCTGGCTTTTTGCACCAGGGGTCACATGGCTCCCTTCTCCTGAAGCTAGAAGCTAAAGACTCAGAAGCCCTTGGGGGGCAGCCTTTGTTAGATATGATTGTTTACACCACACCCCACCCCAGCTGTAGTAGCCCCCTCCCTGCATGAGTCTGGGTTGGGGAGTCCCTGATCCGCAGATAGAAGTCCATGTCCCCTCTAGAATGCAGAGCAAAGGGCAGCCGCTGTTGAGTCCCCATGTACCTGGCACATGCCCTCTCTCCATCAACATCCATGGTCACTTTGGGGTGTACGCTATACCAAAACCCAGCTTCGTGTCCCCACTAGGAACCCCAGGTCTGGCTGGCATGGCTGGACTTTCATGGGGATGGCGGTGCACATGGGTCGGGAGCTAAGGCTGACAGGATCCCAGCTGGTGGAGGCGGGATGGCAGCCATGAGCAGCAGAGGGTGGGGGTACAATGAAGACCCCAAGAGGTGGCATCTTCAAAGGTGAAAATGGTGACTGGTCTGCAGAGGCTCTCTGACCCGCCCCGCCTCCCCCCCCCCGCCGTCCCCCCCCCCCCGCCGTCCCCGCGTCGTCCCCCCCCCCCCCCCCCTGCCTGTGGTTTTCCTCAGCACCGAGCTGGTAATGATTTCCCAGAAGCCCCATGAGGACTTTCCTGTTAGGGGAGTCCAAGTTCCTCCTTCTGGGGAAGGGGAAGTGGTAGGTTTCTCCTAAGGGTTTTCAGTTTCATTCTAAGAAACTCAAGTGTTGAAGGAAGAGAAATTCGACTTCAGGGGTTTTCCCAGCAGGCTCTAACTAAAGCTCATTTGCTGCGCCTCGGTAGAGGGCCTGGCACATGAGGAAGTGAGCTGTGTGCCCTGGGGCCCTTCCAGACCCCCTCCAGGTCCCCTCAACAGACACAGGAGCTACTGCAGGAGTCCTGCCCCCTTCTCAGGGCATCCTGCACCCTCAAAGCCAAACTGCAGAGTGCCTCTGGACTCTGCTGACAAAGAAAACTCTAATCAAAGCCAAGTAGTGGCAGGTGACTTCCTCTAGATTCTGGTCCTGGGCCGAGAATCACAGGTGACCGAGATCAGAGGCGCACGCTCTCCCCACCATTGCTTTTGCTTTTTCGTTTTGTTTTGTTTTTGAGAGAAGGTCTCAGGTATTTGGCCTCAAACTCACTATGCAACCAAGGATGACTGAAGTCCCGAACCTTCTGCCTTCGCGCGCGCGCGCGCGTGTGTGTGCCAGATTACAGGCATGGGTCACCACACCTCATTGTCTCCAGTGCTGAGGTCGGACTCAGGGCTTCCTGTGTGTAGGATTCACTCATCCGGAGACACGCAATCTTTTTTTTAAGATTTATTTATTTTTTTATGTATATGAGTGCTCTGTTTGCATGTGTGTCTGCATGACAGAAGAGGGCATCAGATCCCACTATAGATCGTAGGGAGCCACCATGTGGGTGCCAGGAATTGAACTCAGGACCTCTGCTCTTAACCGCGGAGCCATCTCTCCAGTCCCCGAGGGCACAGTCTTAAGAGAGTTCACCTGGGCGTGCTCTCAGTGGCCGCCATTGACGGTGTGCCAAGAACTTGGAACTGATTTCCTCCTCTAATCCCCACGACAAGTCCAGGAAGACAGATCCAGTCACTATCTCCACAGCCAGGAGCCAGTCCGCAGGAGGAGGCCTGGAAAGTTCTCTGCTCTCCTGAGCTTGCAGCCAGCTGCGGGGAAGGGGCCAACACTCCAGCTGTGGACACCCCCACCCCGCGGCACTTAAGACTTGTCACCTTTTCTGTTCCCATCTCACGACATTATTTTGGGGTTTCTGCTGTGCCAACACATGTTTTGATGACAGTTGGGGATTCCCCCCAACCACGCTGCCCTTCTCTTTAAAAACATTTGCCTGAAGGTCACCAGCTGTGTGACTCACGTTGTGGCGGTGAGAGCGTGCACAGCTGTGGCGGTGCTGGGGGGTTAAATCTGAATTTCATGTAAACAGCTTTAGGGACACCTTATGCCATATACATTACTCTTTGTCTTTTTGGAATTCATCGTTAGCTAATGTCCTTCTTTGTCTTTTAAGGAGGCAATTTTTGCACTCAGCACCTGGGGCAAAGAGCAGGACACCACCCCTATTCCCACACCCCAGGCCTCCACAAAGCTCTGTGTGGAGACTCCTGCTCCTGAGGCCTTTCCTAGAGCCGCCAAGATCTATGGTTCTAGGCCAGGTCCCAATCTCAGGTCTGGTTTGGGAGCTCAGCGGCCGCACTTCAGGCTGTTCTAGGACTTCTAGGACTCTGATATGGGTAGTGAACCAGCAGACTTGGGGTTTTTCTGTCCTGGTGGAAAGTCAGCTGGAAGTCACACCTCCCCTCCCCTGCAGTTCCACAAACAGATTGTGGTGTCGTCACTGGTCCCCGTGTGCTCTGGTGGGGTTCCCCTCCAGTATATACTGGAACTTCCTTGGAAGAGGCTTTAAGGATATTCCATAACTGAATTTCTGGTCTCAACACCCCAGGCCATGGAGTGTTTCAAAGGTCCGTAGCCTCAGCAAGGGACGGATTATTCTTAGCTCCAAATTAGAAAAGTATACAATATGGCCAGGTGGTGGTGGTGCATGCCTTTGACCGCAGCACTCGGGAGACTGAGGCAGGCAGATCTCTATGGGGTCCAGGCCAGGTTGCTCTACTAAGTGAGTTCCAGGACGTTCAGGGTACACAAAAAAAACCTGTTGCAACCCCCCCCCCCCAAAAAAAGTCTATGGTAACTGTTGGTAGCTCTAGTTGGCGGTGTGAACCTGGGAGAGAGGAGCCGGACTAAAGTCTCACACAACAGGAAGCTTTAGTCAGCGCAACAGACAATTTATACCCCGAGGGTCAGGAGTCACGTGAGTACAGCGTCCAGTCACAAGGGTAAGCCGCGCACACGTGGCGGGCAAGCGGCACGTGGTGGGCAAGCGGCACGTGGTGGGCAAGCGGCACGTGGCGGGCAAGCGGCACGTGGCGGGCAAGCGGCACATGGCAAAAACATGGTTTTCCAGGGAGGCATTGAAGTAAACAACAGCCAGCTGCAATGAATAATCTGAAGGGAGCTTGCTCCCATCCGCTGCACCTGAGAGGGACACGGAAGCGCGTTCCGAGGACAAGTCTGTGGTTCTGAAGAAATTGAGGTCCCAAGGCAGTTAACCTGGGGTTAAAGGTGGTGGTTGCGCATGCCTTTAATCCTGGCACTCGAGAGGCAGAGGCAGATGTGAGTTTGAGGCCAGCTTGGTCTACAAGAGCTAGATCCAGGATAACTAGGGCTACACAGAGAAACCCTGTCTTGAAAAAACCTAAAAAAACGAGGGGTTGATCTGCCCTCTGAGACAGTGTGCCTTATCTAATGGGAGCTCACCAAAGCCAGCGGGACTGGGACTGAACAAGCATGGGATCAAACTGGACCCTCTGAATGTGGCTGACAATTGGGGCCGACTGAGAAGCCAATGATAATGGCACTGGGATTTGTCTCTACTGCATGTACTGGCTTTTTGGGATCCTAGTCTATTTGGATGCACACCTTCCTAAGCCTGGATGGAGGCGGGGAGGGCCTTGGACTTCCCACAGGGCAGGGTACCCAGGCTGGCCTATAAATGCGCAGCTCATGAACAGTCAGAGAACAGCTTGCAGGGGTTGCTTCTCAAGGGTCTTTACCGATTCTTAAACTTCTAGTGTTTGCTTTTTTTTTTTTTTTTTTTTACAAAGGAGCACATGCTTATTGTTGAAGAAAGAAAAAACATTAAAATGAAAAGAAAAAAAACCAAAAATGCAGAGAGATGGGACGAAGGAAGCCTTCCTAGTTTGGCTTCTGGGTCTTATCTGTGGTGTCTCCCTCTCCACCTCCTCCTCTGCTGATAGAATTAAACTGACTTAAAAGATAAGATTATGGGCTGAGTTTCACAGCCTCTGGGTAACCACTAAATTGTGTTCACTTTGAAGGACATGGCACGGTTTCCTCTGGAACCGTGTGTTGCTGTGGCAGAGACTGAATGCCAAGGCAGAACCAGGTCGTGTATTTTTCACCCACTCCTCACCCCAAGACTGTGTAACCAAGGATGACCTTGTCTCTTGTCTCTCCAGTGCTGGGATTGCAGGTGTGGGACACTGTGCTTGGCTGTAATCAGCATGTTCTCTTTTCCTTTTTTTGAGACAGAATGGCTTCAAACATGTGGCAATCCTCCTGCCTCAGTTTCTTCAGTGCTGGAATTGCAGGCACGAGTCAACATGGCCCAACTCAAGTCCACATGCTTTCTGTTGCTGGAAGATAGGTCCCTTTCCCCTTTACCAGATGTCAGACGAGGCTTCGACAGCTCCCTCTTTGTCTAACCCTTCGCCAAGATAATTTACTTAGCCTCCTAGGGGTGGAATTTCTGCATTGGAGACAAAGCACCATTAACATATTTTAGCTTCATTTAACTTATGTTGGAGAGTGTTTTTAAAGATTATTTTTTGGTTTTGATTTTTAAGACAGGGTCTCACTTTAATCCTGGCTGTCCTGGAACTCATTCTGTAGACCAGGCTGGCCTTGAACTCGCAGAGATCCACCCATCTCTTTCTCCCTAGTACTGGGATTAAAGATATGATGTAAACCACCTTGCCTTCCAAGATCTAGTTGTGCACTCGTGTGTGTGTGTGTACGTGTGTGTACCACATGTGTTGTTAGTGTTCTCCCAGACCCAGAGAGGGTGCTTGAATCCCTGGAGCTGTCGTTACAAATGATTGTAACCCTCTTGACTTGAGTGCTAGGAACTGAACTTATGTCCCCTGAGCGATCAGCAAGTACTCTTAAATGCTGAGCTGTCTTCCGGGGCTGTTATTTTGATTTTTGTGAGGCCTCAAAATCTGGATCCTCCTGGCTCAGTCTTCTGAATGCTGCATTAAAAGCAGGTACCACCACAATCAATGATTTTTATTATTCATGTATTTACTTATTTTTATTATTCGCTTAATTTTAAGTGAGAAAGAGCTGGAATATGCTTGTGGAGGTCAAAGGACAACTTGCAGGAATTAACTCTCTTCTTCCACCATGTGGGTTCTGGGGGTTGAATTCCTGTCATTGGACTTGGTGCCCAAACCCTGACCCACTGAGACATCACACCACCACCACCACCCTATTGGAGATAGGGTCTAGCACAGGCTGGCCTCAGACTCCCTCGCCTTGATTCTCCTCCACCTCACGAGGGCTGGGATGATAGGCGCCATCCATATTCAACTTTCCTTCCTCTGTCCAGGATTTTGTCACACAAGAGATGTCCTTGTGGGCTTGAGCAGTAAGTGTATCGGTTGCCTGCTGCTGTGTAACAAACACCCGGAGACTTAGTGATATAACAAGACGGGGTTAGTTCTTGCAGGGCTGTGGGTTGGTGGCTGGTCCCATGAGTGTGGTTGCAAGGCTGCTGGGTGCCTGGCTGGGCCAGGTAGTCTACAAAAGCTGCGGTGCCTGGGCTCCTAGTGGTCATTCAGGCTGATCGAGTTTCAAAAGGGCAAATGCAAGAGCTTGGCCTCAGAAGCAGGACGCCATCACTTGTAGTCAGAGCAAGTGACAAGGAGCCCCCCAATTCAAAGAAGGACGAAATGGTTCCACTTGACTCCAACATTGTAAAGGGACCTGGGCACAGGCATGACATTCTATTGGGGAACCCTTTGGTCACAATTCTCCCCAAGGATGTGTATAAAGTCACTGGCATACATCTGTCCCACGCTGACGCAGTTATGCCCCACTGTGATGCCGCATGTCTCATGCTGACTCAGCATGCCCCAAGCCAATGCCCTATGTCCCACGCTGAGGCAGCGTGCTTGGCACTGACACAGCATGCCCCGCACATGCCTGGCTGAGACCGTCCGAAGCTGACCTCATACTCAGCTTTGACTCCAGCGCTCCGGTGTCTCCCTGCTGCCTCCTTGCCATCTCCTTGGCCTGCTCAGCCCAGCTTCAGAGCTGATTGGCCAGCTGTGGCTCCAGCTCTGGCTTTGCTGATGACTGGAGGATGTGATTTGGACCTTCCACGCTCCTTCCCACTACTCCTGGGCCCCTTTCTGATTCCCAGAACTCATAGCCCGAACCCCAGCCCTTGGTTTCCCTTTGGCAAACCTGCTCTGCCCTCCCCCAGGAGGAAACCCCAGCGGTACCAGAGCGCCAGCACCGATTTCCCAGGAAAACCGCACAATGCGCTTTTGTATGGTTTCAGCCTTTCTTTTTCGTTTCTTTTTTTCTTTTTCTCTTCTTTTCCTCAATGCTGGGAAACAAACCCAGGGCTCACACATGCGAGGCAAGCTCTCTATCATTGATCTACATTCCCAGCCGTGTTTTCTCTTTTTAAAGTCTATTTTTTATTTGTTTTGAGATGGGGTCTCATTGTGCAGCTCCGGCTAGCCTGAAGCACTCAGCACTGTAGAGCAGGTTGGCCTTGAACTCACAGAGAGCCACCTCCTTCGGCATTCTGATTGTTTTGACTAAAAGTGTGGGCCACCACTCTATGCACATACCACACACACATATATACACACTCATGCACACACATACATATTCATGCACACACAATTTATTTTTAATATATAATTAATTTGGGGGAATTTCATACATGCATACATTTGTCATACTTTCTTTTTTGAGACAGGCTCTCATGTAGCACACACACACACACACATAAAATCATAAAAAGACCTCTGTCCTCAATCTGTTTACGCAGAATGTTGTATGTTGGGAGAGACCAAGCAACCTCTTTTTTTCTTTCTTTTGCAAGTGTGTGTGTTCATGTGCACATGTGTGTGAGTATGTGTGTATGTATGTGCAATATGCTTTGAGAGCCAGAAGACAGCCCCGGGTGTGCCTCAGGACCCATCCACGTTGATTTGGCCTGGAGCTTGCAGATTGGATCAGGCTGGCTGACCAGAGAGGCCCAGAAGCTGCTGGTTCCCCAGAGCAGAGACCGCACGTGTGCCACCTGGCTTTTTACTAGCATCCAGAGTGGACTCCAGTAACTCAGGTCCTCGTGTTTGCACAGGAAGCTCTTTGCCTTTGAGCCCCCTCCCCAGACGCTGCATCCCTCTCCTCCTCTAAAATCTAGTCTTAAAAATCATCTGGTGGTGGTGGCGCACACCTTTAATCCCAGTTCTCGGGAGGCAGAGCCAGACAGACTTTTGCGAGTTCGAGGACAGCCTGGTCTACAGAGCGAATTCCGGGCCAGCCAGGGTGTTTACATAGAGAAACCCCAGAGAAACTAAAAAGCAAAACAAAACAGAAAATCAATTACTTGTTTTGAAACAATGTCTCACAGTGTATCCCCTGGCTAGACTGGAATCTGCTACATAAATCAGGTTAGTCCCCAACTCACAGAGAGTCTCTAGTCTCTGCGTCCTAACAGCCTGTGCCATCTTGTCCAGCCTCCTGATTTTGAGTCTGGCGTGCATATATCCCAGGAGGTCAGAAATGACTTTGAACCTCTATATTCCCACCACACACATCCAGTTTTTGCAGGGCTGGGATGTAGTACCGCACATTTTGCCAGTGCTAGACCATAGAGGACACAGGGGCAGTGTACAGCAGGTGTCCTTGCCTGTGCTGTTAGAGAAAAGAAAGCACCTGTGAGGAAAGTCCCAGGGGTGAGGAATACAAATCCAAACCATGGGGGAGAGGGGTATGGGTAAGAAGAAAGCCATAGACACAGCCTGGCAGGTATGCATGGCTGTCATCTCAGCACGTGGGAGGTGGAGGTGGAAGGGATAGGAGTTCAAGGTCACCCTTGGATACAGCCCAGGCTGCGTGAGACCCCTGACTCAAAGCATAGAACACAACAACAAAGTCTAGTGATATAGCTCAGTTGGCAGAGTGCTGTTGAAGCGTCTACCCGCGGCATTGCATGGACGGAATATGGTGGCACATGCCTATAATCCAGCCCTTTAGAGGCTGAGGCAGAAGAATAAGATGTTCAAGGTCATCCTCTGCTATATAAAAGTTCCAGGCCAGCTGGGGCTGCTGGAGACACTGACCAAAAAACAGGCATGCGGCTGGAGAGATGGTTCAGCTGTCAACAGAGCATGCCGCTTTTCCAGAGGACCGGAATTTGGTTCCTAGCACTTACAATGGGCAGCCTGCAGCCCTCTGGAACAGCTCCAGAGGATCCGAGGCCCTCTTCTAGCCTCATTGGGCACTTATAGGCACACACACACATACAAATAAATAAAACTGAAGTATTTTTTTTAAAAAAGATTTTTTTATTACATATACAGTGTTCCACCTGCATGTATGCCTGCAGGCCAGAAGAGGGTGTCAGATCTCATTACAGATGGTTGTGAGCCACCATGTGGTGGCTGGGACCTGAACTCAGAACCTCTGTTAGAACAGCCAGTGCTCTTAACCACAGAGCCATCTCTCTAGCCCAAAACTGAAGTCTTAAAAACAACAATATACCCGAACACTTGGGAGGCAGAGGCAGGAGGATCTTCTGTGAGTTTCAAGTCAGCCTGGTCTAAAGAGTTAAGTTTCAGAATAGCCAAGGCAACACAGAGAAACCCTATCATAAAAAAATAAAAAGAAAAAAAGAAAAACAAAAACCCACCCTACAGTGATAAACAGAAAATGCAGAGACTCGAGGAGGGAAAGGCTCAGCTCCAGCCAGCTTGTGACAACAGACATGGGGTGATTGGCAGAGGCCAGGGTCGGGTCGGGAGCAGAGGCGGAGTCTGTCCTCAGCCCACCTTGGCCTTCAACCTCCAAGAGTGTCACCATCTGCCAAGGCCCACATCCAGCTGGCAGCCTGCCTGGGCACATGGAGAGCAGAAGAGGATGGGGGAAGGTGCCTTGGCCACCTAAGGAGTTAGTGGTGTTCAGGTAAATCAGGCCATGGCTGGCGACTTCCTGGGTCTCTTAAGGAAGCCCCCTCCCTCCTTGTCCTGTGCTCTGTGTGTGCTGGTAGCAGTTTGACATTGACTCTTTGATGGGGGTTGGGGTCAGAGGGCTGATTTGCCAACATGCGTGTTTGCTAATTCCCATGGTGTAACTACACCCATGGGGGCCAGTGTCAAAAGCAGTCCCAGGGGAGGCCAAGCGGGCAAGAGGTGAGGGCAAAAGGGTGGGATCACAGGCAGTTAGGGACTTCGTTCTGATTCCCCTTCTCTTGTGACCTCAAACACGTCATTTCAGCCCCCGACTTCTGGTCACCCCAACAGAAGACAGAGAACACCTGCCATTGAGTGGGTCAGAAGACCCAGCAGGACATGCAAGGATTTGTGTTTCCTTCCTTTCTTGCATTTCCTTCCTTCTTCCTTCTGTTGTTTTGAAGATATTTTATTTACATGCGTGTGTGGTTGCATACCATGTATGTGCAGGCCTGTGGAGGTCAGAAGAGGGCACCAGGTCTCTTGTGAACCAGAGTTATGGGTGGTTGTGAGTTACCCAATGTGTGTACGGAGAAGTCCCAGTTGAAGGAGCAGCAGGTGCAAAGGCCCTGAGGTGCACCTGGTGGCCCACAAAGAGGGTCATCCATCAGATACACTTCTAACCCGATGCCGCTGCAGATGGAAGCCACCTCCTACACACATGTCTTGGTTACTTTTCTATTGCTGTGATTAAAAAAAAAATGGCCAAACATCTTATAGAAGGAAGGGTTTATTTGGGTTTACGGTTCCAGAGAGATAAAGTCCATGGGCATCCCAGCCAGGAAGCAGGGCAGCAGGCAGGGAGGAGCAGCAGAGAGTTCACACCTCTAGTAACACAGAGTGAACCGGGCAGGGCAAGAGGCTTTTGAGAACTCAAAGTCCAGTGACACACTTCCTCCAGCAAGGTTACAACTTCTAAGCCTCCCCAGTGTCACCAGGTGGGGACCGAGTATTCAAGTGCCTGGCCTATGGGGGACATCTCAGTTAAACCACAACACTACCATTGTAGAGAGGATTTGTGTGACCAGGCATGGCATTAGCCCCAACACTTAGGAGACAAAGGCTGGTGGATCTCTGAGTTCAAAGCCAGCCTGAACTACATAGAAAGTTCCAGACTACCTAGTGTGTTCCTGTCAGGAAAGAAAGAAAAAGAGTGTTTATGCAGAGCATGGGCATCAAGACCCATGTGAGAGCCAGGGGAGTTTAAACCAGAGATGGCATGGCTTAGGGTAGCATGGTGAACCGTGGACCAGGGTGAGCAGGCTGTCCCTTTGGAAGACATGCTGAAGGCGGAGGCAGTCGGGCTTAGGGCTAGATGGAATTATTCCGAGAATGTGCTGATCTGGCTCCATTGGTGGAGTTACCTGATACACAGGATCCCTGGGTTCCAGCACTGCACACATGATGCATGGCATAGGTAGAGACAGGAGAATCAGAAGTTGCAGATCATTGACTTCAGCCTGGGTATAAGAGACCCCTAAAAAAGGGAGGGAGGCTGGAGAGGTGGACCAGCACTTAAGTGCAGGTATGACTCTTCCAGGGGACTTGGGCTTGGTTCCCAGCACCCATGTCAGACAGCTCACAGCCATCTGTAAGTGGAATTTCAGGGGATCCAACGCCCTCGTCTGGCCTCTGCCACACTTGCATGGACATGGTACAAATACAGATATACATGTAAATAAAAATAAATAAAACCTATATTAAAAATAATAAATAAAAAGCTCAGGGGATGCTCATATGCCTACCAGCCAAGGCTATGTACATATTCAATCAGTGGCCACCCTCCTCCAGAGATGTGTCTTGCCCTAGAGGACATAAGCAGGACTGTGCGGTGGGCTGGACACCATCTCCTGGGAGATGCTGCCCCCTAGTGTTAGCTGGGTGTGACTCGGAAACAGTCCCTGAATGACCTTAGACCAGTCATGCTACCTTTCCTGGCCTCTCCCACTTCGTCTGTATCTGTGGGTATTCACTGGTGCCAACAGGCTGGTTTGGAGCTGAGGGTGTGGCTCCAGCTGGAAAGATGCCGTGTTGGCACCACGGTGCGTTCAGATCACGTCCAGAAGGAAAGGGTGAAGGGAGCCAGAAGCCTTGAGTGCCAGTGGCAGGGTCCGGTCCTTGTTCTGAAGAATAATGTCCCAGAGGGGGGGTCAGGAGAGGTAAGCTTTCTCCAGGCTCTGGCATATGACCACGATCCCTTCATCAAGGTCTCCTCCCAGGGGATCCTCGCATCCAGGTCTCTCCCCAGCTTTTACTATGTGGGTACTGGGAACTGAACCCAGGTCCTCTGCAACAACAAGTGTTCCCAACTGCTGAGCCATCTCTCCAGTTCCATGATCATGTGTGTGTGTGTGTGTGTGTGTGCATGCATGCGTGCATGCATGGTGTGTGCCTCTGTGTGTGTGTGTGTGTGTGAATGCAGGTGCCCTTGGAGGCCAGAAGGTTCTGGATCCCCTGAAGCTGTAGCTGCAGTTAGTTATCCGCTGTAGGCCCTGGGATCCCAACCCAGGTCCACTAAGATCAGCAAACGCCCTTCACTGCTGAGCTATCTCTCCGGCCCCTAAGTTAATTTTAAAATTAGTATAAGGAACGGGTTCCGCCGTAGATTCCTGCGTGCATTTCACTTTCCTCTTCCTATGCGCTCTTCCTGTTCTCCCCATGCTGATCCCCTCCCACATCTTCCCATTTTCATGTCTCACTTGTGCGCCCCCTTTCTTCCCCTCAAGACCTTCTTCCCATCTCTTGGTTCCCTTTCTAGTTTTAAGACCTAAATTCCCCTACATATATATACATATTCATACATTTTAAAATTCAGGTCCCATGAGTGAGAGGAAACATGCTGTGTTTGTCTTTCTGGGCCTGGTTTATTTGGCTTAAGGCAGCAACTTTCATTCATTTTTATGCAAATATCCATTGTCCTTCATCATTGCATGAAATTCCACTGTGCATATATATGTGCAACACATTTACCGTATCGTTCATCGGGTGATGGACACGGTGACTGGTTCTGTCCTCTGATGACTGTAGACAGTGCAGCGGGACACACATATGTGCAGGTACCTCTGTGGCATACTGACCTCGTTAGAGTGTGTGGCCAGAGGGTGGCACATCTGGGCTGGATGGTAGTTCTATTTCAGTGGCTGAGGAACTTCCATCCTGATTTGCACAGTGGCTGCTCCAGTTCCTCCCCTTCTCCCCAGCGGTGGGTTGATTCTTTATTATTATTATTATTTATACAGTGTTCTGACTATATATATGCCTACATGCCAGAAGAGGGCACCAGGCCTCATTACAGATGGTTGTGAGTCACCATGTGGTTGCTGGAAATTGAACTCACGTCCTCTGGAAGAACAGTCAGTGCTCTTAACCTCTGAGCCATCTCCCCAGTGCCAAACAGATTCTTCTTTCCTCACATCTCAGATGCATTTTTTTTTTTTGAGACAGCATCTCATCATGTAGCTCTGGCTGACCTCAAACTCACAGAGATCCACCTGCCTCTGCTTCCTTAGTGCTGGGATTAAAGGTGTAGGTCCCCACACCCAGGAAAGACCTTCTTCTCAAGATGAATTTATTTAGACTTCCAGTTTTGACATCAGGAAAGTGGCGTATAGCTAGCACTCATGACATTTGGCAAACTCTGTTTTGCACTTGTGTGTTCCACCCTGCCAGTTCCTCCTTTAAAGACGAGCTGCCTGGGGGCTCGACTGTTGCTATTTCTCTAATGAATTTGACTCTTGGAAGATTTCCCGCGTTTGTTGAATGAATGAGCACAGGGATGGTCTTCTGGCCAGGCTGGTCCTCACAGCGATGATGCCAGCGGGGGCTCGGGACTTTTAAAAGCCCTCCTCTACTACCCAGCACCAGAAGGACTGCTAGGCTAAAAACATACTTTTCCACATTTATTTGCTCGCTGAGGGTGGGTCATATGAGCATGCCTGGACACATGTAGAGGGCAGAGAGTGTTTTTATCTTCCATTTTGTGGGTTCTTGCTGTCAGGCTTGGTGGCGAATGCTTTTACCTGCGGAGCCATCTTTCTGTCTCCAAGCTTCCCCACTCTTTTTTTTTATTTTGGTGCTAGAAGGGGTGGGGCCAGACAGAGGTGCCCATTTCACCCCTATCTCCCCCACTCTCCTCTTCCCTCCTTTCTCTGCCTTCTTTTCGCTGAGCTAATGACTTGCTCTCATACCTGTGTGACCCGGAGGCAATTAGTCATTCTCCCTGCATGGATGTCCTCATCTGGAAAACGGGAGTCTCGGCTCATAATGATTCAGAGAGTCCAGATGAAACATCCAGGGCATTGGTGGCGTGTGCCTGTAATCCCAGCACTCTGGAGGCAGAGGCTTCTCTGTGAAGCCAGCCTAGTCTACAGTTTCAGGCCAGTCGGGGCTACAGAGCTACACAGTAAGACCCTGACTCAAAACACACACACACGCGCATGCTCACTCGCAGAGGCCCCACAGTAAGCTTACTGCTGTGAGCTTGGTCCCACTGGCTGTGGCAGGTACCCCGAGTATCTTTGCTTCCTCCACAGCCATGCAGCCCAGCGCACACTGCCCTCCAGGGGAAGCAACCCAAGTTCCCTTACCCCCCTCTTCCCAGACCAAGCAAATAAAAAGCCTTGCTAGTAGACATGGACAATGTTTAATTTCAGAGTCAGTTGGTGTCTATTTTCCACAACCATTCCAAACCTCCTAGGTGATTACTTCACAGCCTGGGCTGAGACCCTCACAAGGGTGCTAACAGTCATGGGTACTGGGTACCTGGGACTTCTCATACTTTATTTTGATTTTTTTTCCCAGACAGGGTTTCTCTGTGTAGCTCTGCCTGTCCTAGAACTCACTCTGTAGACCAGGTTGGCCTCAAACTCAGAGAACTGCCTGTCTCTGCCTCCCCAGTACTGAGGTTAAAGTTGTGTGCTACAACCGCCCAGCTTACTACCACCTGGCTTATTTTGATTTGTGTGTATGTGTGTGTGTTGTGTGTGTGTTGTGCTTGCAAGGTTTCATGTAGTCCAGGCTGGATTGTAACGCTATGCAGCCAAGGGCGACCTTGAGCTTTTGGTATTCCTTCTTCTACCTGTGCAATTGCTGGGCTCACAGACGTGTGTCACCATGGCCAGCGTGTGTCATGCTGAGGACCCAATTCAGGGCTTCGTATGTGCTAGGCAGGCACTCTACCCGCTAAGCTACAACACTGGTCACGCTTCCCTGTTTCAGCAATGAAGATCTCATGGCTCAGGGACACTCCTGCCCCCAGCCAGCTGAGACACGTGGTTGTGTCTTCCTGAAGTAAAGGACCTGAATCTACTGGATACAGAGTCGGGGTGAACATCTGGACAAGGATGACAGAATGGGTCAGAGTAACCTAACTTGGCGTGGAGTGACAGGGCAGTGGGGTCAGCCCGGAAAGGCTGCCATGGGCAAGGTTCTTGAGAAACATCAGCCGTGGTTCAGTCAGACATGTCTTCCTCGTCAGGTCCCTCAGGGGTCCAGCCACTGGCCGCGCGCTTGATAGCCCTCACCCAGCGGCCCTGCAGCTCTTCAGACTCGGCTTTGAAGGTGTACAGCTGACCGGACTGTTGCAGCTGGAAAACCCGAGGGTCCCCCTGGGGTCCCGCCGTCACCTGATAGCCCAGCAGGGGAATGGAGGTGTGAGCCTTCATGTCCTGGTGGAGAAGAAAGCCAAGTGCCCCGCTTCAGCCCTAATGCTCCCGACAGCCACACACCCCTACTCACGCAGAAGCCCCCTGGGAGCTGGGGGGGGGGGCTGTCAGAAGACAGAGAAGGTAAACTCTAACTTGAGAATACCATGTCCCTGTAGGGCAAATAGTACCCTAAGCCCTCCTCTCCCTACCCCGTGAGAACGAGGTGGCCTAGGTGGGACAAGCATGGCGTACCTGGGGGGCTGCATAGACATACAGCACTAGGGGGTCATCTCGGGGGATCACACACCAGCCCCGGGGGCCGCTCCTGCCCCACTTGTCCCCCATGAGATGCAGGAAGCTGCACACCAGGCTCTGGTCAGGCCCTGCCAGGGAGTCTTTCTGAAAGCAGAGAGGACAGTCAGGTGACAGAGTGCTCTCAAGGTGTCAGGGACCAGACACGCCAGGGAACTTCATGATTATTGCCACTTTTTCTGTCTGAGACAGAGGCTCACATAGCCCAGGCTAACCTAAAAGTTGGTATGTTTCAGGAGATAGCCTTGAACCTCTTCCCTGCACCCCCAGATTCTGGAGTAGTAGGCATATGTCCGCACTCCCGACATTCACTAGCTCTAATTAATCTCTGCACGTTACTACAAGGAATGAAGATGTCATTTGTCTCTGGAGTGTGAAGACACTCCACCATGTGGCTGGTTCATGCTGACCCCACAACAGACAGAACTGCAAGAGAGATGAGGTAGGTGTGTGTGTGTGTGTGTGTGTGTGTGTGTGTGTGTGTGTGTGCTAACAGGAATAGGTGCCAGAGCCAGGGGTGACATCCCGAGCTGCTCAGGGGACAGAGTTGGGGTTTGACAGGCATGAGACTCCAGAAGCAGATCTTTTGCCTAGTCAGGGTCTGATCTGAGGGGATACATGGGACAGGAAGGGGCTGCAGTCTGTGAGAAGGTGCTAACTTGCCTGTTGGAATCAGTCTCGGCTCAAATAGGCCAGCTTTTCCTTCTTTCCCAAGGGACTGCGGAATACACCTCTCTGGCCGACATGGGGGACATAGGGGAGCCAGCTAGCATCTGGGTTTTAACACTGCACTTGGGAGTCAAAGATGAACCTGACTGGAATTCACAGAGGGCTCACGGGATGGGGAGTGGTCCCGGGACACTTTGAAGGTGCACACAGATCACAGAGGTCAGAAAGAGCTGTAGGATGTCAAGCAGGTCACCTCTCTGGATTGGTTTTCTGAGGCCCCTTCTAGTGAGGACACTGCCTGCAGTCGACCTGACTGGAGCCTGG
Organism: Microtus pennsylvanicus; assembly: GCF_037038515.1. NCBI lineage: Eukaryota > Metazoa > Chordata > Mammalia > Rodentia > Cricetidae > Microtus > Microtus pennsylvanicus. Next base: position 5,873,288 of record NC_134585.1, on the reverse strand, counting down.
GTACCCCATCCATCACACACATTCCTGGCTCTACTGTGCAGAGCTGCGGGGTGGCCTGGGACCGTGAACTGGAACAGAGGGGCCGCACTGTTATTGGATGGGGACACAGGGGGCAGAAGAGATTGGTTAGTAGCCGACAGTCCATAGCCACTTCTGGCTGCTGTCAGGCCCAGGCTGGCTGGACTGGAGGAGATGGGGCTGCCTGTGTGTAGAAAGATGAGGAAAGGCGGGACATGGTGGCTTGTTTCTCAGAACCTAGGACAGAATCTTCCGGGAAGGGATGAGTGGGGCGGATGCTGCCAGCCCTCACCTCCAAGATGCCTCTCCTCTTGTCCTCCTTGCTGTCAGGGAGCACGTTTCCGGTGAGGAAAGTGTAGCAGGCCAGGCAGACGCGGTTGGGCCTGTTGCCGTCATATTTCAACTCTGCTCGGTAGTCGGAGCACTTGGCACAGACCACCTGAGGATGGGGGCAGCGGGGGGGTGGGGTGGGGTGAGAAAGCATGGCCCCTGGAGCCCAGGCAGAAGGCCCAGGGTTCTGCGCAACTAACCATGCTCCCTCCATGAACCTCTTTCCTGGAGCTGGGTCCTGGAGGGCTCGGCAGGGCAAGCCGGTAGCTGCCAGCACCTCACTGGCCCCAGCAAGGCGGGACTCTGTCCTCCACTGACACAAGGGCAGGGTGACGCAGAGGAGAAAGTGCCTTGGTTACGCCACACAGCTAACTGGCAGCGCAGGCGCCCTCAGCGTCTTGACAGGCCCACAGTTTAGAGCCAGGGATGTAGTTCAGTTGGGAGAATGCACGCACAAAGCCCAAGGTAAATTCCCGGGATCACAGAAAGCGGGTGATGGGTGACTTAGCGCACACCTGTAATCCCAGCGTTTGTGTGGAGGCAGGAGGTTAAAGATGTTCAAGGCCACTTTACATTTGCAAGAAAAATCTTTCTTGCAGGTTCTGTCTATTTTATGGCGGCAGCCATGACTGAGTACAGGAACAGGAGGGGAAGAAACGCTCAAGGTTAGTCTGGACTCCGTGAGACCACGTCTCAAAAACACAAACAAAAAACAGGAAGTCTGTCATCTTGCTGGAGTCTGTGCACGGAGGGGCAGGAAGACCTGGCAGGAGTATTCTGGGGAGTCCAGCCACCCCAGCTCACCCCTAAGGGTGGTGGTGCGTAAGATATTCAGCGATACTAGGTAAGGCTGCGTAGAGAGATGTGAACAGAAACTCTGGGTGCTGTGTGACTCCGAGGAACACTGGGGTGCCCCAGGCATGCTGGGTGTGGCCACTCTCAGGGAGTCACTGTGTACCCCGCCCTCACAGGGTGCCCGAGGCACAAAGGGGAGACAGAAACTGGCAGCCAAGCACGAATCGAAAGAGTGACTCACTGGCTCCCTAAAGAGGACATCATGAGCCCCAGACACCCAGGAGTCAGGATGGGGACTCCCAGGGCCTGCGTGCCTTGGGTGGATATTAGGCTTTGATTGAGAAATTTAAACATTTGTTTCTATTTATGTGCATATAGGTGTCTGTGTGAGTGTATGCCACAGGCGTGTGGGTGCTTGTGGAGGCCAGAAGAGGGTGTTGGATCCCCTGGAGCCAGAGTCCTCTCTCAGTGCTCTTAAGTAGTGAGCCAGCTCTTTCCTGCCTTTATTGAGAAATTTGTTTCCTATAACCTTTCGATATTTATTTATTTGTTTATTTATTTTTGTTTTTTTGAGACAGGGCTTCTCTCTGTAGCCCTGTCTGTCCTAAACTCACTCTGTAGACCAGGCTGGCCTCGACTCCCAGAGATCCGCCTGCCTCTGCCTCCCGAGTGCTGGGATTAAAGGCGTGCGCCACCACCGCCTGGCCATAGTGTTGTTTTTTAAAGACTTAAGACTGGGTCTTTCTCTATAGCTCAGGCTGGCTATGAACCCCAGATCCTCCTTTTTCCCCTCTCCCAGGTTCTAAAATTTTATTTTAAGTCATGTGGGGAAACTGAGGCCTGCACAAGAAGGTGGAGTTGGCAGCACATAAGAGGATGGGAGAGAGAGAATGAGATTGGGGTACCTGCCAGATGGTGGGACCGGAAAGGTGGTGGGTGGTGGGTGGATACTCCCCTCCCTGGGGATAGAGACCCTCTCAGTGAATAGGAGAGCCACTGAAGGAGGCTTCAGGGAGCCAGTTCACCCTCTGAGCCGCCTCCTATCCCAAGAAAGCAGGGAGGTAGCACACTGCTACACCATACTGGGCACTGCAAGGCCAGGGCAGTGGACACTCGAGTTGGCCAGGACCGGGAGCCAGCTGGAGCCTGACACTGAGGCAGGAATGGCATGGGCAAAGGCAGGTCCTGGGCTGGGTCCCCAGTCCCTGCAGGCATACTCACATAGCCACAAGCCCGGCAGTGGTGGCGCCGACGCATCAGGGCATTGAAGGGATCCTGGCAGCGCATGCACATGGTCACCATTTTGTCTCGGACCCACTGAGGCGCTCGGAGGCCCAGTTCCTCTGCCTGTGGCTGAGGGAGGAGAGCATCTGGCTGGGTGGGCACGTTGAGGCGTCTTGCACCCCTTGAAAGCCTTGCAGCTTCAGAGGTAATCTACCTACTAATATTCTTACTGTATAGAGGAGGAAACAGGCCTAGGGAGGTCGAACAACTCAGGATTGTCACCCGGAGAGCCAGAGCTCAGAGCCAAAAGCCCACTCACTTCCCTCTCTCTCTGCTTCTCTGATAGGCTCAGCTCTGGTTGTTAGGCCTGGGCTGTGCAGGGGTCGTCCCTGGCCTCACACACTTCCACTCAAGGTGGAGCAGAAATTTTGGCTTTGTTTTTGAAACAGGTCTCACTATGTAGCTCAGGCTGGCCTGGAACTCACTGTGTAGGCCAGGTTGGCCTCAGAGTCATGGAATTTGGACTAAAGGCCTAGTGCCATGCCTAGCTAAAGGCGGAGAATTTTATTTTTGAAGGTCTTTTTGAGTTAGGACCTCACGTGGCCAGAGTTGGCCTTGAACTCACAAAATATCGGAGGACAATCTAGAACTTCTGACCCTCTTGCCTCTCCCTCCCGAGGGCTGGCATTTTAGCACACCTGGCTCGGAGACAGATTTTGCTAACTAGGAAACTGGCCCTGGGTCACCTGAGGGTGGTGTCGGGTGGAAGGGCTTCCTTGGAGCGCTTCATGTCAATCCTGGTAGGGGACACTCTCTGTTCCTGCGACCTGGCCTTGGGGTACAGAAGCTCCTATTACCTTAGGCTCCTGTGTGTCCCCTTGCGGTCCCTGGACAGCAGCCTTGAAGGTTTCACTCCGCTTCTCGACGTGGTCAATAGCTGTCTGGCAGGCCTGAGTGGAGGTGAGGGTGGAGGGTGAGAGCCGCCCCAGGTATCTTCCCCACCTCAGGTAGGCCCGGACTCTAACCACAGGAGGAGAGTGCTAGCTCCAAATTATCACGTCAAAACTGAGTCTCAGAAATGACAGGAGTTGCTCCAGACTGCCCAGCAAGGCAGTGAGACACAGCAGGATTTGAACTCGGGGCTGACTTCAAACTCCACAGGAAGAGGGGGCAGCTAAGCACACTCATGCGTGGGGCACACATACACCCTCCTTCCCCTCCCTCCCAAGTAGCCCTGGAGTGTCCATACCTGAATCCAGGAAATCATTTCCTCTCTGGACCTGCACGGAAGGAAAGAACAGGGCAGAGGGTAGCACCCACCCGCCCTGTCTGCCGGCCTCCCATAGCCCCTGCCCATTGGTGCCTACCGGGCCTGCAGCTCCAGCGTGCGCTGCTTTCCAGACACCAGGAAGGAGTGTGGGAACTCAGCGTCAGTCAGCTCCCGCACCTGCCCGTGGAGGAAGGAGCATCAGACCCTGCACTGCAGGCAGGAACAGCCCTCGCTCACACCCAGCACTGCAGGCAGGAACAGCCCTCACTCACACCCAGCACTGCAGGTAGGAACAGCCCTCACTCACACCCAGCACTGCAGGCAGAAACAACCCTCACTCACACCTAGCACTACAGGCAGGAACAACCCTCACACCCCGCAACAGCAGGCAGGAACAGCCCTCACTCACACCTAGCACTGCAGGCAGGAACAACCCTAACCCAGGCCGGTGCACAGGCACTCAACTCTACACAAACTGGACTGAAGCCTTCGAGATTTTGTCAGCAGCATCGAAGCTGACCTGGTGTGAAGTGGAGGGACAGTTCCAGAGAGTCACCAGAAACAGAAACTGGACCTCAAAGTAAGACGGGTCTGTGAAAGCTTACGGGACTATTCCCATGGCCTAAATATTTCCATCATAAAAAGTTCGGTCATTCTCAGAGGGATCCTGGGAAGTGGATCTCATCCGTATTTACATGGTGCTGGAACTGGAAGCTCAGAGCAGGCTTGAGACTGCATTTCAAGGGGAAAATGAGGCACCGAACGCTGGGTTTCTGCCATCAAGAGCGAGGTTGGATGAATACTTTCACCCCTCCCCCAAAGTCCAGCCAACCCAGTCCTCCCCAGGTGTTCATAGAGACTGGCCCAGGGAACCTAAGCCAGACCCAAGCCTAGAGCCTGGGGCTTGCGTTCCTACTGCTCCGCAGCGGCCAGGCTTCTCTGCTCAGCCTGTCCTTTGGGAAGGACTGGGCGTGGTCTGGACCCTGTGTCCTGCCTAGGGGAGGCCTATGAACGGTGGAGACTGCACACAGCCACCGTGCACAAGGGACGAATGGTAAAGCCTGGGTGATATGGGGCCGAGCATTTCTGCAGCTCAGGCCTTTGGACCCGATGCTGGGGGCAGACGGGCTGGAGAGAGAAGGATGACTTCACTGAGGGACAGCATGGGGGGCCTGGGAAGACGCTGTAACCTGTCAGGGGAGAGGCCAAGAAAAGAAGGTGGAAGCCCAAAGCTTGGGGTCCAGGGTAGAAAGGAAAGGGAGACCCCTGGGGAACTCCCTGCCTGGGTCGAGATGCTCTGGGGTCCTCATTAGCAGCTTCAGTCTTTGGTGCCCTGCTGGGCCATCTTAGCCTGCTTGGCCTTCTCTGGGTCTGGCTCAGTTCAGGGCTCCTCTAGCCCACTCAGGTCTTTGTGCCCATCATCAAAGGACTCCCTGCTTCAGAAGGCTTTCCTGGCGTCTGTTGGCCAACTGGCTCATCTCCAGATCTCGTTGGAACAAGGCATTTGACTGCCATCTGCCGATCAACTCTCGCTACAAATACGCGAGCTATGCTATGTCACAGTTGGCTACAGATGGCACCCCTGCGATAAGGTGCCCTTCTGCACCTGTTCGGTTGGATATGAGGTTCTGGAAAGGCATGCCTCTGTGACCTCTCCTCCTTCACAGGACCGGCTCACACCATGGGCACAATCACCTTGTGAGAACCATGTGGTCCTGTTACCAGACCATAGACTGGAAGAACCCCCAGAGTGGTTCAAGCCACATTCCTTCAAACCTGAGTCAGAAAATGGTTCCCATTTGTTTTAGCCTGCTCTTCACCCGTTGTGCCCAGCAACATCCAGCAGAGGGTACTGTGAGGCCACTGACAAGAGACACAGGCTTGCGCCAGAGGGTGGCAGCCAAGAGCAGGCAACGAGGGACACGTGGCCTTCTCAGCCACCCTTCTGTTTCTGAGGCGGGTTCTCATGTGGTCTTGGCCGGCATTAACCTCACTATGTTGCCAATGACGGCCTGGTCCTCCCGCCAACACCTGCCAAATGCTGAGATTACAGGTGTGGGCCAGCACATCTGGGCTACTGGTTGCCTGGATCCGATCCAGGGCTCTGGGAACGTTAGTCAAGCTCTCTACCAACTGAGAGACATTACAAACTCTGTTTTTTGAGGTGGTCTCTCTGTACACCCCAGGCTGACCTGAAATTCACTGCACAATTCAGTCTGTCCTTGAATTTGCAGCAATCCTCTTGTCTCAGCCTCCCAAGCGCTGAGATTACAGGTGTGAACTTCCATGCCGAGCTATGAATCTCCTTTGGTCTGTATAGCTTTTGCCTCCTTTGGGTCCTCCCCTTCTTTAGGGACAAGGTTTCACTATGAGGCCCTGGCTAGCCCTGTAACTCACTAGGTAGACTAGTTTAGTCTCGTTATCTAGCAGATCCGTCTAGATTCAAGCTCACAGAGATCTGCCTGCCTCTACTTCCGTAAAACTGAGATCAAAATCATGTACCATCACACCGGCCCTGGTGTCTGTATCTTGCCTTTGTCGGTCGGCCTCCGACACTCTCTAGGCTGAGTTCGTCCTTCCGATATCTTTCTCTTATCCGTAGTTCTGTCTACCTCCTCCCTCAGTCTTGCTCACCAAAGGCCCCTCTCAGACATGCCTGCTCACACTCTGGTCTCTGAGACTCTCTGACCATCTCAGGATGGAGGCTATAAGTCTCAGGTGGAGCCACACACTTAAAAGACTCCAGACAACTCAGGTGAAGACACTATGAACCCTCAGAAGGTATTCTTACCCCTGGAACTCTCCATGGGGTGGGGATGGGGGCGAGATCCTGGGCTCCAGACTCAGTACCTCTGAGCTTTCCTCTCTGGTTTGGGTACTATAGGGAGGGTTTACTACCCGACTTTGGGGTCCTCAGGGCCGGGATTCCAGGGGTGGCCCACTCTACCTAGCTTGTGCAGCGCAGGGGATGGAATCCACCAGACAAGTGCTCAATCAATTGAGTCACATCCCCAGCCCTATCTATAACTGTCCTTAGACGATAAGAAGACACCTCATCCAGGAAACACGCTGCAGCAGAGGGCTGTGGAGAGGGTCTGATGGAGGAGGCGGCGGGGGCTGACCCTGCTCATCTGGGCTCCACTCTAGATGAGAACACATCCAGCCAGTGGCCAGGGCTGCCTTACTCTCCAATCCTGCTCAAACATCAGCACATGGGCAGGAGCATCAGGGTCCCTTGTTGTCACCTGGAAATGCAGGACTCCAGGCATGGGGTAAGACCCAACAGAATGCTTGCCGGCCATCCCAGGCAGGGGGGCCATCCCAAGCAGGGGGGCCGTCCCCAGCAGCACACAGTACAGAAGAGCCTACACACATCAGGCCGCCAGGCCCATCAGGCCCGCCCGGACCTGCCACTCAGAACATTGGTCACACATTGCCATGTGGACAGCAATGGTGCCCATAGCAAGGAAAGCTAGGGAGTTGCCAGGGTTGTGCACTGCCGTGGGATAAGCTATGCTGCCCCCTAAAGGCCGGACAGCAGGGCTCTGCTCACATTTCCCCCCAAGGACCTGCTCTGCCCCCCACTGTCCCCCACCCTGGGTCCTCTTTGGAGGATGGCTCACCTTCATGCCAGCCACGTCGATGCGGGTCCGTACCTGGAACTGGGCGCCTACTTGGAGGACGCGGGGTACACAATACAGCAGCATGTTGTTGAACTGGGGAGACACAGGCGGTATGGGTAGCCGCTCAGGTTCTCTCGGGTGATCTGACCATAACCTTTCCCCTTCCCCTGGCCACACTCTAAGGCTGGCGCACAGGTCTACACAGGTGATCTAGGAAGGAGCGAGAATGTAGCTGTCTCGCCCCCAATTGCACCAACGGACTCTGAAGGGTCCCTCTGAGCACTAGGGGACCAGAGCAGCCAGGGTTATTGACCTCAAGGTAGCCATACAGCTGGATGTCCAGAGATCCTGGTTTTGCCAGGGTCAGTCCGGCAGATCTTCCTGGTGACTGCCCTAATTCCCTCAGGCTGTGCTGTCTTTAGAAGTCAGCCAGGACTCAGATTCTGGTTTTCTGCTTCCCAGCAGACACCTGACAGTGGAACCTGGCAGCCCCTACCAAAAACAGGTAACGCTCCATCGGGTCGCTGCGTCGGAAGGAGATCTTCAGGACGGGGCCCTCTCGGAGCAGGGTGTTGGAGGGGTCCACCATGTCGTCCTCCAGGCCCAGGCGCTGATATACCTCCCACAGGCCCTGCAGCCGCTCCTGGAGATGGGGCACACCTTCAGCCTACTGGGCAGGGTCCCAGCTTCTTGATAATGTGCCTGGTGGGGATGGGAGGAGGGAGCCAGAGGCAAGGAGGCAGCGTGGGACAGGTACCCTGGGCGAGATTGATGCATCTGGGAATGCCCCACACCCACGCCAGGACGGGCTGCTCACCATCTCTGCAATGGCTGCATTGGAGTGCTGTGCGGCTGAGAAGATCATGTCCAGCGCTCCTAGCAAGGGAGCAAGGATGCAGTTACTCCTGGAGACCTGCAGGCTGGGGTGCCGCAATATGACCTGGGGGACCTGCCATAACCACCACCAGGCACAGCACAGCCCTGCCCATGCAGGCCAGCATAGTGAGGGTCTAGAAGGCAGGAACCTCCTAGGAGAGGGGCACCGAGACCCCCGGGAAGCTGTGTGGTTAGATGTATGACTTCAGCAATCATCTCCACTCCCTGAGCAAAGCCAGACCTAGAAGGTACACCTTACAGATGTAGATTCAAATCCCAGCCCTGCTCCGTTCTGGCCTGTGTGACCCTGGCAAGTCATTTAACCTCTCGGGGCCTTACTGAGCTGTCTGTCAACTGTGGCTCTGGTGTCGATAACATGTATGACGTGCCAGTGATTGATGCAATGACAGAGGTCATGAGAATCATTTTAGTAGGTCCTCGGTATACACATGGCAGCCTGCCTTCCACCCCAGCTCCCTGGGACCCATGGTGTCCTCACTCTGGGCGTCTGCACGGTCTGGCGCCTCGGCTGGCAGCTTCTGCACATACTCCTTGAGCAGCAGTTCGTACCGCGGTATCCTCTGCACCGGCTCGAGCATGTGGTGTTGCAGGGTCAGGCTGCCCGAGGCCTCGCTGAGCTTGGGGAGAGGGGGCAAAAGGGTGAGGGGACGGAGAGCAGGGTCCCAGATCTGAGTGGGGTGCCTGGCCTGGGGAAATGAGGCAGGCCCACCAGGTGGCCATGCAGGCTCCACCCCTGCGTCCCTCACCTGGATGCGAGTAACCACCTCCTGAAAGGGCTGAGACTTCTCCATCCAGGTGGCCAGCAGCTCCGCCGCACGCTCGAAGTTCTTCACATACTCGCTGTACATCTTCAGGAACGGGGCCAGTTTCTGGATCACATCTCCGATGCGGGGTGTGGCTGTCCTGAGTCGGGGAGGGAAGGCTCTCAGTCTGGCCCCAGCCTTTCCAGTACGCTTGGAGCAGGTGCAGGGGAGAGCGACACCCTGAGGATCCCATTTCTCCTTAGACTCTGAGCTCCTGGGCTCATGACATCCATGGCCTCTTAAGTCCAGGGACTTAGAATTGCCCCCTTCCTCCTCAGCTGTGCAAGGAGTAGAGGCCTTTAGGAGACAGTTATGGCCAGCGTTACACTCACTGCTTCACAGGCTCCCTAGCCTGGGTCTGTGGCCCCTGATCAAGGTGGGGCACTGAGACCTGGGACCTCACCAGTCATCCACGCGCCGCTGCAGCTCTGGGAGGAAGAACTGAGCGTGAAAGCAGTAGATGGAAGAGATGTTGGAGAAGATGAGCCGTACCACGTCTTCAGGGAAGGCCTTGCTGCGGCCCGCCTCCCTCAGCAGCTCCTGGAAGAACACCTGTGCAGGGGACCGGCACCAGGTCATACCCTTTCTAAGAAGGAACCACCATCCACACCCCCCAGTCCAGGAGGACACCCAGCTCCAGCAGAGCCAGATTTGCATCCTAGCCACAGCCCTGGGAGAGATGGCCAGGGGAGAATGGATTCCAGCTACTTTACAGACAGGCAGGCAAGCCAGGAATTCCTAGGACATGGCCAAGGGAATAAGGGAAACAGCTCCATCTGTGCCATCTGGGGGCCTTGGGCTTCCCTTGGCTGAAGCACCATAAGAAAAGAGGGGTGTCTGGTGAGGGCAACCTGGGGAAACCAGACAGGGCTGCCGTGTTTAATATAAGGCCAGTTAGGAACAAAGGCAGTGCCTGTGGTGCTAAGGGTCTCAGTTCCGATGCTGGCCCAACCCCACCCGAGGGTCAGTGGGTTGAGTCAAAGCCAAGCCCTGGGCTGCTGTCAGCATTCCTGATATGGAGGGTGCTGGGGAGTCTCCACTGGCCTGGTCAAGCAGGTGCAGGCGTGCAACGTAGGCCTGCTCTGTCTCCAGAAGCTCTTGCACAACCCTCTTCTCCTCAGGTTCCTAAGAGGGGAGCGGGGAAGAAGGATCGTCACTTGGCTCGCCACTCCTCAGAGGACACTGTGGCTGTGCCCAGTGAGCACCCCCTCTGGTATCCCTGCCCTCCCACAGTGCACCAGGTCTGGCCCTGGACTAGCCTTCTTAGGATACAGCCTAGAGGGGTGCCTAGTTCGTGGGCTGAGGCTTTAAGGTTAGGCAGCTTCCATCTGGGTTTTCATGGGAGCCAGGGACAAAGGAGCCACAGTGGAGGAGACCTGGCTGCCTGCTGGGGAGTTCTCCAAACATGGAGCAGAAGGTGCCTGGCTTCCCAGCTGAGCCAGTCTCTGGTTCTTCAGGGGTAGGGGGCTACAAGGTTACATTAGGTTGTAAGGGAGGGCCACCAACCAATGTGGCTTGTGACCTTATAGGAAGAGGGGGACTTGGGCTTATTGGAACACACTTGCCATCCCAGCACTGGGGATGTAGAGGCAGGAGAAGGTAACTTTAATGTCAACCTGGGCTACATTCTAAGGTCCTGTCTGGAAGAGGAGGGAGAGGAGGCAGGAAGAGCAAGAGGGATGGAAGGCTGAGGGGCCCTCCTACCCATCCCCCACCAGAGCCAGCAGCCCTGAGATCCATTCCTCACCTGTGCCTCTGGCCCTGGCCCGGCCCCAGGCTGGCAGGATTTCCTCCAAGCCCCGTTTATTAGCTTATTTTTGAGGGAGTTCAGATATGTCCTGCTGACTGGTCGGAGCTCAGACTTCAAGGCCTCCTCAGCAGGAGGTGCCTCCCAAGGCCCTGGGGACAGGGGCAGCTGGTGTTCGGGGCTATGGGGCTGGCCATCAAGACTATGGGATCCAGGTGCTGTTCCCACTGTCCTGCTAAGAACAAACCATGCTTGAGGGTCCCCTCCAGGTGACTGGTGTGAGTCACTGGTATTCACGGCCCCCAAGTGCCTGGCACAGCGTGGGAACTTGCCAAGACTTCCGCATCTCTCCTCAGCCCTCCTGCCCCCCCTCTCTTTTGAGCCAGGATCTCCTGCATCACAGGCTGGCCTTGGCCCTCTTTATAGTGGAAGGTTGTTGGGGACCACGGACCACCAGACCCTGAATTTCCTGTAAACAACTTGTTTTCCTCTGGTCTGAGCAGCCTGCAGCTGCTCTGAGCATGAGACCCTGATGGTAGGCTGGTGGGTCTGCAGCTGAAAGACCCTGAGAGCTGGGGCGTGGCCAGAGCCCTATGTAAGCTGTCCCTGAGCACAATAAAGTGGGCATTCTTGTATCAGGGATGACCCGTGTCTCTGTCTGTGTGTGTGTTTTTTTAAGTCTGCAGCTTAGTTCCCGGCTCGTGTACCATCCCATAGTGCAGGTGCTACAGAAGGTGACTTTGGACTCCTGTTCCTCTTGCCTTGACTTCCCTAGAGCCGGGATAGGCATGGGACACCGTGCCTGGTGTGGGGGACAGAACCCAGGGTCTAGCATGGCTAGCAACTGAGCCATGTCTCCGGCACCACCAACACCCTTCTGGGAGGGAACTGCACTGGTTCTCAAATGAGTCATCGTGGACTGTTTTATTCTTTGGGGAACTGTATACTTCCCTGTTTCAAATGCAACCACGTCTAGAGAAATTCTCCTTTGGCACACAGCTTTTCAGGGCACCTTCAGGGTCACCCTCACCTTTGGACTTCACGCCGGTTTTAATGTCTATACTTCTGATCAAGGGAAGGTGGAAACCATAGAATAATATAGAAGGACCCAGATGCTAACTTGGGGCTTTTCAGGGGAACCCATGCCCTTCACACCACTACCAGGGGACAAAGGCAGCCTGGGGAGCAGGGCCCCTGCCCCATGGGTCTGACCCTCAGTTTTATTCCACTGCATATACCAGTTCTACAGACCAAAGAAGCCTGCCCTGGCAATGCTCCCTGCTAGGCGTGTGCAGGGAAGCACACCAGGTAGGCATCCCCATGAAAAAGCCTAGGAAATAGAGGCCAGACAGGTTGGAAAAAACCTCCAAAACCCAAAGAGAAAGAGTATCATTGCATCCATGCTGCAGCTGTGGAAACCGAGGCAGAAGGATGAGAACTCAGAAGGGGTTCAAATTGTGCAGGCTGGGGTCCAAACCTCCACAGGAATGTGCCTTTTCTCTTGAGAACTGAGGTGATTGTCTGGGTCACAGGGCCCAATGGAGGCAGTAGCAGGAATATCGGGGCCCATTCCAGGCACTGAAAACTGAGTTCCTTGGCTTCATGGCCTGCAGTCAGGGAGGCATGGGTAAGGGGAGCTGAGCGGGTCAGGAGTGTGCTGAGTCTCAGATTTTCTCTTCAGCATTTGGTTTCAGCTTCTGTATTTTCCAAGCACTCAGGCCTGTGGCTGTTTCCTCCCCAGGCTTTAGTTTCAGATCAGCTTGGTGCCAAGGGCCCCACAGGGAAGCCTGCACGGCACCTCTCGCTCTGTAGGCTGACTCCCTCATCTCTGAACACGCTTCTTGTGACCTGCTCTCGTCTAGGGTGACTCCACCTGCGAGGTGCAGCCTCGGTACCCCAGGGGCTGGCAAGCCCACGAGCCTACCCACCCTCCGGCACTGAGTGTGGTGGTCCCACGGCTGGGGTGGTGGGGAACTGTCCTGGGTGCTGAATAGGATGAGCTTGGCCAAGCCCCTGAGAGGAAGGGTCAGCTGCCAAAGCTTCAGAAGGGAAAGTACTGCTGGCATGACATGGGACTCTGTGGCCTGCACACAGCATGGAGCCTGCCCAGTCCAAGCTTGTGGTCTTGCATTGTGGGAGGAGGGAACTTTTTATCATAAGCAGAAGTCTGTCCCTGCCCCTAGGCACTGCACTGTGTTCTCATGGCTCCCTAGGGCTGGGAGCACTGGTGTCAGAGTCCCCCTCTGAGAGCTGCCCTCCAGGGAAGAAACCTGCCTCACCCAGCATCTAGCAACTGGAGGCCTGGGTGCCTCAGCTAGAACCCCTGTGGTGCATCCAGGCTCTGGAACTCCCTAGCACAAACAGGGTCCAGCCTCTCCCTCCCATCTTTCAGGCTCTGCTTCTCAAAGAGTCTCCCCTAAGCCTCCTGAGGCCAACTTATATCTGGGTGTGCTTCCACAGAGTGGTACCTAAGACACTCCCAAGTCCCAGGTCTGCATAGCAGTTCCACATGCCACACTCACGTCCCTCCAAGACCACCTAGGACACACTCCCTCACCTGGCTTTGTCCTTCCCCTTCAGATGCAAGCCTCAGCACAGGTCCCAAAGCTCAGAAATGTAAAGAACCTGGTCCCACCCCCCACCCCTGCCTCCTCTTCTTTAACGATGGGAACAGAACCCTGGGGCCATTAGAGTGAGCCCGTATGAAAGGGCCTGTGAGATGGTGGCAGTGTGAGCCTGGCTCTGCTTGGCCCTGTCCAGTCTCATGTCATCTGTGCCCTGCCCTTTGGCTCCCATCTCAATGACAGCCACTTAACTGTGTCCTGGTTTGAGTGGGAAGTGTGTGTGCGTGTGCGTGTGTGTGTGTGTGTTGGGGATCCCCCAATGCATGCTATTTGTTCATCTTGTCCAGCTCAGGGCCCCAAGAGCAGTCTCTGGTACTGCCAGTCACCTGTCCTGAAGGCACCTGGGAGAGAACCCAGGGCAGGACCCGAAGAACCAGGCAAATAGAAGGGCTTGACCCCTCCCCAAACACCGGTACCTGCTGTTCTCAAACACAGCCACCAGGTTGCACACTGAAGCCTGCTTCTCGTCGCTGCCGCCGGCATGCTCCATCCTGCAAGGCTGCAGGGTGGTCCTCAGTTACCCCAGAAGCTGGGAGGGAGGCAACTGACCAGCACACTCCACATTCCCTGTCCTGGGGGCGAGGCAGGGCTAGGACAGCCTGAAATCTGTGCCCATCTCTTCAGACTGCCCTGCAGGGTGGGTCCTATTTTCAGAGTGAGAAAAGAGGAAGTGGTCCCAGATGCAGCTCTCCCTGCTGTGGGAGGAGCCTGCAGAGTTTTGCCCACTTTCCTGAACTCTGACCTTTACCCCCTGGAGATGTCTACCCTGCCCCTGCCCTGCTGGAGAAAGCACAAGCAGAAGCAACAGGGGTCACAGGAAGTTGCTGGAGCTGGAGCTGGAGCTGGAGCTGGACAGAGCAGCTTGGCCTGACCAATAATCTTCTGCATGGGGTTCAGGGATTATTTTTTAAGATTTTTATTTTTATTTATTATGTATACAGTGTTCTGTCTGCATATATGCCTACTCGCCAGAGAGGGCACCAGATCTCATTACAGATGGTTGTGAGCCACCATGAGGTTGCTGGGAATTGAACTCAGGACCTCAGGAAGAGCAGTCAGTGCTCTTAACCTCTGAGCCATCTCTGCAGCCCTCAGGGATTTTTTTTTTAACTTGGTACCATTCTCGGCATCTTCTTGCATCTAACCCCGTTCATTGCTGTAAGGTGCAGAGCACAATGCCTGTCTGTGCTCTGTGCGCTACCATACAGTTCGCGAGCTTCAGGCAAGGGGCTGGAGGTTGAAACACACAAAGACACACAGACAGAGAGACAGGGACACGGACCTCTAGTCGCTGGTAAGAAGCCCCTTATTCAATAGCACCCATGGAGGCTTATATACCCAACAGTCAGGTGGGCCCATAGGTGAAAACCTTATCCTCTGATCCTCAAGGCAAGGCAACACGCGCTCGTGAAGCAGAGCTGGTAAACAACTTTGACACAGCTTTCAGTAACTCAAATCAGAAGGAAAGTGAAGATCTCTAGCAGGGAAGAGCAGCTGGAGGCCAGGACTCCAAATGGTCCCAACAGTAAGGAAACAGCTAAATGCTGAAAATGTATCACAGGGCTCAGTTGTAGCTCAGTTGGTAGAGTGCTTGCCTGGCGTGCAGGGAGCCCTGCGATCCGGCCTCAGCATAGCAGACCCGGTGTGGGGATGCAGGCCTGTGTGGTACCCACTTAGGAGGTAGACACAGGAAGAGAGAGATTCAAAGGTTATCCTTGACTGCCTAAGGAGTTAAGGCCAGCCTGGGCTACATGAGACCCTGTCTCAAAAACAGGGGAGGAGGGTTGGCATGGGCTTTAAGATGGCATAGTGGGTAAGGGTACTAGCTGGCAAGCCCGGCAGCTTGAGTCTGATCCCGGAGTCCTCCATGGTGGAAGACAATAGCAGGCTCTTTCTTTCATTTTATTTATTTTTACTTTTACACATATGAGTATTTTGCCTGTATGAGAGTGTATGTGAGCCACATGAGTGCTAGGTGCCCATAGAGATTGGAAAAAGTTGTTGGATTCCCTGGAAATAGAGTTACAGATGGCTTTGAGCCACCCTGTGGGTGCTGGGAACTGAACCTGGGTCCTCTGGAAGAGGAACAAGTGCTCTTAAACACTGAGCCACCTCTCCAGCCAGAGAAAGACTCTTCCAGGTTGCCTCTGAGATCCTCTCTTGTACCTCTCCCTTAAAAAAATAACACACACACTGGGCGGCGGTGGCACACACCATTAATCCCAGCACTCAGGAGGCAGAGGCAGGTGGGTCTCTTAAGTTCGAGGCCAGCCTGGTCTACAGAGCAAGTTCCAGAACAGTTGCAGCTACGCAGAGAAACTCCAGCTCAAAAACAAAGGAAAACACAGACTGAGAGGGGCTGTAGGGAGGGGCCCTGTGCTCCACAAAAGCCTCTCTGGGTGCGTTTATCCTAAGACAGTTAATGTCACCCTGGTGCCTCAGGGAGCAGCTTGTCAGTTAACTGTTTCCTCGAGCCTTAGGTAGTTCTGTTACCAGCTCCAGTTCTATAGAAAACTGAGGCCCAGGAAGGTCGCGACACCTGCCTGAAGTCACCCAGTAAGGACAGGAGAGAACTGCCATTTCCAAAGCCCAGGTGGGTGTCCTACAACTTCAGCAAAGGTCTGGGGAACCTGGAGAACGATCTTCATGCGGCCCCATCCTTGGTCCCCTGATCACAGCACCCTAGGGAAACCTGCCTGCCGACTCCTGGGCCCCTTGGTCACTCAGTGCTTCCTGAACACATGACCAGTGCCTCTGTTCTGCTCACTCAAGCTGGAAGGCCATTCACTCCTCATTCTCCCTGGCTTCTGAGCCAGGACCCTCCACTGAAGCCAGCCTTTGTCCTAGGATCCAGTGTGAATCATCGTGGAGCCCAAAACGCCTGGCACAGTGTACGCTGTTGTAGCTGTGGCCTGGGGCCTCCTGCCCTGCAGTCATGCGCCCTAAGCCTTCCTCAGCAGCATTTTCCACTGAAGCCTGCCCAGTCCTGAAACCTAAATCTCACTGAGCCCATACCCAGATCTTTTGCAAGCGCTAATTTTTGTTTGTTTTTGTTTGATTGTTTATTTTTGAAGTCAGGGATTCTCTGTGTAGCCCTGGCTGTTCAGGAACTCACACTGTAGACCAGGCTGGCCTTGAACTCAGAGATCCACCTGCCCCTGCCTCCAGAGTGCTGGGACTAAAGTGTGTGCTACCACTCTCCTGCAAGGCAAGTGCTCCTAACCACTGGGCCATCTCCCCAACCCTCACAAGGCCAGTTTTATGCAGCACTGAGGACTCAGAGCTGGCCAAATACTCTGCCATCTGGGTGTCAGTCACCCTCAGCCCCGCTCCTACTTTCTGTCTCAAAAAACTTAGAAGAGACACAGAAATAGACAGAATGAACAATTCATCCCCACCAGCCCTCAGCCCACACCCAACTAATGAAGCATGATTAATAAACACTCAGAGAAAGAAATTGGAGTTCAACCTAAAGACTAGAAAAGCAAAGCAGCCAGCCACTGGCTCTTACCTTGATCTCAGTCCGAAAATGGCCATCCTGACTCCAGGAATCTCAGAATGAGACTGTTTGGGAGCTGACTCCTCCCGTTTTATAATCTTCTCTAGGACTGAGATTAAAGGTGTGCACTGCTCGGTTTCTATGGCAACTGGTGTGTCTGCTGGGATTATAGGTGTGTGTTAACCACTGCCTGGTCTGTAAGTGGGGCTGTTTTACTCTCTGATCTTCAGACAAGCTTTATTAAAATAAAAGAATATTTTATTTATTAAAATATAAACAACTGAGCTAAGAGACCAAAGAGTTCATAGTTACTATAAGCCTCCGTGCATTCCCTTGGAACTAATCAGCTGCAGAGAAGGCACTGGCCTGAACAGTCCACGGCCTAGGTGGGGACAGGGTGTGTTCTAGTCCCTTCTTCAGCCCTAATCCTGCTTTCAACACAGCCAGACACACAGCACACAGCAAAATGACAGATTAGCCAGTGAGGCAGCTGACACTGTGGCTCCAGTACCCACAGAGGCCTCACCTCCTCCTCTTTGAGAAACCCTGGGGAAAGGGTGTGTGCTGCCTGGCTGGTCACACGCAGGCAGAGGCCACTCATGGCCATTCTAGGAGGCAAGTGGGTGTCCAGGTAACCAGTCCCTGGCTATACAGAGAGGAAGAGGGGAGGGGAAACGTCTAGCCTAACCAGCCAGTCTGGAGCTCATGCTGCCTGCCCCTCCCCCAGACAGCCAGGATTTTTTGTTTCGCTGCCAGAAACTCCACAGTTCTCTCAAGCTTTCCTGTGGAAGGGCTTGCAGCTGACTGTCCCCTCAGCAGGCACAAAGGTTTTGCTGACTTTCTGATGTCCCTTTTCCTAGGAACATGCCTGTGTTCTAGCTGCCAAGAGGCCTGAGTGTTCCTGTATTTTACTGTTAAACTGAGCAATGTCTTCTTTCCTTAGCCCTGTGAGGGCAATGAGGGAAAACACCCCTGAGCCAGGCTGCGGCTTGGTGGAGGGCCCCCTCGAGTCCCTGCAATGACACAAAGCCAGGGTGACCGCAAGTACGCAGGCAGGCCTGACGTGACACCTGCGGCTTGTCAGTGGGCCACGCAAAGAGCCTTTTATCCTTCTGGGCATCAACTATCCAGTTTCAAAGCTGGGAGTTGGCTGGGTTCTGGCGAGGCCGGTGCCAGGCCCTTAGGAAGGGCCCAAGGTCATGAGAGGTGGCTCCTAGACTGGCTGGGGACCAGGAGGGGCAGCCTGGGCCTGGGGATCAAGCATTGGGGCCAGCCTGACCACGACAGTATGAAGCTGGCAGGAGCCTGGGGAAGGAGGTGCCAGAAGCGATCCCAGGAGAGGGGCCCGTGCAATGCCTGGGAAGGTCCCTGAGCCCTACACAGAGACAGCACATAGGCTCTCCAGTCTAGCCTGGGCTTCTCCATATTTCAAGGCCCTGACTGCTTTAGCCTTCACACCGAAGAAGAAACCCGAACGGTATGGAGAGGAGTGGCCAGGCGTCCAAGCGAGGAAAGGACGGCTTGTTCCTGCCTGTCTAGCCACCCTGCCCTCTGTTGCTCTCTCTCCCAGCTACCCCCAACCCAGGCTGGTCACCCACTGACTTCACATACAATAGTAAACAGTGAGCCCTCCCACATCCTTCCCACACTACTAAGTACCTGGATGATGGCCCTCAGGGAAAGCTGATATGTGAGCAAGCCCACGAGAGACACCAAAAGCTCATTGCCAGAGTCAAGTGTCACTCAGGGATAAGGCCTGTGCTGAGCTTGCAGGAGGCCCTGGGCTCCTTCACCACTAGGGGCCTGGCAAACTGACAAAGGACACTCACCTGTGGTTTTATTCCTCACAAAAATCCTGAGAGGGCATCCCTGTTCCCAGAGGCCAGCACAGAGCCTGTTGACCAGCAGACCTACCAGAGATCTCTCCCAGAAGGGGACAGAAAGGACCCAGGGTTCTTCTTCCACTTCCTACTCCAAACTAGGGATGGGATGGGCAGTCACAGAAACACAAAGGTGACCTTTTCCCTGAGAAACCAAACACAGCCCCCGGACCCAGATTGCAGGCTATCCCTGGGCCAGTTACCAGGGCTGAATATATAGATGTCCCCAGCCAGAGCTCAGGCCGACTCCAGGGGCTGGAGAGTCACCTGGAAGTGCTTTGCCCAAATAAAGCTAGTCCACCTAGTCTTTTACTTTTTAATTCAACTTGATCTATTGCGCCGGTGAAGAAACTGATTATCCGAATATAGAAAACCTATCATCTCACACACAATCGTAAGTAAAAATAAATCTTAATTTTCTTTATGAGAGAGAGTTTTAAATTTTTTAAATTAAATTAATTTTTTTTGTCATGCTGAACCGGAGGTTTCGACATGCTATTCAAGGGTGTGCCCTGGTTCCTTTAATCCTTTGGTGACCCTAATAATTAGGATCAAGAATGGGGTGTCCATGCCGGGGGGTGGTGGCGCACGCCTTTAATCCCAGCACTCGGGAGGCAGAGGCAGGCGATCTCTGTGAGTTCGAGGCCAGCCTGGTCTACAAGACCTAGTTCCAGGACAGGAACCAAAAGCTACAGAGAAACCCTGTCTCGAAAAAAAAAAAAAGAATGGGGTGTCCAGACAATGCTATAGTAAAACAGTGGTGGTTCTTAGTGTCTCATTTCAGTGGTGGCAATATTTCTAATAAACTCCTTGCTCCCCAGTAAGCTTCCTCAGCAGCACTCTTGAGCTACAGCTCTCTCAACCTTCCAGCCACTGCCTGGGCAGCCCTACCCGATGGCAAAGACAGATAGCTTATTCCTAAATGTAAAGAGTCACCCCCTGGAAACTTAGCCAGGCACATGGGCACACTAAAATCATACTAAGGACTGGAGAGATGGTGCAACCATAAAGCTCTCTCGATGCTCTTACAGAGAACCTGGGTTCAATTCTCAGCTCACAACCATTTGATACCATGCACACATCGCACATAAATAAAGACACAACATCCATGCACATAAAATAAAACAGGCCTCAGAAATTAGCACACCAGACCAGGAAAGGATGGAGCACCCTCCCTGGGGCCTCAGAGACGAGGACACCTGACAGTGGATGGCAGACCAAACATTTGGCCACTCGGTGGACATGCCAGGAAAGAGACAGAGAACTCCTGGCAGCCCCGGGGGCTTCGTTCAGCTCGGCTGGGTCCCCAGTGCTTGATACAGTCTGTGTGAATTGCCATCCACCTGTCTGTCCGCCCATTGTTAGCCTGTGTGAACTGCCGTCCATGTCTGTCCGCCCGTTGTTAGCCTGTGTGAACTGCCATGCACCTGTCTGTCTGCCCGTTGTTAGCCTGTGTGAACTGCCACGCACCCGTCTATTTGCTCGTCTGCCTGGACCCCGTCCTTTTCAACTCCACTCTCCCCGCCAGACCTGCAACCCTTCTGCTCTGGGCATTTTCTCAGCAGCTCTCCGACTGGTAAATATTTAACCTGAGAAGTGACTTTCTCTGCCTCTGCCTCCGGTATTGCCTCTTGGAAGTCCTTGAATTTTGAGCCTTTGTAACCCTTTGAAGTCGTCTGTAACACAGACTCACACATACAATTTCAATGTGGTTTGTATCTTGCATTAAAAGAGCCTGTATTGCCCACAGCCAGCTATCAATTGCAGTCAAGGAAACTGACGAAGCAGAGTACACAGCCCAGGCTGGCCTTGAACTCCTGATCCTGTTGTTTCCGCCTCCTGAGTACTGCTGGTTTACAAGTGTGAGCCACCACACTTGACTGTTTGCATCTAAGTTTCTTTGTCTGGTTCGTTCACTTAGGAAGGATTTCTCTGAAGATATACTTTGTATGCATCCCTATATTTGGGGTCGTGGAAGACAGACATTAATACCAGCCAATACAATACAGCTCCCTGTAAGGGAGTCACAGGCTGCAAGAGCCACGGGGCCCAATGGTGGGCAGTCAGATTCAGACAGAAAAGCAAGGCTTAGGGGGAAATGCCAAGGAAAAGCCCACGGAAGGAAAGGATTTGGGTGGGGAAGTGTCAGGAAGGTGAGGTAAATCCCTCCCCTTCCCTCATCCTGGAAAGCGGTCTTCCGGGTATAGTCCTGCGCTATGAACTTGACTTGAAGGTCCCCATAAAGAAGTTAAATCAGAATCCAGGCAAGAGGAAATCACTTAAAGTCTGTCTGTGAAAAGGTAGAAGGTTTAATGATACAGTGAAGTGAAACCCTCCCCTGCCCCCACTCACTGCCCCCCCAGGGGAGGATGGACAAGTCTGGGTAGGGGAAGCAGAATGGGAGGTGGAAGAAGCTCACTAGCAGGGGAAACTGTAAGGTTCTGAAAATGACAACCGGTTGTTGTCGGAAGAGGCGGTGTTGGTGGCAGTGATGGGCTTTTTTCGTGGGCAATCATGAACAGATGCACATGCCTGGCTAAAGATTGTCCTCAGGAATGAACTAGCAACAGAATTAAGGGCAGGCAAAGGGCCTATGTGCCTGCTCACGCTAAGGTCCAGAAAATTATATTATTGGGCAAGGCTAGACTACCAGAGCGCTGCTGGGCTGGCTCAAAGGTGGGATCAAGTCACAAACAAAAACAAGACACTCGCTGGAGGAAGCACCTTCCAGGAAGGTGGCTGTGAGGACTGCACTTAAGCCCTGCAAAACACCGTGTTCCAGCCACTAGACCAGAGCTACTCTAGGCCCAGTTATTTAGTTACAAAACACACCCAGCATGCGGCCTGCGCCAGTGCACAAGCCACGGGTTCTCCTAACCCTCACCGGCCATGAGTTACTCAAATACTGAGGGGTTTCTACTCAGGCCCGGGGAGCTCGCTGGAGGGGCGCAGAGGCAGGCCGCAGAGGCGCTCATCAGTAGGCACAACTGCGGCGACAGGCCTGGTCCGCAAAGGGGCGGGCTGCACAAGAATGGGCTCCGGGCGGACGAGGCAAGGCAGCAGAGCAGTGCTGGATGGCACAGGCCAGCCAGCCACGCCCCCTTCTCCCCGCGGCGCGAGTGGTGCCGCCCGGCCCCGCCCCTTGACGCCAGAGGGGGCGTGCCTATCACCACGTGACGGGGAGTGTCCTGCCGCCTGGCGCCATGGGGGCTTCGGACCCGGAAGTGGCGCCTTGGGCTCCCGGCGGCGCCGCGGGGATGGCGGGAGCCGGAGCAGGAGCAGGAGCTCGCGGCGGCGCGCCGGCGGGAGTCGAGGCCCGCGCTCGCGACCCGCCGCCCGCGCACCGCGCTCACCCTCGCCACCCTCGGCCCGCGGCTCAGCCGTCGGCGCGCAGGATGGACGGCGGCGCGGGGGGTCCGGGCTCCGGGGACAACGCCCCGACCACCGAGGCGCTGTTCGTGGCGCTGGGCGCGGGCGTGACGGCTCTGAGCCACCCGCTGCTCTATGTGAAGCTGCTGATCCAGGTGCGGCCGATGGGCGCCGCGGGAGGATGGCGATGGGGGTGTGCGATATGGGGGTGCAGGGAGGGGGCTAAGGGACGCGGGTGACAGACGTGGGAAGGGAAGGGATTTGGGGTGCAGGAAGGGGCTAAGGGACGCGGGTGACAGATGTGGAGTAGGAAGAGATTTGGGGGTTCAGGGAGGGGGCTAAGGGACGCGAGAGACAGACGTGGGATAGGAGGGGATTGGGGGTGCAAGGAGGGGGGCGATAAGATATGGGAGATATATAGTCGGAGGCAGTAGGCTTGAGATTACGAAGGGTAATGGATTTGGGGTGCGAGAAGTAACCACAGAGCTGGGGGAGGGCCGAGAAGTTTTGGTAAAAGAGGAGGGCTGGGGACGTAAGCAAAGTGTTTAAAAGGTGAATCCATTTGGGGCAGAGGACAACGGGGCTCTGGATTTATAGGGATGGATAAAAGCGCTTTTGAGGGACAAAGGAGTGGGTACTGGAGCCAAAAATCTGGGAGAGAATGCAACAGGAAAGAGCGATCGGTTTACTTGAGAAGGGGGCTGTGGATTTGATGGCGACGACAGATTTGGTGGGAGAAGGGGCCTCCGCATTGGGGGAATAGAGCGGCGGTAGCGACGAGTCTGGAGAGGGGAGCCAGAAAGCGGCTTTCAGGGGGAAGGGGATGACGCATTTAGGAGAGGAAGGAAATGGAATTGCAGTGGTTGTGTCTGCGTGGGTGGGAATGGGCAGAAAGGGCAGTGGGATAGGCACAATAGGTAAGGGCCAGCTAAAACCGGAGCCAAGGTAGGGATGCCTAGACTCGAGGATGCTTGGGCTTATAACGTTTTTGTGTGTTTGTTTTTCTTGTTGCCAGCGATGCAGTTCAGAAAGAGGATGATGGGAGGATAAAGGCAGGATGGGGGATGGGGGAGGTGGAAGAACGTGTTCATTTGGCAGAACTGAGTGGGTGTGATGGAGGTGGGGACACTTTGATTGGCATGGTTCAGTCTCAGACTGATAGCCAGAGATGTTTTCTAGAAATTTCCAGTTCAGAGGAGTGGAGGATGGGTAGTGAAAATTGAGATGGAGACCCAGCTAAGATCTGAGGATTGATTTAAGGCAAGTGGGTGTGAGATTTTACTGTCCTTGTAATAGAACTGAGAGAATCAGGAATGCGTTTGGAATAAGAAGGCCTTGAGAATGGGAATCATTGAAGCTCTGGGGGATGGGGGATGGGGATGTAGAAACTGGAATTTGACTAGAAAATATGACAAGCAATGAGAAGACGCAATCAGGGCCACTGGGCATCAAACTGACAGGTTTGGAGGTGGCTGATGGGGCATTACAGCATTAGGTTTTCCAGCATGCTGAGCCTCAGCTTAGGAGAGACACTGACTGCGCTTTGGAGGTATTTTGAGTTGAGCTGATGGGTTAAGAGTTGAATGCTGGACCTTACAATGGCAGGTGGAGTGTCTGTGGGGTGGGGTGGGAGGACTGCTGGGTGCCAGGAATGGGTGGGCTTCATGGGAGGGCAGTGGGAAGTGGCTTATCACTGGGTGGTGTTAGTGTGCAGGTCTGAAAAGAAGAATGACATAAAAGGGTTTTGGAAAAGGACCTGGAGAATGAGTGGGAGTGCCAAGGGCAGTGAGACCTCGATGGCAGGGGTGTGGACTGGAGAGCTCTGTTGGGGGGTGACAGCTAAGGGCGAGAGCTTAATGGATATAGCTTAGCAATCAGAGTAACACTGAAAAAAAGTAATAATAATGACAGGTTGTCTTTTGCAGGGAGCAGGTGTGCAGTGCTAGATGGAGGTTGCCTACAGTGAGGGCAAGAAAACGTAAGGCCTTAGATCAAGACTGTGGGTGTCAGGGTGGAGGGGAAGAAAACGTAAGGCCTTAGATCAAGACTGTGGGTGTCAGGGTGGAGGTGGCACAGGCTTGAAGGTGGTGAACTGGCTCTGCTGGTACTAGGTTCACAATGCTAGATGTGGTCAGGACACACACAAACACATTTGGGTGAGCATGACTTGGGAACAGATCATGGAGAACTTGATCGTGGCTAACAGTGTGCCTTTGGTGGACATTACGAAAATAGACTCTCAGCCAGGCGGTGGTGGCGCATGCCTTTAATCCCAGCACTCGGGAGGCAGAGGCAGGTGGATCTCTGTGAGTTCAGGGCCAACCTGGTCTACAGAGCGAATTCCAGGACAACCAGGGCTACACAGAGAAACCCTGTCTGGGGTCAAAATCAAGAAAATGCACTCAGCAGATTTGGGTGCCGTGAGCATGTGTGGCTGGGGGACAGGTTTCAGGGCTGGGCTGGAGCTGGAGAGGTGAGCCTGGGAGGACAGCTCTGTAGCAAGAGCCTGGGGCTGCAAGTTAGGAGCACAGAGGAAGGACCCAACACTACTGAAGGAAGATGGCAGGAACTTCAGACTAGAAGAAAAACTCTGGAAGGGAAAGCTGTTTGCCTGGCTCACCTGACTCTTCCCTGGATAAGCTCTGCAGGCTGCACTTTTTAATTTTAAAGACCTCACAATGAAAGGGTTTTGAAATTTTACAGTCGGGGTCTGTGAGATGGTTAGCGGCAGGTAGGCCACTCGTTGCTCAAACCTGAGGGTGTGAGTTCAACCCCTGGAACTTACAATCAAGGTGTCAAGAGAAAATCTGACTCCAGAGGTCCACGTACACAATGATAATAAAATAAGAATTAAACATTTGCGAGCAGTCATCTTTAGTATGTCTCAGAGGCACACCCACAGGAACAGGGTAAACTTTGAAACCCCTTCCTAATGAAGATAAAGAAACAGCAGCAGGCAGCAAAGGGCCAGTGTGGTTTACAAGGCCAGGCCTCCTAAACTGTGGGCTTTGTCCTCTGCCACATCCAGCAGGTGCCACTCCGGTCTGTGCTGAGGGCACAAGGCTAGTGTGCCACCCTTGTGCCAAGTATGGTGTCCTCACCCCCACATAGGCACTGGTCTGTACCCCTCACCTGCTGGTAGAAGTTTCTCATTGATTGGCAAAATATTAGCACCCTGGCCCCTCCACAGGGGCCTCATGTAGGTGTGGCTGACTCAGTCCTCTTGCTGGCCCTCTGTGGGACAGACAGATCCTCGGTGATAATGCTCTGCTCTACAGTCTGCGGAAACAGGCCCTCTTGTCCTCGGGATACAGGGTGATTGAGATCTTGCTTGCTAAGCCTGGGACTGGCAGGGACAGATGGGGAGGTATTTGCCGGAGCCATAGAGGAACCGGGTAGTTGGCAGCAGAGCTGAGACCCAAGGCTGCCGTTTTGTCATTGTGGTGGGAATTAGGCAGGAATGAAGTTTTCTCCTGAAGATGGGAATGAATAGATTCATCTCAGAGGATAGGGGGCTGCAGGTCAGCGGATTAGTAAAGACATTGCTGTCAATTGTGATAGATGACCTGAGTTCAAGCCCCAGAACCCTGAGTTCCAGGACACTACACAGTGAAACCCAGTCTTGGGTGGGGGATCTCCAGAACCCGCATGACAGAAAGAGAACCAGTTTCTGCAAATTGTCCTATGACTTCCGCTTGTATGCCATGACACACAAGTGCACATAAGTTAAGTGTTAAAAAAATTTAAACAGTCGGGCAGTGGTAGCACACACCTTTAATCCTAGTACTTGGGAGGCAGAGGCAGGCAGATCTCTGAGTTCGAGGCTAGCCTGGCCTACAGAGCTGAGTTCTAGGATAGCCAAGGCTACACAGAGAAACCCTGTCTCAAAAACCAAACAAACTTAAATGTGTATCTCTGGGCCAATGAGATGACTCTGGGTAAAGACACCCGAGGACTTGTATTGACTCCAAAGGATCTACATGGTGGAAGGAGAGAACCAGCTCAGCAAATTGTCCTCTGACCTCCATTGCACACCTGGATGTGTGTGCCCGTACACAAATACACAGGGATGTAAAACAAGTGTAATAAAGCAACCTGAGTTCTATCTCGGAACCCACCTCAGAGCAGAAGAGAATCAGCTCCACAAAGTTGTCCTCTGAGCACGGACATCTCAATCTCCCTCCTTCCATCCTCCACACAGTCATAGACTACAATGTAGCAAAAGGCTCTTAAGTAGTAAAATGTATCCCTCCTTCCATCCTGCACACAGTCATAAACTACAATGTAGCAAAAGGCTCTTAAGTAATGAAATGTAAGCCAGTGTGTGTACTGAGATCATCTAGCATCTAGATTGTGGGATTGAGGCCAGGGTGGGACCTTAGTCTAGGCATTGATGAAGGGTATCAGCTGGTGCTCCCAGGGAGGTGTAGTTTAGTTGCGCATGTGTAGGAGGTAGCAGCGAGGGAGGTGCCTTAGAGTGACCCTGTCCTTTGTCTGTTGATTCTGAAGGTGGGTCATGAGCCGATGCCCCCCACCCTTGGGACCAATGTGCTGGGGAGGAAGGTCCTCTACCTGCCGAGCTTCTTCACTTACGGTGAGTGCCACAGGCCCAACTAGCCTTGGGAGCCTGCTGTGCAGCCTGGCACCAGGAGCTAGAGCCAGCTCCAAGGAGGGGACCTGAGAGTGGCCCGAGGCAGAGGAGTTGGGTGGGAGCCTATTGGTGCTGCAGCCCAGGCTGCAGGACACAGGCTGTTTCTAGAACTGGGCATTGGTGGTGGTGGTGGGGGAATTCTCTATAGATACGCAAACTTGTGCAACCGCTTGTCTGCTCCAGCCCCACGAATGGCACTGGTTCCTCCCTGTGGGGAGGTTGGTCTGACGAGATATCACCTCTCTGGCTGCGCTGTTGTTCTCAGGCTGTGGGTGACAGCTGGCTAGGACATGGTAGGATCTGCCATAGCTGTGTCTCCCTGTCCCCTCCTGCCAGCACAAGGGATCTTAAAATGCCTTTCCGAGTTTACTGCCTGAGTCCCATTACGGACCTCTCTTACCCATTTGGCTAATCTAGAATGTTCTTTCTGAATCTCCCTTGCTACATAACCTGGTTCTTGACCTCTGAGCCACCTTCTCCAACACACATTAAATGTTGGCAGAACCACAGGTCAGGTTCTTTTCCAATTTTGCCTCCAGTTCTGAGTGTAGCATCGAGGCCCAGGTAGAATGGCCATTTTGTGGGGACATGTGTTTGTGTTTCTTTAAGATCATTGATGTCGGGGGAACTATGCAAATAGAGCACCCCCACCCACCATTGTACACAAAGATAGTGAGCGCAGACACGTGGTAACCCAGCTTTCTCAGATTTGTCCATGGCAGCTGGCGCCGCTAGGAAGGACTCATGTCTGATGTCATGCCTGTTCACATGGGACCGTCCTGACCTTCATCTAAGGGTCCCTCCTTGCTAGTGTGAGCCAGGTTCTGGGGTGCCCCCACCCAGGTTTTATAAATGTTTCAGATCAGATGTCAAGAACGGATGTCTGCTGGGCTCTTCTGGACACTGGCTGCTCCTGGATCAGGAAGTGCCGGCTGTCTGGCTGTCTAGAACTGTCTGGCCAGTGTCTCCTCCTCCCCCACAGCTGTGGACATTGTGTGGTGTAAGGCTGGAATCCCTGGGGGTTTGCAGGCTCTGCAGAAAGGGCTTGAGGAGTTGGGACGGCGCAGCTCTGAAGAAGGCTTCTGGACAGTGCTGTCTCCTTGTACTGGACAGCTGAGCACAGAAGTGGGGAAATCTGGGAGCTGGTTCTGTGAGAGCCTGCTCCTCAGTCCAGGGCTGAGCTCTGCTCAGTTCATTGTCTAGCCTCTGGCACCCTCATCTCCTCCTTCCCTGCCCCCCTCCTCAGGAAGCTGTTTATGCAGGTAACAGGTGTACCGCCTGTCCCTAGAAGCCCTTGCTGGGTGTGACGTGGAGTCACCTGGCAGCTATGCTGCAGAGGAGAAAAGGGCACACGTGCTCGTCACTGCCTGTGTGCGTCATGTTTGTGTTCTGTGCTAGAGAGCTGACGTCACAGGTCTGAAAGGGGATCCAATTGAGGGAATATTCTGTTGGCTTCCAGGGTTTAGAGAAGCACGTTACCTTCTTGAACATGGATTAAATGTAAAGTAGGGAGTGCAAGACATGTCACACTGAGTGTGACATACAGCAGTGGGGACAGGAAGTCCCGATTGCCACCTGACCATCCGGGGTCTCCCCCCCAGTGCTGCTCTGTTTCTGCCGTGTCCCTTACTAACAGGAGCCAGAGGTGTCAAGTGTCCTAGGTACAGCACAGCATGGTAACAGTTACAGCGTGGCCCACAGACCTTCCTAGGCCTGTCTAACTAACCATGCCCTTCCTTTCCCCCTCCCTTAGGTAGGGAAGGTCATCTCTGCTTGTGGGCACCCCACCCCCACCCCAAGAAAAATAAAAGCAGCTGAAATTGGTTTTGGATTACAGCATTCCAGCTGCTGAGTTGAGAAACGACAGTTGAGTTTGCCAAGTAGTTTTCAAAGCTAAGGAAAAGAAAGAAAGGAAGCACGAAAGAAGTCAGATGGGCTTATTTGTCAGAAGAACGGTGGAGCGTTTTACCAAAAGAGACAGATCAGGTGACACTTGGGGTCGGAGCTGGCTTGTGTCAGACCCTGGACACACACCCTGGCTGCGTTTAGCAGTGTTGGGAAACCACTCGTCTGGGTGTGTGGTCCAGCAGTGGTGTCCTGGGCTGGGCGTGATGCCACCCTCTTTGCCTTCTTACAGCCAAGTACATTGTCCAGGTGGATGGGAAGATAGGGCTGTTCCGGGGCCTGAGCCCCCGCCTGATGTCCAACGCCCTGTCCACTGTCACCCGGGGCAGCATGAAGAAGGTGAGCAGTGACCCAGGGTTCCCCAGGCTCCGGTCAAGGTCAGGTGCAGTCTGCCGGCCCTGGTCCCACATCTCCACGCAGACTCCAGTGCATAGCCCCTGGGCTTGTGCTTGGGAGGCCCCTACCCCACAGTCCTCCCTCTTTCCCATAGCTGTGGCAGCTTTATGGTGTCTTTGCCCCTTAGGCGCTCATCTGACTCATGACTCTGTCTGTGGCCAGGTTTTCCCTCCAGACGAGATGGAGCAGGTTTCCAATAAGGACGACATGAAGACTTCGCTGAGGAAAGTTGTGAAAGAGGTTGGTGCCAAGGGACAGAGAGGAGACTTCTCATCCCCAGGTGGACACTGCAGGGGATCTCCTTCCCTAAAGTCCATGAAGCTGCTCTGGCCCAGGGTGGCAGTACACCTCGGGGAGCCGCAGGGTGGGGGCGGGCCGCATCTGTGGTAGACTCAGGCCTGAGGAGGGAATCCGAGTTGTTTCCCTGTGGGTAGAAGCCTGACGTCTCCACCTCCTCTCTCACAGACGTCCTATGAGATGATGATGCAGTGTGTGTCGCGCATGCTGGCCCATCCTTTACATGGTGAGGCCCTGCTGCTGAGCCCGCTACAGCGCAGTGGGTGGGGTGGGCTGGTCCCTCCCGGACACAACAGAAGCAGTGGTAGATGATGACTGGGAAGACTGGCGGGGGGCTGGGAGGGAGGAGACTGGCTGTGCCCTTCCACAGGCGATACTGTGGCTGTGGGGTCCGAGGGCCACCTCTCCTGAGCTGCACTGGATGCCCCAGGGGTCGGGTGCCAGCAGTTTCCCTCCAGGTCACCCCAGTGCTTTCTCTCTCCTCAGTCATCTCAATGCGCTGCATGGTACAGTTTGTGGGACGGGAGGCCAAGTACAGGTAGGTAATTCTTGAATGTATTCTTCTGGCGGGGGATAGCTTGTTTACCGACTCACTTCTGAGGAAAGTCCCTGCCTCCCGTGATTTTCTAAATGAGCCTCAGCTCCTTGCAGAGTGGAGTGCGGAGCCTCAATGCCCTGTGCTGGAGTCTGTTTGGGTTAGGTGTGAGCTGGGGTTCCCTCCTGAGCCCCTCAGTTTTTCTGGCTCCCAAAACCTGGCTTTCTGCTCTTCTCATCCGCCACTGAGAAGCTCCCTTCTCCTCATACACCCAGATTCAGCTCAGGCCGGGAGGCCCAAGCACACAGCCTTTTCCGCTGCTGTTTCCTGACTTGGGTTGTTTTCTACAGCCAGGATGCTTGGCTTTGGGTTCACTCATGGGAGTTGATTCCCCAGACTGAGATATAAGGTTGGTAAATGACCCGAAGGGACAGCTTGGCTGAAACCCCAGTGGGTCAGGCCACCGTCACGAGAAGAACAGAGGGTATGATAGGGCTGGGAGCCGCCACCAGGCTTGTACGCCTGCCTCTTCCACCTGGGCATTGCAGCGCCTCTGTGCAGGCCAGCTGTTTCCAGCCACAGGTCAGAGGTGGCTGCAAAGCCAGGAAGCCGTAGCCTGCCCGCTAATCTGCAGGCAGCCGCAGGGCTCTTGACCCCAGGCTTGCTGAGTGAGAGGACTGAAGTGTGTTTTCCTGGGTTGACCCCAGGCCCTCCAGATGCAGTGTCCTCTGCTGCCCGGTGCAGTTGATCTTGTCTGCTCTCACTCGCCTTTCTGTCTTCTGCCCCGTGGGTTGCTGCGCCCCAGCGTCCATGAGTGGTTTAATAAATTCATCTCACCCCAAAAGAAGGCTGCTTCTCCCCTGGGGTCCTTCCTGGTGACAGACTCCCACTCTGGCTTGTGCTTGCTGATCTGAGCAAGGCTGGAGGGTGGCCTTTTGCTAGATGACCTTGTCTCCATTTTGCCTCCCCAGTGGTGTCCTGAGCTCCATTGGAAAGATTTTCAAGGAGGAGGGACTGCTGGGATTCTTCGTGTACGTGAGTCTATCCCTGTACCAGCCACACATGGCTCCGCTAACAGGTGTGCCCTCCTCACTACAGAGTGGGCCAGGCTCAGCAGCTGCTGCCCAGCTGTGTTGCACTCCATAGCATGGTGGAGACCAGAGCTGCCCATGTGACCTGGAAGGGTCATAGCTTAGGTGAAAAGGGACATGGAGCGTGGCGTGCCTGAGGGCCTAGGCTCTGTACCCAGCACCACACACACAATCTCATGCTAGGGAGAGGAGGAGCTAGCCAGCCCCTGCCAGGCCTCATCTGGGCTCTGGGGTTGCCAGGGACACAGAACTCGACTTCAGAAAGTTCTGCATAGTCCTTGGCGTCGTTGCCAAAGGTGACTGTCAAGCTACGACTTGGACTAAGGATTGGGTGTTGGCAGTGGGGCTCTGTTCTGACAATTAGTGGACTTTGAATGCTCAGTATGATTTGCTCAGAAGTCCATGTTTCTGACTTCTTATAACAAGTCAGAAAACCTGACCCTGTTGGGCCTATGTTTCCACAGAGCAGCCATTAACAGAGGGACAGAGGCCTGTATCTCTGGGTATATGATCTCCTGAGGGCCACAGACCCGGCACTGTTGGTTTTGAGCCCAGCTTACTTACCACAAAGAAAGATCAGACCATAAAGACTTTTCAGAAAGAATATGTGTCAGGCAGCCAAGGAGGCAGGCTGACAGTGTGGCTTTTGTTTTGCTACTTGAAGGTCTAGGCAGTGGCATACAGTGGTCATGCGCATTGTCGGAGACCAGCTTTGACAAAAATGCCACTTACTAGAGTAGAAGCATGGGGATCAGAAAAGTAAAGAAGATAAAGATGCAAGTGGAAATAATAACACAGAAAC
Organism: Microtus pennsylvanicus; assembly: GCF_037038515.1. Taxonomy (NCBI): domain Eukaryota; kingdom Metazoa; phylum Chordata; class Mammalia; order Rodentia; family Cricetidae; genus Microtus; species Microtus pennsylvanicus. The sequence goes on along the minus strand of NC_134585.1, from coordinate 5,841,532 downwards.
ACAGATAGTACCTGGAGGGAGTTCCAGTGAATGCTGAAATCGTCCGCGTTTAATTTCCAACTGCTTAAAATGCCTGACCCCAAAAGCTAGGAGTAAGATACAAACTGCATTAACGTGATACGAGGAAATGAACAGACCAGTTGTAGGTAACATTTTGTTGCTAGAATAAGACAAGTAACACACCCTCGATCAGTTAAGTGTTGCTCAGCTCTAAATGGCGATGGAGCAAGGTTGAGAAACCCATCCATCCCTGTACTCACACCCTGTGTAAGAGTGTGGCTTCAAGTGCCTGGTCCATCAGATTGTGACACTCCAGCCCTGGGCAGCTCGTGACTGGGGTCCTCGCAGCACATGCTTGTTGTGGGTGGCTTTGGAGAAGGGATGCATATAGGTACAGTCTCTGCACCCACTGGAGAGTGATGCCTCCGCTGAGATGTTTGTTGACTGCCCTCCGAACACTGGTGTGTGACTTAGTTAACTTTCTTGGATTAATTTTTGTGTGTGTTGCTTTTATGTGTGTGCCTGTGAGTTTGTGTGTGCCAGGCGTACACAGGAGCCATGGTGCCAGAGGAAGTCTCAGATCCCTACAACTAAAGTCAAGCCGGGTCCTTTGTAAGAGCAAGAGCCCTCTAAACTGCCTGGCCATCTCTCTGGCACCTCAGCAACTTCGCAGGGAACCTTGTGATCCAGAGAGTGATTTGCCCTGAAGGCCATCTCCACAGGGAAGCTGTCCTTGCAAGCACTTGTGTGGTGCATTGCAAACACTTGCATGGTGCATTGCAAGCACATGCATGACGCATTGTTGGTGGAACATTCCAGGGTGAAGGACAGAGACACTGAGTGGTTCACTGAGAGTTGGTCTGGTGAGTGACCAGGAGAAGCTGCCAGCTGCCAGGCATTCCTTTGTGACCTGTATTTGCCAGGTGTGGCTGCTATCACACTGGGACACCAGGGCTTCTGAGGGAAGCTTATGATACCACTCATCAGTTTGTGACACCTAAGACCTCCATGTGGGAGGAGGACCGCCGCTGTTCCCCCAGGCCTCCCCAAGGCTGGGCCTGGGTGCTGCAGGTGTAAGCTGGATGCAGCCTTCCCAGCTCCTGGGTCTCGACCCTGCTCATCTCTGCTCACCTTGTTTTTTTAGCGGCTTAATCCCTCACCTCCTGGGCGATGTGGTTTTCTTGTGGGGCTGTAACCTGCTGGCCCACTTCATCAATGCCTACCTGGTGGATGACAGCGTGAGTGACACCCCAGGGGGGCTGGGGAACGACCAGAATCCAGGTTCCCAGGTTGGTTGGAACAAGGGCTTGCCTTTCTTTCTGTGTGCTGACGCCCAGGGGCTGGGACAGGCTGGGACTTGGGGATTTTCTTGACCTGGATGAGAGGGGGCCCTGATTGTCCCTGGCGCTGGGGAAATGATACCCTGACCCCTGCCTGAGATAAAGTAAAGGAATTCGGTCTCTGTAGTGTTAGAAGTGGGCCCTGGTTTATCCAAAGCTTTGGCAGATGAGGGCAGCTAGTAGCTACAGTTCTTTAACCTTCAGACATCCTGCTTTAAAACCCACTGTGAGCCGGCCAGTGGTGGCACACGCCTTTAATCCCAACACTCGGGCGGCAGAGGCAGGGGATCTTGGAGTTTGAGGCCAGCCTGATCTATAGAGTGAGTTCCAGGACAGCTAGGGCTATACAGAGAAACCATGTCTCAAAAATCAAACAAAAAAATCTCACTGTGGCCTGGCATGTAATCACAGCACTTGGGAGCAGAGGCAGGAGAATATGTAGTCAAGGCCATCCCAGGCTGCCCCTCCGTGACCATAGTGACCTTTGGTCCTGGCAGCACAGGTGTGCTATCCTGGGCCAGCTGGTGCCCTCTGTGTCAGCCTGCAGACCTCACCTGCAGGGGTCAAGCATCAGAAGGCCTGGGCACTTGATAGTTTGATGGCTTCTGCTCAAGCAAGATAAGGATTAGGGACTCACAACAGGTTAGGGTTCTGACAGCAGGAATGGCCAGACCTGGAAGGATAGGGGAGGGAATCATTTGGTCATTCATGGTCCTGGGGGAGACTGGTGGGTGGATCTTCCCCGCCCGTTCAGTGTCTACAAATTAAAGCAGTTTTGTGGAGATACATCCTCATCTACAGGAATCGCCCTGGAAAAGGGGGTGTGGAGGGTGAGATGAGGCCAGGTGAGGGTACCACAGACCTAAAGTCTGCCCCTAACATCCCTGTGGTAAACACTGCTTCCTTTCTGTCTACAGTTCAGCCAGGCCCTGGCCATCAGGAGCTATACCAAGTTTGTGATGGGGGTAAGTCCTGCTGACTGCCTTCTTAGGCCAGGGTGGGCTGGAGGCAGGTCTCACTGGGCCTGGAGGACCCGGCAAGGGGCATGCTGGCACTGAGGTCTGTCTGTCTTTCAGATTGCAGTAAGCATGCTGACCTACCCCTTCCTGCTTGTTGGAGATCTCATGGCTGTGAACAACTGTGGGTAAGTGTGTACCCTTCCACCTAGCCCCCTGCCAAGGCTGCGGGGATATCCAGATGAGCCCTTGCAGCCCCTCCACCTACACATAATTTCCTGTGGGTTAGCATGGTGTCGGGGTGGGCATAGGGCACAGCGCCTGAGTTCTCTGCCCTCTTTGACGATGTGTCTGAGGACCCCTGTTCTCCCTCCAGGCTGCAGGCTGGACTCCCTCCTTATTCCCCTGTGTTCAAGTCCTGGATCCACTGCTGGAAGTACCTGAGCGTGCAGGTGAGCAGCTGGAAGCGGTGTGTATGGGGAGGTGTTCTTGGCTGCTCTGGAGGAGCTGGCTTGTGAGAGGGTAAAGGAGACACACCTGCTCTACCTGCTCTGAGACATTCACAAGGTCACCTTTCAAAAAGGCCTCAGTACTAAGTAGGTACTAAGTAGTCTCAGCTCTGGCTGAGAGGAGAAAGTCACATGAGGCTGAAGTTCAGGGCCTGGGCAACAGTGAAAACCTGTGAGCAAAGGGCCAGGCGGTGGTGGCACACGCTTTTTAATCCCAGCACTCAGAGACAGAGGCAAGCAGATCTCTGTAAGTTCGAGGCCAGCCTGGTCTAGAAGAGCTAGTTCCAGGACAGGCTCCAAAGCTACACAGAGAAACACTGTCTCGAAAAAATAAATGCTGTACCCTCTTTGGAGTTGGTAGCTAGCAGAGACCAAGAATTCACTCCCCTAGTAAGAAGGGCGTCTGGGATGCCTTCAGCCAAACTCCTTCATGGGCCCTTTCTGGACCTGGGGGATCTTCAAGTTCAGCTGGGTCTGATGGGAGTCTGGCAGGGACAGCCATGGTTTCTGGGGCTCTGTACTGAAGCCTCCTGCTTGGCTATAGCTTTTGGGGGTCAGTGGCCAGGGACCAAGCTCATGACTAGGGGCAGGTGCTTGCCTTTTCTTGGCTTTACTTTGCTACCAGTCAAATGAAGCTCTGGCCTGAGAAGAGCCAAGAGTGCCGAGTGCCCTTTAGGTAGAGAATAGGTGGAATCCCCGGGGTGAGGTGGCTCAGTGGGTAAAGGTGCTTGCTCTGCAAGCCCGACAGCCAGAGTTCATCCCCAGAATCCACCCAAAGGTGGAGGAGAGAGAGCTGACTCCTCAAAGTTGTCCTCTGCCCTGCACACGTGAGCCCTAGTGCATGCACACCTCACCCCCAGCATATGCACACACAATAACCATTTTAAAAAATTAATCTTTTCTCGGAGGGAGAAGCAGAGTAAGAGGCAAAGTTCCCTCCAGCAGCACTAGTTGGGCTGCACCTCTCAGCCTCCCCATGGGGATTCGGAGAGCAGGAGGGTTCCTGCAGGGTTGGGGCTGAGGTTCCTGCTCAGCCATAGGTACTAGAGCCCCCAGGCATAAGGGAACACTTTCGTTTGGAGAGTGAACCCAGTGCCTTGTGCGTGCTAGGCAAGCACTCTACCACTGAGCTAGATCCATTTTCAGCTTCCCTTTTTTTTTTGTTTATTTATTTATTTATTTTTGATTTGGTTTGGTTTTCAAGAGCAGGTTTCTCTGTCTAGCTCTGGCTGTCCTGGAACTCACAGAGATCAGCCTGACTCTGCCTCTCGAGCGTTGGGACTAAAGGTGTGCACCACCACTGCTTATCTCTCATTCCCCCCCTCTTTTTTTTTAATCATAAACTGATTGGCCCATTAGTTCAGGCTTCTTATTAACTCTTATAATTTATATTTTCCCATTATTCTTATCTGTGTTAGCCACATGTCTCAGTACCTTCTTCAGCAGTATAGTCATATCTTGCTCCTTCTGTAGTCGGACAGGAATGCAGAGGAATGGGCTTTCCTCTTCCCTGAATTCTCCTGTTCTCATTTCCCTGCCTATACTTCCTGTCTGGCAACTGGTCTCATCCCCCTTTTACCTTTTTTTTTTTTTCTTTTTTTTGGTTTTTCGAGACAGGGTTTCTCTGTAGCTTTGGAGCCTGTCCTGGAACTAGCTCTTGTAGACCAGGCTGGCCTCCAACTCCCAGAGATCCACCTGCCTCTGCCTCCCGAGTGCTGGGATTAAAGGCGTGTGCCACCACCGCCTGGCCCCCTTTTACTTTTTATTTTTAGACAGGGTTTCACTAAGTTGCTCAGGCTGGCCATGAACTTGCTTTGTGGACCGGACCAACCCTGAATTAGTCTTGCTGGTAAAGGCAGCATCTGTCCCTGCTTTCATGATTGTGTGTTGTCCTTTGCACCCTTTCTTGTGGCTCTGGGCCTCTGAGCCTCTTCTTCTTTTACTCTGAGGATGTACGGCCTCGTTCCCACTGACTGCTCCTTTTCTCCTGCAGGGCCAGCTCTTCCGTGGCTCCAGCCTGCTTTTCCGCCGGGTGTCATCAGGATCATGCTTTGCCCTTGAGTAACCTAAGTCGCCTGACCAAACATTTATGGGGTCTTGGCCTACCCCTGGTGAGGGCCTGGGGGACTCCAGCCCAGTCCGGCTTCATGTCCATATTTGCCATGTGTCTGTCCAGATGTGGGGCTGCTGGAGGTGGTTCACCTGGGACCTGAGGACGCCTGGGGAGCAGAGGTGGGGAAGAATCCCCTCCTGCCCGGAGGTACTTGAATCTATCTTGTACAAGGGCAGAGAAAGGCTGTGGAGGCAAAGGTCATGGGCAAAGGCTTATGGGATCAGGTCCCTCCACCTCCAGCTCAGCTCACCCTGCCACTCAGCCAGAAGCACCCGTTCCTGCTTTGTAAATAGGGCACCGTCATGCCTGGGCCTGTGCTGGGAGGCTAGCGCCGTGTCCGGCCCTTGTCCTCAACACTACTTTTCTGATTGAAGGGCAGTGCCTTCTCCTGATTGGGAAATCATGTGACTGCTAAGACTATCCCTCTCATTCGCTTGTCTGTGACGCTGACACCAAGTGTGAGGGTTCTGTCACCTGTGCAGTGTGTGAATACACACGGGTCACGCAGGCCAATGTCTAGTCCTCCCCTCATGATAGATGACCCCATCTCCTCAAATAAATGTATTGGTGGTGATTTGGACTTTTGTGGGAGCCTCTTTATTCTGTGAGCTTCGCCAGACCCTTGTGCTGATGTCTTAGGTCTCTGGACTGCCAGCGTTTGCCCAGAGGTGTGACATGGCCGAGCCGTCTGTCCTCGGGGTTGAGGCTGAGAGCAGCAGCCGGCACTTGGGCCTTCTGCCAGGGAGGTAGCAGCTGTTCCAGAGAGTCTCACCCAAGCTACCAAGTGGCAGCTTTTGAAGGTGACTGTTTCTAAGCCTTCAGAGCCTTCTGGAACAGCAGCCACATGGTTAGGGCAGAAGGAAATGGCCAGCCAGAGTGTCTGCCTTCCCTCCAGGGGCCTGGCGTGTGAGAGCTGCAGTCTGCTGCTTCTCTTGTCCCCTAAGAGGTAAGGTCTGGGTCCAGGCAGCTTTGGCGATCTGCTCTCCAGTAGTCTAGTGGCAGGGACTCGGGGGCAGGCCTGCTGGGTCCTGTGCTCATGAGCAATGTGAAGCTCTGTGCTCACGAGCAGTGTGAGGCTCTCCTGTGCTCGCTGCTGTACTTGACGTTCCCTCTGCTGGAGAGCCTCACCCCAGACAGCGATGACCGGGGATGCTGCCCACATTGTGCTGTATCTTTAGATCAGTGTCCCGAGGCTGTCAGCCCAGTGCATCCCCACCACATCGATTGACCACAATGCTGGGGTGACTCTTCCTCTAGATCCTGTCTTTGCACTGGTCCTTCCAGTGACCCCCAGATTTAGGGACACTTGTGTTTCAAAGTTGAGCTGAGCTGTTCCCTTGCCATGACCTCCCAGAGGTTTCTAAGAAGCTGCCCAGCCTAACAAGTAAGGCTTTGGTGGCCTGACCATTCGGCACAGGAGGCCCTGCTGTTCCCAGATACTATCCTGGGAGCTGGAGCGGGGGTCCTTATCGGTTAGGAGGTCTGGTGGCCTTAAGTATGGCATAGGGCAGGAGCTGAGCTGCCAGTGGGGGGACAGATGACTCTAGTGGAGGTGTCCTGCAGGGAACCAGTGGCCTCCTTCCTGGGTAACCTTATTCTTAGGGAAAGTTGGAAGGACCTGCAGCAGGCCTTCTGAGACTTCCTCTTAAGGAGGCAGTGGTAGCCTGAGCTGTCCCCTCAGCAGCCCATGTCATTGCCAGCCCTAAGAAGCCTGGAAGCTGTGGCTTACAGTACGAAAGACTTTCTCAGGTCATCAAGGCCTCTGGGTGTCAGGCCTCTCGATCTTCTGTCCCCCTCCCAGCCTGAGCTCTAGAAGCCTCCCTCATCCTGTACCCCTGATCTTTGACAGATCTGCAGGCCGCCAGTAGATGCTGGACAAGTCAGGAAGAGCCACAGGGAAACTGGGATAGGCTTGGGCCTCTGTTTGGTCCAGAGGATCCCACCCCTGACCACTCAGGCCTAACACTAGCTCAAAAGAAGGCCCTTCAAGGAATGCAGCCGCTGTAACACCTGTAGATCAGCCAGATGTTAAAGTCATTTACTCTGACCACATAACCATCTCAATAGACACAGAGAAGGAAGGCCTTTGAAAAAAGTCAACACTCTCACAAGAAAATACTCTAGTAGACAAGGACTAAGATAGCATCCATGCAAAATTCTCACAGCTGGGGCTGGGGAGATGGGTCAGTCCGTAAGGTACCTGCTGCACGAGCGTGAGAGCCCAAGTGTGATCCCTAGCACCCCCACAAAAGCTGGGTACGGCGATGCAGGTCTGTAACCCTAGCACTGGGGGCAGGGTGAATGGGGAGTGGAGACAGATCCCTGAAGCGCATTGGCTAACTATCCTATCCAAATTGAGCTCCAGCATCCCTGAGGGATACCAGTCATCTCACAGAAAACAAGGTGGCGGCTCCTTAGAGTGACACCCAAGATGGATCTCGGCTACCCGTGCATATGCACATGTGAGTGTAACACACAAACCCGTACACACTGCAGCTTTGTAGTGAAGAAAGCATTCATGCTGCAGAAGAGGGGGTCCTCTGACCTTGAGCACATTGGCATGAGCCTCTCCCCCTCTCAACAGAAAGAGAAGGAACAGGAAATGTACGTACAGATAGAAAACAGAGGAGCAGTTGCTTCGTGCTAAGGGGGTTGTGTGGGAGTGGGGACTGGTGTAAGGTGTGTCTTGGGTAACGAAAATGTTGGTATTATAGTTACATAGTCCTATAATACACTAAACCTATCAGGTTGGGATTGACCAGTTGGCTCAGTGGGTAAAAGGGACCTGCTGCCAAGCCTGACACCTCGAGTTTGATCCCCAGAACTCAGAACTATTCCTGCGGGTTGTCCTCTGACCTCCCCATGCATATCACTGTGCTGGCCCCACCCTGACAGACACTAAATAAACCTTCAAAACATTGAGTTGTGTGCCAAATATGGTGGTGCATGCTTTTCATCCCAGCACTCAGGAGGCAGAAGCAGGTGAATCTCTCAGTTTGAGTCCAGCCTGGCCTACATACAGAGCTCCAGGACAGCCAGGGCTACATAAAGACCCTGTCTCAAAAACAAAACAAAAAAATAAAAAAAAAACAAAAAACTACCCCAATAAAGATGTTGGGGTAGGAAAATGTGTGGAAGTTGGAGGGTGACTTGTAGGAGTCTGTTTTCTACCATGTGGGTCCAGGGGATTGAACTCAGGTCATTGGCTTGACAGCAAGCACCTTTACCCATGAGCCATCTCACTGGCCCCAAGTCGTATAGTTTAACTAGATGCCTTCTATGTCTACCAGGGCCAGTACTCGTTTTCTGGCCCACTCTATTCCGATCCCCAGAGAGGTTTCTAGGCCCGGGGACCCTGTCTTGGGGCTCCTCCAAGCACCTGAAACCTGTGTCCAGGACAGGCCCGGAGCATCAGCACCCTTGTGGAAATTTCCTGAAGCCACCTGAGTAAGTCCCACTGAGACTGAGGTTAGGAGAGCCAGCACCCACTGAGACTGAGGTTAGGGGAGCCAGCACCCACTGAGACAGGTTAGGGGAGCTAGCACCCACTGTGACTGAGGTTAGGGGAGCCAGCACCCACTGAGACTGAGGTTAGGGGAGCCTTCTCTCTGCTCTCTCTTCCCTGCCAGGCCACTTGTGTCTTGGGTGGAGCAGAAGGTACAGGAAGGAAAGGGGGGGCTCAGAGTGAGGGAGAAGGGAGAGAAAAGGCCGAAGTTGCTTAGGTGGGGCAGAAGCAGCTGCCCACAGTGCTCCATCTCACACAGCAGAGACTTGGCTCTCAGACAGGCTTTATTCAGGAGTCAAGGCCACCTGGGTTCCCTGGCTCCCTGTCTTCCCACCCACAGAACCCCACTTGGGTGAGGCTTGTTCTTCACCTGCCCCTCATGGTCTGCTGTCCCAGCCATATGGACACTCAGAGATTGGGAGCAGAGCACCCCTCTTCCACCCTGTGGGTCAGGCAGGTATCCTCAGAATCATGTCCTCTGTAAGGGGCAGGAAGGGCCCTTGTGTGCAATTCCTGGTGAGCTGGACCCCACAGCTTTTCCTTTCCAGAGGGCCTTGTTTGAGGGCTGGGGACAGGATGGAGGACACGGCAGTCCCGGCTACCTCTTCTCCCTGGGAAGGAGTAGGGACTTCTGCAGACACTCCTGGACTCAAACGGCTCAAGAAAGAGCCCAAGGGACGAGAAGGGGCCAAACAGTTCCTGAGGAGGCTATGATCCTCTGTCCTTAGGCACATGTGGCCCCTAGAATCCTGCTGAAGGCAGCACCCCACCCCCACCCCCGTGGAAGAAGCACTTCTGGGGGGTACTGGGCTGGCACTGCTCAGTAGAGGGGAGGGAGGGTGGCAGAGAGAAGGACCTGCTCCAGAAGCTCTGGCTTCTAACTTGGAGACAGAATTCAGAACAGGCATGAGGCCAGTCTCACCAGGCCTTGCCTCTGAGTGTCCCCTTCAGAATATTCCACTCAACAGCAAAGGAGGCAGCAGCAGTCCCAGGAAAGGGCCCTGAACGTGACCAGAATTCAAATCCAAGCCGGCATCTGCAGAAAAGAAGGGGCTGTGGCTCGATTTGAAAAGAGCCTGACTCCATACACAGTGCAGGCAGCAGGCAGAGGAAGCATCTTCCAGATCACGCATGCTTTGCCATGCCCCAGCTGCTGGTACCAGCACAGGACACCAGCCAGGAAGGGAAGGAGGGGCTGCGGGCCTTACCTGTCAAGGGTGACTGCAGGGCCAAGGTGCGCCCACCTGTGGCATTAGCCTCAGCAGAGACACTGGGGAAGTTGGGCAGGGAGGTGGAGGCAGGGGGCCCCGAGTGGTCCAGTGAGGCCTGCGGCCCACCATGCTCCTGGGCTGGAAGAACTGGGACCACCACCTCACTGGAAACAGGCAGCTCGGCCTCTGCCTCAGGCAACCGGGCCTCTACTTCAGGCAACCGGGCCTCTGCTTCAGGCAACCGGGCCTCTGCTTCAGGCAACCGGGCCTCTGCTTCAGGCAATTCAGCCCCTGCTTCAGGCAACTGGACCTCTGCCTCAGGCAATTCAGCCTCTGCCTCTGGCAATTCAGCCTCTGCCTCAGGCAACTCTGCCTCTGCTTCAAGCAACTCAGCCTCTGCCTCAGCCTCCTCCTGGGCCAGGGGTAGGGACTCTCCTGTCTGTGTCAGGGATATCTCAGGGTACAGAGATTTCTCTGGGCTCAAGGAGGTTGCGCTCGACTTATTGCCTTCTTTGTCCGTAGATTTGGGGACAGGGATATGCGCTGATGTGAGGAAATTAACTGGCCCCTCATCCATTGAGGGCTGGGTGTGCGTAGTGGAAACGTAGGGGACCTCGGTCGGGAAAGATTGAGCCTCTGTTGCCCTGGAGGAAGGGCCTTCCGTTGCTAAGGAAGATGGGGCTTTTGTTTCTACTGCAGGTGAGGACTCGGTTGCCAGGGTGTCCGAGACCTTTGTTACCGAGGAGAAACGTAGAGTCTCAGAGGTTGCTAGGGACGAAGTACCGGTTTCCCTGGAGCTTGGGGCTTCAGTTGCCCGGGTGATGGAAGGGACCTCAGTCACCCGTGGAGGAGAATCCTGCTCCTCTTTCGGGTTTCTTGTGGGCTCTGTTTGGCAAGGCTAAGCATTAGTGTTGCAAACGGGACCCCACCCGGCCGCGCAATGTTCCACCGGGACGCGCAAGCCACACTCCTCTGCAGCGGGTGTGCCCCTCTGGTAATGTAAATTCTCGTCACTGACAGGACTCCTCCACCCACCATTTTCTCCAAGCTTCCCTTAGGGACTGAATTGGAGGCACCGCCTATTTGATCACAGACCCCGCCCACCAGCCCAAACCTTCCCGCTCAGCCACGCCCCCTGGCATGGCACTCCAGGGCCTCCAGTTCTCAACCCTCTGTAGGGACCGAAGGATGGAATATGTCACTTGGGGCGCCAAAGTGGCGATACAGGAAGGGCAGAAAGTCGCAGAGGGTCCCCGCCTTCGCATCTGTAGCCCCATCAACCTGCTTCTCAAGTTGGGAGTCCTGAGACTCGAGGCCACCCAGACAGCGTCGCATTCTCCCAACCCCTTCTCAGCTCTGGCCTGTCACTCACCACAGAGAGAGTTCTCGCAGTTGTAGCCAACGGGGCACTGGGAGCAAGGAGTCCCTTCCTGGTAGGGCTTGCGCCCCTTCACGTTCCCCCTGAAGGAGAAGGCATTGCTGCAGGGGAAGGTCCGCTCCTTCTTACCCATCCCCCCTGATCCCCAGAGGCACAACAGGTTAGGAGCCCACGGGGCTGCTAACTCCCACAAGTTGCTTGCTGGGGACCACAGGCTCCTTGGCATCCTCTGACTAACTAAATTAGATCTGCCATCGGAGGGACATCACAGCTTCCAGGAAGGATAGGGCCAGCCCACAGCGTCCTTGAGCTGTATCCAGGTCTGTTCTCTCCCAAACCGCTGGCCTCACGGGCACTTACGGGGGCTCATAGTTGCACACCAGCAAATGGATGTTGGCTTCCTCCACTCCGTGGAGCGACTCACAGAAGTGGGAACCACAGCCAATCCTCTCCGTCTTGCTCCAGACTACCTACAGGAGGGCAAACCCAGCAGGTTAGCTCTGGGCAGACAGTCCCTGCCACGTGTAGCTCTACTCCAGCTTTCCGTGGGTGGCTTGAAGACACTCTTTAGCCTTGGCCTTCCGAGTCAGCTAGAGGTTGGAGGTCATAGCGGCTACCCTCTCCTGTCAAACAAAGTCACCAGGCCTCTGATACACCCTGTCCACTTTTCCTGTGGCCTCTTTCCAGAGGTTCTTAGGATGTTGTTTGTTTTGTTTTTTGGGATTTCTTTTGGGTGGGGTTTCTCTGTGTAGTCCTGGCTATCCAGGAACTTGCTTTGTAGACCAGGTTGACTGAGAGAAAACTCAAGAGATCTGCCTGCCTCTGCCCCCTGAGTACTGGAATCAAGGCATGCACCACCACACCCAGCTCTGTCCTTTTAAACAAGAGATACACTCAAAGAAGAGATGGTGGAGAGTCACAGCCACAAGGGAAGACCAAGGAAGGGCTGCTCTGAACTGAAACCTTCCTCATCCCAACTCTCTCCTCCGCCAGGGTCCCTCTCACTCACTTTGTCTGCCTCTTTGGGGGAACGGGCTGGCTACTAGAACAATTTCTTCTTATATACAAAAACAGCGTTAATCCCGGCTCTGGAGACAGACACAGGCAGATCTCCGTGGGAGTTCAGGCCACCTTGGTTACCTAATGAGACCTGTCTCAACAACAAAACAAAAATGTGTGTCCTGCCAGGGGTGTGAGAACACCGGGCTCTCGTCCATTTCCAGGCTCACCTTGTCTGAGGGTGGGAGGTGGGGAGGGGCCCTGCTTGTGCTATCTACTACTCCTCGGGTTCCTGTTTGGGCAGAGATGGCTCCTGGCTTCGAGTAGAACCAGAGAGAGCTTGGTCAGTCTGGCGGCACTGTGTCTGCCGGGTGAGGTGAGTTGCAGGGTCCCAGGAGAGAGGGTGCTTCCCATCTTGGGTGGGTGCTTCTGAGTATTTCCTTAAGATTAGGGCTAAAAATATCATCTCCAAAGGGCACTGAAAATGGGGAGGGAGGGATGGGGGTGGGATTCTTTTTCTGGTGTAGTCATTTGTACAATAAGCATTGGGAAGAGAAAACAATTCCTTTAATTCTAATCCTAAGTGGTTTTGCTGGTGTTTTTGTGTGTGTATGTGTTTTTGTTTTGTTTTTGAGACAGGGTTTCTCTGTAGCTTTGGAGCCTGTCCTCCTGGCACTAGCTCTTGTAGACCAGGCTAGCCTCAAACTCAGAGATCTGCCTGTCTCTGCTTCCTGACTGCTGGGATTAAAGGCGTGTGCCACCACCCAGCTCTAATCCTAAATGTTTTTAAAATTTTTCTTTTTCTTTTTTTTTTGTAAATGGGGTAGAGGGGATCCAGCTCGGTCAGGCTTGGTGGCAACTCCCTTACCCACTACTCTCATCTACCCTTTTACAGAGTTTTTTTTCTAAAGCAAAAATTAAATGGGTTCGTCTATCTGCTTTATCAGTTAGGCAGATTTGAAACAGCAAATTAGACGTGAAAAACGCCAAGAGTGCTGGGCGGTGGTGGTGCACGCCTTGAATGCCAGCACTCGGGAGGAGGCAGAGGCAGGCAGATCTCTGTGAGTTCGAGGACAGCCAAGGCTACACTGAGAAACCCTGTCTCAAAAAAATCAAAAAAAGAAAAAGAGGGAAAGAAGGAGGGAAGGAGACCGAGACCCAAGAGCAACAAGTGGCAGGAAAGGGGTAAGTGGGGCGTGTGCCGCTGCTGCGAATGCTTTGGACCTCTCAGGGTCCACTGTCACCCAGGACAATCATTGCATTCAGGAGCCCGGCGCTGTGACACCAGGCTGAAGAGGTTGACCTAGGTTGTCAAAAGATGAGCCTTTAGGAAGAGATGAAAACGATGGGGGCAGTCTGAGTGGCCTCTGCGCGCTATCTGCTGTGCACATCGTTTTCGGAGGCTCTGGGGAGAGTACCATTCTAAAGCCAGGCTGCTCCCACTGGAGCCAAAAAGCTACGAACCGCCCCACCTGGCCCAGCACGAGGCTCCACCCAACACCCGCAGATCCTGCCCGCCCCGTCCCGGACCAAGTGGCTCCACCCAACACTAAGAGGCCTCAGCGCACCCCACCCCGGCCCAACGTGCACCTCGAGGTCGAGACCAAACTCACGCACGCACGTGGCACATCACATCACTTGGAGCCCTCCCTCTACTTCACGAGGTCCAGACCCTCTCCACACAAGTGACCCCATACACCTGGAGGCCCCGGTCCGCCCCGCCCATCTTGTTGGCGGCCGTACCCGACACCAAGAGACGCCCCCATCACGTGGCTGATCCAACAAACAGAGGCCTGCCCCGCACCTGGAGGCCTCAGCCCTCACCCCCACCCACACCTGAGCTCAGCACGCGAGGCCGTTTGCCCTTCCTCCGCCCCACCCCCGCCCTCCTGGACCTACTACCTGAGTGTAGTGGCCGCACATCTGGCCCGGATCGCAGGTGGCTGTGCTGAGATTGTAGTGCTCGCGCTCCTCAAACCAGTTCCCCACGGCCAGCGGCACGTCCATGCCCTCATCGGTGATGGCGAACAAGTTCTCCCCGCGCCGCCCGCGCTCCTTGTTGTGTCCCCACACGCATTTCTGCGCATAGGCCTTGGCGAAGGCGGCTAGGTCGTCGTCCCACCTCTGCAGGGCAGCCAGGGAGGCAGAAGAGGGAGGTGAGGGTGGTCAGAGTAGGCTGGGGTGTCCTGGGACCTCAGTAGGCCAGAGACAGGGCTTGTCTCACCACCTCTTAGCAAGGTGACTCCCGACCTTTCTCAGAAATCTGATCCCCGTGGGTTTCAGTGGGATCGGGAGAGAGCCCCACCTCAGGCCTCTCTTACCCCTCACAAGGCGAGATGGGGGACTGAGGCCCAGTGTGATCTTACTTGGAGTGTTCCGTGTAGCTGGGGAGGGGGTGGAGACTCTCGGAACGTGTCCAGTGATATGCTGGAGGACTGATGGTTTGTTCTGGTCCACGCATCTAACATAGGGCCCACCCCACTGCCTAGGCCCTTCCCAGCAGGCACTCTTCCTAAGAGCTCAACTCCCTTCATCGGGTCCCTCCTCCGGATGAAATTGTGTCTGTGTGGCACACAGAAGGTCCCTCACTTCCAGTCGTCAGAGCCTTGCTTAACCGCAGGTCAATGCTCTCCATGGGCATCTCGGGTGAGACGCTGGGTAAAGAGCAGTTTTGCTTAGAGCCGCTCCAAAGTTCTGTCCCCGGCTAGGAGAAAATGCAGCCAGTGTGGGAGGTGAAGGATTGGGGCATCTGACCCCAAGGACTGAGGCAGAAGGTCTGGATCCTATTAAATTCTGTTCTTGGCCTTTCCTGGAAACGGATGCTTTGGGGGGCACCATTCCAGCTTTCAGAGCCCGACAGCCAAAAAAGCAGCAAGAGCGTGGTGACAACGAGACCGTACCCACTTCCCACCCAGTCAGTGCTTTTCAGAGCAGCCGCCTGTAGCCCTCACGGGAGCCTGAACCCGGACAGAACCACCGCTGTGCCTTAGTGACCCCTTTCTCTCCGGTCAATTTTAAAATTTTGTACATACTATTAGGTGTGTGTCTGTCGTGAGGCTAGCGCACACCCAACAGTTCCTGCACGACCTTCAGAGTCCATTGCTTGTCACTCTAGGGAGGGGACTCAGGCTTGCTCAGGCAAGCGCTTTTACCTGAAGGACACCTGGCTGCCCCTGCTCTAGCCATTGGTTTCAAATCACAGGACTGGGTAGTCCCATGGACTCTGGCAACAGTGGGGGTGGAAGCTGCGGTCAGGGACTCTAGGATGATCTGCAGGGCTCCAGGAGAGACAGGCCCCTTCCAGGGCTGACAGTACCCTGCTCTCCGTCCGTCACCGTGCTGGGGATTGTGGGTACTTCATAGATAGCTGTCAGTTCTTCCTGACAGAGGGAAGCCACCGTGGGTTTCTCAGCCTGTGGCATTGCAAGAACCATGATCCTCTGTCCTGGAAGTAGGTCTGTCCACCCTGTCATTCAGTAGTCCTGGGCACTGGGCCAGGCTAAAGCAACAGTAAGAACCAAGAAACCCGACTTCACGTAGTCATAAGTCACTTGGAGAACATAACCGCTGTGGTCAGTGGCACAGGCAACTCAGTATTGTGGGGCATGGGAAGGCTGTGTAGCCAGGCTGAGGGTGAAGAAAGAGATGGGGCTAAATGACAAGGTGCTAGCCAGGTGGGGGGCACCCTGAGCAAGGTGCACACTGGCAGCAGGGGTGTGCAGTGTCTATGGCGACTCTGGACCTCAGAGTCCAGGTAACTGATAACTAGTATCCCGGCTTCAGATTTGTCTGCGGTCCCTGGTTGCCAAGGACAACAGAGTTGAGATGGCTATGGTGCTGTAAGCACGTCTCACACTTCTGTGTGACCTGCAGGGCGGGGACTGCCATACCTAACCGTCCAGCAGGAAAAAGCTCCCTTAGAGTCACCAAGCCACAGAGGACAAGCTGAGGCTATCACCTAAACATGGGGACCCCAGCTTTGCTGCTGTACTTCCCTGGTGACTTGGCTCTTGGCTCAGGGGTTCCAGGTCACCAGAGGGTGTCTGGGGGTGGGGTGGGGTGGGGTGCAGGACCAGTCAGACCTCTGCAAGAACAGAAAGGGATCTCACTTTATCAGTTGAAACCAGAGCAGACATCCTGTCCCAACCCTGTCATCTGATAGCATCCCTCCTGCCAGATTGGCCGCTGCCACCATCCCTCTGACTCCTGTTGTCTGTGCCCTTCTCGCTGCCGTGAAGACAGTTTGTATTTGTGCTACATGTGTGCTTTAGACTTCACTGCATGCAGGATTACATGTGTGAGATTCAGCCCACGTATGTGAATGTGCTTAAGACCTCATTTCACAGACGAGAAGCTGAGGGCCCACATGGTGACAGAAGGGGCCCTAAACCACAGTCTGGGTGCTAGAGACAGCACCTGTGGCCCTTCTCAGGCCTGCTCTCCCCTCCCCAGAGCTTCCCAGGTTCATCCAGGCTCCTCTCCTGGGGGATTGTCAGGCCATTCACAAAGAGCTTCCCCTCAGGTCAGCACATCTTGGGAAGAGTTGAGGAGGAGGCCATCGGTGTGGGGAGCCAGGGTTGAAGCCTGAGTGCCAGTCCCTCAAGCCTCAGTTTCCCCATCTAGATAATGGAGCTGCATATGAGGACCAGCATTATACAGCGTTAGGAACTCTGCCGCTGGCCAGAGGAAGGGGTCTGAGAGCATCCCCACGAGGAGTGGGGTGAGGCAAAGGGTTGCGCCCAGCACCCCTCCAATCCCAGGAGGCGGGGCCCTCAGTCACACTCACCATCTGCAGCATGTCTGAGGCTGGGGGGGACACCTGGGCACGGTAGAAGTTGTGAAGCTCCACCATGGTTTGCTTCTCATCCTCCGTGAGGGCTGAGGTGGGGCCAGCAGCAGTCAGCAGCAGCAGCAGTGGGGACAGGGCTGTCGCCCAGAGGCTGCAGGAGCTATGCATGGTGGCCAGCCCTCTTAGTCTCTCCCGATCAGGGGTCTGGCGGCTGGACTTAAAAGTTCTTCCCACACAAGCACCACCCTGGCTAGGGTGGGGCGGCGGGGGCTGTGTCTGGACGCCCAGCCCGGCTCACACAATGTCTCCAGGAGGGCTGGGTGCCTTGGGTCTGGACCAGAGTTGAGTCCACTCCCCTGGAGTCCTTGGCAACAGTCTCCTTTCTCTCGGTACCGGGGCTCAGGCCAGGGGCTGTGAGCCCCATGGACCCTCCAGAGGTGTGGGCAGATCCTCAGGGGGCCATTCCAGAAACGGCTCACACCCACAAATGCTGAGGACAGGACAAGGAAGGAGTCTTATAGATCTGCTTCCCCCAGCCCCACCCTAGGATTGGGTTGGGGAAGTTGCCAGTGCCACTGAGAGAGCAAGGGAGGACGAGAGGATGTGCCCAGCTGCCTGGTCCCTAGGCCCTGGCCACGGAGATGCATGTGGTAGAACTGAGTTGTGACAGCCACATTAAGTGACCACCTCAGGTCCTCTGCAAGAGCATCAGGCACTCCCCAGTGCTGAACCTTCTCTAGAGTCCCAACACCGCCTTTTAAATGAGACTAGGAATAGCCACAGAGACAAGGAACAAGTGGAGGTGGGGGGTTGGCAGTCTCTCATTCCTCAGATGAGGTTTTCATTATGTAGCCCAGGCTAGCTACTCTCCAGTTGCTCTCCTTCTGCAATCGCAGGTGTCCCCCTTTCCATTTTTTAAAAAGATCTTCTCTGAGACATGACATGTGGAGTTGAGGTTCCTGACCAGTACAGACTTGTGAACGCTTAAGTGTAAAGACTTAAGAACGAGCCAGGCAGCAGCAGTGCACACCTTTAATCTCAGCACGAAGAGGTAGGCGGATCTCTGTGAGTTCGAGACCAGCCTGGTCTACAGAGCTAGTTCCAGGACAGGCTCCAAACCACAGAGAAACCCTGTCTCGAAAAACCAAAACCAAAAAAATAATAACTAGAATTTAAACAGACACATATAGAAGGGGTAGCAGAAGTGGGGGGTCGGTCCAGAGAGGTCTACTCCAAAAGTGGTCTAAAGTAAACTGCCTGAAGGAAATGATGGCCCACAGGCCTCGCGCTCTGCTGTGTGGCCTTGCTCTTGCCTCAGCTGTCTACACTGAGCTAGATCCTCACCTGCTCTTCCCTGTGCCTCTCCAGCCGCGGCCAGCGCTTCTGTCAGCCTGCTGCAGACTCAACGGTGACAGCGCTTACTTGTTTGAATCCCATGGCCCTTCGGGTTCTTTCTCCCAGAAGCGGTTCTAGCACCCTCTCCACATGGCCACCTGGAGATGGTGCCACGGAGGGTGGATCCTTGGGCAAGGGAGCCACCATAGGAGGGGACGTCTGGCTCCCGTGGACCACAAGCCTTTTCTGGAACCCTTAGCATTCACACCTAGGAATACTCGCTTCCTGGTGTAACATCTGCTTCCTCTCAGAGATAAGGAAAGAACCCAGGCTTTTCCACTGGGGGAATTCCCAAAGCAGGCTGGATAGTCACATATAAATCTGAGCTAAGACGACACACAGACCAGGGCTGGGTGGAGCTCAGTGTCAGGGCACATGGGTTTGGTCCCCAGCACTGCAGACCACCACGAAACCAGGCAGAGGAATTTAATTAAAAAGAAAATGGTTAAAATGGCTGAACTCATTTCAGACCAGGAGCAGTGGGTTGAGACTTGACTCAGTAAGCACCTGTCTGGGCTAAGACAAATTACTGACGCAGGACTGTTGTCCCAGGGCTCACGGGACAGATGGGACAAAATGATAAACTACCTTCTTCGAGAAACATGAGGCTGGGCCTGAGCCTGCGGTCAAGCGTGAGGAGGGAGGGGCACAGTCAGGACATAGCAGGGATAGGGAGTGTGTATGACTGGCAGGGGGCCAGCCTGTGCAGGTGTTTGTGACTAGCCAGGCTCAGAGCTACTGACAGCTGGCACTGGGGACCAGGGAAGAGTGTGAAGACAAAGAAGCAGCTGAAGGAAAGGTTAGCTGTCCACAAGCAGCCCTTCCTCCAGTCCGGTCTCACGTAGCCCAGGGTGATCTCAAACTCCTGATCCTCCTGCCTCCAAATTCTGGAATTCCGAGTGAGCACCACCACTCCGAGCAAGTGTCTCCTTATCTTAGAGGTGGTCTTCCTCACACGGCACCTAGTACACAGGGACCCAAAACTCCAGAGAAATAAAAGAGTTCTGATGATAGCAGAGGTACCTGTTAGGGGATGGTATCTTCAGCTGGGTGATGTTTGTTTACGCTGCATTTGTTTAACTCTGTGAAGCTGTGTTACTGTGCCTGACTAGAACACCTGACGGTCTAATAAAGAGATGAACGGTCAATAGCGAGGCAGGAGCAAGGATAGGCAGGGCTGACAGGCAGAGAGGATAAATAGGAGGAAAACCAAGAAGGAGAAGCAAGAGAACAAGGAGAGGAGGACCTCGGGGGTCAGGCAGGGAAAATGTTCACTCCAGTGTAGGGGGAGTGAAGAACAGAGAAAAGTGGAGATTCTCGTTGTTGAGCCGAGACTGCCTGGTTATAGAAGAGCAGAGATGGCAAGCGGCGAGTCCTCAGTGGGCCGTGGAAGAGAGTTCTTTTAAAATATGATAAAGAGTCTGGAGAGATGGCCCAGTGGTTAAGAGCACTGGCTGATCTTGCAAGGATCCAAGTTCAATTCCCCAGCACCCAAATGGCAGCTCATTACCGCCTATAACTTTAGACCCAGGGATCTAATGCCCTCATCTGAATTCTGTAGGCACCAGAAACTCTTGTGGTACACATATATGCACACTGGCAGAACACTCATGCCCATAAAACAGTAAGTCTAACAGTCTAAAAGATAAAAACCTGTGTACTGAATGGAGGATATACCATAGTCCACAGAAGCAAGAGATCCAGCCTGGGCTACCACAAGAAGCAGCAGTCCTTTCAAAGAGAGGGTGTGGGGGGCTGGGGTGTAACTCAGTACACTCTGTGCTTAGCATATTCTAACTTAAGGATCAAAAATTAAAAATCAATAAGGAAAGAAGGAAGATAGTGTACAGAAAGTGGGTTGAGAGGAAGGAGAGAGAAAAGGGAGGGAGGGACTGAGAGACGGGAATGAGGGAGGGACTGAGAGACGGGAACGAGGGGGGGAGAGACTGGTGGCCCCAACATCTAAGAGACAAAAACAAAGGAAAAGGGCAGCAGTAACTGGAAACAGACACTCCCAGCAGCCCTTGAGCCACAGAAGAATGAAATGACCTGACTTCTAGAAAGTGCGGGCTCAAGGATGAAAGGGCAAAACAAAATGAAAAGATCACCCTGAGGGAGACTTCACAGACTGGAGCGGACACACAGCAAGAAATCAACAGATACAGCCTGGAAAACTGTTTGCTTTTTTGGGGGGCGGGGGCGGGGGTGGGAGGGGGGGGACACGGGCACACATTGTTTTTCTGTGTAGCCCTGGCTGTCCTGGAATCCACTTTGTAGACCAGGCTGACCTCCAACTCAGAAGTTCACCAACTTCTGTGTCCCAGAGTGCCAGGATTAAAGGTGTGCATCACAACCACCTGGCAAGGGAAACACTTTAAATAGAAGGCTTGAGATAGTCACAGTAAATGAAAAGTTTTGTTTGTTTTATTTTCATTTATTTATTTATTTTATTTTTGAGGCAGGGTTTCTCTGTGTTGCTTTGGAGCCAGTCCTGGAACTAGCTCTTGTAGACCAGGCTGGCTTCGAACTCACAGAGATCCGCCTGCCTCTGCCTCCCAAATGTTGGGATTAAAGGCATGTGCCACCACTGCCCGGCTTTTTTTTTTTAAGGCCAGCATTATAATCAAGAGAATGAGTATAGATAGACTTAAAAGCAAAAGTCCTTACACAGCTAAAGTAAGGATTCATAGCAGGGTGGTGGTGACACATGCCTTTAATCCCAGAACTCAGAAAGCAATGGTAGGTGGAGCTCTGAGTTCGAGACCAGCCTGATCTACAGAGTGAATTCTAGTACAGCCAGGCTACACAGAGAAACCCTGTCTTAAAACAAACAAACAAACAAAAAAGAAACCCTGTCTTGAAAAAAATGAAAAACAAAAATTAAAAAAGTAAGGATTTCATAAACAAACCAAACAAGGCATACAAGATGGCTTAGCAGTTAACAATTGCTGCTCTTGCAGAGGACCCAAGTTAGGCTTCCAGGATCCACATCTGGCAGCCCACAACCAACTGCTAACTCCTGCTCCATGGAATCCAATGTCTTCTTCTGGCCATTGAGGGCAGATATCCATGAATACATTCAGCATATACATTCAGACACATAAAAAATATATATTTAAAAATATATATTACAGAATGGGTTCTGAGAGACAGGTCCTGACTAAGAGCATTGGCTGCTCATCCAGAGACCCAAGTTTGATTCCCAGCACCCACATAAAGGCTCACAACTGTCTGAACTATGATCCCAAGGGATTCAACGGCCTTTTTTGGCCTCTACAGAAACACCCATACACCTAGGAATTAGTAATTAAAATAATGTGTGATTTGACAAAAAAAGCCATTATTCTGAGAGGAAAATGACGCTTGGTGAAGTGTCTGCCTTGAGCACAGCGTCCAGAGTCTCATCAGGAGCCTAAAGAACGCATCACGCTGGAGGAATGTGCAGTCGTAAAACCTAGCTTGAACGGAGCTAAAAAGGACGTACTAATATTCCAAATGTTATCATGGGATGGGAGTCATAACCTGTAGTTACACTAGTCTTAGGGTGTCGTGGAGCACTCTTCTGGCACATGTGAGGCATGGGTTTGGCCCCCAGCATCACAACCAATCTCTCTAATTTAAAAAAATATTTTTTTCATATAAATATATATATATTATTCTTTAGATTATTTTTTGTGGGGGGGTTGTCTGCATGTATGTCTGTGTACCATGCACATGCCTTGTGCCCATGAGGCCAGAACTGGAGTTACAGTTCCGAGAGTCCATGTGGGTACCCGGAGTTGAACTTGGGCCAGCCGGTGCTCTTAACCAGAGTCCTCTCTTCAGCCCTCTTTCTTATTTTTACTTTTGTTTCCCACTTATTTTTATTTGAGACACTCACATATTCTAGACCGGCTGCGGCCAAGGATGATCCTGAACTTCTGGTCTTCCTGCCTCCACCCCGAGTGCTGGGGTTCCCTGTGTGCACTGTTTTTACAGGGCTGGGACAGAATCCAGGTCTCTGTGTGAGCTGGGTGTCTTAGGATCTCTGCTGCTGTGACAAACACCATGGCCCAAGCTGCTGGGGAGGAAAGGGTTTCCCTCAGCTCACAGCTGTAGCCCATCACCAAGGGAAGTCAGCAGGAACTCAAGGCAGGAGCTCGTGCAGAGGCCATGGAGGGGTGCTGCTTACTGGCTTGCTTTCATGACTTGCTCAGTCTGCTTTCTTTCTTTTCTGTTTTTCTGAGACAGGGTTTCTCTGTATAACAGTCCTGGCTGTCCTGGAACTCACTTTGTAGACCAGGCTGGTCTCGAACTCTCAGAGATCCACCTATCCCTGCCTCCCAAGTGCTGGGATCAAAGGCGTGCACCACCACTGCCCAGTCCCAGGCTGCTTCCTCATAGCATCTAGGACCACCTGCCCAGGGGAAGCAACCCCCACAGTGAGCTGGACCCCCTCCCACCAATCTTCATTCAAGAAAATGTCCCCTAGGCTTGCCTACAGGTCAACCTGGTGGAGAAAATTTCCTCAATTGATTTTCCCCCTTCCTAAACGATCTTGCTTGTCGTTAAGCTGACTTAAAGCTAGCTAGCACAGTAGTCAAGGCCTACATCTCCTGTCCCTTAAAATAACTGTATGCACGAGCATGCATCTGGATCCAATGCTACAGCTTCCATAGAACCCAGCCAGAACTTGGGGCACTTGTTTCATAGCTGCCAATAGCTGACTCGTAAGTTCACGCTGGGCAAAAGCCTCAGAAGACCCCACTCAACACAGAAGGAAGTGATGGCGTTACTGACATCAGGATTTGATGTAAAGCCACTGCCAGCATATGGCCTCATCCCTGTAAAAGGATTCACAGTGGAGCATAGGAGTGAGCTGGGAAGAGACCATAAAAGCAGTCAGCAGGGGTGTCTGGCAGGGAGCAAAGGCATCATTGTATGGCAAAGATGGACAAACAGGGCCAGGACAACGGGGGACTGACACCCAAAAACAAGCACCCTGGACCCAGGCTTTTCACCCACCACAAGAGAGAACTATTTGGTCCCCAGCACTGGGAAAAAATAAAGTTAAAAGGCAAGGGCAGTGGGGGTGCACACCTTTAATCCTAGCACTCGGGAGGCAGAGACAGGAGGATCTCTGTGAGTTCAAGGCCAGCCTGGGCTACGGAGTGAGTTCCAGGACAGCCAGAGTGGCTATATAGAGAAACCCTGTTTTGAAAAACAAAGACAAATGTTTTTGAAAAAAAAAAAAAGACAATGTCAAGAAAATAATAAAACAGGCCACAAGGTGGAGGAAATTATACATAGAAGACAGCGTTAATAAGGGGGTGATTACCAAAACATACAGAGAGGTCTTTAAAAAAAATAATAACTCTATGCGCATTGGTGTTACAGTGTCAGATCCCCTAGAACCAGAATTACAGACAGTTGTGAGCTGCCATGTAGGTGCTGGGAACTGAACCCTGGTCCTCTGGAAGAACAGCTGGTGCTCTTAACGGCTGAGCCATCTCTCCAGCCCCCAGAGAACTCTCAAACACAAGAAAACAATCTAACTTAGAAATGGACTCTTAGTGAATACATACAGATGACCAATAGCAACAGTGTTCTTCATCGTACGTCACTGGGGAAATCTCAGATTAAAACAAGCAGTCATACCAGTAACACAGACCAGACAGAAGGGCCAAAATCCAAACGTGGACGTCACCAAATGCTGGCAGAGGTTGAGAGCAACAAAATCTCTCATTGCTTGGGCAAGAGTGAACGCCAAGACTCACGAGCAGTCAGAGTGCTGAGCCCCAAATGAGACCTAGACCCAAGGCTCGGGAGCCGTCCCAAGGTTCACAGCAGCTGTAGTCAAAACCTGTATAAACTGGGGCCCATAACTATTCTATCAAAGGTGAGGGAGGGGCTAACGAGGCCCCGTCCATCCCAGAAGAGCTGTATTAGCAGTTTATGGTTGTTGGGGGAGTGTCATTTCTTCATCTGGGTAGCTAATGGTAAGCTGTCCACATGCCAATAAATAACCTCCACCCATGCATATGTGGGCAACCCTAATTAAAAGCAATAAAATACATGAAAGTGGATGGGAACTCGTCAGGAAGAAGAGATCAGTGGGAACAGAGTAAAAATGACCAAAATGGATCATATATATGCATGGAATCGTCAAAGAATTAACATTGTCATTAGGAACATTGTTAGTAGGCATGCTGGATGGCTATAACCACTTGGTAAGATGAGGTGACAGTTTCATAAAACTTCACTCTTACTGTAGATCTAACAATTGTCCACCCAAGGGAACTAGAAACACATCCACACAAAACCAGCACACAGCACATTCTAGCAGCTTCATAGCTGCTCAAACCTAGAGGCAACCAGGAGCGCTCATCAGCAGGTGGATGGAGAAGCACTGGGACATCCAGGCAGCACGGAAAGGCAGCGAGCTGTCATGCTGAGATCATGTCTGTATCTGTTACCAAGAGGCCAATCTGAAAGCCACGCTGACGACAAGCCCACTGTACGGCGTTCTGGGAAAGGCAAACCTATGCACATAGTGAAAAAAGACTTTCCGCAAGCCAGTGGGTGGGACGACGGATAGATAAATGGACCTGACAGAGAAGTAAAAACTACTGAGCATGCCCAATGTGGGGGTGCACACCTTTAGTCCCAGCAGAGGCTGAGGTAGGCAATCTCTGTGAGTTCAAGGTCAGCCTGGTCTACAGAGTGAATTCCAGGACAGTCAGGGCTGTGTAGCGAGACCTTGTCTCAAAAACACACAAACAAAACAACAAACCTACTATGTGTGGTTCTATAATGGTGTGCATGTTAAATGCTTGTTCAAGCCGATCCAAGGTGGGGTAGCAAGAGTGAAGGGAACCTGGGGTAGACTGGACTACAGGTGGTAACAACAGGTCAACACGGCTCAGGTGGAATATTCCACCCTGGTGCAGGATGCTGGGACATGGGCAAACTGTGTGTGTGGTGGTGAAACTCACGGCCTTTACGTGATTTTTTTAAAAATATTTATTTATTTAGTATACAATATATCCCTTCAGGCCAGAAGAGGGCACCCGACCTCATTACAGATGGTTGTGAGCCACCATGTGGTTGCTGGGAATTGAACTCAGGACCTTTGGAATAGCAGACAATGCTCTTAACCCCTGAGCCATCTTTCCAGCCCCTCTATACGTGATTTTGCTGTGAACCTAAAATAAGTTCATGCAAACCAAAACCTTGGCTGGGACATTGCACAGTGATCCAGTAGAGGTGGACACAGCAGAGAGGGTGGGAAGTGATGTTGGGGAGGAGACTGAGGCAGGAACTGGGGGTGGGGGAAGAGCGTGAGTCACAGGGAAAGGGAGGCAAGTGGCACTTGTGCTCTAGAGAGACTGTGGCAGCTTGCAGGAGCAAGAGCTGGGCTGGTGGGAAGGACACAGAGTGAGGAACCAGTGAGGGGCTGTGAGCAGGAGGCAGCCGGGATCGCCGTGGTGTGTGAGCATCAGCGAGGAACTCTAGGCACTGGGTACCCAGGGCCAGCTTCAGGAGTGCTGGGCACTGCTCTGCAGACTGGAAGAAGGTGCAGTACCGAGGGGAGCTCTCCCTGTGCCATCTATGTAGAAGACAGAGACGGTCCAAGGGCAGAGCAGGGGGCAGGCAGGGCTTCCTCAGTCCTGAGGTCCTCGGGATAGAGAAGGGGCAAAGCCTGGGGAGGAAGTGTTGAAGATGAGAAGCTGAGGGAAGGAGGGGGGGAAGGGGGGACTCAAGTCACACTCAGATACTCTCAAGGGCTAAGATTAGCACTGAGGACAGGGAATCAAATGCTAATTGGGGCCAGGGGCGTTAACACGTTCTGAGTAGGCAAATCAGTTACAACTGGGGGGTGGGGTGCAATGATTTCTGAAGAACAAACATTAGGGTGGTAATGAGCAATAACATTCATTTTGTACAAACACAACACCAAGCTCCTCGGTGTATAATGTGAACGGTTGCTCTTCAGGCTGTGGTTCACCAGCGGAATGGCGGGACTAATGGAGGCACAGCCACGCCACCAACCTTAGGGCAACTCCCTGCGTGGGGAGCTGAGCACAGGGCACCTGGATGTGCTCAGGTGGTACAGGGTTCACCTGGCATATGTGGGTTTGGCCCTAGACACTGTTTTTTAACTGACTGTAATCTCAGCACTCTGGAAGGGAAGGCAGGAGGATTGGATGTTCAAGATCATTTTGGGCTACATAAAGAATTCGAGGCCAGCCTGGGTTACATGAAACCATATAAAAAAATCCGTATCTGATAAAGCAATGCCCCTCCCTCATCTGTACAACTATGATCGGAGCCCATGAAAAAGCTATGAAAAGACCCACAGCAGGGCATGGCTATGCACCCAGCTGTACAGGGGAAGATGGAGGGAGAGGGAAAAGATACAGCAAGTAGTAAGAGAAATGAAACAAGGTGGCCTTGGGGCTGGGCATGGTGGTGCACGCCTATAATCCCCGCAGTTGGGAGCCAGAGGCAGGCAGAGCTCTTTGAGTTGGAGGCCAAGCCTGGTCTGCAGAGTAAGTTCCAGGCCAGCCAGGGCTACATAGAGATCCTTTATCAAAGCAGCAGCAAAGAAAAGAAGAAACGGAGAGGGGGCTGGAGAGATGGCTCAGAGTCTGGCTGCTCTTCCAGAGGTCCTGAGTTCACTTCCCAACAACCACATGGTAGTTCACAACCATCTGTATATAATACTGTCTGAAGCCCTCTTCTGGCCTGCAGGCATATGTGCAGACAGAGCACTTGTCCCTAATATATATATATATATATATTTTTTAATATTTATTTATTATTTATACAATATTCTGTCTGTGTGTATGTCTGAAGGCCAGAAGAGGGCACCAGTCCTCATTACAGATGGTTGTGAGCCACCATGTGGTTGCTGGGAATTGAACTCAGAACCTTTGGAAGAGCAGGCAATGCTCTTAACCGCTGAGCCATCTCTCCAGCCCCTATATATATTTTTTAAAGAGAAAAGAAAAATATGGCATTTATATAAAAGAGAAATAATATATATACAATATATATACATGAACACACACGCACGTCTTAACTCAAAGCCAGTTTAAGTTAACCGAGTGCCTGCTATCAGGGGATCTGGGGCCTCCACTTGTGCCACAGGTGAAATGCCACTGTGAACGTGGCACCCTTGAGAGCATGTGGTCACAAAAGGGTCTGTGTGGCTGCCTGGTGAGGACAAAGGAATCTTGGCTCATTTGAATTCTGACAGGAGAGGGAGAGCTCAAAGAGCTGAGACTCTGAACTTCAGGGGGAGCAGAGGAGAAGCCAGGGCAGAGAAGGGCACTCCCAGGAGAGGGAGAGAGAGCCCAAAGCTAGCTGGAGTCATCTTCCCACACACATCCCCGGGCCCAGAGTGTCACAGGCCTGCCTCAACCAGGAAGAGAAAGAAAGGGGAAAATGAAAGGACCCCAAGAACAGGAAAGTTCTTAGCAAGCAGCATCCATCCATTACAGCACTTTCATTTACATCCATTCCTTACCTGGTACAGCTTCTCAAGTTTAGTATGCTAAGTTACTGTCAGCACTCTAGAGCAGTGGTTCTCAACCTTCCCATCTGCCACCCTTTAATACAGCTCCTCATGTTGTCATAAAATTATTTTCATTGCTGCTTCATAACTAATTTTGCTACAGTTATGAATCATAGTATAAATATCTAATACACAGATGGTCTTAGGCAACCCCTATGAGATGGTCTTTTGATGTTCCCAAAGGGGTCATGACCCACAGGTTGAGAACCCCTGCTCTATTGGATGTCCTGGCTAGGACAGGTGAAAGCCTCTCTGCCCACCCAGGGGCCACATCTTGATTCTCTAGACGGCACTGGTCCCTGAGGACAGCAGGCAGAGGCTGTGCTGGGAGCACCATGGCTACCTCGAACCTTTCCTCCCCCCACTCTGGGCATCTGTCACTGTTCTCTCCACAGGAGTCGGGGAGATGGGGGAGGGGGGTAAGAGGCCACTGTCAGCCGCTTCTGGGGAGAACTATGGAAAGCTGTGGAGGGCAAGTTGCCTTGGTGAGACAGGCTTCTTTGGAAACGCCTGTGTCCACCGGGTCCTGCACCAAGTGCAGTTTGAGGGAGGGCCACTGTGGAGTCAAGATGGCTGCTCAGAAGGACCCCACCCCAGAGTGGCTGCGGTGGAATGAAGTAACGCCTAGTATAAAGCAGATGTTGTGACTCCCCAGTTTGTGTGAAACTCAGAACACAGCGGGGTGGGGTCCCCTTCTCCGCAGGGCGCTGGCAGCTGTGGCTCTTGGACTAGTGACCACCGCCTGACGGTCAGGCATGAGCGGAGGCGGAAGGGTCCCTGCTTGGTTATGTAACATTCCTTTGCCCGGCTCGGCTTCAAGAGTCTGGACAGTGCGGTCTCCAGAGGGAGAGAAATGACAGATGGATTTAGCACTAATGCTGAAATCATGCAGGGCAAGGAAACCAGACACAGAGGGGCCTGGACAGCTGACAAGCTGGCTGGAGGGCTTCGCCGGAGCCCAAACTTGAAGTCACATGGTGCCCAGGCAAGCTGACTTGGGCACAGGGTGAGCACCTGCCCATCTTCCTGCTATGCTCTTCCAGAAGCTGCTGTATACTGGAGACGAGGTGAGGGCAGGCTGCCTGCCTAGAGCTGTTTCACATGTGCCGTGCTGTCTCCATGAGCACCGACAGCTTCCTCCTGGGCATCCCTGGTTCTGAAGGACCATGGCCAAGCACACTCCTTAGTCACTGGCTGGGTGGTGGGTGAGCCCCTCCCCGCCGTGCCCCAGCCTCGGCAGGGCAAGGAGACGCCACTTGAACACTTGCTGTGGAAATGATAGGCTGAGCATATCCAGACCACAGGGACAAGGCTGAGGCCACCCGTGGGGAAGGAAGAGACGGGACACTGGTTTTCAAAGCAACAGTTCTGAAGCCCTGGGGCCTCTGCGGGGTTTTGGAAGAAGGGAACAGAGAACCCAGAGCTGATGGAAAACAAGTGATGCAACTCCAAAGGGACCCCAGCTGGAACTGGACACATCTGGAAAGGCAGTGAGGAAAAGATGGCTGGATGCAGTCCGCTCCAGCTACAGCCTGTCAAGAACGAGTTTTCAAACGGGGAGGGACACAGGGAAGGCATTTTATAAAGACCGGATGGTGAGATTCTTTCCTCCAGCATGTTTTCCCGAGGGCTTGGAAAGCAAATCCCACAGAGCTCCTGTTTTGCTGACCATCTGGGTAGGTCTCCCACCCCAGTGGGGCACACCCATAAGCCAAGGGCACTCCCCCTGGGTGGAACCACCTGTCAGCAACTTCCTGTTCTAGCCTCAGTTTCTTGCCCTGTGAAACAGGGATCTGCCCCTACTTCACAGGACCATGGGATGGGTAAGGGATAGTGTATGTGCTCGAGGTGTACTGGAGGCTAGGATGACGTGGGATGGTATTCCTTTCTGTCAGAGAATGAACCATGGAACTCCAGCACTTGGGAGGCAGAGATGGGCAGATTTCTGTGAACTGATGCCAACTTCTCCACAGTGAGTTCCAGGTCAGCCAGGACTACATAGGGAGGTTCTATCTCAAACCAACCAACCATCCCACCCCCAAATTTGCTCTGAATTGCACCAAACAGGAGAATTCTACTATCACAAATCATTGTTTGCTCCCCTCCCTCCCTTAGTGAAATCTAGAGCGGGTGAAGGCAAGCCTGCCTCTTCACAGACCACAACAGGGGCGGTGTCCACTCTGGAGTTGACTGCTTGAGTTCTGGCCACTCAGACTCAAACACTTCAAACTGGCTCAAAATACTTGCCTCGCCAGAGAGCTGATTTCCAGAGGCCCACAGGAAATGACCCTAACTCACACAGAGGTCACCACGTCACTGCCAAGTAAACACTTCATAAACTGTGAGCAGCGTGATGTTTCTGGAGCCCCCTGGCTGGTCCGCACTGGCACCTGAGGTGAGGTGGTTAGACTGTCCTGGCCTTCCCAATGCCAGTTTCTCTTCTTGCTGACGTGCACCCTCCTCTCCACACTACCACACACGCAGAGTGGCCTTCGCTGCTTCTGTCTCCAGGCCTCCAGCTGGCGGAGAAGCCCACGGGCAGCCCCAGTCCTTGAGGTAAGCAACTCCTGTGCAGTGGTTAAGAGCAGAAAAGCCTGAGATGTCTCCCTGACCTGCACACAGGCCTCAGCTGAAGCGCGCACACAAACTCCCGTACTGCTGAACTGTAGAAAGTCTGGGACCTTGGGGCCTTCCAGGTGCCTCCTAAGGCCAACATAAGCAAAGTTTCCTTGTTTTCAGCTGGAGAGTTCTTTTCTGGACTTGAGGATGTAAACATGGAGTCCAACAGAGAAAGAACACGAGGGAAAGAACCTAGACTGAGACAGCGGCTCTGAACGTCACCTCTGAGCCTCTTCTCCAAGGATTAAATCTCAGAAGGTCCTGGAGACCCAGGGCCCAGGACCTGAGTCTAACCCTGCCTGACTTGCTCCAGGTGAAGAAGACTGTGGAAGCTCAGAGCTGACCTCTCATGGGCCTCTGACTTACAACCTCTGAAACCCCAACTGCTTCACAGTGGGGCTTGTGTGTGGGCAAAGCTCTGTCTTCCTCCAGCAGCCACACAAAGGCTCCACTCTCTCAGGGAAAGCTCCTCCACGCACAGTTCACACTCCAGCCTGTGGAGGCTCTGCGCCACTCCACCCTGGGCTTGTGAGGGCTGCTTGTCTTTCACAAACCACCTCAGCCTCCTTAGAGCCCTCTTTGCTTAACCCCACTTGTCCTTCCCACTAGTGGTTCATGAAATTCAAGGGACCAAGGGCCTGGCAAAAGGTACAGGGTCCCTCCATCGATGGCGAAGACTCCACAGAGGGTCGCAACTTCCATCACCACGGACTGCGCAGGCCCGTGCAGACCTACTGTGCAGCTTTCTGACTTCCGCAATCTAGAACCAGAGGCCGCTCAGTTTGGTTTATCTTCATCTTTGTGCGGCATGATCAGTGGTCAAGTACCTAGCCATGTCAATAAAGGACCAATACGAGGGCAGAGGAAGCTGGGTGTTGTGGTGCAGTAATTTCTATTAATTTCAGCAATAGAGAGGGAGAGACAGGTAGAGATCCCTGTGAGTTCAAGGCCGGTCAGGTCTACAGGAGTTTGAGACTAGCTGAAGCTACACAATGAGAAACCCTGTCTCAAAACAAAACAAAAAAAGGGGGCAGAGAAAGCAAAAAGAGCATTCTTGCCGGGAGGTGGTGGCACACACCTTTAATCCCAGTGCTTGGGAGGCAGAGGCAGGTGGATCTCTGTGAGTTCTAGGCCAGTCTGGGCTACAGAGTGAGCTCCAGGACAGCTAAGGCTACACAGAGAAACCCTGTCTCAAAAATTCAAAAAAAGAACATCCTTATTATTTGCACTGTTTGATGAAGATACCCCAAAAACACTTGGGGGAGCAATAAGCACAGAGGATCACTAGTTAGGATAGTTGTGCATCCTGATAAGACCAACAAGTCACCTTGCCTCCCAGTGTGAAGGCAGGACCACTGTAGGACGGACCACCATGAAGTGAGCCGCACACTGATGGCAAACACTTTGGCTCTGCAGCTCCTTCCCCAACCACATTACATCAGTTTGAGGCTGCTGAAAAGTATCTCTGTAGAAAGTCAGGCCTAAAGACCAAACTCAGGGAGGTGCCTGTCTCCCTCAGGCCAGCTATTCTAACTCATTCCTTCTGAAGGGGGTGGGGCGCCGGAGCAGTTGACTCGGTCAGGGTACTGCAGCATCGAGGGTGCTGGCCAGCGAGAGGCACAGGCACCTGAAGATTCAGAACTCTAGCCCAGTCTCCAGGACCCACCACCAGAACCCCAGGAGCCATGGGCATTAGGAAAAAGGGACACTCTCCTTTTCCTCTTAGGGATGCGGGGACGGCCTCACACATGCTAGGCAAGCACTCTACCACTGAGCTACATCCCTAGATCTAGGAGGTACACTGGGGGGTGCTGAGACAGTCTCACTATTAAATCCTTGGCAAATCTAGAACTAGCCTAGTGATACCTGGTGTTAGCAGGCACTTTTTTAAAAAATTTATTTATTATATATACAATATTATGTCTACATGTATGCCTTCAGGTCAGAAGAGGGCACCAGACCTCATTACAGATGGTTGTGAGCCACCATGTGGTTGCCGGGAATTGAACTCAGGACCTTTGGAAGAGCAGGCAATGCTCTTAACCTCTGAGCCATCTCTCCAGCCCTAGCAGGCACTTTTAAAAATGCAATTCTGGCTATCTGATCCTACCCACACTGGTTCCAAATTCATTCTGCTTGTCAAACTGTAGGAGTTTTTAAAGCCAGTCATGACTTCCCTTTTGTACTTTTTAGTACAGGGTGATGTGGTCAGGGAAAATAGTGGACAGATTCACCTGGTGAAGGATGCGGTGTCAGCACCCATTGCTGCCCCTCCACTGCCGAGACGCCAGTGAGGAGCCATGTCCACACACACAGAGGGAACCACTAACCCATTTCTAATACCTCAGTGTTCAAAGGCCCGGGAGAGGACCGATGTGGACAAAGTGTTGGGTAGCAGCCCGGCTGCAGCCCTCCCCAGGGAATCTAGAGTCTCCAGCACACAGTGACAGCCAGTGCATCCAAGGCAGGTAACTAAGCAACAGACCCAAGGAAAAGGTTTTAGTGTTTTTATTCCTCCTCCCTGTTCTTTTCAGCCTGGTTTTCAGCTCTTTAAGCAGTTCTTATAGACAGTCGTTTCCTATTGCTCTGAGAGAGTGGTTCCATCGCAGATGACCAAAGGCTGGTCCGCTCTGGCTGCAACGTAGAGCTTCCAGTGGGCAGCATCGGCATAGCCTTGGAGGAAAACAGCAACAGGAAAGCAGTGAACATCAGGGTGAGGGACACCGGGCAGAGCCATGGTCTGCAGTCCTGCTGCTCTTGCTGGAAGGTCTCTGGGCTCTCTGAAGCCTGAGTACGCCTTGCTGTTACTAGTTCTCTGTGACCTGACACTCTTAAAGACACTCCAAACCCAGACTTTTCTCTCCACCCTCTTCTGGGCAACTGACTCACACTCTGGCTGGTCACAGAGGCAGCCTGTTTTACATGAGGGAGGTATTAGCCATCAGGTCCCAGGCTGATAGTCTTTTTTTTTGGAAGTGGGGTGTGATTTGACAGGTTCCTGTTATGTAGTCTAGACTGGCCTCAAACTTGGGATCCTCCTGCCTCTTGAATGCTAGGACTTCAGGGTGCACACCACTATGCCCTGGTCTGGATGGGTTCTGTGGGGAACACTCAGCTATTCCTAAAATGATGTGCTTCAGCTCACACAGACTGACTTAAATTAGCATTCCCCAGCATGGCTCTGCAAAGCCTGTCTTGAGTATCTGAAGAGGCTTCCACGGTTCCAAGATTTCTTGGGGTCCATGTATCCTGTGCACTGGCTTCTGAAGTCCTGTTCCAGGCCTTCTTGGGAGGCTCCTGTTTCCACGCACGGGCTGTTTGGAAAACTCAGACCTAGATCACCTGAGTGTGCTGGGAAGGTGACCTGCTGCCACTCACAGGACTGTCCTGCATGCTCTAACATGGGACAGTGGATCATGCTGGGTGCGGGGCTACACCTGTATTCCAGCACTCGTAAGGCTGAGGCAGGGAGACTTTTGGGATTAAGGCCAGCCAGGATTATCCAGCCAGATCCCATCTCTCTCTCTTTTTTAAAGATTTATTTATTATGTATACAGTGTTCTGTCTGTATGTATGCCTACAGACCAGAAGAGGGCACCAGATCTTATTACAGGTAGTTGTGAGCTACCATGTGGTTGCTGGGAATTGAACTCAGGACCTCTGGAAGAGCAGTCAATGCTCTTAACCACTGAGCCATCTCTCCAGCCCCAGATCCCATCTCAAAAGGACCAGAAGTCAGCCAAGCAAATAAAGAAGTACACAAAAGTGGAAGGCTGGAGGGGTGGCACATCCCTGTAATGCCAGCACCGAGACGGAGGCAGAAGGACTACTGCAGTCTGAAGCCAGCCTGGGCTACCTAGTGATACCTAGGCCAGCCAGAACACATGGCAAGACTCTGCCTCAAAAGTTCAAAACAGCAAGTAAAATCATCTCATGCTAACCCTTTCTTTTCTCTCTCTTTCTCTTTCTCTCTCTCTCCCTCTCTTTCCTTTCCTTCCTTCCTTTCTTTATTTTTCTTTCTTTCTCCTTTGAGACAGGGTTTCTCAATGTAACAGCCCTGGCTGTCCTAGAACCTGCTATTTAGACCAGGGTGGCCTTGAACTTACTGAGATCCACCAGTCTCTGTGCTGGGATTAAAGGTGTGCGCCACCACCGCCTGAACCCTTTCTTTTAAACATTACTAAGATAAACAGTCTCAACTGGAGAGTCAGTCTCTAAGGTGTGATGGTTGGTCAGTCTAGAAACTGACTAATATTTGGTGACTGAGGAAAGGTCACATGATCTTGCTGGGCCTGTGTCATGACAGCTGGTGCTGTGCCCGACATCTGTCATCCTTGATTATGTCTCCTTCCAGGATTCCTGGTGGATCTGTAATTCCAGCCCTCCACTTCCAGGTTAAAAAAACCAGCATTTTGGTTAAAAAACATAATCATAGAACAGCTTGTCCCAGTGTCATTCTTAAGGGGCCATGCTACACCCCCAAGTTACTCTTTCTCCCCAACAGGCCTGACTCTCGACTCATCCTTACCACCTATGGCAGCTGTACCTCTGTTCCTCTACTTGACTCCATTCCAACCATCCCCCTCCCAGATCTCCCTTGCTTGCTCTGTGCCTGCCGTGAGCCTGGCCACTAAGGCTCTGCCAGTCAGGAGCCTGGCATCTGTGTCTTAGGCTACTCTCGTCTATCAAACTTCCTTGGCAGCTGCCAGTCACCTCTTCTTTTTAAATCCTATAACCAGCATTCTGGATGCTTGCGAGAACTGGAAATCTAGAACCTGGAAAATTCAAGGTGCTTCCGAAGCTGTCTGAACAATAGCACTTGTAGAAAGCAAGACAGAGAGACCTGTCTAAGTATGACCACAGATTTCAAACCCTGTTTTCTCTAACAGCCACTCAACGTAGGGTCACTCCCCCTGCAGGAAACGGCCTGCTGTTTCCACACACACGTTCGCTTTTTACCGCAGTTTTGCACGGCCGGGCCAGACCAGCTGGGCCCCATTATTACTGTTCAGTCTGTGTCATACTTCCTCCCCTCGCCTACGCTAAAACAAAGGTTCTGAGATGTGGAGCAGAGCTTGGCACAATGCCAGCCCCTGGCCCTCACTGAGGTGAGAGTGTTTTAGGTACCTGGGACTTCTGATGGCCAATAGTGAAAGGTCCCAGCTGGAAGCTGGCTTCAGCCTGGCAGGGGCTCCAGATCTTGTGATGTAGCACCAACAGGGGCAGCAGTGGCATTTGCTGCCACCTCTGCTTCTGCCAAGAGGACTGCTGTCAACTGACTAACTCTGGAGTAGGTTCTGAGGACACTGGTAGGAAACAGAGTCAGAATCGGGGTGCGCCACCAACTGAGCTGGGACTTGGCTGTGGGATGCACACAGAGGTGACACCTACGTGATAGTGGCCCGTCACCTCAAACTGACTCATTAGCAAAACAGGTATAAAGGCTTCCTATGACCTTGTCTTGGCTCCGCCCTGACATGCCTGTGTGACTTAATGGTGGGACACTGGGAAGGTCATTTGACTCTCATTCCAACTTCCTCATCTATAAAATGAAGAATTATTCTAAATAACTTCCAGAATCCCTTTTAACTTGGAGTGGTTATGCCCAACAGACATCTACATTCTCAGAGCTGTTGGTACATGCATCTCCCTGTTGTGCACGCGTCTCCCTGTTGTGCATGCGTCTCCTATGCTAGTTTACCTGTTCTCTTTTTAAGCATAATATATATCGACTCTGTTAATAAAATGTTACTTTTGATTTAACCAGATAGAACCTTCATATATTTTTGGATGTGAGCCTAACACCTGAGCCATCTGTCCAGCCCAAAGAATAGAACTTTCTTGAAGACATTGTTGATACTTAGAAATATTGTCTCTGTCCTCCTGGGACCCTACATACCAATATCTCCAGGTCCTATCGGCATGGTCATGAGATGACAGTGTCTTCGGCACTGGAAGGGAGGGATGAGCTGCAGCATGGCTTTCCCGCTGCCAACAGCAAACAGCTCGTGCACCTTATGCATCTGGAGTAAAGAATGGATGCAGAAGAAAGAAGGAAAAGAATGAGTATTAGTGGACAAAACCCTTTACACATAATGGTTTTTTCTTTCCATCTCTGTCCTACAACTCTGTGTAGACCAGGTCAGCTTTGGACTCAAGAGATTCACCTGTCTCTGCCTCCCAAGTGCTGGAATTAAAGGCGAGTGCCAAAATGCCTGGCCTTACATATGGCCTTGCGTTTCCTAGTAGGCTGAGCAATGAGGAAAACATGATTAATAACAAATTTTTTAATTATTTATTATGTATACAATGTTCTGTCTTGCATGTATGCCTGCCCATCAGAAGAGGGCACCATATCTCATAGATGGTTGTGAGACACCATGTGGTTGCTGGGAATTGAACTCAGGACCTCTGGGAGAGCAGTCAGTGCTCTTAACCTCTGAGCAATCTCTCCAGCCCCTAACAAATTTCATAATTATCTCTAAAACAAAACAAACTAGTCTCTCCTAATCATGGCATCTCCTGGTACTGAGGCCAGGGTAAAAATCTCTTCTCTGGGTTATTTTTAATATTTTTTATTTTATTATCTGTATGCCTATATATAGGTACTTCTGGAGCCTAGAAGAGGGAGCCTGAGTCCTTGGAGCTTGAGTACTAAGAGTTGTGAGCTGCCCAATGTCAGTGCTGGGAACTGAACTTCGGTCTCCTGCAAGAGCAAAAGTGTTCATACCATCTACAGGTTCTTCTAAGAGGAACTGCATAATTTACTGGGCAGCATGCTCAGTGACAGTCCAAGTGTCTCCAAGGCCATACAGAGCCATTTCACTGGCAACCAGGGGCACAGAGGCCTCCTATCTTGAGCTGGCTTGCAGGAAATAAAAACCAACACTGGAAGATGCTTTGCCATCTGTAGTCCTGAAAGACTACATAAGACCACAACCAGGGGGTGCAGCCCTCATTCATAGGCTCAGAGGCTTGGGCTGTGCCTCTTCATGCCCAGGATGGAACAGATGATTGAGGGCAAGCCCTAGGCAACACCGAGGAATAGGAGACGTAGGGCTGTGTAGTGACCAGACCCTACTTCTTCTCTATTCCAAGACTGACCTGGGACACTGGCTTTTCCAGGGCCTAGGGACCAGGAGGAAGACAGGAGGGTGGAGTACTGAGGCTGGGTGGGGATACACATGTTCTAAGAAACCCAGCTTGTGGGGCACACCCCACAAGATGACTGTGATAACCGTTTGAATAGCTGTATAACTCCCCTGGCTGGACTCCTTTGTGCTCAGCAAGCTCATGAAACTGACTTCAGTATTCAAGTGGGAAAACTGAGATAAAGTCCCTCGCCAAAATTCTATCATAATTATGAAGATGAAATCCTACTGGGGCCCTGAGGTCTAGCTGGACATAGCAGGCCAAACCAGTGAAGTCTGCAGCGAGAACGGCCCCTCCTGACACCGCAGGCCTTCCCCACACAGCAGCAGGCAGGCACTTACTTCTACACAAAGTAGGGTTTTTCTTTTTTTGGGGGGGTGGGGGGTGGGGGAGCAGTTTCAAGACAAACTTTCTCTGTAGCTTTGAACCCTGTCCTGGAACTTGCTCTGTAGACCAGCCTGGCCTCGAATTCACAGAGATCCACCTGACTCTGCCTCCCAAGTGTTGGGATTAAAGGTGTACACCACAGAGTAGATTTTACAGGCTATGAAATTCCATCCAGACAGTTGAGCAAGCTTGGAACAAATAAGGAGTATCAGGAGGTTGCAGACACAAACCAGAACTTGTAGAAGGGCACAGGTAGGAAACTCATTCAAATTAATCAAAATTCTGAAACCATCTTCAGGAATGGGACTCCATAGAGAACAAATTCAGATAAAAGCAGACAGACCCAACACAGAGGGGCTTCTCCCATCCACTGGCCCTGTCCAATGGAAAGGGGGGGGGGATAAACAGGTCAGCCCCGGCCTTCAAGTGCCATTAAAATGTCCCAGGCCCTCAAGTGCTGGCCTTTCCTATTTGCTGCCCTGACTCTCTTGTTTGTAGATGGGGTTTTCAAAG
Source organism: Microtus pennsylvanicus (assembly GCF_037038515.1). Classification (NCBI taxonomy): domain Eukaryota; kingdom Metazoa; phylum Chordata; class Mammalia; order Rodentia; family Cricetidae; genus Microtus; species Microtus pennsylvanicus. The sequence goes on along the minus strand of NC_134585.1, from coordinate 5,803,107 downwards.
TTCTCCTAAAGTTGGGTTAAAGGTTTCGCTCTCAGGTTCCATTTCCCTACTGGCATAAAGAAAAGGCTGGGACTATAAGGACACACTATTCATCTACAGCGTTGTCTACACTCTGATTTGAGGTAGGGATGTCAACTTCCCACTCCTCTGAAGAGGAAAGGTCTCTGGGAACGCACCTTCCTGCCAGACGCCAGCAGTGGGGACTAACTCACCCTCTGAGTCCACTTGCAGAGAAGGCCTCCATGGGATGGGGAAAATACCCGAGTCCTGACAGCACGTCTTACCTTGCTACCCAACACAGGTCCAGGGTGGGTCAGGAAGCACTTGTTTAATGAGACGTCTTTTGGAAATGGAAGTTGGGTAAAAACAGGAAAAAGCTCCCGTAAAATTTGTGATCTGTTTAGAGGTCTCCTCCTGAAAAGTGTGAAAAGAAACAAGTCACCAGCCAGGTCAGCCTGCTCATCTGCAGGAGGGACAGACCATGGCGGCAGGTGCAGAGGAGAGAGCTGAACTATGTCTTTTGCACTTTTTTTTAAAAAAAAAAACAACATTTTTTTAAAAAAATGTTTTATTTCTGTAGTTGGGAATGGTGGCACATGCCTTCAATCCCAGCACTTGGGAGGCAGAGACAAGTAGAGCTCTGAGTTTGAGGTCAGCTGGTCTACAGAGAGAGTAGAGCTACAAAGCGAGCCCTGTCTCGATAAATACATGAGATATGTGTGTCTGTGAGGGTATGCCATGTGTGTGCGGGCGCCCACAGGGGCCAGACAGGGAGTTATGCACTGTGGCTCTGGGGACCAAGGCCAGGTCCTCTGGAGCAGCACACCCTAACTGTCTTTTCAGACCGTCTGATTTTTTTGGAACAGTTCATGGATCCCAGCTGGCCTCCTACTCACTTTGTAGCTGAGGCTCATAACTTTATCTGATTCTGCCGCCTCCACAGTCCGGTGCTGCGATTACCCAGCAGGACCACGTCTCAGCATCAGATCCATGGGGACAGTCATGCAGTATGAATAGTACCATACATGCTCACCAAGAGAAGGCCTACAGGTAGTTATCAGGGTGGGTGTAATGCTAAGTTCCAGCAGAAGCAATACAAAGAATAAGAATCAACTCATTGTACCTTAAAAAGGAAGCGGAAGTAACAGCAGGCTAGCTGCAGGGAGAGAGACTGAAGGAGGAGGAAGGGACCAAAGGCAGGACTTTTCTTTGAGGCAGAATAGGAGACAGTGGGCAGCCATTCTATCACACAGGACGATGACAAGTGTAGAGAAAGGTGGGAGGCCAGGGAGACGGTTCAGCAGGCTGAGGAACTTATGTGTAGGCCTGACAACCTGAGTTTCACCCTTGGGTCTCATAAAGTGTCAGGGAGAATCAACTCCTGAGAGCTGTCCTCTGACCCCACGACTGAGGAGGGCCTAGTGAGGGCTCAGAAGCTAAGAGCTTATTCTCTCAGAGCACATACACAGTGGCTCACGACCGGCTGTAACTGCAGCTCTAGCACATCTGTTCCTCTGGCCTCGGAGGGCACCTGCACTCATGGTACACATCCCCCACACACAATTTAAAATAATAAAAAGCTACGTGGTAGGAAGAAATGACTCCTGAACATTGTCCTCTGACACCCATGCACATGCTATGGCACACAGTATCCTCTCTCACACACATACACATATAAATTATGTAAAAAAGAAGGCACAGGCGTTAAGAAGTTAGCCAGCAAAGAAGCTGGAGAGATGTCTCAGCAAATACAGGCATCTGCTGCCAGGTCTGAGAACCTGCGGTCCACCCCAGGCCCCACACAATGGAAGGCAAGAACTGCCTTCTACAAGTTGTCCTCTGACCTCCACACATACATGATAGCACGAGCACACACACATGAACATGATAAACAAATGATAAATATAAAAAGTATTTTAAAAAGAAACTATCCAACAAAACCCTAAGGTGTAATTTTAATTTTCCTTTGAACTAGTTCTCCATAGAGGCTGGCTCTTCCTTTCTCACAGGAGGGAATCTTAGCCTTAAGAAATGGCCCATGTTTTCTGTCGACACAGAAGGAACTGGAGAGCAAACAGGTTTCCATCGTGAGTGAGCTTGGCAACTGTCTTAATTGTCTGAAACTAATCTTCAATCTGCAAAGTGACTGAGAATCCCACTTTGCACCTTGGCCTGGATGCAGCTCTTGTACCTGCTAAGCTTTCTCCTCACCCCTCAACCTCCTGACCCTTCTCCTTAGAAGAAACAGTCAGGTTCTGGTGGTTTGGATGAGAATGTCCCTCACAGCCTCAGGCATTTGAATACTTGGTTCTCAAGTGCTGGCACTCTTTGGGGAGGCTTAGGAAGTCTGGCCTTGCTAGAGAAGTCACTCTGAGAGCATAAAGACTCTGTCTGTCCAGGTAGTGGTGGTGCACATGCCTTTAATCCCAGCACTCAGGGGCGGAGTCAGGTGGATCTCTGGTCTACAGAACTACACTGTAGCCTATTTCCAGGCTACAATGAGAAACCCTGTCTTGAAAACCAAAACCAAAACCAAAACCAAACCAAACCAAACAAAAAAATCCCAAAAAACAAGAACAAAAAAAAGACTGTCTGCTGGGTCCAGGTGATGGCCTCTCATTGCTCTGGAAACACGGGCCCAGATAAACACGGTATTTGGTCACGGTGTTTATCACAGGAGAAAGTACTGGATACATGAGCTGCACGGCAGCACCTTCCTTAGGGACCCTGCTCCCTTCTTCCTCCTTGCAGTGCATGGCAGGCTGACCCAGGCTTCTGTCCTTGACTTGAAGGTGTGCTGTGACCTGATCATTTATGGTGCTGGCTCTCACAGCTCTGACACCTGCCCTGCCCCTTCCTCACATGCAAGCTAAGCACCCTCCAGACTCACCACGGGTAAGCAAATGGGAACCACCTCTCAGGAAAGCAGCGCCACCACTTGGTGAGAAACCCCTCAGTGAAGCCCTCTGTGGCTTCAGGGTACTGGCATGAGAAATGCTGAATCTCTGAAGACAACAGAGGCTGCCCTGTCTTGGTGACACAGAAAGACAAAGAAGGCCACAGTGAGTTACCACAGCTTCGCAGGGCTTGATCCGGCCTTTTGTGGGCAGGCTGTTCATAGGAAAACCTGGCTTCTTGCCTACCTTGATCACCAGAGGACGGAGTCTCTCAAAAGTCTTCGGAGTGTCCTCTAGGAGCGTTACTTTGAGGGGGAATATCTGGGCACAGACAGTGCAGTTGGCAGGGATGGGTTCTGACTCATTCTGCTCACAGTCACTTGTTGACCAGAAGTCCAAGTCTGAGAGGGGAAGAGACAGAGGGCAGACAGGTTCAGAAGGACAGCTGCTGAGCCAGGAACAAACACAGACAGGGAAGGACCAGTCTTCCTCTGGAGATCCCTGTGAGCAGGCCTGGAGGGCGGGGAAGGAGAGGCACTTTTTTCTGTATGATTTTCTATACTGTGGAAATAAAATCTTTTTAACACATACACGCATGTCCTCAATCAAATCACTCAGCAGAGCATAACAGTTACAAACATTTAGCTACACCATTCTCCTGTCTCTGACCTGGCCCTGGAATGTCTGAGCACCTCCATCCCGGAGCAGGCAGTACATAGTGCTCCCACACTAGGAAGTCTGAGCACCTCTATCCCGGAGCAGGCAGTACATAGTGCTCCCACACTAGGAAGTCTGAGCACCTCCATCCCGGAGCAGACAGTACATAGTGCTCCCACACTAGGAAGTCTGAGCACCTCTATCCCGGAGCAGGCAGTACATAGTGCTCCCACACTAGGAAGTCTGAGCACCTCCATCCCGGAGCAGGCAGTACATAGTGCTCCCACACTAGGAAGTCTGAGCACCTCCATCCCGGAGCAGGCAGTACATAGTGCTCCCACACTAGGAAGTCTGAGCACCTCCATCCCGGAGCAGGCAGTACATAGTGCTCCCACACTAGGAAGTCTGAGCACCTCCATCCCGGAGCAGGCAGTACATAGTGCTCCCACACTAGGAAGTCTGAGCACCTCCATCCCGGAGCAGGCAGTACATAGTGCTCCCACACTAGGAAGTCTGAGCACCTCCATCCCGGAGCAGGCAGTACATAGTGCTCCCACACTAGGAAGTCTGAGCACCTCCATCCCGGAGCAGGCAGTACATAGTGCTCCCACACTAGGAAGTCTGAGCACCTCCATCCCGGAGCAGGCAGTACATAGTGCTCCCACACTAGGAAGTCTGAGCACCTCCATCCCGGAGCAGGCAGTACATAGTGCTCCCACACTAGGAAGTCTGAGCACCTCCATCCCGGAGCAGGCAGTACATAGTGCTCCCACACTAGGAAGTCTGAGCACCTCCATCCCGGAGCAGGCAGTACATAGTGCTCCCACACTAGGAAGTCTGAGCACCTCCATCCCAGAGCAGGCAATACATAGTGCTCCCACACTAGAATGCGTGCACACACTCTGCTGTTCTATGCACACCTGTGTGGAGGCCAGGCCGACTTTGGAAAGGAAGAGTGAGATGAGGGCTGACTCTAAGGCAGAAGGGATAGAGACTTCTCTGGCTGTTTTGGGGAACAGTGAATTGCCTTTGCTTATAAGACAATGCTCCACCTCAACTCGGAAGGGATATGCTACCACCAATTGCTGCTTCCACTCCAAGGATCGATCATAATGCTGGCAATTGAACCTGGATCCTCTGAAAGAACAGCCAGTGCTCTTAACCACTGAGCCATTTCTCCAGCACTTGTTTTCTGTTTTGTTTTGAGATAGGATCCCTCTATGTAGCCCTGGCTGTCCTGGAGCTTATTATGTAGACCAGGCTGGTTGTGAACTCAGAGATCCACCTGCCTCTGCCTCCAGAGTACTGAGATTAAACAACACCCTCCCTCCTACTTTTAGAGACAGGGTTGTACTATGTAGCTCTGGCTGGCCCGAATCTCACAGAAATCTGCCTCTTAAGTTCATGGATTGAAGACATGTGTCACCATGCCTGGTCTTTCTTTTCTTCTTTAGGGTGCATTGGTGTTTTGCCATGGATGTCAGGTCCCCTGGTACTGGAGTTACAGACAGAGAGCTGCCATGTGGACATTGGGAACTGAACCTGGGTTCTCTGGAAGAACAGTTAGTGCTCTTAACCACTGAGCCATCTCTCCACACCCCTACCCCTTGGTTTGTAAAGACAATGTCAAATGTCTTACTAGGCAGGTGAGATGGCTTGGGGTGTGCTTTTGGCACAAGCTTGCTAACTAGAGTACAATGGTAGGAGAGAAATGGTTCCAGAAAGTTGTTCTCTGACCTTCCCATGTGCACTGCTGTAACAACACTCACACCAATAAACAAACAGATGATGCTTAAAGAAAAAGAATATCCGACCATGTAGCTCAGATTGGCCATGCCTTAAACTGTGATACCTCCGCCTCAGCCTCCCAAGAGCTGGAATTATAGTTATGTCTGGCTCCAGGATTATACAGTACAACAGTACATGACATAAAGGTGTGTGCATATAAACACCTCACATTGCAGTGATAAACAAAATGTGGACACTAGCCAAATTAAAGAAAGGCATAAAACACAAAACCCTTCAAAAGTACGCAGTGGGATGAATATCAATCCCTCGTTCCTATCCTTTCTGGATTTGGAAATTCTATTTTTGCAGACACAGTTATGATGGGTCATACTGATGGAGAATGGGCCTTGAATCTAATCCGAATGATGCCCTTACAGGAAGAGGGGATGCAGGAAACCACAGAGGGAAGACAACGTGTGAAGATGAGGCAGTGAATGGAGCCACAAGCAAGGAAAGTCAAAGCCTCTGCTCCGAGCAGCTGGAAGCAGTGCCAAGGGCTTGGATGGAGCGCAGTCCTAGCAATGTTCCGTTTCAGATCCTTGCTCCCAGAATTTCCACAGGGTAATTTCTCTTGTTTTGAGCCATCCAGGCTGCCATACTTTTTTTGGTAGCATTAGAAATCAATAGTATGTCTAGGTAACAGTATTATATACATAAAGATTTTTTTTTTTTTTTTTTTGGTTTTTCGAGACAGGGTTTCTCTGTGGCTTTGGAGCCTGTCCTGGAACTCGCTCTGTAGACCAGGCTGGTCTCGAACTCACAGAGATCCGCCTGCCTCTGCCTCCCGAGTGCTGGGATTAAAGGCGTGTGCCACCACCGCCCGGCTTATACATAAAGATTTTTATGTACACCTGATCTAAGAAGGATCATACATATGTATATATCTATGTAAACAAAAGTGGTTTTTAGGCCAAGCGTAGTGGTACACACTTTTGGTAATTCTAGCACTTAGAAGGTTAAGGTACGACTATCATGAAGGGAGTGGGGTAGTGGTGTTCCACACCTTTAATTCCAGCACACAGGAGGCAGAGGCAGGTAGACCTGAGTTCAAGGCCAGCCTATTTAACACAGGAAATTTCAGGTCCACTAAAGATAAAGATTCTCAGAGAAATGGTAGAGGGGAAAAGCACCTTTAAAATCACAAGAATGGCTGTTTGTGTGTGTGTGTGGTGGAAGAGAATGGTGATGTGGGAGTGTCATATATCAATCTGTTGATTTCATTGGTTAAGTAATAAACAAACTGTTTGGGCTCATAGCTTAGAACATAGGTGGGTGGAGTAAACAGAACAGAATGCTGGGAGGAAGAGGAAGTGAGCTCAGACTGACAGCTCTGCTCTCTGGAGCAGAGACGCCATGCCCCGCTCCCGGGCAGACACACACAGGATGGACGTAGGCTAGAATCTTCCCGGTAAGACCGGTGCTCACAGATTATTAGAGATGGGTTGATCAGGATATCAGAATTAGCCAGTAAGGGCTAGAGCTAAAGGGCCAAGCAGTGTTTAAATGAATACAATTTGTGTGTTGTTATTTTGGGGCATAAGCTAGCCAGGCGGCCGGGGTGCTGGGGACGCAGCCCCACCGCTCTTATTACAACAGAATGGTTTGTTTGTATCTGTCTCAAAAGCAAAAATGTAATAAATACTGAAAAAAAAACTAAAAAAAAAATCCATAGAGAGCCTCTGTCTCAACAAAAAAAAAAAAAAGAAAGAAAGAAAAAAGAAAATTTGCTTCTTAGTCTTTTGGCTAGGCTCATGTATAAAATATTTTAAGTATTTTATTATTGTTTATGTGTGTGGGCATGCTTGCTACAGAATGCATAGAGGTCAGAGGTCAGAGTGGAGTCAGTTCTCTTTCTCCACCTTTATATGATTGACAGGATGGCAAGGCAAGCATCCTGACCCCTCTGAGCTGGTTTGCCAGGCCAGAGTATTTTTCTTAAAAACAAACTCTTATGTCTCTTTATGGTCTGTAGACTCATTAGGTATCTCCCATGAAGATCAGGAACACTTAAGCCAGGATTATCAACTAAGACTGAGTCTCTCCTAAGACAGCCCTAAGCAGCCCCTGACAGGAGCAGGACAGATACCAGCCTGGTGGCCAGCAAAGCAAGGGGAAAAATGAGGGAAAAGGACCGTAAGGACTGGATAACACAGCCTACCCACATGTCATGAGGGAGAGCTACATTTGCTTCCTACACAGCCCTGAGATCACTGAGAAGGAATGGCCAGCCATGGATTATAGTGGTGAGGGGGCATGGAGGTGCAGGCACGTCACCCCACAGCATCCGAACAGCAGGGAGATGTGGCCAGACTCAGTTGGCCCTCTGTCTCTCCACAAAGGTTTTGTTTGACATTAACAGTGGCAGGATTTGCCAAGCCAGTGGGAAAATGCCAGCAGCAGCAGAGAGGGCACCAAGCCACCCTGGCTCAGAACCTGCCTTCAGCTCCTAAAATGCCACTCTGACTCTTTCAGCCGCTGTCCTCCCCCACTTCACCTGCAGCACACAGGGAAGGCAGGCACTCAGCAACTCCCATCTTCCCCTAGTTCCCAGGACTGTTACTCCAGATACCCCCCTCTAACAACTAGCTAGCTCAGAAACCAGGTCAAGGGTCACTGAGACGGGAACACCTTGGAGCCAACTCTCAGGCACAGTCAGACCCCAACCCACCTGCTTCTGCAGAATACCAACCTCAAGATAAAAATGACATGTGTTTTCATCGCGAGTTCTCCTACTCGGCTTTTGTTGTTGTTGTCGTTGTTTTCTTTAAAACACTAAAAATGAGCTCAATAAAGCTCATGACCTGTATTTCAAGTTCTCCCTGGGGTCTGGATCATTCCACTGTTTGAAATGTCAAATTCAGTGTACCAGACCAAACACAGCCTTGAAGTGCGTGTGCAGGAACCCTCCCACCCTTTCTCACAGCCGGGCACCTCTACAGAAGAGTGGGTGGGCTGACCTACTGTGGAGGCCTAGTTGTTGACAAAGAAAACTGGGCACAGCCTAGAATTCTCAGTAGGGAAGGCCTTTCACACACATTATTACCCTGGCAGAAAGCAAGACTAAACCCCTTTCTGGGTAAAGGGCAGCGCAGAAAACAAAAGCACAAAGCTCTTGCTCTGTAGGTGGGGCCTAAGGCGCTCAGGGCTCAGCTGAGAACAGCGCAGGACATACATGGAGGAGGGGGTGGCGCTGACTTTTCAGAACCTTCCCCTGGGGAAGAACATTGGACGAGGAGATTGACACAACCTCAGAAGAATGACGACAAAAACAGCCATGACACACTCATCATGGCTCCCCATGTGATGGAGGTGGGTCTTGTATCTTATCTGTTGCTTTCATTGGTTAACTAATAAAGAAAACTGCTTGGCCTAATAGGATAGAAAATTAGGTAGGCGGAGTAAACAGAACAGAATGCTGGGAGAAAGAAGCCGAGTCAGGCAGTCGCCATGATTCTCCCACTCCAGACAGACGCAGGTTAAGATCTTTCCTGGCAAGCCAGCTCGTGGTGCTACACAGAATATTAGAAATGGGTTAGATCAATATATAAGAGCTAGCCAATAAGAGGCTGGAACTAATGGGCCAAGCAGTGTTTAAAAGAATACAGTTTCCATGTAATTATTTCGGGTAAAGCTAGCCGGGTGGCAACCCCGCCACTGCTTCCTCACTACACCCATGCCCGACCTCCTATTCTAGGGATGTGCTCAGAAGAATCTGCTGAGCCGGTGACAAAGGGCCCTCATTCCCATGGCCTGTGCTCACTATTTCATCAGACTCTGAAAGCTCCTGTTGCACAGGTGACCTTTTCAAGGTGCCCTATGTCAGAGGCAGCATGCCCAGAGCCATTTTCACACAAAGCGGGAATGGACAGGGCAACCTTTCGCCACTCACTTTACTTAAGGAGCACAGCACTGGAGCTATTCCAATAGAGCCCTGTCCGCATGAGTCCGGCTGTTTCTCTCCAGCTTTAGGCAAGCTAGCCAGTCCCCATCTTAGCACTTCCCGCATTCTGAGGTGCCACAAACACTTAAGGGAGTCTGTGAAGGCTGAGAAATGAGCACAAAGACCAAGCGCAGTGTGCAGGTGCTGGTTGGAGCTCTCACCACAGGGGAGCTTATTTGCAAGTAAGAGAGGCAGGCACGGCTGGGCAGCTCAGCAGAACTCACTGAGCACCAACAAGGCCTCCAGCACCACAGACCCAAGTATTTCACAGTGGGCTGTGGCGTGGACTCTAAGCCTTACTTATTCCTTAGTTCTGAAGCAATGACGGGCCTGCCATTTTCCTAACTCCTCAATGACACTGCATCCACGTCCTCCTTCCTCAGAAGGGTCAGAATGCAGTAAATAGAGACAGCTTCCCACATGAGGGCCAGCCCAGGCCTTCCCAGTGCAAATGTAAGTTCTGACTGAAAACTGTCCACTGGGCTTAGTTCAGGTTGTCTGTATGAGTGTATATGGGGGTGTTCCTGCTAGAGCATGGACACCAGTGGCTACCCAGCTGAACCAGCAACACTTAAGTGCTCCTCAGGGTGGGCGGGGTCTCTTGAGCCCTCCCCATTTATGATGGAGCGATGCTGGTCCCATCTTGGGTAAGCAGCCATGAGTATCTTTAATGCAAATATTTTCAGTGGCATCCAGAGTCTATGTCAGAAATCTGATAGAAAATGCCAATTAGGGTAAGCGCACACATTTCCAATAGAATTGCTAACTGTGGTACTAGAAATTGCTGTTCAACTGTATGGCAATAAATAAATATGATGTTTCCTGTCAGTTTAAAAACAAAAAATCACGGTGCAGAATTTTGGGGTTTTTTTCTTTTTTTTTTTTCGAGACAGGGTTTTGCTGTAGTTTTAGTGCCTGTTCTGAACTAGCTTTTGTAGACCAGGCTGGCCTCGAACTCACAGAGATCTGCCTGCCTCTGCCTCCTGAGTGCTGGGATTAAAGGTGTGCGCTACCACCATCTGGCGCAGCGTTCTTATCATACAATGTTCCCTTCCTCTGGTTTTGATATGATTTGGAAAACCTTTTCATAACCTCCTCAAATGCACACAGATAGCTTTCAAAGGCGACTTTCATGGCTGTCAAAGCCAGGCTTAAAGGAATGGCACTATGATTTTATAAAGGTCAGGGAGAGTCTTTTTCCTGAAACATTTTCTAAGACCCTGGATCCTAAGGCTTCAGAGGAAAGTTATAAAGAAAATGTGGACAAACGGGAGTGATACCACAAAAACACGCAACCAACCAACCAACCAAACAAACTAAACAAACAGAAAGCAACCAGGGCTTGAGCAGGTTGGTAAGATGGATCAGTGGGTACAAGTGCTTGTCAGGCAAACCTGACACCTCAAGTTCAGTCCTCAGAACCCCATCAGTAGGCAAACCAACTCCTGAAGCTGTCCTCTACGATCGTGAGTGCTCATTGTACTCACACACACATACACAGGACGCACATGTGCCTGTACTCACACACACATGACACACATGTACCTGTACTTACACACACATATACATGATGCACATGATACTAATAATTTTTTTTTTCAAAATCTAAAGGGGGATTGGGAGTATAGTTCTAGTCTTGACTGTCCAAAGGCCTGGGTTTAATCTTCAGCGTGGAAAAAGAGAAAGAGAAGATAAGACTCAGATCCCAAATACCCTGAGCAACAGCCTTCCTTCTATGCTTACTCAAAACGTAGGGTTTTTTTTTTAATATTTATTTATTTATTATGTGTACAGCATTCCTTCCATGTGTGCCCGCAAGGCAGAAGGGGGTGCCAGGTCTCATTATAGATGGCTATGAGCCACCATGTGGTTGCTGGGAATTGAACTCAGGACCTCTGGAAGAGCAGTCAGTGCTCTTAACCTCTGAGCCATCTCGCCAGCCCTCAAAACGTAGGTTTGACGTGATCCCTTATGACACTGTTTTCTAACCGAGTCCCTGTGGCTCCATGATTGTTAAAGTGTCTCTTGACCTGGTTGTGGGGAAAACTGCCATCCCCTGGAGCTGCATTAATACCGCAACTTACTGTGGTAGTGGTAAAGAGCAAGGTGAGAGGGACAGCCCAGTAGGACAAAGCAGGGCGAGGGCCTGGTTAGAGCTAGCCACCACACGCAGAAACCCCAGGGGAGAAGGTCTAGAGAGAGGGCAGCCCTTTTGCAGACTCCATCCCTAACATTAGAGAATTTGAATCTGGCTCCACCAGACATGTTTCTCTAGCAAGTTTAACTTCTCTGCGCCTTAGATTTCCTGTCTGCAAAATATGAATAATACAATTCATCCCACAGTCTTAGCAAGGATAGAATGAGGACGATATTAGGAAGATGTCTCTTATTAGATACCAATAAATCATTTTCTATTAAGTATCATCAAGAAAAGTGGATCTCAGCACTGGTGGGACTGAGGCCAGCCTGAGGCTCAAATCAAGTTCTAGGACAGGTCCAGCAACATGAGACTCTATCTTAAACACAACAAATTAAACAAAAAGAACACCCATCTCTAAGTGCAGCCTTCTACCTGGGAAGGGTCTGTCTTCCTCTCCACCTTGCAGAGGAACGCCCTTAGTCTCTGACATATACTTCTTGGCGATGGGCAAGGACATCAGCCGAATGTGATGGATGAGTGAACGCCACGTGTGAGCTCCCGAAAGCACTGGCTCGGGTGCTAATGAGCTAAAAGGTTGAATTATAAAGTAGGCAGCGAACAAGATTAATCCCAGAGTTAGGAGGACCTAGAAGGAAAGACAAGAGTGGCATTAAGAATTGCCCCAACAAGAAAGTTCCATACATAACACTGAGGAGAAAAGCAAGCCTCTTCTGCTATTTCCAGTATACCTAGAACTGATCCACTCTCATAACCAAGCCATTTGCTTGCTCTCCAAAAGCGGTCAAAGCTCGAGAGCTGTGAGGCCTGCAAGGCTCCACAAGCTTCCACCCCACAACCAGGGGCTATGCTCACTACACACACAGCTTTCACTTCACGTCACACAAGTCACATTTCCTAGCAACAGACAGCAAGGATAATGGCTGGTTTATGCTAGGAAAACCTAGTTCAGAGCTGGGCGGTTGGTGGTGCACGACTTTAATCCCAGCACTGGGGGATATGGGCAGAGGCAGGTGGATCTCTGTGAGTTCAAGGCCAGTCAGGACAGGTTCTAAAGCTACAGAGAAACCTTGTCTCAAAAAATCAAAAACAAAAACAAAGAAACAACAACAACAACAACAAAAAAAACCCACCTAGTTCAGTACTGGATCAGTCAGCAGTTACAGGAAGGGAAGCTGAAGCCCCTGAGAAAGGCTCTACAAGCAACACTTTACCTTATATATGGCTAAGAGGAGAGGGTACTGGGGTGGTCCCCTTTGAGGTTCATTCTTCTCCAGCAGCCGTCTGATAAATTTTTCGATCGCCTTTTCTGACATTCCACACTGATGGCCTGTCTGTCTCACCAGATCAACGGTCTCTGAAAGCTTGTCATAGATGCTGATCTCATTAGCAGCAAGATCCATGTCTTCCAAGATGAAATCCCTGGAGAGAACAAAGGACAACGAGCTTCTTTCTTCTTCTTCCTTTTTTTTTTTTTTTTTTTTGAGATAGGGTTTCTCTATGTAGCCCTGGCTGTCCTGAAACTCACTCTGTAGACCATGCTGGCCTCCATAATGCTGGGATTAAAGGTGTGAGCCACCACCACCTGGCAAATGACAGTTTCTTATCTTTCTTTTTGTTTTTTTTTAAGACAGGGTTCCTCTATATAACAGTCTTGGCTGTCCTCAAACTCACAGAGATCCGGGATTAAAGGCATGCACCACCACCACCCAGCAAATGACAGTTTCTTTAAAAATGCTTCCTGCCCAACAATGTTTCTTGACCCTGAAGCAACAAATTTTGTGTTTTTACTCCCAAACTACAGCAGACCAAACACAATGAGCATGGAAAGACAATGTCCAACTGTTGTATGAACTACACTTTTCTTTTTTTAATTTATTCTATTTTTTAATTTTATTTATATATTTTTATGTGCTTTGCATGTACACCTGCAGGCCAGAAGACGGCATGAAATCCTAATACCAATGGTTGTAGCCACCATGTGGTTGCCAGGAACTGAAGACAGGACTTCCGGAAGAGCAGCCAGTGCTCTTAACCTCTGAGCCATCTCTCCAGCCCCTCCCTGTACAACACTTTTCAAACTATCGTTTTGTTTTCTGTTTTGAGACCGTATCTTGTTATGTTGCTCAGGGTATTAGAATTCTCAGGCTTGAGTGATTTTCTTGACTTAGTTTCTCCAATGCTGAGATTACAGTCCCAGACAGGTCACTGCATCCAGTTTATGCATGACTCATAAAATGTCATTTAACCAGGCTGTGCATGGTAAGGCACATCTTTAATCCCAGCACTCGGGAGGCAGCGGCAAGTGGATCTGTGTGAGTTCCAAGCCAGCCTGATCTATAGAGTTCCAGGCCAGTCAGGGCTACACAGTTAGACCTCAAAAAAAATTTTTTTTAAAAAAAAATATTATGTGCATTGGTTTTGCCATGGGTGTCAGGTCCCCTAGAACTGGAGTTACAGACAGTTGTGAACTGTGATGTGGGTGCTGGGAATTGAACCTAGGTCCTCTGGAAAAGCAGTCAAGTGCTTTTAACTGCTGAGCCATCTCGCCAGCAAATATGGGACCCCCAAATTTTTAAATTAAATACATTCAACATTTTTTTCATATAGGAGGAACCATGCTTAGGATTTCCCCCCCTTAAAAGCAGAGGGTCCTCTTGGTTGCCTACTTCAGTCTCAAAGTGCTTCTAACCCTGACAACTCCTGGCATGGAGCATGTGGGATCTTCAGTAAGAAGATGCTGCACCTGTCAAGCAGTCGAGCAGCTCCACAGAGCAGACGCCTGACATGTCACTGCTCAGGACACATGAGTGCACTCCTTTTTCCCTCTGTGCCTCCTGCCTCCCTCGGGCATCTTCTGATTGCCTCCTTTCTGCCTAAACACTTGGTCCACTGCTCTGAACACAGCCTGCACATCAGAATTTCCTAGAGAGCCTACAAGGTAGATCCAACCTGCTCCTCTTGTGGGCTTCTGTGCTCACACCACTAGCAGGCAGGGGTCCACAGAGTTTTCACGGAGCTCTGCTCCTGACTTTAGAATGCAGCCACCCCAGGGGATGGGAGGTGGTGGCTCACTGCGGTTTTGATCTGTATTTCTCTGAAGGTTGGTGATGCTGAGCATCTTCTTGGGTGCTCATAGGCCACTGAGAGTCCCCTTCTACAGGAAGGGCTGCCTCATTATTAATCTGAAGGAATTTTCAGTGTGCTCTGTCCTGGACAGCAGGCCCTTACCAGACATTGCAAACATTCCCTTCAGACATCTAAGCTTGCCCTCTTCCTGTTGGCAATACTAGGGTTGAACCAAAGGCTCAGTTCCATTTCACTTTCTTTCTTTCTGCCTCTTTAAAGATTTTTGCTTGTTTTTTTTGTTTTGTTTTGTTTTTCGAGACAGGGTTTCTCCGTGTATCTCTGGCTGTCCTGGAGCTCTGTAGACCAGGCTGGCCTCAAACTCACAGGGATCCGCATACGTCTCCCTCCCGAGTGCTGGAATCCTGCCTCTGCCTCCTTGAGTGCTGTGATTAAAGGTGTGTGCCACCACCGCCTGGCTTCTTTCTGCCTCTTAAAAAAAGATTATTTAGTCATTAAAAGAAAAGTCTCATAAAGCCCAGCCTGGCCTCAAACTTGATGTGTAGCAAAGGCCTTCCTTGAATTCTAATCCTTTGGTGTGCACCACCATAGCAGGTTCTATTTGACTTCCTTTTTGTACCTTTCTTCTTTTTTTTTTAAGTTTATAAATGTGTATGTGTGTGCACATATGTGTGCACGCACACACGTGCACGCGCAGGTGACTGAGGAGAGCAGAAGTTTAGCACTGCACACACTGGATCTGTAAGAGCCCCGCCCCCCAATTTCATTCTCTTGATGGCTTTTTTGCACCACAGCTTCTACACTCTGCAGAGGTCCAAATTCTCCCTTTGCTACTTGTGCTTCTGCATCACATGGGAGAAACCAATGCCTAGGTCAATCTCACGGTTTTTTTTTTTTTAATTTTTAAAGGTTATTTTATGTATATGGGTGCATGGCTGCATGCCCTATGTGTGCATGGTACACTCAGAGACCAGAGGATGGCACCAGATCCCCTGGTATAGGAGCTACAGATAGTCGTAAGTCACTATGTGTGTACTGGGTATATAACCCAGGCCCTCTGGAAGAGAAGTCAGTGCTCTTAACCACTGAGTCATCTCTCCAGCCACATAGAGGTTTTTCTTTAAGTTTTCTTCTAAGAGCTTTTTTTTTTAATTTCATTATTATTATTTTGTTTTTGAGACTGGGTTTTTCTGTGTAGCCTTGGCTGTCCTGGAACTCACTCTGTAGACCAGGCTAACCTCAAACTCAAAAAAATTTGCCTGCCTCTGCTTCCTAAGTGCTGGGATTAAAGGCGTGCACCACCATTGCCTGGCTCTAGAAGTTTTATAATTTTAGCTTATATATTTAGTTTTCTGAACCACCTTAAATTTTATTTTTGTGTGATATAAAGGAAGATCCAACTTCATTCTCTTACAATGGATATCCCATTGGTCCACTACCACTGGCTGAAGACGTGTGTTTGTGTGTGT
This sequence comes from Microtus pennsylvanicus, assembly GCF_037038515.1. Taxonomy (NCBI): domain Eukaryota; kingdom Metazoa; phylum Chordata; class Mammalia; order Rodentia; family Cricetidae; genus Microtus; species Microtus pennsylvanicus. The sequence goes on along the minus strand of NC_134585.1, from coordinate 5,787,111 downwards.
GTTATGTAATACTGGAGACTGAACCCAGGGCCTCACATAAGCTAGGTAAGCACTCTACTATTGATCCTCCTGCCTCAGCCTTTTGAGGGCTTTTAATCTTAGTACCTAGAATGCTGAGACAGGAAGATTAAGATTTCAAGGTCAATCTGGGCTTAGCTACACATCAAATACAGACCAGCCTGGGCTACATAGAGAAACCCTGTTTTACTGTTTGTTTGTTTTTAAAGGAATACAAAAACAGAATCTACTAATGGAGAAGTAAAATAGTACAGGCACTGTGGAAAAACAGCTGTCAGTTTACAAAGTTAGACAATGAGTTAACATGTCATATAACAATTCTACTCACAGGTATGTACCCAAGAGAACTCAAAACATATGTCCACACAAATACGGGGAGACAAATGTTAGCAGTGGCATTATTCACAACAGTCCTAAACCAGAAGCAATTCAATGAAGCAATGAAGTCAGGAAAAAGTGATACAGCCACTTACAGACTTCCACAGGACAATAAAAAGTGATGGCGTACTAATACAAGCTATGTGGCCCAGCCTTGAAAACACTGTGACAAGTGGAAGACAACCACAGAGACCATCCGAGAGCAAGCGAGTCTACAAATAAAAAGTGGACTGATGCTTGCTTGGAGAAAAGAGTGGAGAGATCCAAGGATAACGGCAGTAGCTGGAGGCCCTCTCTCCAGAGTGACAAAATGTCCTCATCTTGAATGCCAATGACGGCTATACAAATTGTGAGCATAAACCATGCTTTTCACGTGGGTGAACTCTGTAACATATAAATTATATCTTAATAAAGGTCTAGTGTAAGTTTATGAATCTGAACTTAGCTCTGCTGTGGCCTTTTTTATTTTATACTGCATTTTCTTTCCTATTGCCCAGACACTGGCCTCTGAGGTCTATGAGGGCAGGCCACAGACAGCGCATATCCTTACCAGAGGTCAATGTCTGGTGCATATACGTGGTGACGAAGAGAATGATAAACTAGCTGAGGATCAGCAAAACAAATTATAAAAGGATTCTTCTATAAGTCTACGGTCTGGGGACGTGGCTCAGTTGGCAGTGCTTGCCTAGCATTCATGGGGCCCTAGGGTCAATCCTTAGCACTGAGTAAACACGGGCATGGTGACACACATCTGTATAGTGGAAACAGAGGGACCAGGAGTTCACCCTCGGCTCACAGAATGTCTAGGGCAGGCCAGGAACTCACAGATATCCTCCTGTCTCTGGCCTGGGATCAAAAGCACACATGACAAAAAAAATAAAATAAAATAAAAGCCAGGCGATAGTGGCGCACGCCTTTAATCTCAGCACTTGGGAGGCAGAGGCAGGCGGATCTCTGTGAGTTCTAAACCAGCCTGGTCTACAAGAGCTAGTTCCAGGACAGGCTCCAAAACCACAGAGAAACCCTGTCTCAAAAAAACAAACAAACAAACAAAAAAAACCAAAAAACAAAAACAAAAAAAAAAAAGGACACATTAGGGCTGGAGTGATGGTTTGGTGGTTAAAAGCACTGGCTTCTCCAGAGGACCTGGGTTTGATTCATATTATCTACAGGGGCCCACGACAATCAAGAGCTCCAGTCCCAGGGGATCTGATGCCCCGTCTGGCCTCTAAGGATACTGCAATAAGGCACAGATACACAGGCAGGCAAAACACCCATGCACACTAAAAAATAAAATATTTTAAAGATAAAGACATTTTAAAGGCATCTACCACTATGCCCAGCCCTCCAATGGAGATTCTCTTACTGCATGTGTTCCCAGCTATAAACTACTTGTTAGTGTGTGCAGACTAGAACAATCATTACAAGTCACCAGTTCAATGCTTTAATTTCTGGGTGAAAAGATGCATCTGAAGCCAGCTGCACCCGCACTTCGTCTGGACCTCATTCCTTCCACAAAGCTACTCTAGATGAGCAAGCAGGAGGGACTAGAGGGCATCAAACCAAACAAACGAAAATGCAGTATTTCAATCCAAGTACTGGTGGCACAAATCTTGTGATCTTAGCACAAGTGGGCGGGGTTGGGAGCTGAGGATGTAGCTCAGTCGGCAAAGTCTGCTCACTATATACAAAGTCCTGGGTTCCAGAACTGTAAGAAACAGCACTTGGAAGGCAGAAGGATCAGAAGTTCAAGGTCATTCTGGCTACAAAGCAAGTTCAAGGCCAGCCTGGAACACATAAACCCCCAACCTTCCCCCAAACAAAATTAGGGACATTTCCAAAGATTAATAAGGTGATCTCTGTAATGATTCTGTAATCATAAAAATCCTACTGCTATTCCTTTTTTTTAAAAAAAAATTATTTCATTAATTATGTATACAATGTTCTGCCTGTATGTCAGAAGAGGGCACCAAATGTCATTCCAGATGGTTGTGAGCCACCACATAGTTGCTAGGAATTGCACTCAGGACCTCTGGAAGAGGAGCTCTGAGCCATCTCTCCAGCCCCCTATTGCTACTCTTATAGAGCATCACTAGGCACAAAAGAAACGAGGGCTGTGAAGGAAAGATAGCTATGGTACACCACAGCACTCCAGTAACTGCCACAGAAAACACAAGGTGGCAAGGACAGGGCTCTGGGTTCAACCCCCAGAACACATTCAAAGGGAATAAAATGATAATACCATGTGATTCTTTTGTGACTAGTGATTGCAGAAACAGCAGTTTCCTGTTTAAACTGGAGACTCTAAGAATTATCAGGGAGAATATCAGTGGTTGGGTATAACATTAATTAGCTAACAGCAATCCTGCCCACTTAGACACATGAAACACAAAGTCACTGCTGAGCACTGAGCACGAGCAGGAGTAATCAGCTGAGGCCTGAAGACAGACAATCCATTTACCTCCAGAAAGAGGGTCCAGCCTGGCAGAAAGGAGCTTTGTCTCGGAGGGAAGTTCGGAAGAATGAGCTTGACTCTTTAACAGTGGTTTAACCCTGCAAGGGCACAGGAGGGTCACCAGGGGGTTAGGAAACCAAGGCCTCTGTCCCACCCTTGACAAACAGTCGTCCTCTGTTGGCGATGGGGAAGATGTTCCTAGACACCCAGCGCAAGCCTGAAACCACATTGTACTGAACTGTTAGACACACCACGTTTTCGTGTGCACTTATAAGTAAGTTCAATTTACAAATTCAGCAGTGAAATAGCAACAATAACTACTAATGAAATAGATAATATACTCTAATAAGGTCACATGACTTTAGTCTCACTCTTAAAATGTCTTGTACTTACCCTTCTAATGATGCTGGGATGGGCTAAACGCCCACACAAGTCACATGAGGTGAAGGACATGGACATCAGGGGTTACCCTTGGGACAAGACACTGCTATGTTACTAACAAGCAGGTGGCAGGCGCAGGCACACTGAACAAGTGATGACTGCCCCAGGCAGGTTAGTGTGAGAGTTCAGCATGCTACTCAGGAGGAGGGCACACTGAAAATGTACGCACTGCAGGTACTAAAGCCAGATATGGGAGACTATTGGACTGAGAGTGACAAGCTCTGGGAGTGGGACTCGACACAAGGCTATCAAGTCTTCCCCGCTGATTAAAGGCACAGTCCGAGGCCAGCTAGCTCAACTGAAGAGCCTCAGTTCAATCCCCAGCACTGCAAAACCAACGGAAGTAACAAAGGAACACTCCCTTTAAAGGAGTTTACTTTAGGACAGCAGCTCTCAATCAAGTGATTCTGTTCTTGGGGGACATTTGGTGGTGTCTGATGGGGTTTCCCCTATATTTACTGTCAAAATTAGATCAAAAGTAGAAGAGTCCTATTGGCCTCTAGTGGGTAAGGGCCAACATCACACAGGACCCAGACAGTCCTCCACAATGAAGAATGGTCCTTCTCAAAGAAAAAAGAACTGAGCCTGGTTTTCAAGGGAGTCCTGCCAGGGGCGAGCCAGGGTGCTGGTTCGCAGTGGAGAGGGACCTCAGGAACAGAAGCAGGGCAGTTCTGATGAGATATTCCCCACAACTCCACCCTGGGCCTCAGTCCCTGTGGAAATAGCATAGCATAGGAGCATGGCTCACGGGACTGCTGGGAAAAACTTGTCAGCAAAGAGTTGACAGAAGAACTGAACATGGTGGCACTATGAGTTCCAGGCCATTCTCAGCTATAAATCGAGTTCAGGACCATCTTGGGTTATGTAAGATCCTGATTCAAAAACCAAACAAGCTGGGCGGTGGTGGCGCAAGCCTTTAATCCAGCGCTCGGGAGGCAGAGGCAGGTGGATCTCTGTGAGTTCAAGTCCAGCCTGGTCTACAAGAGCTAGTTCCAGGACAGACTCCATAGCTACAGAGAAATCCTTGGAACGAAAGAAAGAAAGAAAGAAAGAAAGAAAGAAAGAAAGAAAGAAAGAAAGAAAGAAAGAAAGAAAGAAAGAAAGAAAGAAAGAATCAGGGGATAAAGAAAGGGCTCATCAATTAAGAACACTTGCTGCTCTTGCAGAGAACCTGGGTTTGGTTCCCAGCATCCACATCATGGCTCACAACCACCTGTAACTCTAATTCTAGGGCATCTAATACCCCCTTCTGACCTCTACAGGGACTACATGCATAAGGTGTGTGTGTGTGTGTGTGTGTGTGTCTGTATAAAATAAAGTCATATGAATTTAGTCTCACTCCTAAAATGTTTTGTACTTACCATTCTTATGATGCTTTGATGGGCTAAATGCCTACACAAATCATGTGAGGTGAAGGACACAGGCATCTCACACTAAGTAAACATTATAATCAAAGTCAAACAAGTTTGAGGACGGCAGAAAAATGGCTAAGAGAGCGGAATAAATATTGTCACTTTTGCACTAGCCTGGGGAGATGACTCTGAAGACATGAGCGCTTGCTATGCAAACCTAAAGATCCAAGTTCAATGTCTGGAACCCACAGGAAAAAAATGCCAGATACAGTGGTGGGTACTCCTGTGGATAGATGGGTAGCAGGGGTTAGCCTGCTCAGCACAGTGGCTGCCTCAAAGAGGAAGAAAACTGACTCCCCAAAAGTCGACCTCTGACCTCCACATGTGCTCCATGTGTGTATCTGCACTCACACAGTAAACTAAACAAACCTTTGAAAATAAAAGCTTTCTTTTTTTTTTAATGCTAAAATAGATCTTGCAAGAGGAAACCTTTTGGGATGATGGACAGGCAAGGGCTGTGTGGCAGTTTCAGTGTCTCCAGCCACACCAGGCTGCATAATTTAAGCATATACAGCTTTCTATATGTTGAATATACTCAGGAGTTTAACATGCCAGGCATGGTGATGCATTCAGTGAGTTCAAGGATAGCCTAGTTTACACATAGAGTTCCAAGACAGCGAGGGCTACAGAGACCTTGTCTCAAAAAAACCAAAAACGGGTGGGAAGTAAAGGGAAGTAAAGCACAAAGAGATTACAATCAAGAAACACATTTTTTGCATTCTATCGTGTGATCTGACGACCGTCTTTCCAGGCATCTCTGTCTGGCAAGACTTGAGGTTCTGTGTTTGTTTTTCAAATGCTTCTGCACTCTTGGCAGCTCTAGCCCTTCCTAACTTGAGAGAAAACAGCTACCCCACAGATACACTCTCATTTCTATATTTTTACCCAAACTTTTCATTTTGAAAGATTTCCAACATCTGAAAAACAGAAAGACCAATAAACACACACGTTCACTTAAGACCTATCTGTTGTCAACATTGGTACACACCCTCTGTTCCTGTTTTTATCAGAATCATTTGAATTAACTATGACACATAATTATATTACCTCTAGACATTTCATCATTCCATAGTAAGAATTTCCTAGGTAACAATAATCATGCTTCATTACCACCTTCGCTAAAACAACTAATTCTCTAACGTTACCTAATGTTCGGTATGTAGTTGGATCTCTCCCCCTTACACACACACACACACACACACTACTGAACTTGACTGCTAGCTCTCATCTATCTAGTACAGAACATCCCTAGTTTCACTCTGCCTTCTGACCTGCAGCACAAGCCTGCACATCTTTAAACTGATTTCTACCTACTCCAAGTCTTGCTTTTTCCTGTTTCTATTACTAAAAGAATCTGTCCCCTCCCTCCAGAGCCAAATCCGGGAGGGGATGGCCTCACTTACTGTCTTCTTCCTCAGGCCTCCATTCCTTCACTAACCTGCTGAATCATATTCCTGTGCTCTCATTTGACCGATTTGGCTCTCACTAGTCACCAACGGTTTTCCTGGTGCCAAGTCCAAAGGGCATTTTTCAGCGCCTGCTTTACCTGACCTCTGCTAAGCACCCGCCATTACTACCCATTTTCTCCCCAGTCCTCTCAGCCTTGGCATAACCGTCTCCTTCTCATACCGGAGGCTAACATTCGCCAGTTGTCCTCGACCTTCTCTTTCCCTCCGTGGCGTCAACTACAGCTATTATCGATTCCCAAACTCTTTCAGTCCACAACTCTCTTTAGAGCCCAAGATCTGAACTGAGTACCACGGACGGCGTCAGTACTGAACCTGTTTTCCTGTCGCTCACTCTCCCATCACACTTCCTTCTTAAATGCTTATTTTGTGTGTACACATGTACACGTACACACACGCACACACACACACACAGATGGTCCCAGAGATCGAGCTCGGGTCATCAGAATTTGACCTGCTGAGCCATCTCTCAGGCCCTTTCCTTCTTCCTCCTCTTGATTTAAACTGAAACTTTCCCTCTGCCTCATTCATGCCAATGAAGTCACACTGACTCCTTCTGATTCAGGTGATGTCCATACTCCCAACACTCGGGTAGCAGAGACAGAAGATCTTTGCAAGTCTGAGGTCAGCTCATCTCAGTGAGCTCCAGGCCAACCAGGGTTAGAAAATGGAGATTTTATCTGGAAAGAAGTGAATAGTATCAGGACAGTGGTGGTGCACACCTTTAATTCCAGCACTCAGGAGGCAGAGGCAGGTGGATCTCTGTGAGTTTGAGGCCAGCCTGATCTACAAGAGCTAGTTCCAGGACAGGCTCCAAAGCTACAGAGAAACCCTGTCTTGAAAAACCAAAAAAAATAAAAAAATTAAAAATAAAAAAAAACAGAGGTGAATAGTTAACAACAGGAAGAAAGTTCTTGTGTGACCATCACAGAGATACAGTGGTCTCTAGATCCCAGCCTTCTTCTTCAGCCCAGCCTTGCTCTTGTTCACGGGTTATTTTCTGAAACCGGTGTGTCCGGGGTAAGCTGCTTTTCTGGGGCACTGCATGGTTGCTAAGGACACAGGAGCTAGAGCGGGGGGGAAAAGCTGGATCCACTTAGCTTCTGCTTACTGACAACCTCCTTAAAGCTTACAATGTTTCATTTATAAAACAGAGATAATGAATCCGAGATGGGGGTATACATCTATAATTCTAGCACTCAGGAATTAGAGTCAGGACAATTAGAAGTTCAGCTACAAAGCAAGTTTGAGGTTAGCCTGGGCTACATGAGATCCTGTGTTTTTGTTTTTCTTTGTTAAAAAGGAGTGGTAATTATAGCTACTCCAACTGAGGATTATTCAATGACATGTGAAATATTTGTTACAATACCTAAGTAAATAAATATTAAATAATAATTGTATAAAATGAAGTCTTAATGATTTCCCAATGTCCTTGTTAATCTGGTCACAGTCTACTTGACCCATCTCATTTTCCATTAACCTTTTCTTGTCTTTTCCTGCTTCACAGTTATCTGCCTTTGCACATTTAATTTTCTCTTCCTAAAAAGGCTATCTTCCAGGGCTTTGCCCAAATAATTAACACACCAAGCCCTCAACCTGGAGTTCATCATTTAAACCTCATACCACTCTATCACCTTCTCCTTTATCTCCCTCCCAAATACACTGGGTTCTTCAGGGCAGATAAAGGGAGAAAATGTAGGCTGCTGAGATGGCTTAGGGGTCAAGCACACCTACTGCTATTTCAGAGGACCTGGGTTTGGTTCTCGATACCTACATGACACCTATGACTAACACACACACAGCCATCTCACAGGACCTGGCACCCTATTCTGGCCTCCTGCACACATATGGTGCACATACACTGAGAATCATACATAGGAATTAAAAAATAATAACAACTTGGGGCTGAAGAGATGGCTCAGCAGGTAAGAGCACTGGCAGCTCTTCCAAAGAACCTGGGTTCAATTCCTAGCACCCACATGGCGGTAACTCCAGTTTCAGAGGATCCAGCACATTCATAAAGACAGACGTGCAGGTCAGGCAGCAATACACATAATAACAATAACTTTTAAAAATAATTTTTAAATGGAGAAAATAGCACCAAAAAAAAAAAAGACTAGAAACAGAAATTCACTTCAGTTATGGAACCCAATAAAGGGACAAACTCATAGAAAGGACCCGCTGTGCACTGTTTCCAAATCGTAACTAGTGCTTTGTTCATTTCACCTCCTGACACGCATCAGCCTGGCCAGGGCTTAGTGAGCAGCGGGCTTGAAGCCAGTGTGTTGTGTGTTGATGAGGACAGGGACTCAAACTGGGTCACAAAAAAGGCTTCAAGGCAGAAAAGGCAGTTCCAAAGCAGATGAATGGATAAATGGAGGAAATGCAGACTGCCGAGAATTCGGTGATTATGAATGATTACTGTTATTTCAGAGGACCTGTGTTTGGTTCTTTCTGGTATACAAGCTATGAGTACTCAGCCAAAACTACAAGGCAGCAAAGGTGGCCTTTTCCACACAAACACACACGTGTGTACTATATACAATATAATTGTACTTGGGGGTCTCAGGGGGGGTGGGTTTTTTGTTTATTAAGATATGGTCTGATGTAGTCCAGGCTGGCCCTGAATTTCCAGTTTTCCTGCCTCCATCTCCCAAACCCCAGGATTAAAAGCATGCATGCCTGACTTAAGCATTAATCTGTTTTGCTTCCTTTCAGTACTGAGAACTGAACAGAGACGCGTGCATACTAGTCCAGCGTTTTACCCCATTCCCTGCATTTGTTTGTTTTTGCTTTTCAAGATAGGGTTTCTCTATAGCTTTAGAACTTGTCCTGGAACTCACTCTGCAGACCAGGCTGACCTCTAACTCACAGAGATCTGCCTGCCTCTGCCTCCTGAGTGCTGGGATTAAAGGCGTGTGCCACCACTGCCTGGCATCCCTGCATGTTAAGAAAGAAATTGAAATAACTTCAAGTTGACCTAATCAGAGTGATACATCTGTGAAAAGCTCCACCTGGGAACTACCAAAGGAGCAATGAGAGGGTCAGATCCTAAGTGCGCAGCAGCTGTCTACCCAGTGCATGCTCACTAAGAGGACGGCCAACACCAGGGCTATGCAGGCTTTAGAGCATCAAGGGTGAGGTGTGATCAGTGTGCCCTGCTCTGTTACTCTATGCTGTGTGCACAGCAGCTTTCAGGCTGTGCCTTGCCCTAAGTGACTCCACTTCCTAACCAGCATTTGGCTCCGTTTTAAGTGCAAACAGAGGCAGGAAGACTATACACTTCCCTATACATACGGCACCTTCCGCAAGGCACAGACTGACAGATCGCTTACTTCCAACAGTAAACAACACAGACTTTCTCACCTAAACTCAAAGTGGCCAGATGTGGTGGCACAGGCCTTTAATTCCTGCACTTGGGAGGTAGAGGTGGGCAGAGGTTGAAGTGAGTTCCAGGCCACTCAGGGAGAAAAACAAAACAAACCAACCAACCTATCAGAATAAATTGGGACCCTATGAGCACTAAGTGTACTGAATTCACGCAGGAAAACTACTTCCAAGAACTTGTCAGATCCGCGAGACCGAGGCAAAGAACCAGTACCCAAACTTGCACCCGTGAAAAGGAACTGTAATGGCAGCAGGCCCCACTGACTTTGCCTACAGCGTGTTCCCGAAGGGCTGACAGAGAACAGTCGCAGAGCTCAAGCCCAGCCAGGTCCCGTCACTCCCACCCCCTGGTGATGTGGCCACCTCTCTGTCCTGGATCGTCCTCCACTTCTTTCCCGAAACTCACCCCAATGGCAAGGTCTAGCTCAGGGCCTCCCTCAGCTCTGAGACCCTCACCTCTCTGAACACATATCTCTTTACACCTGTAACATTCTCTTCTGCCCGGCGTGGCCTCCTTACCCGCTGCATAGCCATTCAATAACCCATAGAGAGACGGAACTACTGTGGCTGTGTAGTGTCACGTTAGAGTTACTATCCCCAGGGAAGGCTGGGATAAACCTATCTGGGGCAATGGCCAGCTGTCAAAGGAAACCTCGAACTCTTGGCAGAACTGCAGCCAGTGGAACCCAGCCTGTGAGTTTGCTCTTCGATAAACCTTAACACTGTGAAGAGCAAACGTGTCCCTTTCTGCATACTCACGTCATGTGGCCTGCAACCTTAAGTCTTAAAATGCGACGAAACACCAGGCAGGCGACTGCACACAGTTCTTTTACTCTGGTCAGTACACCAAGACACGTCCCTTTCTGAAAGCTAAGGCGCCAGGTTCATCACATTAAGTCCACGCTTTTGTAAATAAAAGTATCTCCTCCTTAACCATTAGGGAAAGATGTCTGACAAGGGGTCGGGGCCGGGCTCTCGTGATGCTAATGGATCCGTGGCGAGGGTGGCAAGCGGGGGTGAGGGCTCTCGGACCCGGCCGCGACGCCTGCGAACCGAGTTCAAGCAGGGTTGGAGACCCCGTTTCCCTCTCCTCGGTGGAGCCTCCGAAAGATGTCTGAAGGGAATCGACCCCGAGGAATGGCCGGGGGATGGTGTCAGTCAGCAGAACGCGGGGAGGCTCTCGCTGGGGGACGGGAACGGAGGGGAAAGGTGGCGGCAGCGGCGAGGAGGGACGGCGCGAGGCTGTGGCGCCCGCGGAGGGCGGCCGGCCTCTCCCCCCCCCCCCCCTCCCGGCCTCGGGCCCCAGTCACTCACATGCGGGCCCGCGCCCTCTCGGGCTCCTCCCGCCTCGGGGACACCAGTCGCCGGGCGAGGAGGATGGGCCAACGACTTCCTGCTTCCGGCAGCGCGACCCGGAAGCGATTCTCACGCCGCTGGCCGGGCCCCCCGAACACAAAGGGAAACCTCTTCGCGCCCCACGCTCCAAAACAGATCCGGCGAGGTCGCGGAGAGAGGGGGACGACTCTCGCGGTATCTGGAAAGCTTTGTGCTTGCGCCCCCTGGTGTCCGCCTCGCGCTACTGCGCCTTCTCCGGACTAGAGTGGACTTAGTGACTCAAACCTCTCACATCTACACTCTTCCTCGTTTGTGTCTATTGCCCGCTGGTTCTGTGGTAGGCATTACTAAGTGCTGTGCTCTTAGGAAACTGCTTCAACAATTCTGTTGTAACATAAGCATTCTCACAAGCCTTAACCTTGGACCAGCCAAACAAGTTTATGGAACTGATTAACATACTGGCGATTTCTCTCAGATAGGGAGTGACAGTCAGCATTTAATGCCGAATTCCTCAGTCCTAATTGTCTGTGACGTTAGAACTTTTTATTTAAAAAAATGTATTTTTACTCGTTTTACTGATGTACATGTGTGTCTCCATGTAGGTGTGTGCATGCGTCCTCGGAGGCCAGAGGAACTGGATGCCCTGGAACTGGACTTACAGACAGGTGTAAGCAGAGTGATGTAGGCTCTGGGAACTGAACTCAAATCCTTTGGAAGAGCAACTAATAGTGTTCCCAACCGTTGAGCCTTCTCTCCAACCCGTGTTAGAGCCTTTAACCAATTTCTACACGGGACCTGCAGACAAAACCTTGGGCTCCGCCCTGATGCTACAGGGCAGACCATTGGGATAGGTAGTGACTCAGGGTGGAGCCAGCCAGAGAAAGAGAACAAAGCCTCAGGGCCATCAGGCCACACTCCACACTGCCTCCACCCACCCAGCACAAACATTTCTTTCCTGACTCCCCTACTACCTGTTCCCATAGCTGCCACACTAAGAATGTGGGAGCTGACCTTTTTTTAACCTCTAGAATTACACCTACACAAGCTGGAGAGATGGCTCAGCAGTTACGAACACAGGCTGCTCCTGCAGAGGACCCTGGTTCAGTTCCCAGCATCCACACAGTGACCTAAAACTGTCTGTTACTTCCAGGAGATCTGACGCCTTCCTCTCACCTCCATGAGCACTGAACACACGTTATGCACATACATGCATGCGGGCAAAACACTCATACGCGTGAAAATGAATCGATCTGAAACCAACTGTAATTCCAATTCCACTCTGAACTAGAAGGAATTTGGGTTAGTACAACAATTTTAATTTATGTTAGCACTTAACTTCTAAGCCAGTTTGGTACCAAGGAAACTATAAAAACCTAAGCACATATAGACAGCACACACATGTGCAGAGACCTGCTCAGAGCACTAAATCAATCCTTACTCCTAAATCTGTACTTTTTCAACAATATGAGTTTTTCTAGACTCCTAGGAGAGAACTTACTGTAGAAGCATGGAATCGGAGCCTAAGCTGGTCACGGATGAGACTTAAGGTACAGATGGACATCTAGACAGATGCATGAGTGCAAAATTTGAAGCTAGTTATGTGGATGTAGGCAAATCCTTTTTCTGGGGAGATAAATAGCAGAAGAGATGACTTCCAGACAGTTGAAGGTGACTTTGCCAATCTATGTCTCTGCTGCTTTCATTCCTGGCTCCATCCAGAGAACCAGGGGCAAGTGCTCTGCAGGGCTGCCCTGCTTTGCAAGGCCTCCACGTTATCTTGGTTTCTTTATTGTTGTTTGTTTTGTTTTTTTTTTTTGTTCTTGTTTTTGATGTTGAGAAATGGGTTTCTCTGTGTAGCCCTGAGCTGTTCCTAGCTCAGCTAGAACAGGGCATGGCATTTCTTGGGGGACATCATTACTAAAGGTTAACCCTCGAGATTTCCTAAGCCACTGCCTTACCTCTGAGAGAGCAGTCAGCAATATAGAGGAAACCACCTTGCTCAGGTACAGACCAAGAGAGCTAGCTACTCCCCAAAGCGGCCTAGTCTATATCCGACGCATTAGGAATGGTCACTTCTACACTCTCTATGGCCCTTACAATCTGTCGTTCTTAGGGGCGGAGAGATGGCTCGGGTGTTTAAAGCACTTACTGCTTTTTTTTTTTTTTTTTTTTTGGTTTTTCGAGACAGGGTTTCTCTGTGGCTTTGGAGCCTGTCCTGGAACTAGCTCTGTAGACCAGGCTGGTCTCGAACTCACAGAGATCCACCTGCCTCTGCCTCCCGAGTGCTGGGATTAAAGGCGTGCGCCACCATCGCCTGGCTTCACTTACTGCTTTTGCAGAGGGCCCAGGTTCTGTTCCCAGCACCCACATTCCTGCTCAAAACTGTGTGTAACTCTGCTTCTCGGGATCGGACTAGCTCTTCTGGCCTCTGTGGGCTCATGTGTGCCCATGGTGCACATACACACACCCAGGTGCATACACACATACACAAAATGAATAATTACAAAGTCATTTTTAGTTGATGGGAGAGTTCCCCATGTGCTCTTACCCCCAGCTCTGTTGGGTTTGTAAGTCCGCTGCATTAAGGGTTCAGATTTCTTTTCTGTATTATCTTCTGCTCAGTTTTCCTGGGAACTGACGATTAGGGTTTACATTTGCAGTTTTCCTGGATACTGAGCATTAGGGTTTACATTTGCTTTGTTCTTGCCTTGCTGTGCAGGAAGTGGGCGGGTGGGAAGGAGGAGGCATCTTAGAACTGAAAAAATGATGTAAATATTTCCCTGCTTCTTTGTTGTTAATTATGGGATGTTTAATATAAAACATACATTTTTTCCTTGTGGTGCACTGAACTTGGAGCAAACTGTTTGGGCTAGACTGAATGGCCAGCCAGCTCTATGTATTCTTGGTCGCTGCTTCCCTAGAGTGGAGGCCACGGGTGCATACCCTCCTGTGCAGAGGTCACGGGTGCATACCCTCCTGTGAGGAGGTCACGGGTGCATACCCTCCTGTGAGGAGGTCACGGGGGCATACCCTCCAGTGCGGAGGTCACGGGGGCATACCCTCCTGTGAGGAGGTCACGGGTGCATACCCTCCTGTGAGGAGGTCACGGGTGCATACCCTCCTGTGAGGAGGTCACGGGGGCATACCCTCCTGTGAGGAGGTCACGGGGGCATACCCTCCTGTGAGGAGGTCACGGGGGCATACCCTCCAGTGCGGAGGTCACGGGGGCATACCCTCCTGTGAGGAGGTCACGGGTGCATACCCTCCTGTGAGGAGGTCACGGGTGCATACCCTCCAGTGAGGAGGTCACGGGTGCATACCCTCCAGTGAGGAGGTCACGGGTGCATACCCTCCAGTGAGGAGGTCACGGGTGCATACCCTCCAGTGAGGAGGTCACGGGTGCATACCCTCCAGTGAGGAGGTCACGGGTGCATACCCTCCAGTGAGGAGGTCACGGGTGCATACCCTCCTGTGCAGAGGTCACGGGGGCATACCCTCCTGTGAGGAGGTCACGGGTGCATACCCTCCTGTGAGGAGGTCACGGGTGCATACCCTCCAGTGAGGAGGTCACGGGGGCATACCCTCCTGTGAGGAGGTCACGGGGGCATACCCTATTGAAACCTATTGAAAGCTAGTTTTGGTTTGTTTGTTTTTAAGAAAGGGTTTCTCTAGGTAGCCCTGGCTGGCCTCAAGCTCAGAGATCCACCAGCCTCTGTCTCCCGAGTGCTGGGATAAAAGGTGCACCACCAGTCATCAAGTCCTTTTGTTTTGTTTTGAGACAGGGAGTCTCTGAGTATCCCTGGCTGTCCAGGAACTCGTTCTGTAGGCCAGGCTGCCCTCAAACTCAGAAATCTGCTTGCCTCGAACTCGGAGCCCTGGGATTAAAGGCGTGTGCCACACCACGGGGCGCAGTCACTGTAATTCTTGTCATCCTCCTCCCAAGCCTTTTCCCCATTCCACACGGTCCTTGCTTTGAGTCTGGAGGATCAGATTTGCCACGTGGCACTTAACTGCAGAGTTTCAGTTTTCACATCTGAAAAACAGGAATAGTGCTACCCACAGGATTGCTTTATGAAATAGATAAAATAAGAAAGTGCGCTGGGCGGGGGTGGCGCACGCCTTTAATCCCAGCACTCAGGAGGCAGAGACAGGCGAATCTCTGTGAATTCGAGGCCAGCCTGGTCTACATAGTGAGTTCCAGGACTACGTGGTTAGTAATACAGTTCGTTTCTGAGCCGTCCCAGTTAGGGAACTTAAAAAATTCTTCAATGTTTGGACATCCTGCCAATTAGAATGAAACCGGCTGTCCCGCCTTCCGTATCTAAACAGACCAATCACTGTTCCGGAGCATGGCGCGAATAGCCGCAGAAGGATCTTGCCCTTGTCTGTGGCTCTGTACTTGGTAGCTCGTCTTGCAAGCCCCTTCCCAGCCTCGAAAGAGATCTTTTATTTTCCTTGTGCCAGCGCCCTAAACCCTATCATCCAAAGCGGCTGATCTGCGGGAACCGGAAGTGTGCGTACCTGGGACGGGTCCCCCATGATCTCCGCCGGAAGTAGCAATTGCTAAGGGGATACCTTCTTCGCTCAGTATGGCGGCGATTCCCCCTGACACCTGGCAGCCGCCCAACGTCTACCTGGAGACTAGGTGAGGGTTGGGGGCCGGACTGGCCGAGGAGACTTGGGTTTGTGCCTAGCGGCTAGGCTAAGGGAGGCGGCCTGACTCGCACGTGGACGGCATGGAGCTGCGGCCGGGAGTACCCGTGAGTTCTGAAGGGACGTCAGGGGAGCCCCTCCAGCACCGCGGGAGATCTCGATAACGTCTGTTTGCTTTCCTTTTCCCACCCGGTTCATTAGTTCATTTATCTATATCCATCTTCATTCATTCATTCATCCACTTATTCTCAACAAGTATTATGGAGTCCACAAACCATGCACGTAGGACCTGGACTTTTGAAGACCCAGAACTAGATAAAACCGTGTATTGTGGTGAAGGAGACGGACGTGTGAACACTACGGGTAAAGTATTAGGGCCGGTTGAACAAATTGCTTTGAAAGTAGAGGAAGACGAATTTTCTCCACGAAGTGTGCTCTTTGGGCTGAGTGGCTCATTTGGTAGAGAGCTTAGCATGCTGAGGTCCCGAACTCGGTCTCTACGACCACATATATGGTGTGGTTGGCACTTGTCTGCGATCCTAGCTCTCTGGAGGTGAAAGCAGGAGGATCATGGTCTTGGGCCGGTAGAATGCTTACAACTAGGTCCTGAGTTGAAAGTCCAGCACCACGGGCAAAAGATATGTATTCCCTGGGGTTGTGAGACGTGCGTTTAATTCCAGGAGGCAGAACTCGAGTTCGAGGCCTGCCTGGTCTACAGAGCAAGTTCCAGGCCAGTCAGGGCTCCACAGTTAGACTCTATCTCCGAAAGGGGGTGAGGGTGGGGAGAGAGAGAGAGAGAGAGAGAGAGAGAGAGAGAGAGAGAGAGAGAGAGAGAGAGAGTTCAAGGTCGTTCTTGGCTGTGTCTCGAGTTCAAGAGCTGCAGGAGACCACAGCTCGAAAAAGAAAAAGTGACCTAACAGTATAATTAAGCCACCTCCTACTAGTGCCAGGCCTCTGCTATGTGGTTCCATTTGGGTTAATCTTGCTAGCAGCTCCTATCATGAAGGCATTGTTACACACACACACACCCTCTAGCTTTAACTGGGGAGATGCTACCTTTTACAGACTTACCTATAACACTGTTTCACAGTGGAAAGAACCTTGCTTGGAGCCTGGTCAGCCTGCCTCCATTTAGTTTGTCATTATGTGTGTGTGGGGTGTATGTCCACACCACTCGGAAGTCAGAGGATGACTTGCAAGAGTCAGCAGTGTTTTTTTGTGAGACAGGGTTTCTCTGTAGCCCTGGCTGTCCTGAACCTCACTCTGTAGACCAGGCTGGCCTCGAACTCACAGAAATCCACCTGCCTCTGCCTCCCAAGTACTGGGATTAAAGGTTTCCGCCACTGCCGCCCAGCATCAGTCTGGTTTTAATCACAAAATACATTGACAGTTAACTCTAGGTAGTGTAAAAGATACGGGGTAAGCCGTGACAGCCGCTTCCCTCCAGGAAACCACTAGTAACAACTTGTTGATGGTTGTCCAGATTTCTGTTACGTGTGTGTCTTATCTCAGCAGAGTTGGCACAACAGCGTGTAGCTGCCTGTGGTGTGGTTGTTCCTGGGTTAGCTCCCTTTCAAGAGCCTATAAGTTGCATCTAGTTTTCTTTGCTTTCTTTTTCTTTTCTTTCTTTCTTTCTTTTTTTTTTTTTTTGATTTTTCAAGACAGGGTTTCTCTATGTAGCCTTGACTCTTCTGGAATGAACTCAATAGAGATCTTTGTGCCCCTGCCTCCCCAGCACTGAGATTAAAGGTGTGCACCACCACCGCCCAGTCTACTAGTTTTCTCACTGTGACAGATGCTGCTTCTGTGGTATTGGTCATATTTGTACACACACAGACTCTTAGGCAACTCTAACTTTTCTTAGAGAACAGATATTTACAAGTTGAAATTGCTCAGGGACACGTCAATTATGTAAGTACTTCATGCCTGCCATTCGCTGTCATTATGTTTAGAAAACGCCTAATAGGACTGGATGATTCCTCAGTGAGTACAAGGGCTTGCCACCAAGCTGAAGGATGTGATCCCTGCTGTGTGGTGGGAGAGAGCTGGCTCCTGACCTCATCCTCTGACCTCTACACTCATTCACAGACACACACACACACACACACACACACACACACACACACACACAATAAATAAGTGTAATTAAGGACAGTACCCATCAACACACAAAATAAGAAGGACAAAACCCACAAGAATGTGAGCTCCCAGGGAAAGAACTCCTCAGATAGTGCCCCCCACAGCAGACTAAACCTGTGTTGGCTGGTAGCCAGCAGAAGGATGAACTGTAGGCAGGAAGGCTGCCAGAAAGTGGTTTTCTAGTACATTCTATGTACATGTATTTATTTATAATGGATTTATTTATTTTAGTTTTTTGAGGCAGTTTCCCTGTCTCTGGCTGTCCTGGAATTCACTCTGTAGACTAGGCCTCAAACTCAGATATGCCTGCCTCTGTCTCCCGAGTACGGGGATTAAAAAGGTGTGTGGCTCTCCCACTGGGCTCTACCGGAGTGCTCACACTGCTGGGCCCCCTGTGTCTGGGCCACACACACTTAACTCAGCCCTCATGTTCCTAGAACTCAGTGGGGTTTGACATACAGCATGAGCACCCCTACCCCTGCCTTGTCTCTTGCTTCTGTCTTGTCCTTAGAGGTCCTGGGGAGACAATAAAAACACCCAGACTGGGTGTTTGCAGACACGTGCGATAAGCAGCCTTGGCGTCTGTTTGTTTTACACGTTCTCTCCCTTCAGATTTCACTTTCATTTTTATGTGTGTGGATGTGTGCACGTGAGTGCAAGTGCCGGCAAAGGCCAGAGGCATCAGATCCCCTGGCACCAGAGGCGCCCGTGGTAGGGAGCCTTCTGCTGTGAGAGAATGGAGCCCCGGTCCTCTGTAAGAGCAGTACTTGCTCTTAGCTGTAGAGCCATCTCCAGCCCTGTCTGACCCTCCTTTGAACACTCAAACTGCTTTTAACTTTCTATTCAACTTTGGTTGTACTTGGTAATATATTTACATGATCAAAAATATAAACGTTAGAAAAGGTATTTATTGAACATCCACCACCACTGATGTAAATGTCTATAACTCCCCACACTTTAGTATCTTTTTTCTTTTTCTTTTTCTTTTTTTTTTGTTTTTTTGAGACAGGGTTTCTCTGTGGCTTTGGAGCCTATCCTGGAACTAGCTCTGTAGACCAGGCTGGTCTCGAACTCACAGAGATCCGCCTGCCTCTGCCTCCCGAGTGTTGGGATTAAAGGCATGCGCCACCATCGCCCGGCTTTAGTATCTTTTATTAGATCTACAGATGGCACGTGAGGCCCTTTTCCTTGTTTAGGGCTGGTTTTGGAGCATCAGTATATGTGCTTAGAATCCTGCCATGTTTGTGGTTGTTTTACGTAGAACAAAAGCCAGAAGCTGCCCTGTGTGTCACACTCGGGTCCCTGGCAGTAGCCTTGTTGCTTCGTGGGTTGTTTCCTTCTGAGTGTAAACTCTAGTCACAGCTTGATGTCTCACTGGTTGAAAAGTGCTAGAGGTCCCACGCTGCTCCCTGCTGTGAGCTTGCTGACTGCCTGTGCTGTCTGTCCCAACTGCAGCATGGGGATCATCGTGTTGGAGCTGTACTGGAAGCATGCTCCAAAGACCTGCAAGAACTTTGCAGAGCTGGCTCGGCGGGGCTACTACAACGGCACCAAATTCCATAGGATCATCAAGGACTTCATGATCCAGGGCGGTGACCCAACAGGGACAGGTACGGTTACGCCACCACACATTTCAAGTCTCACTCAGTCATATCTGTGTGGTAAGGCAGCCTTTGCTTGCTTTTCCGTTTGCTGAATCTGATTCGTTTTTCTTTTTGGGACAGAGCCTTATAGCTCAGGCTAGCCTCCTCCTCACTGAAAACGACCTAACCCTCTGATCTTCCTGCCTTTATTTCCTCAGTGCTGGGATTTCTGTATGCTACCACGCTCAGCTTTTGTAGGGTTGGGGATTGAACCCAGGGCTTCCAGTACACTGGCCAAGCGCTCAGCCAACTGAGCTGTATTGGTATCCACACTGCCTGCTCCCCTCCCCCAAACACTCTACCAACTGAGCTGCATTGATAGCTAGTCACCCCCCACACACAAACACACACCGTCTTGCTCTCTAATAGGGTGTCAAGGTAGCCCAGGTTGTCCTTGAACTCCTGATCCTCCTGCCTCTACCTCCCACAGCTGGATGATAGGCACATGCTGGCTGTGGTTCATTGAATCTGCTGCTGGTTCCTGCTTTCACGTGTGTAACTCAGTGGAGAGACTCTTCACTCCGCAGCATGGTAGTTTCTCAGGACTTTCTTGTGTCGTTCACTAAGAGCTGATGATATTGCTAGACCCAGAGTGACATGGAATTGGATCAGTCACAGGAGTAAAAAGACAATCCTGGGTCTTGGAAATAAAGTCTGGGTTCCTTTATTAACTCGTTCATCTGACAGGTGTTGAGCATGGGCTTTGTGTCAAAGCCCCTACTCGAAGCTCTAGGGACACAGCTGTGAGCAGAGAGACAAATATGGGGATGGGGATCAGTTTTGGAAGGATGCTGCTGTAGCTGACGTGGGGGCGGAGCCTGTGCAGCCCTGGCAGAAGGAAGAATAGGTGAAACCTCCTGGCTGTTGTGAGCACAGTGGCAGGCTCTGGCCTCTGTGTTCAGAGGTCGCTGGCTGCTGTTGGAGATTAGATGGAAGGGCAAGAATGCAGGCAGGCATGCTGGCGCACACCTTTAATCTCAGCACTCGGAGGCAGAGGTGGGCGGATCTCTCAGTGTGAGGCCAGCCTGGTCTAAGAGCAACTTCTAGGACAGCCAGTGCTGTTATACAGAGAAACCCAGTCTCCAAAAAACAAAAACCAACATAAAAAAGATTAAAAAAAAAAAGAATGCAGGCCTGGATCCCCACCCAGGCAGGAAGTACATGGTGGAATAGGGTATGGATGATTCTGTGTAGTAGTGGAAACACTGACTCCCTCTTGTGAACATGCGGCAGTTAGTATATGGATGATTCTGTATAGTAATGGAAAAACTGACTCCCTCTTGTGAACATGAGGCAGTTAGTATATGGATGATTCTGTGTGTAGTAATGGAAAAACTGACTCCCTCTTGTGAACATGAGGCAGTTAGTATTTACAGATTTCTCTTCATTCTTATCCTCCCACCTTAAATTTTTCTACTAAATTTTAAAAATATTTATTCATAGTATTTTATGTGTATGAGTTTTGCCTGCATTTATGTTTCCACACCATGTACACACTTGCTACTCATGAAGGCCAAAATCCCCTAGAACTGGAGTCACTGATGGTTGTGAGTTGCCATGTGGGTGCTGGGAATTGAACCCAGGCTTTTGGAAGTGTGGCAAGTGTTATTAACCACTGGGCCACATCTCCTCACACCTGAATTTTTATTGTTGGTTTTGTTTTTTCTTTTACATCCAAAATAAACCTATGGAGTCTCCATTTTGGTGGTACTCAGCTGCTCAGTTATTTTAACAAGAGCTGGGGGCAGTGGTTCTTTTCAAATATTTAGAGTACGTTTATTGATGGATATTGCTTGTTTGTTTCTCAACCACCCAGATCTGAAATAATCACAAAACAAACTGTATTAATTACAACACTGCATGGCCAATACCTTAGGCTTCTTATTAACTAACTCTTGCATCTTAAATTAACCCATTCCTATTATTTTATATTTTACCATGAGGCTTGTGGTTTACAGGTAAGGTTCCATAGTGACTGTCTCCTTCAGCAGCTACATGGTGTCTTCCTGACTCTGCCTTTTTTTCTCTTCTATCTCTGCTTGGAATTCCTGCCTTGTCTGCACTGCCATAGGCCCAAGTAGCTTCTTTATTTATTAACCAATAAAAGCAACACATATACAGAGGGACATTCCACACCATTTCCCCTTTTCTGTCCAAATAAAAAGGTTTTAACTTTAACGTAGTAAAGTTACATATAACAAAACAGTTATCAAGCAAGAATTATACAATATTTAGTCCATTTACATTTGGCATTTCTATGATCCATCCTATGATCTATCCTATCTTTGTGAGTTTAAAGTTTTATATCTAGTTTATATTTTATAATTATAACTATCATTTTTAACTCCATAAAGACTGCATAAGGATATATTACCTAAGTAAACAGGAAGTGCATTGTAAGCAACTTTCAAAACTCTAGACAGAGACATCTTGCTGCCTAGACAATCACCCAAAGTTCTTCTGTAATGTTGGGGCATCCATCTTTAGCCTATATAGGCCCATAGTATCTGGCAGACTTTTCCATGAAGCAGGAAATTTTAAAGACATTTTTGCCTATATTGGCAGCTTGTCAATCACTTTCTTCTGTGTCCTGCAGAATGTTTGGCAGACTCTTTCATGATGAAGGAACCCAGAGGGACTGTCTCACCTTCTTTAGGCAGCTTCAGCAGTCATTTTTAAGTGGATCCTACACGTGTCCAGTTAATACAGCATACCATCAAGCAATCCAGGCAAGAGCAGTTTCTTGCCCAAATGGCTCGCCTTGTTACATTGAAGGCAAATTCCATAACAAGTTTCTTCAATGCCCATCAACCTCACTGAAGTAATTGGTGCTGCCAGAAGCAGACATGTCTCACTGTTGAGAAAAGTCTAAGTTCTTAAAACATTTTAAATGTCATATTCTGTTATTCTTTGAAAGGTTTGAAGAATACCCATCCATCTGAATTATATCTCTGTACATCTAGAAAAACTAACATGATTACAAGTTTGACTATTATAGATGACAATCTGTTTACCTGTATTTCTTAATTATACATCACTTTTTAAAAATGAGCTGCACAAACACAGTACCTTAATCAAGAGCAGAAATATACATATAACAAAATTGACTTTAAATTTGTATCAATAAACCAAGATCCATACCAATGCAAAATTCATCTCTGTAACATATCCCTCTTGAAATGTAAACAAACATTTATAAACAATCATTTAAAATTGGGTATTGTTCTCTAGACTACTTCCTGCTGATTGGGGCGCTGTTAATCAGGTCTTTCTTTGGGTATCCTACGTGGTAGGTCCATCTCAGCCAGCAGTCCTGAAGCTGTCATGGATGTTGGGCCATCTGGGCCATTGCTTTAGGGGGTCTTGTTTGATCAAACCACATTAGTCTGGAAGGAATCCACAAGTTCTCATCCTCTGTGGAAACAAAAGCAGAACCTCTTTTCCAAAGCAACATATCCTTAGACCCAAATTTTGAAGTCAAAATACCTTTAATGTATTTTGGTTTAGCTTAGCAGCCCATACAATGAAATGTCTCTGTACTTTGGCTCATTCACAGCCAAAAATTCAGAGAAAACACAATAATGTACATAATACAGATTTTGTGTATTTTCCATCTTTACGTGGCTTATTTTTCTTTACCTTTTTAAGCTATGACTGTCTGTCTTCTCTCTCCCAAGCCTATACACATTTAACCAACACGTGACCCATTTACAGGCCTTTTTTTATTTGAATCTGTTTTTATTATTATGTATTTGTAATTATTTTTTGACCAGAAGCACTTTTTTTTTAAATGCTAAATGGTCGTGACTAGGACCAACTCTGCAGCCCTGCCTGCTTGTTTTGTCCAATCCAACATGACAGAGGTATGTTCACTGCCTCTGAGAGCCATGTACACCACCCCAACTCTAGGGTCACAGCAGGCCTATGTCACTGTGAAGACCCCATTTAAGTGCTGGCCTCCTAAAAGAGCCAGAGCTGTTTGTGTGAACCAGGAAGCCTTCTTAAAGGAGCCTCACAGTTTTTGCTATTACTGCTGAATCAGGAAGCTTTTTTTTTTTTTTAAGGAATCGTATTTTTGCTTGCTTTTAGCAAACAGAGCTTACCTGAGAAAATGTTACTACCATGAATCCGTGTTTAACTGTTTTTTTTTTTAATGTTTAAAATTTTTTTAAGCTCTCTCATATTTTAGGCAGATATAATTGCCCCACGTTGGGTACCAATTTGTTGATGGAGGCTGCTTGTTCATTTCTCGGCTGCCCAACCCAAAATAATCACACAAAAAACTATGCCAATTACAATACTGTTTGGCCAATGGCTTAGGCTTCTTATTAACTAACTCTTACATCTTAAATTAACCGATTCCTATATTTTATCACAAGGCTTGTGGTTTACCAGTAAGGTTCCTGGGCGTCTCTCTCTTTCGGCAGCTACATGTCTCCCTGACTCTGCCTTCTTTTCTCCTGTATCTCTGCTTAAAATTCCCACCTTGCTCTATTCTGCACTGTCATTCATTAGCCAATAAAAGGAACACATATACAAAAGGACTTGCACACGTGTGCATGCGTGTGTGCACCCTCCCATGTTGGGGTCAGGGCTAGAGCTGATTCTCATCTTCTCAGTTGGGCAGTTCTCTCTCTGCACAGCCTACTTTGGGTAGCTGGTCTGGAAGCTTCTAGCAGGTTCTGTCTCTGCATCCCATCTTGTTGTGAGAGTGTTGGGATTACAAATGACCATCCCCACAGCAGTTGTTTTGACTGAGCTTGGGTCAGCAGGCTTGCACAGCAAGCCCTTTTCCTGGCTGAGCCATCTCTGGCCATGGTTCCATCTCTTACCAGGCGTCTGTTTCTTGCTTTCTATTGCAAGAACTAAGGGGATTTTATTTTTGGGTTTGTTCCTGTTTCAGACTCTGCCTATTGCCTTTGTACTTAAAAAAAGACCTTGAGTAGTTATAGCATCATATCAGAGACACATTCATCCCCTCAGATCTTTTGCAGAAAAGTCTGGTTTGAATACAGCTGCAGAGAATCCAAGGCCAGATGTGCTCCCCTCAGTCCAGAGAGTCAGAGCAGCCTGCTGGAGCACCTCCCGGCCTGGCTTACTGTGTTCCAGGTAGCTGCTGCATTTTCTCTTCCATGTCTCATATTTCCTGTAGTCAGTGAGATGGTTTTTTCCTTTTCCCTGTCTTTGTTAAAACCCTCCAGACCCTCACCTGCCTTACTCAATTGCCATTTGTGTCTATTCTAGACATTTTCGCTGTTCAGTGTAGTATTATGCCTGCACTACGGGACGGTTTGAGAGTTGGGCAAAGGGCTGGAGATTGAAACACACATACAGACAGAGACACAGGTCATCCTAGAAACAAGAATGCCCCATTTATTGTGTTCCAGGGCAACTTGACTAATGGCCACGCCCTAGCTCTTAGAACTTTCATCTGCAAGCCCACCAGAAACTACTCCCCTGCCATCAGGAACTCATGAGAGTCCCGTGCCTAGAGCGGCTATAGGCATAGGAAAACAAATTGTTTACTCTGGCAGGCAGAGGCTCATAGAAAATTCAGGGTCTGAGGGTCCACAGTCCCCAACAGTTCAGTAGCGGTGTTGACTCTATTAGTGTCATTTGGGTCCCAATTTGTTCCTCAGCCTAGCTGTGTCTTTTTCACCTCACTGTGCTCAGTGTCTCTGCGCCTAGACTGTGCCTGGGGTCTCTCGGGTCAGCAGGGCTCCCGCCTTCTCTGCTGTTGTCCTTCCGTTTGCTGGCGTTGTCTCACACTGCCCACGTCATGTCTGTCGCCATTGGCACCAACATGTATGTTGTCCCCACCTTGTTTTTGTTCAGGGACATGTAAACAGATGCCTGTCTTTATCTGAATTTTTGTGGGGCCATGTGTCTTCCCCACTGCAAATTCAAGGCTGCTGGCTCTCTACTGCATCCCAGGCTGAAAAGGAATTGGGGTTGTTTCTTTTTTTTTTTTTTTTGGATTTTCGAGACAGGGTTTCTCTGTAGCTTTTGGTTCCAGTCCTGGAACTAGCTCTTGTAGACCAGGCTGGCCTCGAACTCACAGAGATCCGCCTGCCTCTGCCTCTGCCTCCCGAGTGCTGGGATTAAAGGCGTGCACCACCACCGCCCGGCTTGGGGTTGCTTCTTGTGGGAAGGCTTGTCCCATGGTTTCTCTGTCCTCATCCCAGGCTCTGACTCATCCCCCAAGTATGACCCTGGGAGGTAGCCAGCCCTGCCCCACTCGTGTGTGGTGTGTGTGGTGTGTGTGTGTGTGTGTGTGTGTGTGTGTGTGTGTGTGTGTGTGTGTGTGTGTGTGTGCAGGCATCTGCCCTCAGGCTGTTCCTGGTGCCCTTGCAGTCTGTGAGACTTCTCTGGGACTTCTCAGGGCTTAGCTCCCAGTCTTCCAGAGTCTTTCTTTCCTTGGCCAACTCTTCAAGAATTTAATAAAACATTTGTTTCTCTTTATCTAATAGGGCCTCGCTGTGTAGTCCTGGCTGCCTTGGAACTCATAAATCCTCCTGCCTCTGCCCCTTGAGGGCTGGAATTAAAGGTGCACTCTTCCACACCAAGCTGTTGTAAAATCTTTGTGTTTTGTTCATTTCACTGGGCATTGAAACAAGACAGGATTTATGCTGACGTTCATGTCTCTCCTTCTTGACTTATCTCTCTCTCTCTCTCTCTCTTTTTTTTTTTTTTTTTTTTTTTCTCATTTTTCGAGGCAGGGTTTCTCTGGTTTTGGAGCCTGTCCTGGAACTAGCTCTTGTAGACCAGGCTGGTCTCGAACCTTATCTCTCTTTTTTAAAAAAACAAAACCCAGGGTCTTACTGTATATCCCTAGCCGCCCTGGAGCTCACTTTGTAGACCAGGCTGACCTCGAACTCACAAATCTCCGCCTGCTCTTCCTCCCTGCTCCGCTTCTCTCCCTTTCTTGCTCTGATGAAATGGACCTTAATCTGGGACACCAGTGTGCCCAGAGCCCGTGCTCAGTGAACGGGAAGCGACTCGGAAATGAACTGTTGGCACAGTGCTCGCCTGTCTCTGCAGCTACTCTGCCGTCTTCCCTAATGTCACATTTCCATGATGTACTTTTAATGAAACTGAAGCACTCAAAAGATTTCCAATAATGCCGCAGGCTCAAGGATAACAAATGTTTGCGCAGCCTGCCAGCAAGTCTGTGAAAAGCAAGCAGGAGGCGGCCGTCCTAGGCACTGGGTGCGCCTCCCAGCCAACAAAGGACAGTTCTCTGCTAAATGCCGCAAGTAGATAGCAGGTGACATTGTAGGTTCTGCAAGTTGGGTGTCCGCTCTCCAGCCTGCTGTGCACAGCCTGGATGCTCGGGAGCCTTCCTCCCCAGCCTTCCTCATACCCACTCTCAGGTACCTTCTCAGTTCAGATGCTCCCTGACTTCCTGCGTTTCCCTCTGAGCCATACCCCCCACCTTTACGCCACCCACATTGGAACAACCACATCAGCCCTTTCCTTGGCTTTCTGTGAGTCTTCTATCTGTTTCTGCTTACCCTGCCGAGCTTGTCTGAGGTTGTCTTGCTCTGCTCTCAGCCTTGATTAACTGCGCAGTTACCTTGAGCGACAGCCTCCCTCTGATTTCATCTCTCCTTGGTAGCCCCTGGAACACCTGAAGTTTGTCTTGTGGAACAGCAAGCCATTGTTAATTTTGCCCATTGAGCGAATATTTGCCAGGAGTCTGCTGGGTATCCTGCCCCTTTCCAGGGCCCGTAAGGAGTGCTGAAGCCCAGAAGCCAAGGCAGTCTCTTTCCTCATGGAGCCCCCAGCTCCTTAGGAAACAGGTTGTTCATTTTAAGAAACAGGAAACTGCCGGGCGGTGGTGGCGCAAGCTTTTAATCCCAGAACTCGGGAGGCAGAGGCAGGCGGATCTCTGTGAGTTCGAGGCCAGCCTGGTCTAGAAGAGTTAGTTCCAGGACAGGAACCAAAAAAGCTATGGAGAACCCCTGTCTCGAAAATCAAAAAAAGAAAAAAGAAACAAACTGGTGACTTCATGAACGTACAACTTTGTGCTGGCGTTCTGTGGTTTGTGAATGTCAGGCAAGTTGACAGTTTGTAGTGAGGGTACCGGTCCGATGGAGTAGGACAAGACTGGAGAGGAGCCTTGGGGGCGAGCCTTGAGGAATCTAGAACTTCCCTCCTGGGAAGCCGAGGGCGTGCGCTCTGACACTCCTGCAGAGAAGCGTGGAGGAGAGCCTGCTGTCCCCGGAGTCAAGGGCTTCCTTGCTCCACAGGTCCTATGATGGAACCCAGTCAGCAGTTCATTCTTGAGACTGGATTGGACGACTCCAAGGCCTTGTGAGTCACTCTCAGACCTCGTGTATAGGGAAAGGGAAGGAGCAGTCTGGGCAGATTGGTCGCCTGTGGGAAAAGGCATGGGGTCAGTTACTGCAGAGCCCACCAACCAAGGGTGCCAGTTTGATCCGGCATGGTCTGATTTCACTTGGCACTGGGGCCCCTTGTGACTGGAGTAAGAAGAGAATACCTGAGAAGCTGTGTCCAGCTGGGGTCTGGTCACACCCAGGTGCCCGGCAGGGATGGGGGTCTGATGTGTTAGACCTGAGTCCTGCCCCACACAGTTCCTTGTCACTGTACCGCTTAGGTGGCTTTGCAGAGCTCTTGTCAGGAGGCGGGGAGCATGGCTGTCCATTCCTCCTGGGGTTATTGTGTGAGCTCTGCTGGTAAAGTGATTGGCAAAGTCTTGGCACAGAAACAGTGCAGAGATTGTTTCTTTTGGTTAATTCCCTTAGCCTTCACAGGTGTCTGCTAGACTCCTGCTGTCGACCTGGCCACTGTGGGCTGCAGTCCAGCAGGGAGAAAGCCCCATGAGATGTCGGGTATGCAAGTGACTTGGAAATAGGGGCTGTCGGGGAGAGAGCAGAGGTCTTCCCCTTGGCATTATCGGTTGAGGCGACAGCTCTGATACGGGCTGGGCTGGCACTGAAGGATGTTTAGCAGCCGGCCTAGCCTGGCATCTACCCACTAGATAGTGGACCCTTCAGTTCTGACAACCAAAAATGTTCCTGACGTTACCCAGTGTCCGTAGGGCCACCAGCCAACCCCTGTTGAGAACTGCTGGGCTACAGGATGGGGCGGTGCACATAGGGCAGGCCTCTCTGAAGGTCGAGGAGAGCTCTGAGTGCCAGTTGGGCAGGCTGCAAGCCACAGCAAGGAAGGGAGGGGGGCAGTGACCACGGAGTGTCCTCCGGGGTGGTGGTGTGGATTGTGGATCTTGTCCTGAGGGCTCAAGTGTGGTGGAATGCTCACGGAGGATGTTGAGCAGGGTCCTCCAGCTCCTACATGAAGAGGTCCCTGTGATGGACACAGGACACAGGGACTGTGGGGCTGGGGTTTTGCTCTGATTTTAAAATAGAAAGCATTAATGACGTGCTGCCAGGAAGGGAAAACTGTGGGCTTCCTCACAGGTGTGGCCTCGGGTACATGGTAGTGGATGGTCTGGCCACAGTGAGGGAGAAGTGACAGGGAGGAGTGAGAACCAGGTCACAGGGACAGCTAGGAGAGCCAGGAATGGTGGGGAAGGGATGGGCCAGGCTGACTGCTGGCCACTTAGATGGTGCCTGTTGCTGCCCTTGGTTAGTGGGCTCAGCAACCCTGGTACTTCCGTGCTCGCTCCTGTGCACCTGCGTGACTTTTTAGAGGGTATCTGCCCTCTTAGTAGTGGGTGTAACATCAAGTGGTGCTCAGTTTGGCTCTAAGTAACCAAAATGGCAGCCGTTATGGCCACGTTGTTTCTCCATATAGAAAATGTCGTAAGGAGAACAGTTCTCACTGCCCCACATCCCAGCAGTGTCAGGGCTGAGCTTGCTGTGTCTTCCTATGGGCCGCTCTTAGCATTTGGCCTTTTTGGTCTTGGACTTGTGTCTTACGGTTGCAAGAGGGCTGCAGCTGCCTTTGAAGGAGGACGAGACAAGGCTGTGGGAAATGCACAGGAGAGGGCTCATCTGTGTTTGTACGGAAAGTGCTGGCTCCTTGGAAGCAGGACCTACAGGCTTGTTTATGTTATAAGACAGAACTGGGCCGTGGGCATCAGCTGCCTGCAAAAGAGCTGTCCTGTACTTGTCTCTGAGGCCAGGGGCGCTGGGAATGCCCAGGGGACAGTGACCTGAAGTGTCCCTCAGAGGTTTTGTCACCAGATGAGAAGCTTTAATGATCAGCTGACTGGGTGTCGCGTTCCCATGCGGTCCTCCTTACGGGCTGCTGCCCACCATGGTTCCTTTTGGCTTGGATATGAATCTGCTGCCTGTCATGGGCGGGATGGGGACAAGTAGCACCAAGCATAGTAACCGTTGTGTCAGCCCACGCTTCTTGTGTCGTGCCTTAGACGTCAGTCTGTTCCTCTCCAGGGTTTTTGGGGGGCGGGGAAGATGCTGGAGAGTCTTGAAGACAGCTTTATTTATTTATTCATTTATTTGTTCTCCAGCTGAGACAGCAAGAAAGATAGTTTGTTGTACATGAGTTGCAGTTGGCCATGGGTGGGGGAACACAACTGTTCCCGAATGGTCCAGGTTCAGGGCTGAGGGCCAGCGGAGCTGTGGGGAGTGAGGGGCAGTCAGTCTCCCAGGCGGTGTCAGGAGTGACGGTGAAGCTTCAGATCCACTGAGACTTCTTACCGACAGTCACATACAGCCCAGCTTGTACCAGTGTCCTGGCCTTCGTTCTCCCTAACTTCTTTTTTTTTTCTTTTTCTTTCTTTTTTTTTAATTTATTTTATTTTGTTTTGTTTTTCAAGACAGGGTTTCTCTGTAGCTTTGGAGTCTGTCCTGGAACTAGCTCTTGTAGACCAGGCTCACCTCAAACACACAGAGATCCGCCTGCCTCTGCCTCACGAGTGCTGGGATTAAAGGCTTGCGCCGCCACCGCCCGGCTTTCTGTTTTTTTTCTTTTATCCTGTTTTGGTTTGGTTTTTTAAGACAGTGTTTCTCTGTGTAGCCCTAGCTGTCCTAGAACTCACTCTGTAGACCCGGCTGTCTTTGAACTCACAGAAGTTCACCTGCCTTTGACTCCTGAGTGCTGGGATTAAAGGCGTGCACCACCACTGCCAGGCAGCATCCCTTATTTCTGCTCCTTCAGCCTCTATGGGAGCACAAGCTCATTTACTTAGACCCCATCTTGTCTCCATTCTCTTCTTTCTGCCTGGTTCCTGCTGAAATGACTCAGAGCCAGAGCTCTCTACGCTGCTGCATGGTTGTGGCTGCTCAGCATGGACAAAGCAGTACTGAGCCGGCGTGTAGTTGGTTAGCATTGGTGAGAGCCAGCCTCCTGCTAAGTGTTCCTACGTGAACTAACCGTTGGTTAGTCTTAAGCTCACCAACCTCCTGGCTTGTCTGCAGGAATTACAGGTGTAGGCTTCCATGTTCACCTTCAGTTATGCCCTTTTGCTCTGAGAGGGGACCCTGCCCGAGCTTAGGTGCCAGCACCAGTGCTAACATCCTGAACTTGGTGGTGGTGGTGGTGGTGGTGTTAGCCGGTCGTCTTTGTTTTCCTTCACCCCCACCACCTGTCCTCTCTGTGCACTCCTCCCGGGTGCTGCTGTTCCACTCCGCATGGCACCACCATCCCTGCCCCTCCCTGAGCCAATAGCTGTCCCTTTCCATCTCCTCACTTCAGGGATCCTTCTACAGCAGGTGCCCGGAGTGCTGGGTTGGTAGGGTTTGTGGGCAGAAGCTAAGCTCAACAGGAAGGTGTGTTGGTTAACAGTGTCTACAGTGGGCACTGGGCTCAGGGCCTGGGCACTCTTGCTGGAATACTGAATACTCAGCAACATGCTCCCTGTTGGGGCATGAGTGGCTGGGTACACCAGTGCCACTGCCCCTTTGGATGCTCTTCTATGTTTCCTGCATCCTGACAGGGGACATCAATTTAATGAGCATGTGTTATTGTCTTACCTGAATCAAGTCAGTGACTGGACCACTATAATGTGTCTACTGGAGGCTGGGCTGGGGTGCTCGCTGCCCATAACATTCCTCTCTGTACTCGGAAAAGTCCTTTGACCTCAGGCTCTTTTTGTGCGGTAGACTGTGGGACTGGCCGGGTCACTACTTGTCTTCTGATTGGACAGGTCGCGGTGGCGCATCTATCTATGGGAAACAGTTTGAAGACGAACTTCATCCAGACCTGAAGTTCACTGGTAAGTGTGCAGTCTGGCTGGATGGGCAGGAGAGGGAATGCGTATTGGAAGCTTGCTTTTTCTGGCTGTGGTTCAAGGTGTGTGTCTGACACCATGGCATGGTGCCAGACAGCTGCCCAGCCATGGCGCCAAGGAGTGCCCTGGCAGATGAAAGAAAACAGCACCTCTTGAGAGTCCTAAGTAATTTTGACCGCTGGCCTGTGTTCTGGACTCTCCCCACTGTTAAATGTGCTGAAGTCTTCAAGCCTTGCTGGGCTCTTGAGGAATGAGTGACATGGGTCAGGGTTAGCGAGGAGCAGCACAAGTGAAGCTGGAGACGGAGGCAGAGGCATCGAGGTGATTGGGGTGGTGCAGGAAGTGTCCGCCCTGTTCCTGGGAAGAGGCTGTGGGCGCTGAAATCGATGATGGAGATGGGCCTGCAGTCCTCTGTGTCTGCTGACAGTGTTGCCACCCTGATGAACTGAGGGTCCTGTTCACATTCTTCTCTCTCCTCATCTCCCCCAGGGGCTGGGATTCTTGCGATGGCCAATGCAGGACCAGACACCAATGGCAGCCAGTTCTTCGTGACCCTCGCCCCCACTCAATGGCTGGATGGCAAACATACCATTTTTGGCCGAGTGTGCCAGGGAATAGGAATGGTGAATCGAGTGGGCATGGTGGAAACAAACTCCCAGGACCGTCCTGTGGATGACGTGAAGATCCTTAAGGCATACCCTTCAGGGTAGAGGTGATGCTGTGTCGGGCACACCCAGGTCTTCTAAGATGCTCCTAGTGAGCCATCTTCCAGATGACATGGAGTGCCATGTGTTGGGATCATGCATATCGACTCTGACACCCTCTGGACAAAATGAAGCAGGGGGCTCGTCTTTGGGGGCATTTGTATTCTGGTCAACAGTCACAGACTTGGAAAGCAGGCAGTGTTGAGGCGCTAACTGCACAGCCCCTTCCAGCCTCCGGCGTGCGCTCTTCCAGGAATATGCACAGCTCTCTCTATTCTCCCTCGGAGCCTGAGCATCAACACTGCCGCTTCTGACACTAAACATCCCACGCAAAGCCAGTTTGAATTTTTGCCAAATGAAAAACGCATCCAACAATCAAATTGCTAAGAAGATGTCAAGTGGGGAATGATAATGTTTAATGATGGAGAAACAGGGCTTTGAGATGGAAGCTGAAGCGTTGGCCATTTGCCCCTGGGAAGGACTGGCAGTCACTGAACACAAGGCCAGTCCTTCAAGAACCTCGCTCACACACAGTGACACTGTTAGGGCTTTAGAGAAAGTAGGTAAGAGGTGTTTATACATGACATCTTTGTTTTTTAATCTTTCTGGATTTGCAGGGGCCATGGGGGTGACAGGAAGGATGTTAATACTTTGAAATACATAGACGTTTCCAGAATAAAGTACCATTGGTGGCTGAAATCAGTGTTGTGGTCTTGGTATTCTTCCAGATTGTCAGCCCCCTCCCTTTTTTGAGACAGGGTGTCACCGTGTAGCTGGCTTTAACTTACTATATAGACCAGGCTGGCTTTGGACTTGGAGAAACCTTTAGCCATAAGTGCTGGGACTAAAGGCATGTTCTTGGCCATTTTAATCCTGGTGGCGCTGAGGAGTGCTATAGCGCTCCTGTCTTCAGGGTTCACACTGCCAGGTTTGTGAGTCTCCATCGGCTTCCCCCATGCAGGAGCAGCTTCTGCTAGAAAGAGGCAGAACCAAAGAAAGCCTCAGGGGATGTCACCTAGTGTTCTGAGGGAGGGGTGAGCTAAAGGTGACCCGGTTCTGCTGCTGCGAGAGAGTACAGGCCAGAAGCAGCCTAGGGGAGGGAAGAGATTTTTTTCATCTAGTCTCAGGTCACAGCTCGTCATCCAGGGAAGACAGGACAGGACGGGAGAACCCAAAAAATGAAGTGGTGGCCACGGAGGGAGAGACACTGCTTACTGGCTTGCTTCCCTGGCTTGCTTAGCTCCCCCCCTTTTTTTGTTTTGTTTTGTTCCGTTTTTTGAGATAAGGTTTCTCTGTGTAATAGTCCTGGCTGTCCTGGAACTCGCTCTATAGACCAGGCTGGTCTCGAACTCACAGAGATCCTCCTGCCTCTGCCTCCCAAGTGCTGGGATTAAAGCGTGCACCACCACCACTACCGGGCTCAGCTACCTTTATTAAATGGCCCAGGCCCACCTGCCCAGGGATGGCGCTGCCCACAGGGGGGCTGTGCCCTCCCATATCAATCACCAATCAGGAAACCGCCCCACAGGCCAGGTGAAGGCGGTTCCTCAGTTAAGTTTCCTTTTCCCCTGGTGTGTTGAGTTGATTAGCTAGCATAGGGTGGGTATGCTGAGGACCACAGCCATCCCCTGTTGCTGTGGGCCTGAGGCGTGATATCGTGTGGCTTTGCTTCCTGACACAGTGACCGAGGTGGCACAGTGGGCCAAGTGGCAGTGAAGGGAGGAAGCCCTGGGGTCCTAGTACGGCTGTGAGGGACCTGGAAACACGGCTTTACTTACAGACCGTGTTGACCGACAGGTTCACAAATAGCTGGGAATGACCTTGATCCTCCAACCTCCTTTCCAAAAATAGGGACAGAGGCCACCCTTGAACTTGTGGCTCCTTGACAATGGAATCACACCTCTGCTCATGCAGAACAAGTGTTCAGAGCATGATGTGTACTGGGAACACTGGTTAAAGCCAGCTTTTGGTAATAGACATTAAAGCCACCACACACCTAGGGCTGCATGCATATGCGTTGCATGTGCGCATGCGTCTGCTCATTCCACTGCACCCTACCTCTCCCGCCCCCAGCTTCTCTGCCAGTCTGCCAGGAGCCTGCACTCACAGCTCTCCCCTCCCTGCTCTGACCTCAGCAAGGCCCAGTCTTCTTCCTATTCCACGCTGCCTACCCAGCACCTATGTGATGCTTTGAGGTTATTGCTGAGTGAATCAAAATATTCTCCATCAGGAAAAGATGGAGGCTCGCTGGCAGAAATAGCTACCTCCGGAGTCACAGCCCCGGGCTTTGACTGGCGCGGCAGCAAAGCCTCTTCCACTCAGCCCTCTGGAAGGCCTCAGCTTCGTTTATTTTTGGATTGTGGCTCCAGAAATGTCAAAATAGCTCTTCCCACAAATGGCGAATGGCTCCTACCCCCAGATCCTCGAGCCAATCTGAGTCTCTCGGTGGCCCCTCTGGCACCAAGCTGCGGCTGTGGAGGAGGAAGCATGGCCAGCACATCTGTTCAGCTGGGCGCTTCCTGCCAAGAAGCACTCTCTGCCCTGAGCCACATTCCATAGAATGGATGTCTGTTTAGCTAAGTGCCAGAACAGAGGACGTCCCAGCAACTCTGGGCAAAGTGCAGCGAGAGAGGGAAAGCCGGGGACGTAAGGCTGCTTTGGTCTTGTGGAGAAATTAGGTTCCTGTTTGTTTTTCCAAACTAGTGACTCAGAATCCCTAGTGGCAGGTCTGAGACTAGCCTGGCCTATGTAGTGAGTGAGATCCCTGTCTCCAGGGGAAAAAAATTAGACTCCTGTCTGGGTAGGAGGGGTGGATTAGGGGTTAAGAGCGCTTGCTTCTGCAGCTGAGGACCAGGATTCTGCTCTCAACACCCATAGGCGGTTAACAGTTGCCTGTAGCTCCCGCCCCTGGGCAGCCACCACCCTCTGCTGGCCTCCACACCTTCCTGCTCACAGTGTACACAGTAAGCACACTCGTACATTAAAATCACAATCATTGTATTAAAGACCCTGTCTGTGAGTATGTGGATCCAGGAGTGCGAAATCTTTGTGTCGCCTTGGGAACCACATGGCTTCTGGAATTTGGCCTCCTTGTTCATAGGCTAACATTTGATCTAGGCCTTTGGAGCTTCAAGTCTGAATGTAGGTCAATTTGAGAAGATTTCTTCCAGGTGCCAAGTTTGCATTTAGCATGCTATTTTGGGAGTCTGCCACTAGAGGCCGCTATGAATATAGTTTAGCTTCGCGGCAGTGTCAGAAAGCTTACCAACACCTATCATGGTTTTACTAAGCCAAGCCAGCTGCTCTTGGGATGTGAAAAACCAAAGATTGCTCAGATTGCGACAAACTAGAATCAAGATGTGAGCCCAGCAGAGGAAGCCTAAGAGTGCTGCACGGGTCTAGCTCCGTCGGTTGGTCTAGGCAGAAGCTCCCAGGCCCAGGTTACAGGAAGCCTGAGCTGGGCTTGGCTGTGTCTATACCTGGTCCTAAGATTCCAGCTCCTCCTGGCTGTTTAGTCCTCCCCTGTGTGGCAAAGTCATCCCTTCCATGGTAATCTGGAGCCCCTCACTGACACCAGCAGAAAATTATTTCACTTGAGAAAACAGCTCAACTTGTGTATTTCTGTCTTTAACACCCGACCTCAGAGGTTGCCCTCGTTATACCCATTTCTGGAAGAACAAACTGAGAACCAAAGCCAAGGATCGCAAAGCCCAGTAGAGTGAGTGAACGAATGGAACGAGGGGGCCAAAGCCACCAGCTAGGAGCAGATGTGGGGTTCCTAGCTGTGCGGTAGCTTTCAGTTGTCCCCAGCTTCCATACATAGAGGGAGCAGATGAGGGTCGGGAAAGATCCGGCCTCGCAGGAGGGTGGGGGGAGTGAGCTCAAGGGGTATCACCCTGCCTGCTCCGCCATCTCAGGCCGCCTCCCCAAAAGCAGGCCTACTGGGGCCCAGGCACACGTAACCCTGACTGGTGTGTTTATTGGCTCATAAGTGTAATAGCCACGCCCCTCCGCCCAGCTCGCAGAAATCATTTTCCTCTCTATGAGGATCTGGCCGGGCTCCATTAAGACCTGGGCCCTGTGTATTTAGTACGGGCAGAGGCAGCGTGGGGGAGGGGCCAGGATTGATGGCAAGAGACTATTCCAGGGTTGGCGGATAAGAAAAGCCATCCAAGGAAAGAATCCAGAGTTGGCAGTTGTCTTCAGCCACACTCATCCTGAAGACTGTGCTTCTGTGTCCCTCTTTGGGGACGTAGGCTTGAGGAGGGACTTGGCTGATGAAACTCATTTGGTGGGAGGCTGTACACTCCTGGTTCCAGTGGACTCCCAACGCAGGGTGGCGAGATTCCCTTCTTCGCTGATCTGCTTTGTCCTCTGTCACAGTGGAAATTTACATATCCTTCTTTGCCCCCTCCTCCCTGCAGCTCAAAAAATTAACAGTTTTTGGAGCCAGAATTGGTCAGCCCTTGGCTGTGGGAAGGTCCTTCCCTAGCCTCAGATTGTCTGCAAAGTGGGCGGCCCACTCGTGCGAAGCCCCACTGACCTAAGTACCTGGGATCTTACATTGCTTATTTCTTTGCTAGTTTATTTATTTATCGTGTGCGTATGTGGGTGTGGATGTCTGAGGACAACTATGGGTTTTGGGGGACTGAACTCAGCTCATCAGACTTGGTGGCAAGTGCCCTTTACCCAGAGCTATCTCACCGTGCTTTTATGGTCCCTGCTTCTCTCGGGAGCTCCCAGCAGGCCGTCTTAACTGGAATCTCCTATGGACACTGGAGGAGATGCGGGCACGGGCACACTGAGCGTTTTACTAGTGAGTGAGTGTGTGCCTGCATGTGCGGTGCATGGATCCTAGAGCCCGGAAGTAGACTTCTGACCCTACTGTCCACGATCTGAGGCGGGAGGGTTGTGTAAAGCCTGCCCTGGGCCGTTGGCAGCTCCTGAGCCTGACACCTGAGCACACACGGGCGGGCGCTGATGGAATGAGTACTGGAGCCCCGAGAACAGACATTACCCTCAATCGAAGTGTGCCTGATGAACTGCTGGGGGTGGGAGGCAGAGCTAATAAACCCAGGGAAATCACAGCAGGCAGTTGAAGACTCCGGTAGGCACACCAGGGCAGGGCCGCAGGGACGCCGGCTCGCACACAAAGCCGAGCTCGTGGCATTCTGTGCACATTTCAGTAACTTCCGCAGCCAGGCAAGCAAATATGAGTGGCTTGGCATGAAAATCAATTTAGAGCTGATGGAGGAAAAGGTTGTTTCATCCCTGGTGGCTTCACAGTGCAGGTCCAGCTAGGAGAGAGGCTAGGGAGCAGGGTTGACAGAACGTCAGGGCTGTGGGACAGCGACAGCCCCACCCCCTGCCATTTTTAGGTGCCTGAGGGAGGCAGAACCAGGGCCTCTGGAGCCAGTTAGGGGAGATGTCAGAGTTTTAGGGATGGAATTGGCCAAGAGGCTGTGTCTCCCTGCTCCTCCTCGGCTTGAGTGTGCCAGTCAGGGAGACATCTTGCTAGCTGGTGGGAGGCTGATGGTACAGGGAGGGGCTAAGTTTGCTTTTGAGCTTGAGAACAGATGCAAGGAGTCAGTCAGCCTTCCACTTCCTAAGATGCTCAAACCAGGGGAGATGGTCTTCCACGGAGCAGGGAGTCCTGCAAGCCCCAAAGCAAGCCAGTCTGTCACACCAGGGAGGGAACTGTTTTCAAACAGAAAGGATCTGGGGTCATAGCTCAGTGGCAGAGTGTTCGCATGGGCAAGGCCCGGTTTCTATCGCTAGCGCTGCAAAGGGAGTTGGGAGGGAGGAGAAAGATGAAAATTTAGACCCAGCAACAAAAGAGAGTGCTGAGGTCAGGTAAGGCCAGACAATGGAATCATGGTAAGGTGTGTGTGTGTGTCTGTATGTGTGTGTGTCTGTGTGTATGTTCACAGAAAGCTGGAGAGGAAAGAAGCGTCTACTGAGAGCAGTGCTGGTTAGATCCTGGAGTCCAGGCTAATCCGGAAGAGGCCAGGGCCTCCAAGTTAGCTGGTGTGGAGCCTGTTGGCAGGGGCAAGGACATGGAGCTCCTTGTGGGGTCAGATGTTTGTGTGTTAAGATGAAAGTTACGGTGACCATCCTTCCTAGAAGGAGCTGAGGTAAGATGATTCATGCCTAAAATCCCAGCACTCGTGAGGTTGAGGCAGGAGGATAGCCTACAAGTTCAAGGCCAGCTAAGGCTACAAAGTCAGCTGGAGGCCAACTCGGACCTAGACTGGGAATATAGCTCAGTTGTGAGAGGGCTTCCTGAGCATGAATAAAACACTGAGCTCAGTCCTCAGCACCACATAAAACCAAGTACCTGGAACCCAGTACTCCAGAGGTGGGGCCAGGAGCATAGAGAGTTTGAGGCTAGCCTGGGCTATACAAGCTCCTGTCTCCTAAAGGAACAATATAGCAAAACAAACAAAAAACAAAAAAAGACTAATTTGAATCTGAGCTTTTATTAGCTTTTATTGCTAATTACTCATGGGCAAACGACCCTGAAGAGATTTCTTATCCTTCATGGGCCTCAGTTTCCAGATCGGCAGAGCCATTTTTTAAGGCCTTTGCAGTACTGAGGTCGGTGATGCCGTGACAACCACACCAAGCCAATACTGGATTAAGTTTGTGAGGGAGGACAATCAAGGGAGGTGACAGGCTGTGCTATCTACGCTGGGTGGGATATAGTGAGACCCAGAGATGGGTATTCCTCTGAGGATCAGGAAAGTCTTCACGGTGTCAGGGTTTGGGCCTACCAGACCCTAGGCTTGCATCCCACTCCTGCCTCTTAGCTCTGTGAGCTTGGGAGAATAAAGTCGATGAAGTGGCCCAGGTTCCTAACTTGGAGAAATGCAGCCAATGCCACCCCTTTGTCTGCAGCTTCCTCAGGAGGGAAACACTAGGGATGGGGGTCTGCCCTGCCCTGCATGGAACTCCTACATACTGTGACCCCCCCCAGCCCTCCACCCTAAAGACGGTCGGGTGCAGCCCCTCAGCCCTCTACCCTGGAGACGGTCGGGTGCAGCCCCTCAGCCCTCCACCCTGGAGACGGTCGGGTGCAGCCCCCTAGCCCTCTACCCTAGACATGGTCAGGTGCAGCCCCTCAGCCCTTCACCCTGGAGACGGTCCGGTGCAGCCCCCAGCCCTCCACGCTAGAGACAGTCGGGTGCAGCCCCCTAGCCCTCTACCCTAGACATGGTCAGGTGCAGCCCCTCAGCCCTTCACCCTGGAGACGGTCGGGTGCAGCCCCCCAGCCCTCCACCCTGGAGATGGTCGGCTGCAGCAAGCGGAGCAGGAGTAGAGATTTGTTAAGTGGGACGACAGTGGCTCCACTTGTGAGGACTGAGTGGGCGGCAGATGTGAGATTCTCGCTGTGTATTCATGGCAGGTTCTCAGTAAATAAGACGGAGACATCCAAATCCCTTCCTTTCTCTGAGGCTCTGGCCCCAGACCCCAACAGTGTCAGCCAGATTGTTGGCACCCAGTCCCCTAGCTTCGATCGTGACATATGCAGAATCAGTATTTAATGACGCGTGTGATGGACAGTCCTCTGCCGGCACCGGTGCCTGGACTCTGAGGGCCCTTATGAAGGACTCAGCATTTCCAAGGGCAAGAGTGGGATGAACCGAGCACCTGCCACGTGTGATCTATTTGTGACTGCACTGGCCTCAGGTGCTGGGAACCAACAGTTTGTGGGATGCTTTTCCTAGTGGAAAAGAGGAAGAAAGATAGAGGTAGGCAGGGGTGAGTGACAAGCTCCTGTGTCAGGGAGTGTTCCTGGAGGTCTCTGTGAAGGGCTGGGGTATTAAAGCAGACTGGGAACATCTTTCCAGGCAAGGGAAAGAAGATAGCAGGTACCAAGGTCCAGGAAGGAGGCCAGTGTGACTGAGGTGATAGAGGAGATGCAACTGGAAAGGTCGGTCGTGGGAAGATAACCAGGGAGGGTCTTGAGCAGAAGGGTGACATGTACCGTGTGGGCTGAGTGCACCCCCTGCTTGTGAAGGTCCAGAACCTGGACTGTAAGAGCAAGAGGCCTCCATCACCTGGAGAGAGGTTGGAGGGAGGAGGGCGAGAGAGAGGCCGGCGGTAGAGGTACAGTCAGACTGGGAACGGTCCCCAGAGAAGGAAATCCTGGGCACAGCAACTTTCTATGCTTTGCTTTGTGTCGGTGGCACCAAGCAAGATGGAGAGGGAGGTCCTGGGAAACAGTGGACCCTTCTTGCCTCTTCTACCCCAGTGGAAATGGCTTCACCTCACCCTGTCTGAAGCACGCCCTTGCTGTTCTTGGATATCTAACTCGCAGTTATCAGTGGGGTTTCTCACTGGGGGAAGACTTGGACGATCTTGAACTCATCACTCTCCTGCTCTAAGCTTTTCAGCAATCAAAGGTGTTTAATCTACAGGTCCCAAGTCCCCTCCAGTATTTCTATGAATGGAGGGACTCAGACTCTGCATCTAGCCTCCTTCCTACAACCACAGTGGTTTCAAGTCCCCCGCTGCCCTGAGCCTCTCCTTCTCCACCTGGGGCTGCCATGCGCAGTGGTACAAAGCTGTCTGCTGCTTAAGAACTTCCACGTAAGCAGGTAAGTGGGGGCTTAAGTGCAGCCCACACCTGCCAAGCCCACGGCTGTGTTCACGCAGCAGACAATGCTGTCAGGTGTAGTGCAGGCACCCCCACTACGTCCCCTGTCCCCTTGCACACTCCACACAGATCCCAGGGCAGCACTTACTCAAAGTGGCTTTGGAGGGGCGGGGAGAGTAGGGCGGTGGCAGCAGCTGCCTCTTCTGCAAGGAGCTCGGCCCTCAGTGCTTTCTCCTCCTTATCGATGCGGCAAGTTGCCTCTCAAAATTGCTCTGCCATCATTAACACCACGAATCAGGTCAGAGGAAGGCCGTCTGCAGTCTTGGACGCGAAGACAAAGTGCTGATGCTGATTATCCGACATCTTCCTGGCACGGCCCATTCCGTGCTTGTAGTTCTTAATCAGAGGGGTGGCAGGGCTTACTTGGTGGGGGGGGCAGGGTCAAGGTTGCTCCTAGTCTGGGTCTCAGGACCACAGAGCCAGTTTAGGGCACGTGTTAGGTCACCAGAGGGCTTGTCTGGATGCCACAGGTGGCCCGGCGACCACAGTACTGTTTCACCTTCTAGAGAACAAATTCATCCAAGGGCAACACCCAAAGGGTCTGCTCTGTGCTAGCAGTGAATGGTTCATTTGAGCATAGGCCAGAAGCCATGCTCCTGAGACTCACCAGCAGGTTCTGGACCTCACTGGTTGGTCGGTCACGGGGCAGAGAGGTGCCTTTCAGAGCACCTCACCATTGGTGCTCCCTTTAGGACAGGCTGGTGGCAGCCAGAGCCTAGCATTGTGGACACAGCTACCTCCACCTACCTTTAGCCTCAAACCTCTCCCCCCCACCCACCCACACACCATGGTTGCCAGGCACAGATCTCTGGCCTGGGCTCTACAGGTCTCTTTGAAGAATGCAGCTCAGCCTGGCTCTCACAGAAGTTAAGCCCAGGGCCCTCATGCTCATATCAGCCCGCCGAAGTCTGCAGCTCAGGCCAAGACCTTTCTGGCTCTGGGACAGTCGCTGGCACTCTGTGGATCAGGCTAGAAGCCTCAGAAGGTGCATCCCTCTGGAGCGGGGCAGCCATGGAGCTGACAGCTGGCAGAAGCCACACAAGCATTCCCCTGCTTGGGCAGATGGGGTCTGAGCAGTGCTGGATCCTCCCAGCCGCCCTGCTACCCCTGACAGCTCAAACCCTTCTGTCCAGCCTGTGTCAGGGAAGATTCCTAGCATCCACGCCTGAGCCCACTCTCGCTGTCATGGCCTCGTCACCGCCTCTGCAGGCTCTCTTTCTGCTTGTCCCCTGCTCCCTAATCCTTTACGCCAATTTCTGCAGCACTCCTATATGCCGCCCAGTTCTGTCTGCATGGCCTGAAGCCTCACTACCTCGGGACTTTTAGGAACAGATACCATGTCTTTTTGCCCCTTGTTGTTATTTTTGAGACAGGGTCTCTCTACGTATCCCTGGCTGTCCTGGAACTCTCTCTGTAGACCAGGCTGGCCTCAGACTCACAGAAATCCTCCTGCCTCTGATTCTGGAGTGCTGGGATTAAAGGTGTGTGCCACCACAACACCACACTAGGCCTTTTATCTATCTATCTATCTATCTATCTATCTATCTATCTATCTATCTATTATTGCCTTTTTATTCCAGCATAGAACAGGACTTAACAAAGAAGCTACCAGATGCACTCTGTTCTGTTTGCCAAAGAGAGCCGCCAACAGAAGCACCACAGTCAGTAGGGATGGGACAATACAGACTCCATGCTTCTGCAATGACACCCTGGAGTCACTGCTCCAAATGCTGTCACTTTTCAAGGTCATCAACAGACTTTTAGCTGAGCAACCTCCCTGCCTCTCTATGACTGCCACCCCAAACAGGACCTGGAGGGGGGGGGCGTTGAGCTGCGCTCTTGTCCCATTCCACAGCACGCCTGTGGTGAAGGGGGTAACCTAATTTTTGCCCAATCATTTAGAATTGTGTTTTAAAACACAGCCCTAACCATAAATGTTGGCCAGTTCCTTCACGTCTTTATCTCACGATCTGGCG
Source organism: Microtus pennsylvanicus (assembly GCF_037038515.1). Classification (NCBI taxonomy): domain Eukaryota; kingdom Metazoa; phylum Chordata; class Mammalia; order Rodentia; family Cricetidae; genus Microtus; species Microtus pennsylvanicus. Next base: position 5,744,264 of record NC_134585.1, on the reverse strand, counting down.
TTAGAATCTGGGCTCATCCTAAGAACACACACAGTGTGGCGCTGGGCCCGGTGGGAACTTCTCTGGCTCCGCCGCCGTTCACTCCATCTCATTACCGTATCGAACAATAGCTCCAGACATATATTGACGAGCAGCTCACTTGTGGTTCAGCTGGATTTTGTTCTAGATTTGAAATTAATTGAAAATTGAAAAACAATAAAAATAAGAAAAGAAGGAAGTGGAGACCGAGTTGTTATTTGCCCAGGGAGGACCCCAGGCTCAACCTGAACGTGAGTTATTGTTGTCCCCCCACCCCTTCTTGGTTTGTTTCCCCAGGGAATCCCAGTGCCCGCCTGCGTACCCCAGGTGACAGAACCGAGTCCAGCTGATCTAGAGCTATAGGTAAACAGAAACCACTTGTGCAAACCCAGGGAAGGTGCTCTGGCTGACTGACATACTGAAAACTGATTTCAAACAGCATACATGTGGATCTGTTCGGAGTGCCTGGCTGTCAGAAGACCACCACCGACGGCGGCAACAGTGGGGTGGCGGGCGAGGAACTAGAAAGCTCCTTCTCAGCGAAGCTTACACTGAGGCTGAGGAGGGACCACGGGTGGATTTTCTGGAAAGGAAACTGTGTGCATAGCCTCCAGGAGCCAGCTTGGCGCTACAACCCCAAGCCCAAAGGGCAGGCCTGGCCAGGCAGGAGGCTCCAGGCTTGGCTGGGATGACACGGCCTGGGAGATGTTTTGACCTCCCCTCTCTACCCAATGCGGGGCTCTGAGCCTGGTATACTGAGAGCTGGTTGCAAAGCCCAGAGAGCTGAGGCTATTCTCTCAGTCTGGAGGAAGCTTCCAGACCTGGGGGTTGGCTCAGCCCCTATGGTCACGATGGGAGGAGGAGGACGGAGAGGCTGGGTATAGGTTCGGGCGACTGGCCAAGACCAGTGTCGGCCGGCACCAGAGGTGGATGGGCAAGTGTCCACTGGCCCACCCTACCTGCGTGGGAAACGAGACCAGCCCTCCTGGCACCAGGCTCGTTACCGGGAGATGGAAAGCCAGCTCTAGGTTTAGACCCTTGCGTGGTGGCGCGCACACTCAGCAGAGCCCTCTTCTCCGAACCCCGCCTAGATGCTGCCCAAACAGGTGCCCCTTGGACAGTCTCCCTCCCACAGCACGCAAACCCTGGACAAGTGGGGTGGGGGACTGGCGCAGAGCACCGCGCGCCCTGGAACTGTCTCTGGCTGTCGCTAGCCCCGTCCCCGACATCCAGAGCCGCGTCTCCACGCCCGCCACGCGCGTGCACACATACGCGCGCGCACACTCGCACACACACACACACCCCGCTCCCACACTCGCCCCGCGCAGACCCCGCCCCGGCCCCGCCCCGGCCCCTGCGGGCGGCCCCTCCGGCGCCCGCGGACCCCGCACGCAGCGCGCGCGCGGCTGGCGGGAGGCGGCGGCGACTCCGGGCACATTTGATTTTCCCGCAGTCCGGGCGCCCCGGAGCTGGAGCCCTAGCAGAGGACGTGGCGCTGCGCCTCAAGCCAGAGGCGGCGTGGTCCTAACCCCTCGAGTCCCCACGCCCCCTCCGCGCTCCCCTCCCCGCTACGCCCCGGCTCCCTCGCCGAGGCCCCCGCCTCCCCGCAGCAGCTCCCGCGCCCCGTTTCTCCACGGCCCCCGCTCTCCGCCCCCTTCCCGCTCTCACTTCCCACGCCCCCTCTTCGCGTTCCTCTCCTTCCCTGGCCGCCCAGTCCAGGGCTCCAGCCGCTCCGGAGGAGGCGTGAATCGCCCAGGAATATTGACTAATTTGGGGTGGGGGGGGGACAGTGGGCGATGGAGCAGCCCGAGGACATGGCGTCGCTCAGCGAGTTCGACTCCTTGGCGGGCAGCATCCCGGCTACCAAGGTGGAGATCACCGTGTCGTGCAGGTGAGCCGCCCGCCGGCCGGGTCCCCCTGCCCCGCCCCAGGTCGGAATTCCTCTGTCCCCACAGCTTCCATCCTTTGCTTACCGAGTCGCTTTTCAGTGTCCTGGTTTCTCAGGCCCCCATGCCTGTCTTTGGTCTTCGGAGACCCCCTTACCCAGTGGCGGGTGGTGACGGCTGAATGGGCAGCCAGGCAGGGGTCAGGTTCCCAGAAAGTTTGTGTTCAGAGCTGTTGCTTCCAGGACAGCAGGAAGACACAGGAACAGGGGTCCCAGAACCCGAGTGGGAAGGGGAGGAGCTGCCTCAGGGTCTTGCTCTGGCGCTCTCTGATTTACCCTTTCCCAAAAGGAGGAGAGTGACTGGCTCCATCCCTCCCAGGCGTGACCCACTGTGCCTCCTGTGACCTCCCTCTCCCCTCCTTCTGGTCTATGCCCCAGCCTCCTCCCCGCTCCTCCACTCTCTTAGAACCCAGGATTTGAAAGCCTTCTCTTTCAAGAAAGATCAGCCGGGACTCTCTCATAGTGCAGGAAGCCCTGGCGAACTTAAGGGTGGCGCCATTAAAAACCAGTAACTCTGTGGAAAATCTTAGACCAAAGGAGTGAGGGCTGACGGTGAAAATGTCAGAATCCGCAGGCAGGGGTGTGTTCTGTAGGCTGCCACCCCGAGTCCCCTGGGACACCATACAGGTTGGGAATAAGTTCTCAGAGGAGCTGGGTGCCTCGAGGGTGAAGAGGCCTGTGGCTGACCCTGGACACACTGCTTTGACGGGTCTGTGAGGGACACCGTGGTCCAGATATAGCTCACCTTTTGTACCCTGGTTCCGGATCACTCACCTCCGCTTCTTGCAGGTCGCTGTTGAATTAGGCTTTGTCCACCCTCATGTGCCCTCAGTTCTGAGTGACTGAGTTGAGACACAGAGGAAGTGTAGGTAGAGCCTGAGATGCTGGCCTGTGCTGTGATTGAGGATGGGTTCTGGGGAGACACTTCCTGAGGACTTGGAGCGAGGGCTGCTGGGGTGGTGTCCCTAGGCAGGTTCTCCAAGGGGCCTACTGTGTGTCCAGCCCGCCCCCACCTCGTTCCCACGCAAAGAATCTGCCTTCGCTCTGCTGGGAGGTTCCTGATGCCCATTAGTGCCAGCCTCACCTCCTCAGCTGTCAGCAGCTGCGAGCTTGCCCTCCTCCAGCACACAGCCCTGCCTCCTCCTTCAATCACGCCTGTCGCCTTCAGGCTCTTCAGTTGTCTCCCGGAGCCTTCCCACCTCTGGGCCTCTGAACAGCCTGTTCCCTACCCCGAAAGGCTTTGTGCTTTTCCATTTCCAGGGACATCCTCCTCTTGTCCCTAAAGATGCCAGCCTGAAGCCCTGGCTTCTCCATCCCTCGGACCCTGAGTGCAGAGCCTCTGCGTGAACATGGGACGTGGGGATGCCCCTGGGACGGGCCCGAAAGCCTTCCACGCCACGGAGAGGAAGGGTGATGGCAGCTTGCCATCAGACATCTTGTGGGGAACCCCTGACGTGCCGCTTGGGGCAAACTTTAAGCCTCAGTTTCCCAGTTGCCATCTGCTTCCTCCCCAGGAAGCTTTGGTCACAGGGGTAACTACATACGCACTTAGAACACACAGCGGGTGCAAACGCTGCCGGTAGATGACGTGGTAGATACAGAGGGGCTCTGCCACACCGAGCAAGTGGCCAGGGCAGTAAGCCCGAGACAGAAATTCTTGGCCCCTCTCTGTTTCCTAGAAGCATCCAGGGGACAGATGTCGACACCCTGCATGAGAAGAACCTGCTGTGGGAGAGTTCCCAGAGGTTGGCTTCTGGGTTGACCCTGGTGTCCATCCCTCCGAAAGGATATGATCCACATTTTGTCGAAGGCCCGGCCAGGCTCCATGTCTACTCCCCTGAAATGGAAACGAGGGAGAAGTGGTTTTGATAATGAGAGATGAGGACAGAAGGGTCACTTGGAGCAGAGAGGAGAGGTGGCAAAGCAGTCGGGTGGCCTTGAACCTGGAGATCCACCTTTGGTTTGGCTGGGGTCAATGGTCCAGGATCAGGGGTGGGCAGAGACCTGCAGAGCCCGCATGGCCATCGTACTCTTTAGTCCATGCTTAAAGTTAGAGTTCCTTCTGCAGCCTGGACAGCACTAACTGGACCTTATGGAGTGGAGACTTTGGGGTACCCTACCCTGAGCATCTCAGTGACCCTTTCTGGCTACTTCCTCCAGATGGGCAGCTGGGGGCAGTGTTTCAGGGGGGTTGATGAGTTCTCTGGCTCCCCTGATCCAACCCTGGAAACTCTGCCTTGTTCTGGGGCCTGTTCTGCTCTGCCTTATCTGGGCTCTTCAGCAGAGCAAGGCTGCCTGATTCAGGGCACGGTCCTATATCTTTCCCAGGGACCTTGCTGGTGCCCAGTGTGTGCGTGCAGAAGGCAGAGGACACCATGGGTGGACACATCAGGGCCTCTGCCTCTATAGAGAACATCTTGGGTCAGTCTGTGGTCCACTCCCAAGAGTAAGCCAGCCTTGTGTTGTTTAACACATGGTTAAGAATGTGGTTCATGCCTTTGATCCCAATACTCAAGAGAGAGGCAGTAGTATCTCTGTGAGTTTAAGACCAGTCTGGTCTACATAGCCAGTTCCAGAACAGTCAGGGCTACATAGAGAGACCTTGCCCCTACAAATAAGGCCCAACAAACAACAACGAGTGTGAGCTTAAATTTAATCCCAGCATCCAGGAGGCAGAGGCAGGCATGGATCTATTAGTTCCAGGCTACCCTGGTCTATGTAGAGCTTGGCTCTATCTCCCTGGGTTCAAATCCCAGCTTTTCCTGTGATGTGGTGTGTGTGTGTGGCGTGCGCGTGCGCACACGCGCGCGCACGCGTGCATGTAGTCCAGGCTTTTGAGGATCAAATCCATATTACACAAGCACACTACCACTGAGGCACACCCAGCTCTGTTCCTGGGATCCCTGATGAGCTGGCTCTCCTCTCTGGCCTCAGTTTCCCCTTCTGTAAAAGGGATCCCTGTCAGTTTATAGGGATTTGATGGGTCATTCTGAGAACAGTGGCTGGTATCACCAGTTAGCTGACATCAGTTACACATCAGACATGTGTAACCAAGGTCTACACATCTACAGAGATGCGGAGTCCTGGAGGTCACTTGATGTAGTGATCCCTGGAGGAAGGGTGGCTCACGGAACTAGATTCCAGCAGACTAGTACAAAATGTGATCTAAACACTCTCAAGCCTGGCGCTCTTCCTCCTGACGGTCTGTCCCAGACGATTCTTGTCTAGGAATGCTAGCCATTCTGCAGGCCCATCCAGAGCTTACCTGTCCTGTGACCCCTTCCTCCTCCAGAGGCCCTGCCAGGTCAGCATCCCTGTCTTCTGCTGGGAGCTTCATCAGCTCTGTGGTTTGAAAGAATGGCTTGCATTTTTCCCATTACTGGACGCCTTTGTGCTTGGGCAGGGTCGTGTTGGAGAGGCATGCGAGGGCTCCTGAGACCAGGGCAGGCTGGATGTCTACTCAGGATCTCACACAGCTTTCCTTCCCCCACCAGCTGGTGGGGGCTAGTGGGTGGCTAGGTTTCTTCCGCCCCAGAGGTTGATTCCTACTGTCTGTTCAAGCTAACATAGGTAACGCCATGCAAAGAGTCAGCCCAGCTCTGGGGCTGTGTCCTGGCCTTTGTAGACAGGTGTGAGTTCACTCTGACAGCAGGGGAGATGGCAGTGGGGAGGGGTGAGCCTGAGGGCATGGTGGCAGCCAAGTCAGCATTAGGAAAAGGAGATTTGTTTAACAACTGACCACACCCAGATATTCAACAAGGCCAGGAAAGGGTGGTCGCGGCTCAGATTGGACGCTTACTCCAGCTGAGCAGTTGGCATCCTTGTTACACAGACCCATACCTGTTGCGTCGATAGTAGCAGTTGCTGTCCAAGCTGGCACCTCAGATCACACTGTCTTAGAAGCTTTAGTTTTCAGCTGCTCTGGAACAAATGTCCACGGTTTCCTGAACCCCTGACTTTATCCCCTTCCACTTCCGTGTCTCAGGGCTGGGACTTCCCCCACGGTATGATCCTTGACCAGGCTTGCTAACTGCAGGCTGCTGCAGAATGGAGGCTCATGGTCTTGCTGGTGAGGACCAGAGTGACCCTCTGCAGGCTTCCGGGGGCTGTGGTCCCAGCAAGCTGCTTCCACCATAAGACAACTGACCTCCTCAAGGCTAAGGGAAGGCTAGCTCACCCAAGGACTGGGACAGCGAGACTCCCTGGACACATGAGAAGGGATACCTTTCCTTTGTCCCCATCCAGACCCGGGAGCCACTTCCCCACACCCAGCCCACGTCAAGGGGAGGGATTCCACAGTGTTCTCGTGGGGAACGGGACTTCTGCCTGCCCCAGCTGCTGGAGCTTTTGGTTTTCTCTTTCCCCCCCACCCCTAGTGTCTGTGTGTCCGTGTCAGGAATCCTCCTCGGTTGCTTGTCTACTTTATTCACTGAGGCAGAGTCTCTCAGTGAAACCCAGATCCCGTCTCCAGCTTCTGAGATGGGGTTACTGCCGGCTGCCATTCCCACCAGGCACTTCTGTGGGTTTCTGGGGACCCCAGCTCCAGTCCTCATGCTTGCAGAACAAGCGTCTAAACTGCCGAGCCATCTCTCTGGCCTCCCCACTGTGGCTTTTTAGCTCCCCGACAATCCTCTGCAGTAAATTGCAGTGTTTCTTTTTGGTCTGCCTAGGAAATCAAGGCCCTTAGAAGTGGAGGCACGCGCCCGAGGTTAGCGCCAGCAGGGTCTGGAAATATGTATCCACAGCCTGTGCCCTCAGATGTCAAGAGGGTCAGGCTCTGTGGAGATCATGGTGGGACCCGAGCAGCAGCCATTGTAGGTAAGACAGGTCCTCCCTCAGGCATGGGAAAGGCCTCGCTTGCTCAGAGAGGCAGAACACAGGCAACAGAAGAAGCCTTCCACCGTATCCTTACTGTAGGGCGGTTGGTTCCTTTCCGCCTCTCCCTGCTCACATTCCTTCTGCTCAGCCTAGAGGGCTGATGGAGGTGGGGGAGATGACCCTGCTTTGAGAACAGAGGGGAGGGAGGAGGAAGCTCAGGGAACTGACAGGCTCCGTAGGAAGCCCTTGGCTGTCTGCGTAGCCTGGACTTGAAATACCTTCTGTGAGTCTAGAGGTAAGCCGTCTCAGGGCTGGTTTGTCAGCCACTTTGCCAGGAGGAACCCCACCATCCTTCTCCTTGGTCACTGTCCAAATGGCAAGCCTCACTGTTACAAACCCTCTGCTTCTGTACTCAGTATAGCGGCTGCATCTGAAGATAGGAAACACACTGCGGAGCGCAGGGTCTTTCTGGGAAGGCGCTTCCTTCCAAAAATCACAATCTTGCACAGATCCATAGCCTTCCCAGGGAGTGGCCAGAGCTGGACCTCACGTTCACTGCTGCCATTTTTGACATAAGGGAGTCTCCATCATATCAGGACCTTGTGGATTTTGGTGCTGGGTGGGCGGCCATGACTACCAAGATGGCTCCACAAGCTGTTTGGCCTCCTTGAAGCTACAAGGGGAGGAGCCTAGTGTTGACCTCTTGAGGTCTGACTCCTCATATTCTCAGGTCAGGTGACAGCCAATTTGGGGACAAGGAAAAGGTTTTTCAAGAAGTCATCTTGACCCCTGAATACTTCTCCTAGTGAAACAGGCAAGAGAAGCCAAGTTGTGCACTCTTGCCAAGCCTTGCCGGGCACCTCTGCCCTTAGTTTCCCTCCTGCCCACCCATGCAATCCCCACAGGTCTCAGTAGAACAGCGCCATGGCCTTGGGGGCAGCTGTGTCCTGGCGATCCACTTGGAGAATGTGAGGAGCCAGACCTCTAGAGACCAACGCTAGGCCCCTTGTGATTCAGAGGTACCAGATCCCCTGGAGCTGGAGCACGGAAACCGGTGAACCACTTGATAACGGTGCTGTGAAATGAACTTGGGTCCTCTGGGAGAGCAGCAAGTGCTTTTAGCTGTGGAACCATTTCTCATGCTCAAATAACTGTCATTAAAAAAAATACACATAAAACTCACAAGAGTTGTGTGTGTGTGCGCACACTTGTGTGTGTGCGCTTGTGTGTGTTTGCGTGCGTGTGTTCACGTGTGTGCTCGTGTCCGTGTGTGTGTGCACGTGCGCACCTCTCGTAATGCTGGCGGTGGAGCCTAGGGCCTGACAGTTTCCCTAGCAATTGCTCTGCCGTTGAGCACCGCGCCTCACTGGTTCTGGGAGACAGTCTGCAGTGTGTACCTTGTTCTCACAAGGCCACCTCTGTCTTCTCACCTCAGCTTCGCGGGTGCTGGGCTTACATGTGTGCACCACCATGTCCAGCTGTGCACATTTTTGTTTTGTCCTTTGAGAGAGAGTCTTACTATGTAGCCCTGGCTGGTCTGGGACTCACTACATGGACCAGGGTAGCCTCAAACTCATAGAGATCTACTTGCCTCTACGTCCCAAGTGCTGGAATTAAAGGTGTGCACCACCAATTCTGTCCTACGCACATTTTTATTAGGCAGATAACATCCATGGGTTTGTCAGCAATAAGTTCAGTCACTTCAGATGGTGAGGCAGGTGACAGGGACTGATACCCAAGGGGAACATGGAGAAGAGAGAGTCAAGGGGCAGGAAAGGTCTTGCTCTCCTTGTAGAAGGACACGGAGGTCACTGTGGCTGGAAGAGTATGAGCGGTCGGTTTGGGGTGCACAGATGAGATCAGCGGGGAGCGGGGCTATAAACCGTAGCTTTGGAGGCCCCAGGAAGGAGTTTTGGTTTATTGTTCTCACAGCATTGGGGGATGGATCTTGTTAAGTGGTGGTTAGGATTAAGCTTTATGAACACACCTCTGGTTGCTGAGCAGACCCTAGGCTGGTGGGGAGTGGGTACATCAGGAAATAGATGTGTTGCTAGGCAGGCCAAGTGCAGGGTGGGGAGGGTGGGAAGTGGCTCAAAGCAGAATCGTTAGAGCTCACTGAGTGGAACGGGAGTGGCACCAGGAGGAGAGAGCAACGGAGCCACTTCTGGTTTCTAGTGTAAACTGGTGGCTGGTGGCTCACACCTGTTCCGAGAAGCAAATGGGTGACCCCCATGAACCCATAAGAAGCTGAAATGTGGGGAGACTGTCCAGGGTGACAGATTGCCATGTGGCCAACCAACCCAACCTGGCTGCTTCTGAGACCACAGCTTTCTCCCCTGACCCTGCATCTTGCCAGGGTCAATTATGCCAATATCTCCCAGCAGAAAAACACTGCCAGCCCTAGAAATCTCTCTGGGCACCTTGTGAGAACTGCTCATTAGACCTGGCATGGTTGCTTGGCAGGGAGATGGCACAGCCAGGCAGGGCATGAGTGGGATGTGGAGGCAGCGGTGGGTGTCAGACACTCAGGTCCTTCCTCCTGGCCTGGCTCCTTTGATGACCTCCTCCTGTGAGGGCCAGAGGACATGGATGTCCTGCCGCTCCTCTCTACTGTCTCAGTGGGACAGACGGGGCACAGGTAGCCCACGTGGGCGTGGGAAAACCCAAGTTTTGTGACATGGGTGCTCCTGGGGAGCTCCAGATCTGTCCCTTGGGATGTAAACAGGTCCTGCTGGCAGTGGGACACAGGGTCGGTTGAGTGTCCCAAGAGACCTGGCCTATGCGTGAGTGGTCACCGCCCCCCCCATCCACTCCATTGACTAGATGTTTGACGTGAAGTTGAGTTTGAAAAAATAAGGTGATATCCATGTGCTCTCAGGTCCCAGGCTCTCTCTGCGTCTGTCATTGCTACCTGGTGCCAGTTCATCTTTCCCTAAGCACTAGAGGCTGGGCTCAGCCTCCCAAGCGCTAGGATTCCCTGTGTGTACCGCCGCCGCTGTTCCCAGCTCAGAGAAACCAACAATCAACCTACCTCCCTCCCTCCCTCCCTCCCTCCCTCCCTCCCTCCCTCCCTCCCTCCCTCCCTCCGCTGGGGATTGAACTTGGGGCCTTGCACGTGCCAAGCGAGTGCCCTGCCACTAAACTGTAACCCTTTTGACTGATGTTCTTCTGAGACAACTAAGTTGCCATACTGCCCCTGAACTCACTATGTAACCCAAGCAGGCCTTGAACTTATGATTCTCCTGCCTCACACTCGCAGGTGACAGGGACTGCAGGCCTGGGCTGCCAGGTTTAGCTTCCTCCTAACTTTTGCAGCCTTGAGGTTTAATTTGGGAATTGGACAACAATAGCAGCAACAAACTTGCATGCAGTACACACGGACCAACATCAGTCTCCTTAGTTTCAGGGCTTCGTGGTCCCCGCCGAGGACCCTGGGCCAGGAATAGCTGTAATACAGGTTCTTAGTGACTTCCTCAGCTACAGCCAACAGCAAGCTCAGTGCATCCGTGAGAGAGAACCAGGGGATGTAGTTACCTCGCCCACAGCTCAGGCAAGGGCAGGGTATTCCCCTCAGACCCACCCATTTCCCTTGGGGTCCCTCTGCTGGGAAGTGTCCCTCCCCGGTCCCTTAGGGGGTCCTCCATCACCTTCTGCTGGGACCTCAGAGACTCTGGGCCTCATAGCCTGGTACTGTTTCTTCCAACCACCTGAGCGGGAAATGAGTCCTTGGGGGTGGCAGGAAGCAAAGGCCTTGGCTCTGCTTTCCCAGCCTCGGTTTAAGGAACAAAAGAGGCGAAGCTCCAGGCTGCTGAGCAGACAGCCGAAGGACTTTATGGGGAAAAATACATTTTGACTGTTGGGGGATTTTTCCCCTCTTGAGCTTTCCCAAAGTAGAAAGCAGAGGGGAAAAAAAAAACCACTTGAGATCTGGTTTGGTCTGGTCAGGGCCCCGGTGGCTGGGGCCCTGTGTAGGGCTGAAGGCCTGGTCCCCAGGCTACTCTGGCTGTGTGCCTCTGGGCAGGCCGCTCCCTCTGTCTGAGCCAGAAGTTCTCAGTGGGGTAGGTGAGGGTTAGTGGGGACCTGGCAACTGTGAGGGATTCTCAGGGGCTGAACAAACGTGCCTTGGGGTCTTCGCTGTCCAGAGGGGGCTGGTGGGTGGGACAACAGCTAGTTAAATATGAGCTCACCCCACTCCAGATCTACAAAGCCAGTCTCTGGGAAGGGCCCCAAGAGCCTGCCTTTTTACCCCTGGGAAGTGAAGTGAGAACCAGTGGGCAGGCTTCTCAGGTGCCCCACGCACTCCACTGGGTTAAAGGCTACAAGGACAATGGGTGGCATCAGAGAGGGGATCAGGATGGGAACCCAGGCAGGAGTACTCACAGCCAATGGGGGCAGGAGGCAGAGCTCAGATGATGAGATATTCCCTCTTCAGGTCAGGGTTGGGTCTGGCTTCTTGGACCAGAAAGGGTGCAGGTGGCTATGGCTCTCTCTAACTTGTGAGCCTGAGGACTGACCTGTAAGTCCCAGTTAATACGCTTTTATCGATCTGAGCAGCCCTGGACTATACTGAGCCCCTTTTTATAAACGGGGAAACCGAGGCATGAGATAGCCCAGTCACCTGTGCACAGAATGCAGTTTGTCTGTCTGTAGCTAAAGGGTGTGGGGAGTATGAGGACGCTCTGAGTGTCACCCTGCACGGCCCTTGCTGCTCTGCTCTGGTTTAAACACAGGGTTTCCCTCCGTAGCCCAGGACTGCCTCCAGTTGGTGGACATCCTCTGCTTCAGCGTGCCACGTGCCGGGATCACCTGTGTATGCCACCGCACCTGGTTTATACAGCGCCAGGGGATCCAGAGCTTTGCGCATGCTCGGCAGACCCTCTTCCAACGGGGCTACATCCTCAGGCCCTGGTCTCTCTTATCTGTCTTCCTCTGCTTTCAAGCTGCACTCGGCTGACTCAGGGCCTGAAGGACGGAGACAGAGGGCAGTCCCTTTCCTAGAGGGGCCCAAAGCAGTGGGGGCAGGCAGGAGGACCCACTGACTCTGATTTGCAAGAGGGGGACCCGGTGGTGGGTTCAGGTTTAGGAGAATGGCATCAAGACAGAAGGACTGGGATCATCAGGAAGTATATGGAGTTCTGAGAGCTGTGCTATCTTTGGGTGTTGGCCACCAGGGTGACTCTTGTCCCTTGCTTATTGAGAGTCCGAAGTATAGGACAGGGAATCACCGGAGCCAGGAACCGTGTGCGGGTTCTTAGTGTGGTACTGTTGGTTGAACATGAGGCCTTGTGTATGCTAGGCAAGCGCTCTACTACTGAGCTACATCCCCTACATCCGATTCTTAGTCTGCGTGCCTAAGGCCCAGCTACAAAGCAGAGAACTCCATTTATTGATCCTCCAGCCTCTCTTTCTCCCTTTCCCCACCTTTCTCCTAGGCCGAAACCTAGGGGCAATTCTTTTTCTCACTCTCCTAGAAACGACTGAACTTGAACCCCACATCCAGACTTGGAGGAATCTGTTCAGGCTCTGCCCCCAGCCTGTAGGAGGCTGTCACCAGGGATGCTGGAGGCTGGCCACATATGCCCTAGCTATTGCTGCCTTTGACTGTACTGTCCCTGGCATCAGAACTTTTTGCTGCTGTCTAGAAGTGAGCAGGTAACGTGGAGGACAGCCTCTGCGTCCTAGAGTTCCAGGGGCTCAGAGGAAAGGCAATAGCAGCCTCTAGGACAGAACGGATGGAGCCCTGATCCACCAGAGACAGTTTCCATTGGGCTATGTAGCTTCCTGGTGGCATCTGTGGAGGGAAACACTATAGGATATGGTTCCCCAACTCAGCTTCTTCCTTTCGACTGGGACAACACCCAGCCAGTGCTGACCCCCAGACAATACCTCTGTTGCTGCCGCTAAAGGCAATTCTAGCGACATCTCTCTCGTTCTAACAAAACACGAGATTCAAAGGCTGGGGTGAAAACCTGTGAGCCCAGAGACACAGACTAGCAACTGGCTAACTCTCTCTTTGCTGCTGCCCCGAAGCCGCTCCCTTCCACACCCCAACTAAAAGAAAACCATGCTAAGCTCCTCCCTGCTGCTTCTTGTCAACTGGCTGCTAACCCCGCCTCTCTGAGCCTAGGTTAGTTTTATTTAATTAGTGCAAATGTAACACAACTTTACAGTTAACAGAGGCGGCAGAAACAAATGTAACACATCTTTACACAGTTAACAGAGGCGGCAGAAACAAATGGAACACAACTTTACACAGTTAACAGAGGCGGCAGGAACAAATGGAACACAACTTTACACAGTTAAAGTAACATTCCACAAGGAAATGTCTGAGAAGGGCTGGTATCTGAGGCCGACTGAGGTTTGATTAAGTGAGAAACACCAGAGTCCAGGGCACCGTGGTGCCATCTGGGGAAGCTGTGGTGTGGTGGGGGGAGAACTCTGAATCTTAGGAAAGCTGGACTGGAGTCGCTTCAGGGGCCTCCCAGCATCGGAGTTCTTTTCTTTTTCTAAGACAGGGTTGCATATAGCCTAGGCTATTCTAATTCACTGTATTGCCCCAGGCTGGCCTGGAACCCGTTAGTCTGTCTCTCCTCCACCTGAGTGCTGAGGTGGCAGACATGTGGCACCCTGTGTGGTTCCTGGCATTTAGTGAAGTTGAGCAAGTGTGCTGAGGGACCTGTCTTCCCTTTCCATTGTGTTGGAGACTGGGCCAGAGGCCATCTCCAGGCCTAGGCCTCATCACTTGTCCCCTCCGTCCCGACTAATTTCTCTTTTCTCCCCTCTTTCAGGAACCTCTTGGACAAAGACATGTTTTCCAAGTCTGATCCATGTAAGTCCTGTTCCCACAGCAACAACCATCCCTGTGACCCAGTGGCCTGGTGACTAGTGACAGAGGCCGCCAGCAGCTCTGAGTGCTGGAGCTGTGCAGGCATAGGGGCCAGTGAGTCAGGGCTGGAGAGCGCTGCGTGGTGGTGTCCAAAGAACTGAGGAGCTGGCCCTGTTCTGCTCCCATACTTGTGAAGTCCCAGCACCTCAGAGCAGCTCGGGAGGTGTTGGGGTGTCTAGGGCAAAAAGGCCTCTGTCCCCATGGGAAGCAGCACACTTATGTTGACCGCGGTCTGGGGGAAATGAGCATGGGCTTGGGAGGACTGCGCTCCAGTCCTGAGCAGTGCTGGCCATGAGCATGATCTTGGATGGGTCTTTGGCCTCTGCAGAGCCTCAGTTTCCCCATCAGTAGAGAGGACCTGGTGACAGTAACGAGATCTGAAGGGACAAAGTGTCTCAGGTGCCATCCTCACCACGCCTGCCACTCAGCCCTCCGTCACGCCCACCTGTCCATGTGCCTCACACCTGGGAGCCTTTCTATGGTGTAGAAATGGACAGCCCTTGAGATCCCTCCTACAAGTCATGCTGAGATCCCAGGCCTCTTTGCCAAGCCAACTGCCGGTTATTGTGGAGAAAGAGACCCATTGTGGGACTGGAGATGTAACTCAGTGGTAGGGTGATTGTCCACGGATCTGGGTACCAAAGTACCACGGAAACAGCAAAGCTACTGTGGTTTAGGCTTGGAGGCCAGGCTCTTACCCTCGCTCACCAAGACCCCAGTTGCCTCCACAGACACCTGCCCTTTCCCCAGACCCAACAGAACCACGTAGGCTGAGGCTCTTGACCCTCGCCTTTCCTCTCAGCCTGGGATGTTAACTCATGTTTTCTCTTCTCTTCCCCAGTGTGTGTCATGTACACTCAAGGGATGGAGAACAAGCAATGGCGGGAGGTAGGTGCCACCCCTTCCCCACCCAGGAAGTGCCAATGCTGTATCCTCCCTCAGAGTGGACCCTCTGTGGGTGCTCTACCCGAGTACCAAAGGCTGGCAGGGCAAGCAGAGGGTACAGAGACCAAAGGCAGAGCAGGCCATGCCTGTCCTCGGGCAGCTCTGGCCAGAGGGGAGACGCGACTATGTCAGCTGCTTTGTGTAACTCAGACAACGGCTTAAAGGAAGAAAGATGAATCTGGGCTCACATCTCAGAGGGGCTAAACCATGGTTGCTTGGCCCCGCACACTTGTTTGGGGGAACACGTGGTAGGGGAAGTTGCTCATCTCATGGAAGACAGGAAGCAGAGGATGGAGAAGTACCCAGGAAGGACAGAGCACCCAGGGACATGGCCCCACTGGCCTGCTTCCTCTACTCCAGCCCCACCTCCATCATTCCATACAAAATCTGAATGCAGGGGGTTAAACCACTCATTAAAAAGAAAAAAATCTGTTTATTAGCTCGGAACCTTCATCATCTAACTAATAATCCCTGGGAACTGCACCCCCTATCCCCCCTACACACATATACATAGGAATGTGCTTTCAGCCGTTTGTGCTGGCGCACACCTTTAATCTTGACTCTTGGGGGGCAGAGACAGGAGGAGCTCTGTGAGTTCAAGGCTAGCATGGTCTACAGAGTGAGTTTTCGGACAGCCAGGACTACAGAGATAGGGTAAAAAAGGAGGAGAAGGAAGACGAGGAAGAAGAATGTGCTCTGCTTGTTACCTACCTGTTTCTCAGTCCAGTTGAGCTGGCAGCGTTCATTACTGAAAATCTACCCCGACCCCCAAAGGCTCACATTTAGTTCATTCCCCACAGCCTCCCTATTAACAGTCCCAACAGGGACTCGAGGCAACTCTCAGCTGTGAACCTGTATGGGAAAAAACAAAACACAATTTACAAGTTTTCAAGATACGGTGTCCCAGAGTACACGCCCCCCCATTTCAAACTGGAGGATGGGAGAAGAGCAAAAATGGTCCAGGCCAAAGCAAGACCCCACAGCCACCCAGCCGTGCGAACACTAGGTCCTGTAGTTCCGTGCCTGTGGATGTACTGTGTTGTGATGTGCACCCTAATAAGAGCCCTCTGTCTGCAGCCACACAGCCCCCCCCCTCGCTATGTCTGCTTCCTTGCCTGTGCTTTCCTCAGCAGACGCCCCACGTTTCTGTCAACTCCAGCATCCTGGGGTCAGTCAAGCACCACTGTTACAACTTCATAACCACCCGCTCCAGGGCTACCCACAGGAACTCAGACTGGCCCTACACCGCCCGGCTTCATGGGCTTTCCTTTGAAACCTGGGCGCAAGCCTCCATGATCTTGTCACCCTTGTGTTCTGAATGCCACTGACATCAGCGTCACACGGCCCACACCAAAGTCAGCTGCTCACACGAGCCTTGGCTGGGTCCTATTGGACCACAGCTACAGTGGACTCTGGGTGGGTTACTGTAGAAACAACTTCCTGGGCCCCCATTCCATGCCTCAGGCACCTCAAGTCTTTCGGGTGAGTTTACAGGTTACCTGCCATGGTGGGGTCCCTCAAGGCATCTTTCTGTTGTCCCCACTGTGTGTGGTTTTTTGTGGGACCGTATTGGAATCTCTCTAACACTACACCTTCTGGTCCATGGCTTCAGACATGCTTCTTTTCTGCCTGTACTATGGTTTTCAGGTCGCTCTGCCTGTTTCTTGCTCTTCTAGCTCCTCCTGTAAGCTTGGCTAAAAGCAGCCAGCAGTGTCCACACCATAGCCTGGATGCAGTGCTGTCTTGATGTTTTCTTCACCAGATTAACGAGTCTAGTACTTTCTTTTGGGCCACCAACCAGCTCCCAGATCATGACACAGACTTACGAATGCTCGGCCTAGCTTAGGCTCATTTCTGCCGAGCTCTTTTAACTTAAATCAACCTTTTCTTTATCTACCTTTTGCTTTGGGCTTTTTACTTTTCTTTCCTTCTGTATATTTTATATTTCACTGTTTCTAGTGTCTGGTGACTGCCTGGCTTCTTACCCCAGGTGTGTCTCTTTCTTTCTCCCTCATTCTCTCCTCATTCCTAGATTTCTTTTCCTCCTTATTCTCTCTGCCTGCCAGCCAGCCAGCCCTGCCTATCCTTTCTTCCCTATCTACGGATTGTTCAGCTCTTTATTAGTCCAATCAGGTGCCTTGGGCAGGCAAGGTGAAACAAATACAACCTTTTTTTTTCTTTTTTTCTTTGGTTTTTCAAGACAGGGTTTCTCAGTAGCTTTGTAGCCTGTCTCAGAACTCGCTCTGCAAGCCGACCTTGAACTCACAGAGGTCCACCTGCCTCTGCCTCCCAAGTGCTGGGATTAAAGGCGTGTGCCACTGCAGCCTGGCCAACACATCTTCTCATAATTAAACACACATCCTTATATTGTTAAACAAATGCAGCATAAACAAATGTAACACACCTTCACATTGTTAAAGTAACATTCTATAGCATAAACACAGGGAAACCCTGTCTCAGAAAAACCCCAATAAATAAATACTAAAAAAATTTTAAAACAATATAGCCCCCAAGAGCATACCCTCCAGTGACCTCTTCCTCCAGCCAGGACCCTCGTTCCACAGTTCCACCTCCTGCTAAGAGTCTCTTCAAAGTTAGACTCCATCAGTGATTAGGCCATCTAATTACGCCTCTAGAAACGAACCTCACAGGCACCCAGGGCTGCACTTTGCTCTTCTCCTAGGCTCTTAACCCAATCAAGATGACAAAAAATTGGTCATCACAGTGGTCCTATTCTCAAGGTCCCCCAAAGTGAGGAGACATAACCTGTCCTCAGGGATGCCCCCAGACACAAAGAGGGGAATCCAGGCTCACACTGCTCCCCTTGGTGCCTGGGGCAGGGCTCCCCAGCAGACTCGCCGCCCGTGTTTCTGGCTAATGTGAGCATAGCTTCAGTGAGGGGATGGCTCTCCTCTACTTGGATCAGCCTGGCTGCTACACCCCACTGCAAGCCACGCTTTTCCAGCCTGGGCTGGTTTCCAGTGCTGTGTGCCTCTGTCCCCTGTCAGGGAGGCATAGTGGAAAGGGCCTCGTGAGCCACCGTGACCTCAGGAGGTGCACGAAGTCTAGATCCCTCTGTCTCCGCCCATGCAGCTGCTGGCAGGGTCCTGCTGCAAGCTTGTCACATTCTATTCTTTCTGAGTAGACCAGACTCTGGGCCTTCCAGGGCCCGCCAGGGTCACACATTCTGACATCCCTTACCTGGATGGCCAACCTCCCCTCCATCTCCCTACCACCCTGTCCAGTGCACCTGGAGCTCCTCCTTCCTCGGGGCCTTTGCATGTGCTACCCAGCCACGCTCTTTTCTTACACCCACGAGTTCTTCAGATCCTGACACCTGTGCCTCCCATCATAAAGTTCTTCCGGGTCTCAGTCTCTCCTATACATCTCACATATCCCCCTCCCCCACTTGTTGGTCTCCTTGATCACCTTTTACCATCAACCAGACTCTGGTGTCAGTATTTACCTTGCCACACGTCAGCTCTACAGAGCAGGGGATTTCCAAGCTCTTCGCCTACTATTCCGTTTTGAGGCCCAGAACAGTACCCAGCACACAGCAGGCTCCTCAGACATGTTGCTAAAGGAACGGACAGCTTAGGAATGGGATTTGGACCCATGCAGGCCCATAAGAAATGGTGGCTGCAGTTTTTTCCCCCACCTCTGCCTCCTTGTCCCCCATTCAGCTCTCAGCGGAGAAGAATGAGCTGGGCGGGGGTGAATCTGATGGTGGAGGCTAGTGGCCCCAGGAGCACCTGTCTTCCTTATTTGACACAAAAGCTGCCCCTCCTGATTCTTGAAAGGACAGGGCTGAAGCAAGGGGTGGAGGGGAGAGTTGTTTCCTTCCATGATGGGAACATGCAGTTTCTTTGGCCTCTTTGCTGAAGCTGCCCTAGGCAGCTGAAGGTCTGGCTACTCCTTCTGCTGTTCAAGCTAATGAACAGGACAGGAAAGGATCGGCTGAGGCTGTGGCCTTTGCAGCCTTCTTGGCATCTCTTCGTTACCCCTCCATCAACTCCTGGGAGGGAGATACGGGGGGGCGTGCTCTGCACAGAGACTGCCTGATGTCTCCAAAAGCCCCAACATGTCCCCTCAGAAAGGTCTTGGGAAGAGCAGGACCCAGGCTGAGTTGCCAGGCTTAGTGGAAGCAAAGGCGGAGGGTGTGGATTGAATCTGAGGAATGGAACTCCTTCCACTGAGCCCGGGCCGATGTGACTTCGTTTTCTAAGGCTTGAAACCCATTGAAGCATAAACCAGATTGCTAGAGAACCGTTTAGTCTGCTTAAGTGGACTAATTACTTTGGAGGCCTTTGGCCGAGCTTCCCGGCTGGAGCACCAGGAATACACCCGTGGCTTGGTGATTCATTAGAGCAGGTCTGGAAGGACCTTTTCCGAAGGGCACTGCCCGGCGAACTGTTAATTACAATCCATAATTGAAAACAGTCTCGGTTCGGTCCAGGGCCTCCAATTGTCCAAGCTTCTTTGTTACACCCCACTCTTGGTCAAGGGGCACGTGCAGGGCAGGGTGTGGACACACCTGAGCTTTGCTCAGCGTTCCCGGCCTTTGGGGAGGTGGCACCTGGAGTGAATTCACACACAGAGGTGAGGATATGGCCTGGGATGGAAAACAGACTGTCGGCGGTGAAGATCCATGGTGCCGGACACATGGCACTCACCATGGAACATCACCTGAGCTCGGGTCTTGTTGGTGGCTCTCCCGGTTAGTCAACATTTACTACACTTATGTGACGTGTCGGCAAGGCACCACGGGGTAGGGAGCGGGAAAGGTCGGGGTACGACAGAGCAAGTGTGAGTGCAGACCTGGGTGTTTGCAGCGTGCTAGCCTGTTCTACATAGCAAGTTTCCAGGACAACCAGGGCTATATCATATACCCCTGTCTCAAGAAACAAACAAAAAAAATTACATTTATTCGGGTTGGGTGGCATGTGTCATGACATACTTGTGAGGTCAGAGGACAACCTCCACCACGCGGGTCCCGTGGCTCGAGCCCTGCTTAGACTTGCCGACAGGCTCCTTTCCTGGATGAGCCATCTCACTGGCCCTAATTGGATTTTTTAAAAAGATTTATTTATTTATTAAGCATACAATGTACTGCTGGCAAGGAAGGCACCAGGTCTCATTACAGATGGTTGTGAGCCACCATGTGGTTGCTGGGAATTGAACTCAGGACCTCTGGAAGAGCAGCCAGTGCTCTTACCCTCTGAGCCATCTCTCCAGCCCCCCCAATTGAATTTTTAAAATTATGGAGATTTATTCATGTGTGTGGGTATGCACACACCATGGCACACGTGTGTGTGGATGTGTGCACCACATGGCACATGTATGTGGTATGCGAACACCATGGCACACGTATGTGGGTATGCAAACACCATGGTACACATGTGTGTGGGTATGCAAACACGATGGTACACGTGTGTGTGTGGGTATGCACACACCATGGCACGTGTGTGTGGGTATGTACTCTTGGCTGGTTGTAGGCTGTGGTGTTGGTGTGCTTTACCCTGCTCAGTCAGTGGTTGGGCACACTTAGATTTTTGAGGCACGCTCGAGTTCAAGGACATCAGGGACACAGCACAGGCAACAGTAGTGAAAATGGTCGCAGAGGAGCTGAAAGAACAGGGCCACCCTCGTATCCTTGGGGGAACGTGACCCGGGTGGAGGGCTGGAGATGGCACTGGCTGCTCTGGAAGGGGTTCAGTTCTCAGCACCCAGATGGCACCCACAACCACCTCTGTCTCCACTTATGGGGAGCCCAGTGCTCTCTTTCAGCGACTGTGGGCTCCTGTATGCATGGAGTACACATAAACTCACAGAGGTGCACACACACCACAAAAATCCTCCGTGGTTTTAAAGGAGGGGTGAATGAGTGCCATTAGCCAGCTTTCCATTGCTCTGACAAACACTGGGGTCATGAGCTCATGAAGAGCAATGTTCTAGGTCACAGTTGTTTTGGTTTTTTTCAGTCTCTCCGTAGCCTTGACTGGCCTAAATTTTGCTGTGACCAGGCCAGCCTTGAACTCACAGAGATCTACCTAGCTCTGCCTACCGGGTGCTGGGTTAAAGGCTTGGGCTGCCACACCCTGGCTACCTCACGGTTCCTGAGGTTCTGACCCATGCTTGGTTGGCCCCACTGATTGCCATGTGGCGAGCGCATACAGTGGAGTAAAACCTCTCACATCTAACCATAGGGAAGGGGAGACTAGGGTCCCACAGCCCCCTTCAGGAGCAGCCGCCAGTGGCATAAGGCCCAACAGGCCCCATCTCCCAAAGGTCCCACCACCTCCAATGGCCCTGGAGACAAAGCCTCCAACACATGGGCCTTAGGGGGCATCAGGGTTTGATCTGTAGCCATGGGTTAAGGGGAGTGGGGCAGTCACAGGAATGGCAGTGGCTGGTCACTGTGACTGGTCCAGGCCAGGCAGTGTGTAGGGCCCCAGGGAACTGCTCGCTAGAATGGGAACCTCATGGAGGGGCACAGTCAACTCAGGCCACCTCATTCTCTCTGGCTTCTAGTTCATGTCCTATTTTGGATACTGGTGCCATCTAGTTGGTCCACCTCCTCAGCCACAGAGCCGTGTGGACAAAGGTGGCCATGGAACCAAAGGGGCCCAGATATGGCTCAGCACAGAGGCCAGGCAGATGGCATACAGGGCAGGATGCTTCAAGATGAAGGCAGCTCTTGACTGCCCGTCTGAGGGTGGCTGGGGTCTTCAGATCCAGGTGCAGGATAGGAGGGTCCCTCAGAATCAGAGGGGGTCATCTATTAATAAAGGGTGGTTAGGGCTAACAGCAAACTCATGGGGAAGGGTAGGAGAGCCCAGGCTTCTCACTTTCTCTTGGGAAGGGAAGATGTGCTCAAACATCTGGGGGTATCTGGGCCCTGATTGCTGGGTGCCCTGTGTGACTCTACAGTGAAAATTCCTGTACCCATCACTGCCCTAGGAAGGGGGTGGCACTTTCTAGTAGGCAGAGGCCAGCTTGGCCTCTGCACCTGCAGGTTTATTGCCCTGAGGGGACAAGCCAATCTCCGAACATTGGATGTGAGCTGAGCCTACTAAGGCCAGGAGAGTCAAGGGGGAGCCTCATCTTGAACCTGCCCACCAACACCCTGTCCTGGGAAGGAGGAGGCTGTGCTCACAGCCCCTGTCACCAACACCGTGTCCTGGGAAGGAGGAGGCTGTGCTCACAGCCCCTGTCACCAACACCCTGTCCTGGGAAGGAGGAGGCTGTGCTCACAGCCCCTGTCACCAACACCCAGTCCTGGGAAGGAGGAGGCTGTGCCCACATCTGTCTGTCAGCTTTCATCTGATTGTAACCATTTGGGTCATTTTTGTGCCTTCTGAGAAAGCCCCATCTTCTCAGCACCTAAATCTGTCACCACATTTTATGAAAATTGACTCTAAGATGTAATTTTAGCCTAGGAAATCGAGCACTATCTGCATCAAGCACTGCCTGGGCCTCCTGCGTGCCCCCAGGTGGCCAGTGGGGTGGAATCTCAGAACGAATCATTTGAGAAGGGCATCATCACAGGGCCCTTGAACTTGAAAGTGGGCAGGGGATCCTGCCCCTCCCTCACCAGCTGCCTGTCCAAACTGAGGTCCCCAGGGAAATGAAAAGATAGGAAGCAAAGCCTCGGGTGGCCCGATCACTCCCGTACCACCTACAGGACATGCAGCTAGGCCACCACAGCCACTCAGCGCTCCCCCAGAACACTGCTCGGTGAGCAGTCTCAGACGGTTACCGCCAGCTGGAAATGGTCTTCCTGGGGCTGCCAGCATGTGCCTTCACAGGGCCCTGTCGCCACGTGCTTTGTGGTGGGCACCAGTTTAGTCCAGGGAGCTGCTGCAACACAAATGCCGTAGACAGTGCCCTAGTTTCGTTTCTGTGGCTGTGAACAATATCCTGGCAAAGAGCAACTTAGAAGAGGGGCGGTGGTGGCGCATGCCTTTAGTCCTGGCCCTCGGGCGGCAGAGGCAGGCGGATCTCTGTGAGTTCGAGGCCAGCCTGGTCTACAGACCCAGGTTTCAGAACAGGCTACACAGAGGAAACCCTGTCTTGAAAAGCCGGGGGGAAAAAAACAGTCAACCAAACAATGGGGATGGGGCTTTGTTTGAGCTCCAGGTCACGTCCCATCCAATCCGGAGCAGAGAGACATGAACGCATGCGTGCTCAGTGCCCTCCCAAAGTCTCTCAGACAGTCCAGGCCCGGAACCAGGGTTGGTGCTGCCCACTGTCAGGCTGACCTCGGTAGCAGGTATTTTCTGCTTCCTTCGTACTGAGTTTGGAAACGCCTGTGTCTCTCACCAGAGTCTCTCAGCACCTTAGCCTAACCATGTGATTTTATCTCCATCGCGTGTGCCTTGCTGGAGTCCGTGATGCGTTACAGTTGTATGGCGACATTTTGGCTGGTTTCCCAGTCCTGGGTAAGCCGCAGTCACTGTCCGCGTGGGTGACGAGGGAAGAGTTGAGTGGGAGGGGCTGCAGTGACTCTTCCGAAAAGACCTTTTCCCACATGGCCCCTAGCATTCTATGGGCCTTTGGTTGGCTCGCCAGCCACCCAGATTCTACATAACTTTGTTAGACCCGTCCCATCGTCTCATTTAGTCAAGAGTCCCAGCCTTGTGAGACAAGGCCCTAAATTTGATGTCGGAACCCTGGGTTCCCCACTCAGCTCCAGTAGTCTGACTAAGGCATTTACCTTGCCCGAGTCTCAGTTTACTCATCTCTAAAATGGGCCTAGGAGACCTAGGAAATGAGAAACTAATGTCCTAGGGTTGGAGAGATGGCTCAGTAGTTAAGAGTGTTTTCTGTTCTTCCAGAGGGTCCGCGTTCAATCCCCCAAACCCACAGTTGAGGGGCTCACAACAGCCTATAACTCTAGCCTCAGGATATCTGACACCCTCTCCTGGTCTCCATGGGCACCCACACACTTGGCCCCGTCAACCAAACCAACTTGGATGACACAAGTTAGATCCCAGGTGGCACAGCGCGTGCCCGTGGGGGAGGGGACAGTAAGTGCAAAGGACCGGTCCTTGTGAGCCTACTGCTACTGTGAAAGGAACAAAGGCCATTGCGGCCTGAGGGGCGTCAGTGACGGAGTCAGGGGTACACTCTTCAGCGTCACAAAAGCTGGTCCTCGCTTGGGGCTGTGTGTGCTGTGAAAGGAACTCATGGGTAGAGCACGGTGGGATTAGCAGCTGCGGAAGTGACTCTGGTAAGGGACGCAGCCTGGTTTATGTCTGGAGTGTCGGCTTTGGCCGCGTCATACAGGGTAGGCTGCAGAAGAGGGCAGGCGTTGCCAAGCACCTGTGCACGGTCTTAGGACTATGCTTTTAAACCCTTGGGGCCGGTGCGATGGCTGGGGGAGGGGCGAAGGTGTCTGCACTAGCCTGACCATCTCTGGGACCCGCATGGTAGAAGGAAATAACTGACTCCTGCAGTTATTATTAAATGACAATTTTAATTTATGCAATAACAATGAAATTAGTAATATTAAATATTATTAAATACTAAATTATTAAACAAATGACCCATGACCTCTACATGCACCATGGCACACACAACTCTCCACACACTAAATACATAAATGTAATAGTTAAAAAACACAAACCTGTTTTGACCTGACAGGGCACTGTCATGGGTCACTTGCCTTCGTTTTTGTCGTTACTAGAATGGAACCCTGGTGCTAGCTCCCATAGACTTCGATTAAATGGCAGGATCTTTGGTACAATGCCTGTTTGTACTGAGGCCCGTGTCCTCAGGTAGGCAGAGAAAAAGCTCTCCATTCCTTTCCTTCCCTTAAGCAGGGACAACTGACGTGGCTGCACCACTGCGCATGCTCCATAGCACGGCCGCACCCTTGCGCATGCTCCATAGCCATAGTGTCTTGTTCCATCCAGCAACCTGACTAGATTGTTCTTCTGAGCCCAGATCCCTGCCCAGGCCACTGAGTTTCCGAAGTGGGTTTTGCTGTGGGGGGGGACTCCTGCCCCTCTTTCAACTTGGGAGCGGACATTATTTCTGGGTGGTATCCAAGCCCTCATCTGCGGAAAGGAACGTGTGTTTTTGGTAGCCTGGAGGTTCTAGGCCTGGTCCCCTGGTGCGCCTAAGTCCTCTGAGACGTTAGCTTCCAGCTGCCATTTACAGCTGTGGAGCTATTGCCAGTGTGGTTCCAAAGTCAGGTGCCAAACTAGTTTCCGCCTGTCTACCTGGGAGAACTTGGGCAGGGCCTTGGCTCACCAGCGCCTGGGAGGATTAGATGAATTCGTTCTGGAAGGTTCTCCTGGTGCACACACAGCCGGCAGTGGTTCTTCCGCTGAGGGACACTGATAGCACGTGGGAATTAGCGGTGAGCTGGAGGACCGTGGCCCTGGAACCTTCCTCTGGGCTTGCTTGCCCTCACCCATTCCCACAGCCTGGCGAGGCCAAGGAGGGTGGAGCAGTGTGGGAGAGACTGGCTTGCTGGTGGCTTGGCAGCCAAGTTCATTGGCAAATGGCTATCCCCTCAGGGAGCTGGGCCATTTAACAGATTACATGGAACAATGGCTAATTAGGAGTTGGGGTTTGTTCTTTTGGCAGGAAATCTTTCCTTATAAGCAGCTTAGAATTTCACATCCCCAGCTAGGCACCTTCTCCATCCTGCTCCAGAGGCAGGAAGGCCTTGAGCCTCCTCGCTAGGGCAAGTATCCCAATCACGCACCCCCTCCCCATCTTCCACACCTTGATGCCCAAACAGAATAGGGTACTGTGTGGGAGGCCCTGAGCCCCTGCCCGACTCAACTTCTTCTGCTGGGGATTCCATTCACGGAGAACTTTCCAGACTCAGAACAGCAGGCCTGAACAGAGCCATCCCTCCATCCTGTTGGGTCCACAGCGAGGCCCAGCTTCCAGCCTTGGCCAACACCTCTTCCCTTTCCTACTCTCTGAGCAGCCATGGCTCTTTCCTGGCCTCTAATTTTAATCCTGGTGTACGTGATTCATGATCAGTCAGGGCTGGGCTTAGCAGCCAGGCTTTCAAAACCCTAATTTAGGAGCCATCAGTACTATATGAAAATTGCAGGGGAGCTTGGGATGGAAGATAGTCAGCTCCTGGTCTCCTTTCCCCAGCCACCGGGGGCTCTACAGCTGGGGATCTCAGAAGCTCCCTCCCAGCTGCAGTGTGTGAGGCAAGTGCTGTCTCTTGGGGAGTGACTTTATGTTCAGGCTTGCAGAGAGCTGCTCACTCACTACCGAGGCAGGGGGCTGTGGAGATTTGCCTCTTCTCTTGCCTGCTGGGTTCCCTGGCAGCCTCTGGGCACTCCTCACCCTCTATGTAAAATGGAGACCATGGCATGTTTTTCTGGGGTCACTGGGGGAACTAAGTGACATCATGGTTGTGGAGAAGTGTTTGAAGACAAGAGAAGTCACAAGACAAAGCTGGAGGAAGAGGAAGATTTGATGGAGAGAGAAACCCGAGTGAGGGCATTGTTGGCAGCTGCTTGGGCTGGTAGCTGGTGCTGTCAGAATTTCTTTGGGCCTCCAGCTCACAAATAAGGACACAGAGACTAATTAATTTTGAAAGGTCGACCTTAGCTTAGGCTTGTTCCTAACTAGTTCTTATAACTTAAATTAACCCATATTTTTTAAATCTACGTCCTTCCACGAGGCTCATGACTTCATCTCAGTATTGCCCATCCTGCTTCCTGCGTGCCTGGCTGGCAACTCCGCCTTTCTTCCCCAGAGTTCTCTGCCCTGAAGCCCCGCCTATACTCTCCTGCCTAGCTATTGGCCATCCAGCCTTTTACTACAGCAATCACAGCAGGACATCTTCACATAGTGCAGACATGTCCCACAACACCCTGGCCCCACCTAGGACCATTTTCTAATTACCCTCTGCTTTCTCATTGGTTAATGGAAAGGACTTGGTCTCTTCCAGCTATCAAGTCTTTAGACCCTAGGGTCAACCTGTCAGTCAACCACAGGAGACTTCAGTGTGTATGTGAGTGCATGTGTGTGCATGCACAGGTGTGTGCGTGCGTGTGTGCAGGTGTGAGCACAGGCCGTGTGCATGCGTGTGTGTGTGTGTGAGCACAGGCCGTGTGCATGCGTGTGTGTGTGTGTGTGAGCACAGGCCGTGTGCATTGCAGTGTGCACATAGAGGCCAGAAGCCAATCAAGGAGTCCTTACCTCCCACCTTGCTTGAGAAAGAGTCTGTTTTTGCTGTTCACTGCTGTGCACACCAGGCTAGAAGGCTGGAACCTTCCAGGCTTCCCCTGTCTCCCCTTATTGCGATAGGACTCACTTAGAGATGTGAGCTTTATATGGGTTTGTATGGGTTCTGAGAATTCAAACTCAGGGCCTCACGCTTGTGTGGTGTGTGATTTACCTTCTAAACCAATCCACCAGCCCCTATTGATTTGTGATCCTATTAATTCCTTCTTGATTTGAAACCACCCTGCTGGGGTTTCAATTCTGTCTTTATGCCCACTAGCTATGTAACCTCAGCAATCCCCCAGTCTCTCTGAACCTTTTTTCTGTTTACTTGTCTGTAAAACAGGGATCTCAATGCTACCACCTCATAAAATAGTTATGAGACTAAGTCAATACATGAGAAAAGTCTAGTGTCTAGCATACAGTAGGGCTACACAGCTCTTATCGTATCTTATAGAATGAATGAGTATATAGTGATTATATATTCTATATTATGCATAATATAAAATAAGCCCCAGAAGTTCTTTTGTTTTGTGTGTAGGGACTAGGAGGTCAGAGTGTGCTTTTCTGTGGGCTCCTGGCCTCATGCAGAGCTGGGGCACTAGGGACCAATCACTGTGGGGAGGGCCCCAGGGAAGAGAAGGACCTGATTCCTTCTGAAACAGGCTTCTGGGAATAAAGCACCCACCTCATAGCCCCCTCAGCCCTGCCCCGTCAGAGAAGGGCCCTCAGCGGCCCCCAGCGTAGGGGAGCCCTGGGTATGAAGGACAGGCTTCTGAGATAGAGGAAAGAAGTCAAGTGATCAGACCTGGGGACACCTGAGGAGAAGGTGCAGGGACATGGGAGACACTTCCTTTGGGTGACTAGCTTGGGGTGTAGAGAGTATGCCTAAGTCCCAAGAGTCTTCTGTAAGTCACCCAAGCCTCCATAACGCAGGCACAGAAGAGAAGAAAGACTGAGGCACAGAGAGGTGAAGAGATGTAGCCAGGGTCACCCAGGCGGGAATGAGAGCCCAGCCTGGCCCCAGACTCTGCTGAGAATGATTTTGCTATGCTGTGGTCATGGGATCTGCTTTTGCAGGCAGAGGTGGGGCTCTGTGCACCCCTTGGTCTGTTTAAGAACCCCATCAAAACCACGTCTCTTCTCCCCTGATGATCCAGGCCTGAGCCCACAGACTCCTGCACTTAGCTGCAGAATCCCAGACCCACTCAGAGCCAGGAGAGGGGTCTCGACCTCTGACCCCGAGTGGATCACCTCCCCTTCCCACAAGCCCTCGCTCCAGCACTCATGTGGATGGCCCCAACAGGGTCACTTCCCACAAAGTAGGGGAGGCTGGTCCCTCATTGTCCCCATGGAAACCCTTAGATGGGACAACAGCACTGAGATCCTCTTCCAGAAGGTTGCTAAAGTCAGTGCAAGCAAGGGGCATTTGTTTTCTTTCTTATTTTATTTTTTTGAGACAGGTACTCACTATGTAGTCCTGGCTGTCCTGGAACTCTATATAGACCAGACTGACTCAGACTCACAGGTATCCACCTGCTTCTGCCTCCTGCATGCTGCTGGGATTAAAGGCATGTGCCACTATGCCTAGCACCCCCCCACACACATTTCTTAAAAAAAGAACCTATTACATTTACGTGTGTGTGTGTGTGTGTGTGTGTGTGTGTGTGTGTGTGTGTGGCAGGGTGCTTATGCCATAGGGAGCTTGTAGCGGTCAGAGGACAGCCTTAAGGGGTCAGTTCTCTTTTACCCCGTGTGTCCTGAGATCAAACTCAGGTCATCCGGCTTGGTAGCAAGCGCCTTTCTCAGCTAGCCATCTCGAGGGCCTTTGCCCATTTCTTAGGTGACACAAACGTTGTCGCAGTGGATTTGAGCAGAACGGAGTGAGGGTCAGGACCTGTGGGCTGGAGATTATGTTTGTGAGAGAGAAAATTCGTGTTGGCATCCCAGCAGGAGGGAATTTGCCTCTGATGTCTGCTGAGGTTTTCATAAGGGGTTTCTTTCAAAGGCATGGATGTGATTGAAGATGCGTTGTGCTGGGACAAGCAGCAGTGGGGAGCTGCTCCCAGCAGCCCGCAGGGGCAGTGAAGGCGTGTGTGCCTTGGAGATGCTGGACTAAAGAAGAGCCCTTCTCGTGCCTGTCTGTTTTAAACGGGGTCTTCCATAGCCAAACCCAGCTGGCAGCAGCCACAGGACAGCCTGTCACCTCTGCATCAGGCCAGGCCATTGTCCTGATGGGCCAATTCCTTCAGCAAGCATAGAAGGCTGACCAGGGTTCACACACCCTTCTCTGACATGCTCTGAGGACACCTGAGCACGGGGACTCATCTGTCCCCAGAAATGTCAGTCCTTCTGTGTGGCAGAGCCCCTGGGAGCCACTTAACTCAGTCCCTGAAGAAGTTTCAAGGTTTGCCTCTCTTTGAGGGTCTCGGTGGACTGGATGATCTGCAGTTAATGCCTCTTAATTGATGTTCGCGGAGCTTAGTCATCCGAACCCTCGGGAGCGGCTTCCTCGAAAAGCTTCGCTGGGTTTGTTGCTAGGGACGAAGCTATTCAGAGGGCAAAGGCGCTCGTTTCCAGGCTCCTTCTGGTTTGTGCTTTTTATTCTTTTCTCCCATAGGAGGTGTCCCAGTCCTGAGGTCAGGGAGCCTCCCCCTGCCACCCCACTGTTCCGGGTCCATTGCTCATCCAGCTCAGAATGCCCTGGAAGGTTCTATAAGTCTCCTGCATCTGTGTATGCTGTGTACTGGTTTCCTGGTTCTTCACAGCCTTGGTTCGTTCAGAACCCTGTGCTTGCCTGGGGCTTGTTCAGGGTTCGGGGTGCTCATGCTTTCTCCCTGGACCTCCGAGCTCAGACCTTGGACCAAGCAGTGGTTCAGAATGGACCAGAGGGATGGACAAGTGATTCTAAGGTGTCCAGGCTCTGGACTCCAGGCTGGTGAGGGGCCTGCCCTCCTCCCCTGCTTACCCATGATGGGATGGATGCCCACAGCTGGTGAGGGGCCTGCCCTCCTCCCCTGCTCCCCCGAGATGGGATGCACACAGCAGTTAGAACATAGGCAGGCTCCGTCTCGGTCTCCGCAAGGCCGTTCTGCCTGGAGACCTCAGCAGATGTGTGTGAAATACAGCACCCAGGTCGACTTCCCCTGCCCCCTCACCATCATCAGTTTGGTTATATTCCTGCCTTCATTAGCAGGAGTATCCGTTGAGCCCGACGGAGACCCCGGTGGCCTCTTTGATTTTGAAAAGTCTGAGTTTCAGCACTCACACCGTCTCTGTTATTAGTCCAGCTAATGAACGCGGAAAGCTTCCTTAGCAGCCCCTGGCTGTTGATTTCACAGTTGGGGTGTGCATATGTTAATTACATCTGAGTCCTAGAAATCCTTCAAGCCCCTTCACGTTCCAGGGACCTTCAGAGCCCCCTCCCATCCTGTTTCCAGGGGAACCCCATCTTCTTCTCTGGCAGTGAGCTGGTCTCCAGGGAATCCCCTGTGTCGAAGCTTCAAGTGCCATTTTCAAAGCAGCTGCTGTCCTCCTCCCTGATGGGGGGTGGGGGGTGGGAGTCGCGTGGGGGAGTAGGGGTGTTCCGTGGGACTTGTGCTGGAGAAGGGGGCGTCTGCCAGCCCCGCGGGGAGGATGCTTCAGGCTAGCTGCGTTGAAAGAGAACAGTAGGGCATTTCACGGAAGGGTGTCTGGCCTTCCCAGAGAAGGCTCTAAACCCTAAGTGTTTACCTGCAGGCCTCCTGCAAGGAAGCCATTAGGGGAAATTTCCCTTTTGTCTGAAGACAGGAGGTTTGCGTGGAAGGGGCGGGAGTATGTGGGCAGTCCTCTGCAGCGGGTGCCATCTTTGTGAGGTGGTTATGGAATTTAGAGGAGAAATAGGAGGCCAGTTTTATTGAACCCGGAGTGCCCCCACCGCCCCCCATTGCTCGCACACAGCGGGGCCATCCACAGTGTCTGATTTCATCAGTTCAGTCGGTGCCCAGCAGTCTGACGAAGTAAAAAATATAATGGGCTTCGGAGTTCCTTGCTGTGTGGCTGTGGGCAGCTTACTTAACCCTGCTGATTTGTTTCTGCGCTCGTAAGACGGGTAATAACCCTGAGGATTTTTACAAGAATTAAATGAGATGGCTTAATGAGCCCCTTGATCTACAGAACATTCAGTAGAGGCTCAGTCAATGTTAGTTTTCCTCCTCCCTCCCACCGTCCTCATTCATTAGCTCTCAACCCCACCGGCTTGCTGGCGGTGTCTAGAGACCCTCACAGACGCAGTTGTTTGGGCCCCATGCACTTCTATTTGACTTTGATTGTCCTGTGGCGGGGCTGAGCGTGGGGATTTTTTTAAACACCTGTTAAAGCGGGATTTAAAAAAAAAACTCTTAATTCTCACGCAGAATGAAATGAGCACAGGACAGAACTGCACAGCCCCCGAGATGGGGAAAACAACACACGGCTAGGTGCATGGTGATTCTGAAATAGTGCATGGGTAGTTTAGGTGCGTCCACGCAGGCCTGGGAGGAGCAATCCACCCTGTGTTCCTCAAGTTCACTTGTCTAGGTCTGCTGGGTGTAACCAGTCACATTGGGCACTGAGCTCACTGGCCTGTAGCTCACTTGCAGAGTAGCTCAGAAAAGATACTGTAAGAGATGAGGTCCTGCACTGGAGCCCTAGGTCCTGCACTTGAGCTCAGGGTCCTGCACTTGAGCTCAGGGTCCTGCACTGGAGCCCTGGGTCCTGCACTGGAGCTCAGGGTCCTGCACTGGAGCCCTGGGTCCTGCACTGGAGCTCAGGGTCCTGCACTGGAGCTCAGGGTCCTGCACTGGAGCCCTGGGTCCTGCACTGGAGCTCAGGGTCCTTCACTTGAGCTCAGGGTCCTGCACTGGAGCCCTGGGTCCTGCACTTGAGCTCAGGGTCCTGCACTGGAGCCCTGGGTCCTGCACTTGAGCTCAGGGTCCTGCACTGGAGCCCTGGGTCCTGCACTTGAGCTCAGGGTCCTGCACTGGAGCTCAGGGTCCTGCACTGGAGCCCTGGGTCCTGCACTTGAGCTCAGGGTCCTGCACTGGAGCCCTGGGTCCTGCACTGGAGCTCAGGGTCCTGCACTGGAGCCCTGGGTCCTGCACTTGAGCTCAGGGTCCTGCACTTGAGCTCAGGGTCCTGCACTGGAGCCCTGGGTCCTGCACTTGAGCTCAGGGTCCTGCACTGGAGCCCTGGGTCCTGCACTGGAGCTCAGGGTCCTGCACTGGAGCCCTGGGTCCTGCACTTGAGCTCAGGGTCCTGCACTGGAGCCCTGGGTCCTGCACTGGAGCTCAGGGTCCTGCACTGGAGCCCTGGGTCCTGTACTAGAGCTCAGGGTTCTGCACTGGAGCCCTGGGTCCTGTACTAGAGATCAGGATTCTGCACTTGAGCTCAGGGTCCTGCACTGGAGCTCAGGGTCCTGAACTGGAGCCCTGGGTCCTGTACTAGAGCTCAGTGTTCTGCACTTGAGCTCAGGGTCCTGCAGTGGAGCTCAGGGTCCTGCAGTGGAGCTCAGGGTCCTGCAGTGGAGCTCAGGGTCCTGCAGTGGAGCTCAGGGTCCTGCAGTGGAGCTCAGGGTCCTGCAGTGGAGCTCTAGGTCCTGTACTGGATCTCTGAGTTCTGCACTGGAGCTCAGGGTTCTGCGCTGGAGCTCAGGGTTCTACACTTGAGCTCAAGGTCCTGCACTGGAGCCCTGGGTCCTGCACTGGACCTCAGGTCCTGCACTGGAGCTCATCCTAATCTGGTGCTCTGTGTTTCATTCCATTCTTTTTACAAGTATTTGTGAGTGTGTGCGTGTACATGTGCCTGTGCACAGGCACAGAGTTCAGAAGAAGGTGTCGGATGGTCTCCTCTGTCAGCCTCCACTTATTTCTGTGAGTCAGGGTCTCTCCCTGAACTGGTAGCTAAGCTAGAAGCCAGCAAGCCACAGCAATCCTCCTCCCTCTGCCCCACCTTGGATCTGGGCTTTATAGGCATGTGGGCAATGCCCGGCTTGTTATGTGGTTGCTGGGATCTGACCTCTGACCTCAAGATTGTGCAGCTAGTACTCTTAACCACTAAGCCATCAGTCTGCTTACACCTATCCCCACCCACATACACTTTTTTTAAAGACGGTGGGGGCTGTAAAGACAATAGTGCCAGCTATTCTCAAGTTCACTGTAGCTAAAGAGCTTTGGACTTCAGATCCCTCAATTTCCGCCTCCTGAGTGCTAGGGTTCCAAACATCGCAGCCCCGCTTAGGTGCTTTAGTTGCTGTGACTGCACCTGTCATAGGTATTGCTCAGTGACTCTGAGTGCAATGGAGAATCTTCCGGTATGCCTCTCATGTTCTGCTCCTGTAGTCAGTACTAAGTGCTATGTCTGCCTATGCTAAGGTCTCCAAAGCGTTTTAGAGTCTGGATGTGGCTCTTGGCTCCGTGGTAGAACACTTGCCTAGCGTGGGCAAGGCCCTGGGCCGACCCACAGCTCTGCAAAAGCAACCTTTGTGGAATACAGAACGGGCTTAGATAAGGCAGGGAATGTGCAGGAGGCAACGCAGCCTCCACCCTCGGCCGGGACCACACAGTTCCTGAGGAAGCTGCAGCTACTCTGCCCTCATTCAGCTCCTCCCCGGCCACTCCAGAGTGTCTGCCATGAGCCAGTCTTAGCATAGGTCTCATCTCCCCATACCTGTGGCACCTTGTGGTCTAGAGCTCATAACCTGACTTGTGCCTTTGTGTCAGCGAATCTTGACTGTGTGCTCCTGGACAAGTTGCTTGGCTTCTCTGGGCTTCCATCTTCTCATCTCTAAGAGAGGGAAGCCTGCCACAAGGCATTGCATAGGACTAGGGCACAGAGTGTTCACAGGGGGTCCGGGGCATCGTGTGTGCTCATGGCCCTGTAGGGTAGGGAGAAACTCCTTGAGTAATTTCCAGGCAATGCATGGGGATGATGGCAAGGGAGCAAGATGGGGAACCATGCGCTCAGGCCTCAGGGATCAGCTCGTGTGGAAGAGCCCACAGGAGCTGAGAAAGCGTGAGGCTTGCAGAGGAGGTGGGGCCAGGAGAGGGGCTGTGAAGCTGGGGTTGGCAGGGCCAAGGTGGGAAGGCACTGAGTCTCCAGTAGCTGCTAGCTTTATGAATGTGAGCAAGCAAGACAGCAGAAGGAGCCTCCAAGATGGAAGTCCCATGGTTGATTTGTGTGTCTTTTGCTTATCAGGTCACGGGGCACACACCTGTAATCCCAGCGTTTAGGGCAGAGGCAGGTGTGTCAGGAATGCAACGCCATCCTGGACCACACAGCAAGCTTGGGACCAGCCCGGGCTATCTAGTGAGCCCTGTCTCAAAATAAATAAACAGGGATGTGTGTCAGGTTGTGGGAATAGGAGGAGATGGATCCTCCAGGAGGCTGTCTCCTACCATCAAGTCTCTTGTGACTGCAAGAGGGGTGTCAATCATGTATACATAGCCCAGGCGTTGGGCAGTAGAAGCAGGAGTTCAAGGTAGAGCATCAGCTCCTTAGAGACTTTGAGGCTAACCTGACTAGGACAACCCGCCTGGTGGTGAGGGGAGTCCAGGCCAGGGGCCCATGGCCTGAGCTAAGAGCAGAACCAGAACACAGGGCCACTGGGGTCTGTACCATTTACTGTGCAAGAGATGCCTGGAGCTCGTGTCTGGAGAGGGAGGGGTGGGGAAGAGAGGGAGTGTGAAGAGATGTAGCCCTGCTTGCAGGAGGCAGCACCCAATGCCTGCAGCCTAGTGCCATGGGCTGGAGCCGCACTGGCCCCGTTACAACAGCGCCTTCTTCTCTTGCAGTTTGGACGCACCGAGGTCATTGATAACACGCTCAACCCAGACTTTGTGCGCAAGTTCATTGTGGATTACTTCTTTGAGGAGAAGCAGAACCTCCGTTTTGACCTGTGAGTAGAAGGTGGGGCTCACGCTGGAGGGGCGGGGACGGGGAGGGGATAGAGTCCTTGGGACTAGGGCCTGGAGTGACAGGATAGGTGGAAAAGCAGGGATATTCTGGAAAGTCGGGAAGATAAAAGTGACAGTTGAAATCTACCTCCAGCCTTGCTAGGGTGTGGAAAAGAGGGTGCCAGATCTTATCCAGCATTTTCTCATTTATGTGCGTGTGTGTGTGTGTGTGTGTGTGTGTGTGTGTGTGTGGTGGGATTGGGTGAAGTGCCTGACACTCTGGGGAGCATCCACGGAGGCAATTCAGGCCTCTACTTAGGTGACTTTTGCTCCCTGGCGTCCGGGGTACCTGCTGGCCTCTCCTCATGTTGGGAGGTGTGTCTAGTCTCCTGGAGTCATGAGACAAGTCGGGCTCTGGTATCTGTTTCCTCAGAAAGAGGGACAGGGCCATGAGGAGGACTTTCCCCCTTGGAAACCAGGCAGGGAGTTTGTGTCATTTCCAGGGGCTGTGAGGGAGAGGGGCAGGGTTGCAAAGGACAGCGTCCTGGAGAAGAACAGAGTGGAAAGAAAGATTCCTGGGGGATTCTGGCAAAAATTTGGGGTGAGCTGAGGGAGGTAGAAACTTGGAAGCGAGTATGGGAAGAAGAGAAAGGCTGAGAAGTGTGAACAAACGTGGCCCATGACGTGACGGAGAAGCTTGGTGACAGTCTGGAGAGGTAAATTACTCAAGGCAGTGGGGTGCTGATCCCGGTCCTCAGCAGGTGCATGCATCTGAGCCTAGAGCAGGGGAGGCTGCAGGAGGAAATGTTGCAAGCAAGACCCTGGGAGAGGAGGCTACAGCTCAGCTGGCTCCCGGAGAGGGGACCAGCTCGGCTGCAGGAGCAGCTCGCAGCCCACTCAGGTGGAGGTCGTGACCAGGCCCGAGTAAGGGGAAGATCTGAGTACAGGACTCCCAGACAGACCACGCTGAGGCTGGGAAGATGGGCAACTGGCAGTGGTGGATAGGGTGACTTAGCCACCTGTGACCCAGCCAGGATACGGGTTTACTTGTGTCATTTTCCATTCTTAGTGAGATGAAACACGTGTGCAGGGAAACGCACATATCTTTAAAAAAATGAATCACGTTTGTTTGTTCGTTCGTGTGAGTCTATGCGTGTGCCGTGGCGGGGTATGAAGGTCAAAGGGCAGCTTGTGAGAGTTGTCCTTCCTTCGTGTGGGTCTCAGATCATTAGGCTTGGCTGAAAGCGTCCCTAATTGCCAAGCCATCTCTCGGGCTGGGAAATGCATAAATCCTGAGAGAGCCACAGGACTGTCTTCACAGAGATCAGGTGGGAGGAGCCTCCCAGGCTCCCAGTGCTCCCCGGGGGAATCTGACTCTACTCAGGGTCCCAAGCAGAGTTCGGTGGAATCTCCCCTGCCTGCCTATACCAATTTCTCTGTGTTCCCTGTAGATACGATGTGGACTCCAAGAGCCCGGATTTATCTAAACACGTGAGTTCTGCCTGTGACTACCCAGCAAGCCCAGGCTCTCTTAAATGCTGTAGCCTGACTGGGCCCTGGACTTCACTCAAAGAGCATGTATCCAAGGCTGCACGTTGTGAGGGAGGTGGGGTGGCTGTGAACACGGTGGCTGACAGTGGCTGACGCTGGTCTCTTCTGCCCCGGGCATGCAGGATTTCCTGGGCCAGGCCTTCTGCACCCTTGGAGAGATCGTGGGGTCCTCTGGGAGCCGCCTGGAGAAGCCCCTCACGTAAGTGTAGAAGGGGTACAGCCTGTCTGGGTGGCTCTCCTTTGATGAGCCATCTTCTGCCCACCCTGCTGAGAGTCGGCTTGTGTCAGTAACAGACAGCCAGGGCTTTCAAAGAGGGATCCCAGGCCCCGCCCTCTTGCGCAGGTCCTGGCTGTTATTAGAGCTTGTATTCCTGCGGGGAGGGGGAGGGAGCCATGACCGAGAACTACCTAGATTGTAACCCCACCTCTCTAACTGTGTAAGAGACCAGAGGACACCAGGGGAAGTGACAGATCCAAGGCCACACAGACAGCAGTGGGAAAGCTGAAATTTGAACCTGGGATTTATTTGCACAGCGTATTCCTCCACTTATCCACGGTGTGTAGGTGTAGACCTGAGCTGGAGCTAAGAACAGGCTGGAACTGGGGGGAAAGGGGGGGGCACTTCTCACCTCCCACCTCTGATAGTCTACCGGAGAGCTGTCACTCTGAGCGGCCTCCGGGATGGGGAGTCGCCAGGATTCTCTCTGTGCAGCTGTGGATGGCTTGTCCTTATTCCTGAGGAAGCTCTCCGGGCAGGGCCCTGGCAAGGGCAGGCACAGACCAGGACAAATGTCCAGGCCACAGAGCAGGCAGGAGAGAGAGGGGGTTCATGAACCCCTCACTGGCTTCTGCCAGGTTTCCGTCCTCACACTGTAGTTCCTAACTGGTGTGTTTCTATGTGCATGTGTGCATGTATGTGTGTGTGTGTATCTGTGCGTATCTGTATGAGTGTGTGCATAGTGTGTGTGTATAAGGAACAGACTCTCCTAGACCCTTGCCTGTAACTCCTCAGCAACTACATGGTAGAATCAGGACCCCAAGAACGGGGCTGGGGAGATGGCTCAGCGGTTAAGAGCATTGGCCATTCCTCTGGAGGACCCTGTTCAATCTCCAGCACCCACATGACAGCTCATCGCTGTCTGTAACGTCAGCTCCAGAGGATCTTGTACCCTCATGCAGACATACATGCAGGCAAAACATCAATGTACGTAAAAATAAATCTTGAAAAATTACAAAAAAAAACCCAAAACCCAAAATCTCATACTGCAGCCGTGTGTGGTAGAGAACAACTTTGCCCCAGCACCCACCCCAGGTGACTTACAACTGCAACTCCATCTGCAAGGGACTGGACTGGACACCTCTGGCCTCTTGTGCACACACCCACATGAAGACACACACACACACATACACGAGTTAAAAATAGTAAAAACAAATTTAAAAGGGGAAGAAAGAAAAGTGGGATTTTCCCAGAAGAAATCCCAGTTAGCTCTTGTTCAATAGCAGTGTTCAGGGCCTTTATTTTGAATTTGTATGTTTTAAATTTATCGTTATTTACTCTTTGACCATCTCACACACGTATATAGTGCGTTTTCATCATCCTCCTTCCCAATTGCCCTCTCTCATCGCCTTCCTACTCCCTGTGGCCGAGGAGAAGCCCAGGATTGCTCCTACACCTCCCAGCTCCCACCCGAGTGTACACCTAAGCAGTTACAGGTCCATTTCTTGCCTGCTGTCACCTGTCCACCTTGGGCAGGGGATGGAGGGGTCTCTCCCACAGAAGATGCGCCCAAGGACAAGCAAGATCTGAAATGTGGAGTCACAGGAATGCTGCGGGGGAGGCAGGTCCTTTCCCCCAGGAGGTCTTGCGTTTCTAAGTTTAGCCGTTCATGACTAAACCCCACCAGCAGCTCCTGTTTACTGGGCATCTATTCTAGGACAGATGTGAGGGTCAGTGTTTTGCTGGTGAGATCTGTGCAGGAAGTCCTCGGTGCCCATGGGCTCCACATACATGTATCAACTAACTGCTTTTTAAAAGGCTGCATATTCCTGAACGTGGGCTGTCGTCTTCCTGGTCACCATTCCCTGGATGATACAGTCCAGCCAGCCTATGCCGATCATTTACTCTGTGTTAGGTGTCATAAGACACCTAAGGATGGCTTAAAATATAGGAGATTCCAGGCATGGTGGTGCAGGCATGTAACCCAGCAGGAGGAGTTCAAGGCCATCCTCAGCTACATAAGTTGAAGGCCAGACTTGGCTACATAAGACTCTGTTTATTTACAAATAAATAGTAAAATAAAATACGTGCAGAATGAGTGTGGCTCCTATTCAGGTACCATAGTGGCCTTTTTGTACATCCAGAGACCTGTCCCTGAGGGGGCCAAGAACCAGTTCCTTGTGCTTACGAAGCGATGACCGCATTGGTTTGGTTTCGTTGTGTTTGAGGGTAGAGGGGGACGTTGTTGTTTTGAGACAGAGCCTCACTACAGGGCAGCCTCAAACTCAAGATCCTCCGCCTCAACCTCCTGAGGACCGGGATTGCCCATGCATTGCCACACAGAGATTCCTTTGAGATTTTCTGTAGGGGGACCAGGATCTTCGTCTACAGCCCAGGAAGGCCTCAGAGAGACCCTTCCTCCTCAGCCTCCCAAAAGCTAGAGTTGTGGGCCTGTGCCACCACGCCCTGTCCAGGGCTCCGACCGAAGTCGAGGTCACGTCTGCTAAGGCTGCTCTCCTTGGCTTGGCTGACCGTAGTTTTTCTTCTCCTGTCTGCATGGAATCCGTCCTTCTGTGTGTGGATAGTCAGGCCCCACACACGTGCCCTCAGCTCCTAATCAACTCCTTTTTTCTTAAAAGGTTTTTTAAATTATTTTTATTTAAGTGTGTATGTCTATATTGGTGTGTGGGTGTGTGCGCTTGAGTTCAGGCTCCCTTGGAGCCCAGAAGAGGGGAACCAAACTTGGTTCCTCTGGAAGAGCAGTCCTTGCTCTTAACTGATGAGCCATTTCTCCAGCCCTTTTAAAGGTCCTGTCTCCAAATATAGTCATATGCAGTGCTGAGGTTTGGGCCTTCGGCATGTGAATGAGAGAGATGGTTTAAGCCATTGAGGCCCAGTGATGTGACAGAGACCGTCTCCACCTGCGGCAGGTGTCTGGGTCACCTGGAGCAGAGGAGCCCATTCCACCTCAGGGTTTCTGAGTAGGCCTGAGGCATGTATGTGATACCTTCGCTGGGGCCGCTGGTCTGGGACCCCACTCTGAACACCTCAGGGGTAGCCTGACTTGCCCAGGGCTTCACCCGAAGGTCTGGGAAGTGTCCCTTCTGTGGTCTGGGTTTTGGTCCTGTTTTAGTGACTTCCGAGAGGTCCAGACATCTGCAGGTTGTGTTCTGGCCCATGAGAACTGGGGTCGTGGGTTCATGCTTGGCTTTCTCTTCCTCTGTCTCCACAGAATAGGAGCATTCAGCCTCAACTCCCGGACAGGCAAGCCTATGCCAGCTGTGTCTAACGGGTAGGTCACCACGCAGCTGTGGCCTTCTGCATTCACCCAGTTCTAAAGAGGTCACCTGCCTCTAGGCCCAATTCCTGATCTACTGTTAACCCCTGGTTAAGAAGATAAAGGGTTCTGGGTCCCTTCATAAGGTCTCAGGCGCCAAGGTGATAGCCTACCTCTTCTATCCGGGCCAGAGGTGGGGCCTGGTGAGCCCTGGTGGCTCTTGGGACTTTAGGGAGTAGGGAGGGATTCCAACGAGTGTCCTGTGCCGAGGGTGGGTGGGCCTGGGACCTCTCAGTTCCCTCTTTCCTCCCTTTCCTTATCTACTTCTCCAGTTCCCACTCCGACTTTTGGCTGGCCTCATAAAAAATGTGACCAACATAGACCCTCCATGGGTCTTCCCTCTCCTCTCCTGAGGAGCGTCTCTGTCCTGGTTTCTTTCTCATACCCTGTGGGCCTTAAACCTTTGGGACTGAGTGAGGGAGTCCCACCCGGCTGCCCGCATGTAAGGAAAGAGCCTGGAGGAGCCATATGTGGACCCCTCACAGCTCAGGACCAGCGTGGCTTCTGGTTTATGGGGAGAGTGGGTGCCAGCGAGCTGAGAGGGAGCATAAGCAGCTGTAAAGAGGGGGATCAAGTCCGGAGATAGGGAGGGAGGTGGGGAGAGGAAGGCCAAGCTGGTGGGAGCAGGTTGAGGCAAGAGAGGAGGGAAAGCAAGACCAGAAAAAGAAGGTGGAGTCCAAGGCAGAGCAACAGATGGAGAGCCAGGGGCGGGGGAGGCTGCTGCTGAGGGCTCTGGTCTCTACCAGGCCACTGTGTGGGAAAGGACTGCCTGAGAGTAGGGGCCAAGCTGCAGCACCGCCACCTGCCTGCCCACCCAGTTTGGAGAAACCTGGGCTGTCTTCAGCCCCAGGAGGCTTCTCTTTCTCTCCTCCCTCCTCTGCTGGGACCCTCTCCCTCCAAAGTGATGCTGGGTAAAGCTTCGTCTGTGGTCCTCAAATGGTTCCACACATAGCTCGCCGCCACTGCCCTGGACTGGGCAGGAGACGGGGTCTGGATTCCACAGCGACCCAATGCAGCGCAGCAAGGCTGCGGGGAGGGAGACTGTGCGGTCGGTCGAGGGCCCTGTGCGTGCGTGTCTGGAAAGCAGATTCTGTGTCACTCCCAAGTGTGCTCAGGGCCAGAACCCCTAGTCACAGCTGCCCCACAGCTTCACATGTGATCCCCCTCGGTCACGCTATGGTCCCCCAGCTTAGTCCCAAACCTTAGAGTGGCGTGGGCTAGTCCTTGGGGGCATGCCCCCACTTCCACCGAAGGAGGAACAGGTGTTGGAACACCCTCAGGAGATATCCTCTCCAGCTCACCTTCCTGGAGGGGCTTCTCCTCTGTGGATGGTCCCTTGTGCTGCATGGCCCCTCACTAAGTGGGGAGTCTTTTGGCCTCAGAAGACCCCAGTCCCAGGAATTCAAATGGAGGTAGCTGCAGGCGAGAGCCATGGAGAGGACCCCTCCCCAAGACCCTAACCCACCCTCAGCTGCTCCTCCCTAGTGAAGCAGACTGGCTCAGAGCTGGAACACCAGGGGACCCTGGGTAGCTGGGTACAGGGTGGCTAGCCCACAAGGTCTTTTGCCCACAGAAGTGGTCTTTGGATGGAAAGCTTCAGAACCACTGGTCCGGAAGCTTCCGGGTGAGTCTGGGTGCTGTTGCCATTCTTAGACCTCCCTGGTGGGCCTTGGGAGCAGGGGGCGGGCCATCAGGCTGAGGGCCTGACCCAGCACACAATGCTTTCGGCCACACTACCCAGGCACTTCTGGGGGTGTTCTTAGGGGTGTTGGGTGTAGATGCCTAGATGGCACGGGGCGGGCATGGGAGCGGCTGACCCAGGAATGCCGGGTTGGTCTGTCCCTGTCTGGCTTGTCATTTTTGCCTTTCCTCCCTAGTGGTGTCCCAGGGAAGAAGTGTGGCTCCATCATCCTGTCTGCGGAGGAGCTGAGCAACTGTAGGGTGAGTAGCAGGGGTTCCTCTCCATGATGCAGGATTACCCATCCCTGGAGGGAGCCGGGGTAGACAGGGCTCCTTGTGACCCAGCTGGCATTGAGACCATGACACCAGAGCTAGAAGATTCCAGCCTTGTAGTTGACCAGAGTGAGACCCAAGGCACGAGGGACCAGCTGCATCACAGAGCCAGGCTCCTGGGTCCAGTCACATACACGCCCCTCAGCCCAGACTGCCCCAGCCCCGCCGATGACCAAAGCCGTTCAGCCTTGCGCACTTGGCATGCAGTTGTCACTGTTCTCTTTGCCTCTGGCACAGGATTGGCACCCTCTGCTCCTCAGAGAGAGAAGATGTCTGAGTGTGTGGGTGTAAGTGTGAGTGTGTGTGCATGGGTGGACGTGAGTGTGGGTAGGTCTGAATAGGAATCCGGGCGGGAGTGGCTGTCGGGAAGCCCGGAGTCTGCAATCCTGGAAGCCTTTGGTTTCGACTCTTCTGGAGGAGTGTGGAGCAGCGGCCCATGGGGTGGCTCGGCACCGAGAAAGGGGTCAGGGCTCTGATGGCTGACAACAAAGGGAAATGTTGTAAGGATGCTGACCGCTGTCAAGGGGGGGAAGGACCCGAGTGAGGGTCTCGTTTCACCGGAAACTCCAGCGTCTCTCTGAGACAAGAGGGAGCACATCTGGACTCTGCTCTAGATCAGCTGACTGTAAGATGGGGCTCTACCCACGGGCCACCCAAACCAGGCATCCCTGAGGCCAGTGAGGGGTTGGGAGGAAGAGAGGCCTGGGTATCTGGGGACAGGGCTCCCGGGGACTGTAGGA
The DNA here is from genome assembly GCF_037038515.1 of Microtus pennsylvanicus. Taxonomy (NCBI): domain Eukaryota; kingdom Metazoa; phylum Chordata; class Mammalia; order Rodentia; family Cricetidae; genus Microtus; species Microtus pennsylvanicus. The sequence goes on along the minus strand of NC_134585.1, from coordinate 5,701,677 downwards.
AGGAGGAGAAACAAGACTTCCTGACCGCCGGGATCAGAGCTGCCATCCGCCAGTATCCACCATATGAAAAACCACGACAGAACAACCTTAATCCTTTTAGGGTAACAATAGCGGAACACAATAAGAATCAGCCAGGTGTGGTGTCGCACACCTTTAATCACAGGGGCAGGCGGATCTCTGTGAGTTTCCAATAACAAGTTCCAGAACAGCCAGGGATACATAGAGGGACCCCATCTTAAAAAACAAGCAAAAGGAATCGACACGGGGGACTGGAGAGATTGCATAGTGGTTTAGAACACTGGCTGTTCTTACAGAAGACCCTGGTTTGATTCTTAGCACCCACACTATAGCTCACAACTATCTATTACTCCGGTCCTAGAGGACCCAAACCCTCTTCTAGCTTCTGGAGGATCAGGCATGCACATGTTGTACAGACATAAATGCATCACGCTTATATAAAACACACACACACATAAAGGAATCAGCATAGGTTTTGGGGTCTCAGCTGTCAGAGTGCTTGCCTACTTAGTAAGTGTGAAGCCCTGGGTTTCATCCACAATACCAAATAAGCAAAGCATGGAGGTGCAGGCCTGTAATCCCAGCACACAGGAGCTAGAAGCAGGAGGATCAAAAGTTCAAGGTGATCCTCAGCTACATAGTGAGTTCAAGGCCAGCCAGAGCTACGTGAGACTGTTCCATTAGAGAGAGGGTGTTAATGTTAAACAACATTTTCCAAAAAGGAATTTTTGGGGGAGAAGAGTGGCTTTATAAATCTCCTTAATGTCTAGGGTCCTAGAAGATACCAGTAGGGGCTGAGGTATGTCTCAGCTTCAGAGTGCTTGCCCTAAAGGAAGAAAGAAGGCCAAGTGTCCCTTCCTCGAATGGGCGGGGCGGGGGCGACAACTGGATGCTCACTTGTGTGTAGGTAGTGTGCTATTTCTCATGTCTTGTTTGATGATTCTAGACCACACTAATGGTTCATAGACGTAGACTTGTGTATGTCTTCTTGTGTAGTATGAGGTTTCTGACATTCAGTGGTTGAGGAGACTGAAGCCCGGAGAGATGAGGTCCAGGACCACACAGCCACCCAGGAGACGAGGTCTGGACCCAGGCAGCCTGCTCTAGAGCTCCAGTCTTCAATGAGCAGGATGTGGAGTCACAGCCTTGTCCCTGGGACTTCTGTGTGGAAACAGAATGGACTGTGGAGAGGTGACCAGAAGAACGCTCGCACCCCTGCTTTCCTGGTGGAGGCCCGCCCTGTCTGCTTAGCTGGCCAGTGGAGGCCCACACGCCGGGAAGCGGGCTCGCCCAGCATCTGCACCCTGGGCGGGGCTGCTGTGCTTGGTGTGCACTGAGGATCTGATAAGAGCCTAGCCAGGGAAGTCCAGCAGAGTGTTTAGGGATGATGGACACTGTGTCAAAGGAGGGCCTGCTTGCACGAACCAGGCATGTTTTTCTGAGTGCAAGAGCCTCAAGGTTGCCCTGCTGTGGGGCAGTTGGGTTAACTGTTGAGGATGAAGGTGATGAGGATGGTGACTGCCATCCTCATAGATAGATAGATAGACAGACAGACAGATAGATATCATTCATATATATATCCATCCTCAGGAGAGGCTGTATGGGAATCACTTTATGGTCCAAATTCAGTTTCTCCTGAGCTCTTAGCCCAGCAGTGACCTCCTTGGTGTTTAAATACCATCAGTTAGGGCACTTTGGACAAGCTCAGTGGGCTGGCGCTGTAACTCAGTTTCCCAGCGGCTTGTAAACATCTTCCTTTGCCACCTTAGGACCCTCCCCCTCTCTTCCTCTTCTTTCCTTCCCCTGCTCCTCCCCCCTCTTTCATCCTTGGACACAGTAGTTTTCTTGCTGGAGGCTGTGCCGGCGCTGGGGAGGTTTAGGGGCTCCCTCCCTGCAGAGGCTGTCGGCTCCCTTTTCTCCTGGCATATCTTTGGCTGAATTCTCTCTTTCCCTAGAATCCTTGCAAGGAAAAGACACTAATTCTCAGCATCTGGCTGAATTAAAATAATTACATGTGAGCAGCTTTGCAACTCCGGCTTTCGGTGGGAGGATCAAAGGGAGAGGGTGGGGTGCGGGTCTGCGAGGCGCGGGGCTTCCTGCCTTCAGCCTGGAGCCTGCGTGGGTGGCGAGGGACAGCAAAGGATCGAGTGGATGCCAGCCTGTCACAGGCTTACTTTAGTAAGTAAAAGAAAAGCCTTGCTCGTGTAGAATATTAATGCCAAGAAGGTTCTTACGGTCAGATTTGATGCAAATACAGTTGGGGCCCTTATGTTGACAGGGTGAAGGCCAGCCCCCTAGACACCCACATTTCCCCATGCCCAGCAGGTGTACTAATGTATTCCTGCAAGGTCCTCAGCTCCCTGAGGCTCTTGTTCACAAACATGTCTTGTGCTAGAGATTGACCCAGGACCTCACTCTGGGTGGACAAGCAATCCGCCACCCAGCTACATCACCAGCTCTCTTTCATTTAAAGAAGAAAGGAAAGAAAGGGCCAGATATGGTGGCACACGTCTTTAATCCCAGCATCTGGGAGGCAGAGGCAAGCCGATTTCTAAGTTGCAGGCCAGCCTGGTCTATATAATGAGACCCTGTCTCAACCAGAATAGATGAGGAACAATTTCTCGATAACTTGGATGGTGGCCCTGAAGGCTCTGCGGGCTTCTAGCCGGCAGTGAAGAAGCCAGCTTTGAGCACTGGGAGTGGAATTCGGAGAGATGGGAGCCAGCTGCACCTGCAGGGGAAGGTCTGGACCTCCTTGGCTTTTCTTGTTTGTTAGATAACCTTGATTGGTACCCATCCTCCAGGCTCCTGACGAGGGGCAGGAAATCCAAGCTTCATACTGCAGCATCCTGGGGTCTCCCCACCCCAGAGCCACTTCTAGACTGCTCAGGAATTCATTTGTTTCAAGTCAGCAAGTCAGCGTTTCACTCGCTCTGCCCGCTGCCCGCTGTTCTAATTTAGTGTGAGAAACGGCAGCCCGCAATCCCAGCCTCTCTGCCCTGGCTCTCCATCCTGTCAGACCCGCTGCCCCTTTTTTATCACGCATGCTGCTGCACGACATTCTTGGTCCTGAAGGAAAATCCGTGGGCAATTTATTATGTGCCCATGTGGAAAAGCAGGTAGGAGCTAAGCTCTTGCAGCCAGCTCCCCGGGAAGCAGGCAGCCTATCCAAAGGCCCTGGAGGCAGGAGAGAGAGGTGATGACCGGTCAGGCAGGCTGCAAGTGGGGATGGTGGCAAGAAGGGCTAGGTTCTTTTTCTTTTCTTTCTTTCCCTCCCCGCCCCTCTTTGGGGTGAGGTTTCAAGACAGGGTTTCTCTGTGTAGCCCTGACTGTCTTGGAACTCTCTCTGTAGACCAGGATGGCCTCAAACTCAGAGATCCTCCTGCCTCTGCCTCCCAAATGCTTGGATCAAAGGTGTGCTGCATCACCATGCCTAGTGAGGGGCTGGATTCTGTGAGACCTTCCAGCCAAGGAGTCTAGGGGACTTGAGGGTAGTGTTTCTCCTTGCTGCAGACTTTGGAGGAGGATAGCCATGGGAGGGAAGGAGAGAGAGAAGAGGAAACCATGGGGGTAAAGTGGGTGTGGGGTGTGGGTCCCCTGACACTCAGTTGCATTCAGGCTGAAGCATAGGGAAGGCGTGTTACCCATGCTAGAATAGACATGAGCATCCTCCCTAAAACACAGTGTATAATTTCTTAGTTTGAGAAATAATTTCTCTAGTCAAATCAAAACAAAACAAAAAACAAAGGCGCAGTCTCTGCTTAAATATATATGTGTATGTAATATCACATTAACCATTTTAGTCCAGGGGAGATGGCTCAGTGGTTAAAGCACTCACTGCACAAACAATGGGACCACAGTTCACATCCTTAGATCCTGCATGGATGCTAGGTGGGCACGGCAACCCTTTCATTCCAACCTCTGAAGGTGAATATGAACCCCACTCCCCAAGAGCAAGCAAGCTAGCAGTCGGAGCCACGGTAACCAGCTGTAGGTTTGATTGACACCTGCCTCATAGAATAAGATGGAGGTGCCAAACATCAGCTTCTCCTCGAGCCTCTACACACTCAAGCAGGTATGCACATGTGCTTGCACACCTGTACCTACACACATGTGAACAAGTATACACATGCTCACACATGTGGAATAGAACAAAGAAAAATGCTATGCTAGTTCTGTACAAGTTGGGAAGACACGGAAAAATTACCCAAAGATAACCACTGTTACTGACATTTGCGTGATTTTTTTGTTGTTTTGTTTTTCAAGACAGGGTTTCTCTGTATAGTCCTGGCTGTCCTGGAACTCGCTTTGTAGACCAGGCTGGCCTCGAACTCACAGAGATCTGCTTGCCTCTGCCACCCAAGTGCTGAGATTAAAGGTGTGTGCCACACAACCAGCCAATACGGTACCTTGTATTTGGGCCACAAGCTCCTGTCTCTAGTCTTAGAAATGAGTGTTTCATAGTTTCCTCATAGGAGGGGTTGACCATCATTTATTGAGAAACATGGGCAGCTAGCTTCTTCCTTCCACTGTGTTGGGCCTGGGAATCACACTCAGCTTGTCAGGCTTGGCAGCAAGCGCCCTTGCCCACCAACTCATTCTACAGTCCACGCTAGCCTAGAACAACTTCTCCGTCCCACATGGTCTCAAGCTCCCCAGCGGTGCGCCTGCTGGGCTTGCACGCCGCTCGCATCCTATCCCGATTGTTTCGTTTTCTTCCAAGCAGTGGATGTAGGTCAGCTTCCCAGGCGTAGGCACAGTAAGTGTGGGAGGGAAAGTGGTCAGCGGGGACTTTAAGCTTGCAGTGGATCAAATCCACAGACACACAGCTGGCTGGGTTGTTTGTAAGCCGACTGTTACCACAACAAAGAAAAGCCAGCTTGGCCAAAGGCCCTGTCACAGGTAGTGTGCCAATAAAGGCTCCAGCACCCAGGCTGTGTAACCACCACCTGTATCTGAGTGGACACCAGCACAGCCCCCTCGCTGTCCCCCACCCATCTCTCTCCTTCTCTTCCCTCTCTCTTCTCCCTCCACCAGCCCTCCTTGGCTCCAGGTTGAGTCACCTCCTGATGGAATGTAGTTTCAGAGTCCTAGATAGATTTGGGGGTGTGTGTGTATGTGCGTGATGGGGAGGGGGGCATACACATTTCTACTTACAGTGCCCTTGCAGAGCCCAGAGAAGAACATCAGGTGTCCTCCTGCAGCACTGTCCACTTTGCCCCCTTGAGGTAGGATCTTTCCCTGACCCTGCAGTGTTTTTGCTAGTCTGGGCTGGCTGCCGTAACCCCAGATCTTCCTATCTCAGATTCCACAGCACTGGGGTTCCAGGTGCTCATGAGACCGTGTGATCTGTTCTGTGGGTGCTGGGATCTGAACGCAGGGCCTCATGATTGCACAGCAAGCACTCCTAGCACCGAGCCGTCTCTGCAGGCCTCTATTCTTGTTGTTTATTTGTGTGTTAGTTTTGAGACTGCCTCACTATGTAGCCCTGGCTAGATCACAGAGATCGACCTGCCCCTGCCTCTGCGACACTATGCCTGCTTCCAGCCCTCCTCCTTTTTTAAGTAACACCATGTGTGTGTGTATGCATGTGTATATGTGTGTGTACGTGTATGTTTGTGTGTATATGCATGTATGTATCTGTACATGTGTATATGTATGTGTGCAAGTGTGTGCATGTGAGTGCTTTCTTGTGTGCTTGTCCATGTGCATACGGAGGTCAAAGAACAACCTTGGTTGTTATTCCTCAGGTGCTGTCCACCTTGGGTTTTTAGACAGGCTCTCACCAGCCTGGAGCTCACCAGTGGGCCACACTGGGTGACCAGTGAGCCCCTCTCTCTGCCTGTTAAGCTTGAGCCACCGTGCCCAACAGTTTACCGCGGGTGCTGGGATTTGAACTCAGACCTCCAGACTTGTGTAGTGGGTGCTTTACTGATTGAGCCATTGCTCTAGCATCCTGATCCCACCCTCGCACACTCACATACGCATTCTAGACTCAGGGGCACACACACAGCACTTTTTTATCTGACTGTGCTAACTCTAGGAAATTTGGGAAATCCAACAGGCCAAAAGACAATACATAACACCGTGATCCTGTTGACTATTTAAAAACGTCTTTCAGGGGTGGCTTGTAAGGTGGTTAAGAACTCAAGGGCCATTGTTTGCCAGGTGTGTGACTCCAGGCAAGTTACCCGACTTTCTGCGAAATAGTTGCTTTGTTTATAAAAATGCCCCTCGTTCAACATTTTAGTGTTCTGTTTATCACGGATAGTTTTTTTCATTGATTTCTTTTTAGGCATGTTAAAACATTTATTTTGATCATTGAGTCTTTGAGGCACCTTTAAGTTTCCTGACAACTTAGTGGGCACCATGCCTGCTGACCTCTGGCTTCCTCAGCCTTCTTCTGGGGCTGGGAGGGTTGAGGTGCTGGAGGATGCCTGGCCGCGCAGCAGAGAAAGGCTGCCTGCTGAATCTCTGAGGCGGCGCAATTAGCATGCGGAGATATGCAAATTGAAGCGATCCTGCTGTTTTAGAGAAACTTAATATGCTTTTTAAAAAGATAGGGTGAAAGGCAGAAATTGCAGGAAATTATATATCTTGGGAGCGGGTTTTATCTTCCCTGCCACTGATTCCCACGGGCTCCAAGGCTGGGAACAGCATCTCTTAGGCTCAGAGAGTCCCAACTCAGCATCAAATCCCCAAAACCAACCCTCCCAGGAACCCTGGGATCCAGGCCATCAGCACCACCCTCCCTGCCTCTTCTCAGATTCAAATGGTACCAAGAGTTTGATCCATCTGCTAACTGCATTGATGGGGATCAGGGGAGTTCAGATCATCACCCCCCTCCCCTGGCAGAGGCTGCAATGCAGGTCACAGGTCACGGATAAGGCTTGCCCAGCATGTTCCAGGCCCTCAAGTTCCATCCTCATCCCAGGCCAGGACCTTGAGCATGCCTGCCCCCCAGGACTTCCCCAGTGCTCGTCAGCGACCTTTGCTTTGATGACAAGCTGGAAATCTGTCTAAGGGTCCGGTTTGTAGGGCTCCTGTGACTGTGACGGGGTCCAGCAGTCACAGAGGGCTCTAGGCAATCGTCCCTGCGTCTAGATAGTGTGTGTGCTGGAATCAAGATGAGCCTGCCCTGGCTCACTTATCTACCATAGACAGGAAACCTGCTGTGTCACGCTGTGTGCCCCCCCCCCCCGCCCCGCTGAGCTTTCCACCCAGCTGGAGTCAGAGGCTTGCCCTTGTAAGTGGATTTCACGCTTCTTTGCCTCCTCCATTGAAGGTTCTAGAACATAATCAAGCTTGCCTTGGGGGTGCCTGGTCATTATTTAGAATCAGTTTCTTGCCTCTGGAGCTGTCCTGCGTGACTCCAGCTGTGTCCTAGCTGTGTGGCTTCCAGCAGGAGCATTACCCTCTCTGTGCTTCCACCTTCTTGGTCTTCCCTCTATTGCTTACACTTTGTGTTGCACGTGTATGTGAATGGGCACGCGTGTGCATGACAACATAAAGGTCAGAGGACAACTTGCAGGAATTGGTTCTTTGTTTCTACTGTGTGGGTACCTGGGATTGAGTGCAGTCAGGCTTAGTAGCAGGAGCTCAGCCTCAGTAGCCCTTTTGAGAGAGAGCGAGAGAGAGCGAGAGAGAGAGAGAGAGAGAGAGAGAGAGAGAGAGAGAGAGAGAGAGCGTTTCACTATGTATCCCTCTTTGGCTGGCCTGGTCTAGAACACTCTTTCTGTAGACTAGGCTGGCTTTGAACTCACAGAGATCCTCCAATCTCTATCTCCTGTATCTCCTGACTGCTGAGCCCCGGTCTGTGTAAAATAGGCAGGAGACCAGCGCCTACCTCACTGGGTTAAATGAAACATAGACATCAAGGTAGCCGAGTGGAGATACACAATGGCTAAAAGAGCTTGCCGTGCAAGCGTTGAGGACCGCAGTGTGAATTCCCAGAATCAGGACTGGATACTCAGTGTGAGCAGCTATCATCCAGGGTTTGTTCCTACAGCCAGACAGGAAGCTACGGGTCAATCCTCAGGAGCTTCACGGCCGGCCAGCCCGGCCTGCACAGCAGTGAGCAGCAGAGTCGGTCTCAGCAAGATGGAAGGCAACTAATACCATGGTTGCCCTCTGCCTTCCACAAGCATGACCCCCCCCCGCCTCTCTCTCTCTCTCTCACACACACAAACATACACACACCTTTAAAATAATCGATAGGCATGTTACATACATCCTTGGTTTTTGTTTGTTTGGCTGGTTGGTTGTTTTTTTGCGCAGGGTTTCTCTGTGAAACAGTCCTAGCTGTCCTGGAACTCTCTCTGTATACCAGGCTGGCCTCAAACTCACTGACATCTGCCTGCCTCTGCCTCCCCAGTGCTGGGATTAAAGGCGTGCACCACCACCACCCAGCCAGCCTTGTTATGTTGCCATTTTCATAGACAAATGACAGTTGGTTATTGACAATTTCATATACTTCCACCCAAAAGTAGGTGACCCCCTGCAAATGGTAGCCGCAGTTTTTCTTGTTCTAATGCTGGCCATGAGCCCAGGACAAACATTGTACCCCTGAGCCACACTTGGGGGTCTTGCAGCAAAAGCCTTTGCTCCTGGGCTCTGCTGTTGGGCTACTTCCTGTGCGGACTTGGTTTAGGGTCAGCCTGAGTGTGTCCCCCACACAAGGCCCCATAGAGTCAGGACTCGGCCTCTGATTGCCTAGCAGGGCCAGGCTGCCTCCTTACAGATGTCAGGGCAGTGGGGCAGGGAGCTGGTCTGGGGGTCAAAATTAGCTCTACCTGATGAGCTTGGTAAGCCTCTCCTTATCCCCCACCCCATTCCCTTCCCCACACCCCACCTGTTCCCCATTATGAGCCTTTGGCCCCTGATTTATGGCTTGTCCCACCCCCCTTAGAGTGTTGGGTGGGAACACTGTGTTAGTGGAAGAGGATGCCCGTAGCCTCGAGTGTCCTCTGGGAACCACACAGGTAGATGAGGACATGGGGCATCATGGGCAGTGCCAGGCTGTAAATTCAGCAGGCCATGCTCAGAATGGCCTTAGGTCGCCATGGTGAGAACTGGAGGGATTACTCATGGACCGCTTCCTCTCCTCCATCTTCTGTGCTTCTCACTGCCACCCCGTGAACCCAGCGAGGAGAGGCTCCAAGAGGTTATCTGCCTTCCTTGGGGTCACATAGCTCCAAACTGGTAGAGCTGGGGTTCAAACCTAGGGCAACTTCAGATCTATCTGCTTCTCCAGCCTGCTGGCCCTCTAGGCCTGGGGCTTGTGCCAACATACTTAAGATGCTACCCTGTCTGCTGGGCAGTGGTGGCGCACACCTTTAATCCCAGCACTCAGGAGGCAGAGGCAAGTGGATCTCTATGAACTCAAGGCCAGCCTGGTCTACAGAGCGAGTTCTAGGACAGCCAGGGCTGTTAGAGAAAATCTGCCCTGAAAAACAAAAACACAAAAAGATGCTACCACCCTGACTGCCCTTGCCAGTCCCTGGGATCCCTCTGCCTCACCACCCTGTCCTCCCTCCTTTCCAGGATGTCGCCACAATGCAGTTCTGTGCCAATAAGTTGGACAAGAAAGATTTCTTCGGGAAATCCGACCCCTTCTTGGTGTTCTACAGGAGCAACGAGGATGGAACGTGAGTTCCCCTGATGCCCCCATCCCAAGGCACCTGTGCACTGGGCAGGGCTGGGAGTGTGTGGCCACCCCTGGGGCCCTGCTGTGTGGCATTGATGCCCTGATAAAGCCAAGGTGGGGACCTGGCATTGACACTCAGCAATGGTGGGTGCTGTGTATGTCTGGGGAGCGTGCAAAACGGGGTGACAGCAAAAATGCCTCAGGCTGCCACAACCCAGTCCCTGCCCTCACAGATCAGAATACCCTCTAGGGTTCCCCGACTGTATCAGACCAGGCAAAGCGGTGACTTTTCCTCACAGCCCCACACTCTACCAAGCAGAACTACCTCAGAACTGTAGGGTTGAAGGACCGCATTCCCCTCCTCCTTATTAAGCCAGATCTAAGGGAAACATACACAGCACACTGGCCAATGTAGGTAAGCAGCACAGAGAAAGACCCTGGGCTGAAGATCTGAGCATTTAGGTTCTCCCCCACCAACCAGCTCTGTTGACTCAGGGCAAGTTATGCCTCCTCTCTGGGCCCGTTTTCTCCTCTACGCAGTGAAGCAGGTGGATGAGGTCTCCAGGGTCTCTTTTAGGTAGCCGGTTCTGGGATTCTACAGAAGGCTGAAGTGATGAGGCCAGGAGGGTTAATTGGAGAAACTCGGCCAGGAAGAAAATGGGTCCTTGGGGTGGAGCAAGGAGCAGAGTGCTGGATGGGCCAGAGAGCCAACCTTGTGCAGAGACAGAGCCCAGCACACACTGGCCCCTTGTGCTGAAATGCCAGTATGCGCACACGTGGTGTGTGTGTGTGTGTGTGTGTGTGTGTGTGTGTGTGTGTGTGTGTGTTGGGGGCAGGGCAGCAGCGGACAGGAGGTGTATTTCAGTGCAAGAGAAAACTGATTTTTGAACCTGAACTACTGAAAAGGAAATTAGGTGTGATCATTTGCATGACAAAGGGCTTTGTCTCTCAGAGGACTCCCAGCAGGGTGCTTCAAATACTCCTGAACCGTCTGACTTGGCTTTAGAGGTGGGAGTGGGGAAGGGGGAGGAAAAGGCTTGGGTCCTCTACTCTGGTGTCCAAGCACTGTCCACTCCCTCTGGAGAAGCTGAGCCATGGCCCGCAGGGCCCTGGTGGAGAGAAGAGGAGCGTTGTGGGGAGGAGAGCGGCGCTGGAAAGGCTGTGTGGGAAGGATCTGGGGTTCGTGACTGTGACTGACACGGGATCGGGTGGGAGGTGCCCAGGCTGAGCTGTGGGTGGGAGCAGGGCAGGGAGGGGGGAGACCTGTGGGGACCAAGGCTGAGGCCTTTTCCAGGAGGCAGTAGGCACTGCAGGCTACTCCGGCCGTCCTGGAGCTGTCCTGCTCTGTCTTTATGTTAGTGACCCCTCCACAGACCTCCACCCTCGCCCTTCCAGAGCCAAACCAAGCTGCCTGCAGGGCCCTTCTAGGATGCTCCCTGCCAGAGTGTCTCTGTGTGTGACTATGTCACTGCGCCTTCAGCTGTGATGGAATAGCCTGACCAAAGCGACTTAAGGAGGGCTCTGTCTTGGGTCACAGCTGGAAGGTCCATCAGGGCAGCAGGAGCTAGAGGCAGTTGTATCTGCAGTCGGGAAGCGGAGTGCGCAAGTCTAAGAAATGTGTGTGTCTGTGTGTCTGTGGATGTCTACGTGTCTGTGGCTGTGCGTGTGTGACTGTGTGTCTGTGTGTCATCTTTCTCTGCCTGTGTGTGTGACTGTGTCTTTCTCTGTGTGTCTGTCTGTGTATCTCTATGATCTGTGTCAGAAGATACCTTGTGCGAGTTGGCCCTCTCTTTGCACCATCCTGGTCCTAGGGATTAACTCGGGTCATTAGACAAGTCCCTTTACCCCCTGAGCCATTTCCACAGCCCTACCCATTCTTCATATACTTTGCCACTAAAGGACACTCGGGAAGGCTTCCTGGGGGATGCATAGCTGGCCCTAGGACTGGGACTCACATCTGTCTGACAGATGGGTGACACTCTCCCACACCCATGCTCCATCTGCAGGGACCACTAGGCACAGTGAGCATGGTTCCTGCCAGGCAGGTGCAGCAGGGGAGCTGAGAAACCTATGGAGCTGATAGTCAAGATGGCAGAGTTTAAAGGAAGCAGTTGTCAGCTGGTGCCTGGGACAGAACCGAGACCACCCAGGCTCCAGGAAGGAACATAGAGGGAAACTGGGCTGGGCGCTTAGGACACCTGCTTCTGGTCAGGAAGGATAGAGGTCTATGTGGGGGGACCGAGGCCACTGGGTGAATGTTCCAGGGTAGATTCCTGAAGCCCAGGGGGCCTCTGCAGTCTGGGTCCCCACCCGTCAGCTGCTCCAAGTCTCTCTGTTGTCCTCTGCCACCTGCCCCAGCCCCAGGCATTGGGCCCCTCCTGCCCAACGCCCATCCCCTCCTCCAGCTCTAGGGTTAGCTACAAGGTCTCCCACGTGGATCTCACACTCCAGTGGGTGGGCGTGGAGGAGCACAGAAGAGAAACGCTCAGCCTGGTGACAGGAATGACATTTTGACTTGAAAATTGCCGAAGAAGAAACAGTGCGGGCTGTGTGGGCTCAGGAGGGGTACTGGCGCTTCCTGGTGACCTTTCTAAGCTGGAATGTCACCGGGGTGGGTGCCCAGAGAGCTTTGCCCATCCTGGAGGCAGGGCTGCTCCTGAGATAGGTCGCTAGCATGGCAAGGGGAGTGGGCAGGACACGTGGCAGGAGCAGCAGAGACAGCCCATCTGCACGGTTAACCACCAGGTTCTTGGATTCCAACTGGAGGTACTCAAGGGTGTCGGGTGGCCCAAGGAGAGAGGGTTTTCCTCCAGCAGACTGGAAAGCCTGCTGTGGACTGGCTCCCCCAGAAGCACAGTTCTGCTTTCCTACCTGGCTCCTCCCTCGCCTCCGCCTTTCTTTCTTTCTTTCTTTTTTTTTTTTTTTGAGACAGTGTCTCTCTGTAGCCTTGGCTGGCCTCTGCCTTCCAAGTGCTAGGTCCAAAGGTGTGAGCCACCATGCCTGGAGGCTCCTTTTCACTTTGTTTTTTCTCATGTTCTGTTTTAGCAGACTCAGGGGCTGCTACAGGTAGAGCTCCCATGGTTTGAAGCATCTACTACCGAACAAGCCCCGCCCCCCATCAGTTCCTTTTTTTTTTTTTTTTTTTTTTTTGGTTTTTCAAGACAGGGTTTCTCTGTGGCTTTGGAGCCTGTCCTGGAACTAGCTCTGTAGACCAGGCTGGTCTCGAACTCACAGAGATCCGCCTGCCTCTGCCTCCCGAGTGCTGGGATTAAAGGTGTGCGCCACCATCGCCCGGCCATCAGTTCCTTTTAAAATATGACCAGAAGCCAGAGGTAGTAAGAGAAGCACTGTCTGGAAAACCAACAACAACAACAAAAATATGACTTGGGGCTTGAGAGATGGCTCAGCTTTTAAGAGCACCTACTGCCTACTACTGTTGAAGGAAGTCTGGATTTGGTTCCCAACAGCCACGTGGGTGGCTCCTAATCACCTGTATCACCGGACTAGGAGATCCAACACCCACTACAGACCTCCACAGGCGATTGCAAAAGTGTGGTACATATAAACTCCCTCAGGCATATACAGAATAATTTTTATTTTTATTTTTTGTTGTTGTTTGTTTGTTTTTCCAGACAGCCCTTGGCTGTCCTGGAACCAGGAACTGTAGATCAGGCTGGCCTCAAACTCACAGAGATCCCCCTGCCTCTGCCTCCCCAGAGCTAGGATTGAAGGCCTGCACCACTTTTTTTTAGTGGTTGATGGCTACGCATGGTGATAATACTTGGAATCCCAGCACAGGAAAGGTAGAGGCAGAAAGATCAGAAGTTCAAGTCTATCCTAAGTGATGGGAGACCCTATCACAAACAAACAAAGATGATTGGCTGTCTAGTACTGCAGCCATTGTTCCGGGCTGCATCGGGAACACCTTTTGTTCTTGCGGACCTTCAGTTTTACTGATGGATCGTGACAGAATGTTGAAGGAGAGAACTAGACCATGTCAGATGGTGACAAATGAGACAGGAAGGAGAAGCCTGGCAGGGGAGAGACCATGGGCTGTCACAGTCAGAGTTTGTACATTCCAGACATAGCGGTTTCACAAGTTCTGGGGGTGATGTCTGGCTGGAAGTGCAAAGATGAAGCCAGGGAATGGAGAAGATGTCCCAGGGTGGAGACCACAGGCACACACTTGCATACACCCACCCATCTAGCCCCGAGGTTCAGCTCCCGGGTTCCCAGGAAAGGAACTGCCCAGAGAGAAAGGACTTGGTCAGAGTCGCACAGTAGGCTGGCCCTAGGACGGTAGCTAGAACTCAGGCCCCTGACGCTCCCCGCTAGATGCGCTGCTCCAGTCGGGGCCCTGCCTCCTTCAGAAACTTCTCTGCCATGCCATGTGTAGCCTGGCTATGGCTGTTGAGGGTGGCTCTTCCTGTCACAAGTCAGAGAAGGCTGCGGCATTGGTCATCTGAGCCTCCGGCCTGATGCCTTTCCCTCCATTCTTCTTGGCCAGGTTCACCATCTGTCACAAGACCGAGGTCATGAAGAACACCCTCAACCCAGTGTGGCAAACCTTCTCCATCCCAGTGAGGGCCCTGTGCAACGGGGACTACGACAGGTGAGATGGAGAGCCTTCTCTTCAAGGGGAGAGCATGCGGGTACCTGGGATGTCCCGTTCTCTATTTCCCTGGATGGCAGCAGAGATAAGGGATAGGGTGGAGTAGAGTTAGGAAAGGCCTATCTCCAGCAACCTTACTCTTGGCCACTGGTCTCTGGAGTCAGGATCTCAGGGACAGTCCCGGCCAACCTGGTGGGCATCAGTGAGGGACGAGGGCGACAAGATTTATGAACGGTTTCATCATATTGCATGAAGGCTGTCCTCTTCCTCATTGTGCATTGGTACCAGTGCCTGACTAAGGGAGCAGTCAGCCCAGGCGAGCTCTCACCTGTCGGTCTCCCGACTGTCCTTCCCTGGAAAATGAGCCTGGGAATCCTGCTGCCCTCCCAGGGCTCACAGGAGGCCAGCAGGAGTGATGGCATGTCACAGTCAGCATCCCCATCCTGTCTGCTCATTTACTGAGCCCCTGCCACGTGCTAGATCTAACTGGGAAGTCAGCTGGGAGCAAATGTGCCCACCTCACCCTCTACCCAGCGTCACGGAGCTTAAGTGTTGGTGGGGGAGGCAGACATTAATCCAGTAATCATACAGAGAAACATGTCATTATTCACTGCAGAAGGTGCTGGAGAAAGCAGGGGGGCAGGTCGGATGGGTGCCGCAAGAGTATTGGTTTTCCTGAAGTCACCTAAACACTGGCTGCAGAAGTGGGGTGTCTGCTGGCCGCTCCCTCAGAAACCCTGGGGCATCAGAAAAGACACCTTGGGGTACACTAGGACTCTGCACAGGGTTTCCAAGGGTATATGTATGGGGGTGGTGGGTGGATGGATGGCCTCCTGGTGCCTGTTTCCCTCCAGGAACATTTTTAATATTTAATTTTTTAATTCATTTTACATTCCAATCAATGTTCTCCCTCCATCCCTCCTCGTGCCCCCCAGCCCACCCTCCATCCACTCCTCCCAACAGGTAAGGGCTCCCGTGGGGAGTCAACACAGTTTGGTACAGTAATTTGGGGCAGGACCAGGCCCCTCACCTCTGCGTTAAGGCTGAACATGGCATCCCACCATAGAGCATGGGTTCTAACAAACTAGCTTCTGCCCCTGGGATAGATCCTGGACCTAGTGCCAGGGTTCCCACACATACAGAGGCCCCTCAGCTGTCTGTCCAGAGCTGATGATTTTCCATGAGCTTGATCTCACTTGTTCATGGATTCCCTCCTCCTCTCTTTGACTGGATTGCCAGAGTTTGGGCTGGTGCTTGGCTGTGATCTTTGCGTCTGGTTCCATCAATTCCTGGACGAAGGCCCTGGCTTCTCTGCCCTCCAGGGACACTAACAAGAGCTCATCCTCTTGCCTGGGACAGAAACACAGCAGTCTGTTCCCTAGGTATTTAGTGTCCTATGCCCATCGCTGAGTCCCTGACTATGTGGCATTCAAGGACAGATGCCTGTCTCTACCTTCTGGGATCTCCCGGTCTGACCATGGGAGCGCAGACATACACAAGTTCCAGAGACAGCTAAGTCATCGTTGCAGAATGAACTGGGGCCCAAATGTGAATGCTGTTGTTAAACAAACCCCTGGTAGACACCTGGAATTGGGAAGGGGACGACTGGGGATAGCTGGAAGGTTGGGGGTGTGGGTACTGGGCAAGGGGCCTGGAAAGGGTGGAGAGCCTGGAGAAGATGGGAGAGCAGGCAGGACAGTCTTCCTAGGGAGAGGCTGCCGGGCTCCAGCTGTATCAGAGATGTACAGGGAGGGACAGCGTGAGTGGGCCTGGCTTGTCCCCTGGAGGAGGCGGGTGGTGGGAAGGGCAGACAGGCCCGAGCCCAGCTCCATCTTCCTCCAGGGTGGCTGGCTCTCTTTCTCCACGCTGGGCACAGATTGACTGTGACATGATTGGCGGCAGAATTAATTCAGGGGCCAGTGTCTGGCTGACCCTACCCTGGCCTGGAATTGCCCCAAGCACCCACTAAGGAGGTGCCATGTCGGAGGCCACTGTCCCTGTCCTGTATGCTCTCTGGCAGACTCAGAACAAGGTGTCACTGTGCTGGGTACTTTGGGGGCCCACTGACTTCTCAAGTTGCCCCAGGCTGGTGGGGAGTCCATCCTCCCAGCAATCCGGGATGGCTTGCAGCGTAGGTGAGAAGTTGAGTCCCAGAGTGGACTGGGGCCGTCCAGCTTTGTGCTTCCAGCCATGGTGACTGGGGGCCGTCCAGCACTGTACTTCCAGCCATGGTGACTGGGGGCCGTCCAGCACTGTGCTTCCAGCCATGGTGACTGGGGGCCATCCAACACAGTACTTCCAGCCATGCTGGAGTCACAGGAGTTGGTGCTTGCTGGCTCTAAAATCTGTTTCTAAATGGCCATGGCACAGTATGACAGGGCATCTGGGGAGGCTCAGAGAACTTTGTTCAGAGATGAGGGGCTTGAACTCCAGGGACCTGAGATGGGGACACCCCGGTGAGGTTGTTTCAATCCTTAAAACATTTCAAGGTTCTTTTGGCATTAATCTCAAATGGTTCAGAGAGGAGAGGGTGCAGGGAATGGCAAGAAGGAAGGTTCAAAAGGCCTTGATGTCTGTTTGGCGGGCGCAGGCCTGTGCTTTGCTCTCCCTTGGCATTGCAGGCCTCCAAGGGTGGTGCCGAGCGACGGGAGGGTGACGGGGCCAGACTCTTACTGAACAGGCTGAGTCTGAGCAGGCTTTGGTTTGGTTTGTTTTTGTTGTGTCACAGCCCGCAGGCAACCCACAGCCAATTTGGAGAGAACAATCCTAGGTTAGGGAAGTTGTATTTGTGTTTGGAGATGAGCTGTCACGGCCACTGCTGCCATGATGCTAATCCTGGGATGTGGATGTCTGAAGGCCAGGCACAGCTCCCAGGGGAGGAGTCAGAGACCAGTCAGTGAGGCCACAGGCCCAGAGCAGTGAAGAGAAGGTGGGGTGGGTCAAGAGGGCTGAGGAAGGGCCGCTGCCAGGGAGCTAAGCAAGGAGAACATACTGGAAGGCTGGATGTCTGTACTGAGAGAGTACAGTACCCCAGAAAGATGAAGTGGAAGCAGTTCATGCTGTTAAAATTATGGGATACTGGGCTGGAGAGATGGCTCAGAGGGTAAGAGCACTGGCTGCTCTTCCAGAGGTCCCGAGTTCAATTCCCAGCAACCACATGGTGGCTCACAACCATCTGTAATGAGACCTGGTACCTTCCTTGCCAGCAGTACATTGGATACTTAATAAATCTTTAAAAAAAAATTATGGGATACTTAGGACGTGAGTCTCACTGGTCTCGATTGGCCTATACACGTTTTCTTTTCTTTCTTTCTTTCTTTCTTTCTTTCTTTCTTTCTTTCTTTCTTTCTTTCTTTTTCATTATGTACACAATATTCTGTCTGTATGTCTGCAGGCCAGAAGAGGGCACCAGACCTTATTACAGATGGTTGTGAGCCACCATGTGGTTGCCAGGAATTGAACTCAGGACCTTTGGAAGAGCAGGCAGTGCTCTTAACCACTGAGCCATCTCTCCAGCCCCTATACACGTTTTCTTACATGGTGAGAAATAACCTTCGGATCATCCCTCATGATGTGCCCATTTCACAGATGGAGGGTCAAAGTCTGTGTCAGAGCAAGACAGTGCCTTCCCTTCTGTAGATGGCACCTCTGGGCTCATCCCTGGTCTGGGGACCCTCTTGCCACTTTCCCATGTGTCTAAGCCAAACCTGAATGGCCCAGCTGAGCAGAGCTCAAGTCAAAGGAGGTGGTAGCATCTGAACCCCTCCAGCCGTAGGGTAGCAGACAAGGCCCAGGAAACAAGAAGTCGTTCATTCCCTGGTGTTCCCAGACTCTGTCCTCTGTCCTAGCCTTCTGTGAGTAAACCAGGTCCGCCTGGGCTAGGCTGCTGTTATCCCCTCGCACCATGACAGTGAGCGTACACACTGTACACGTGGGAACTAAGGTGCTGAGAACTCATCTGAGCTGAGAGTATTCCAACACTGGCCTCTTGCTTCTCTTGGGGCCACTGAACTCTGAGCTGTGGCACAGGGAGGGGCCAAGCTCACAACCAAAGGTCTCAGGTATGGCTGCCTTAACAGCCCCACGTACAGTCTTGAATGGGACAGTCCATACCCAACTCCCTGTGACGATGGCGAGATGTGTTCTTTCCCTCACGACAGTTTCTCTCAGGGTATCAGCTAGGGGAGAGAAAGCCTTGAGGGCCTGTCAGCCTAGGGCCTTGTAAGCAGCCTGGAAACATCTCTTCTCCTGCCCTGAATCGCCATTCTTACTGCCATGGTCCAGAGGGACTGCAGTATATTGTAACAGGCTTGCTTATGGGCCTCTGACTCCCAAATCATGACACGGGGACTTAGTTATGAATGCTCGGCCTTATCTGTATTTGTCCCACTAGCTCTTGTAACTTCAATTAACCTGTTTCTCTTCATCTATGTTTTGCCTCAGGCCTTTTTTTAACCTTTCTTTCATTCTGTTTGTCCTGTTTTCACTACTTCCTCCATGTCCCACGTCCAACTGGCTGGCTCTAGGGCATTTCCCTCTCTTTCTCCCTCATTCTCCCCAGCCTAGATTTCTCCTCCTTATTCTCTCTGCCCACCAGCACCTTCTAAAGCTCTAATGCTTAGCTATCGGCTATTTAATAAACCAATCAAGTACCTTAGGCCAACAAGGTGAACCCGCAACGCAACTTTACATAATTAAACAAATGCAATATAAACAAATGTAACACAGCTTTATATGGTTAAATAGTCTGCATCGTAAACAAAAGTAACACACCTTTATATGGTTAAATAGTCTGCATCGTAAACAAAAGTAACACACCTATATATGGTTAAAGTAATATTCTGTAACATAAACAAAAGTAACACACCTTTATATGGTTAGAGTAATATTCTGCAACATAAACAAATGTAACACATCTTTATATGGTTAAAGTAATATTCTGCAACATAAACAAAAGTAACACACCTTTATATGGTTAGAGTAATATTCTGCAACATAAACAAATGTAACACATCTTTATATGGTTAAAGTAATATTCTGCAACATAAACAAAAGTAACACATCTTTATATGGTTAGAGTAATATTCTGCAACATAAACAAAAGTAACACATCTTTATATAGTTAGAGTAATATTCTGCAACATAAACAAAAGTAACACATCTTTATATAGTTAGAGTAATATTCTGCAACATAAACAAAAGTAACACACCTTTATATGGTTAGAGTAATATTCTGTAACATAAACATGTAACACATCTTTGCCTAGTTAAAGTGATATTCCACAACAGTGTATACTATGGTACTCAGGGAGGAGGCCTGGAGATTTCACCTGCTTCCCTACCCTACGCATCTCACTTTGATGTGACTTTATGGTTCCAGCCCTGGCTGTCAGGGGCCTGGGACACTGACTCCTGATTTTCCACTCTGAGCATGCTCAGATGCCTCCTTGGGTGTTTTTCTGAAGCCAGGGAAGGTTACGGCATAGTCTGTTCACAGAGGTGTCAGGCCACCCTGCCAGCTGGCAAGTGTTCGTTATGTCCCTGCTATCTGCCAGGCACCTTTCTCGAAGCCAAGCCTATGACAGTGAGCAAAACAATAATCTCTGAGCCATGGAGGATGTTCTCACAAACCATAGGATTGTCTGGCGATGGAAAAAAGCTTGAGTTGGCCCGACAGGGACAGAGATAAATGTCTCGGTGCCTGCAGGGTGGCTGGAGACAGCACCTTCACAGAGCCAGTAACTGTCCGAAAATGTACAGAGGAACAGAGTCCCCCGTGGAGCCCTCAGGGCTACACAGACAGACCCACAGGATCTGGGGCACTGCCCTGGGCTACTGTCCCCAGAGCAATGCCCGTCCCTGCCCTTCTCACTGCCTCCCCTGGGACTCTGAGTTCTCAGCCTGTTTGTGCCAAAGGAGATGTTGGTTTTATGGGCCGCTGTGGTCTGTTTTCTTATCCCTCACCCACAAGCTCATTTTCCTGGGTCTTAAGGATAAGTCACAGCCAGACTAGCTTGCAGAGCCTAGGCCCAGAGGTCCCAAGCCCCATCTGCTGTGACCTGGGCTCGCAACAGAGTGTAGACAGCGACAACCAGTTTCTCTCCAGGCCTTCTTGTACCTGGGGCTGCTCCATGGGGGCTGTTCTCCACTTTCTTCCCCACCCAGGCTCAGCCTGGAAATACGGCCTCTGAGCTCTGCAGACCCTCCCAGGCCACAGCAGCCCAGGAGCCTAGGTTGAGGCCAAACCAGCACCCAGGGATCTCACAGCCATCCTCAGTTGCCAGTTCCCATCCCCTGGGGAACTTCTAGCCCCCACCCTGCCCACACTGCACCCTGGACCTGCCGATTCTAAATCAATCAGGGTGAGAGCCCTGTCCAGTCTGAAGAGGCCAGTGGTTCTGCAGCATACTGGGGCAGCTTGGAGGAGTTTGCAGAGCCATTCACAGCCAGAATCGCAGCCAGTGAAATATTTCAGCCCCTTCAACTCTGAGATCTAATTGTTTATTACGTGTGTGTATTTACTAGTGGAGGAGGAAGCTGCTGTGCCATGGTGCACCTGTGGAGGGCAGAGGTCAACTTTCAGGCGTCAGTTCTTTCCTTCTACCGTATGGATCCCAGGGATCAAACTCAGGGTGGCAGCCTTGGCCCCAGTGTCTGTCCACAGAGCTCACCACCACACATCCAGTACCTCCTTTTGTGTTCTGTGGGACAACAGTTCCTGTCACCAGGGTAGTCCATTTCTCTAAAGTGTTAGGGGACCTCCACCAGCTACAGGACTTTTTTCATTTGGTTGGTGGTTGTTGGTTTTTTTGTTTGGAGTCTCTCTGTGTAGCCTTGACTGGCCTAGAGCTTGGTACATAGACCAGGTTGACCTCCAACTCATAGAGATCCACCTGCCTCTACCACCCAAGTGCTGGGGCCACCACAAGGGGCTTAGCTGCAAGACTGAAGGACAGTTTTCTCATCAATTTCTCAAAAGTACTTTTGTTGATACCAAGGACTGTCACCATAACTAGGGACCTAAGAGAGCTTCTGACATGTGGTTGTCACTTACCTAATCTCCCAAGAGGCTGGTGGCCAGAGGAGAGGTTTCCCTTACCAGTCTCTGAAGGTCTCTGTGATGAGCTGGGAGACTAAGAAAATGGTAGCTATAACTAGCCAAGCAGGGAGGCTCCCTTCAGCCTCACAGGCGGGGCTGGAAGGCAGGGACCTGTACTTGTCTTCACAGCTGGGTGGCTCTGGACATTCACAGTGTTGTACCCTTAGGGCTCTGCTTCATCCTGTGGAAATGAAGTGGAGGCCATCAGCACAGGCCACCAGTCACCAGTGTCCCTCCAAAACCTCAAGCTTTGAGAATGGCGGGCTGTGTGAACTCTGGCCAAGAGGCCAGACTTAGATACCACTGAGGTCACTTCCAGCCTTGTCAATCTGGGAACCAGAAATTGCAAAGTCTAGGAGCCCAGGCTCCTCAAATGTCCTCATTTAAGTTTCTTTCTTTCTTTCTTTCTTTCTTTCTTTCTTTCTTTCTTTCTTTCTTTTCCTTTTCTTTCTCTCCCTTTCTCATTTCCTCTCTCTCTCCCTCTCCCCTTCCCTTTTTTCCTTTTCCAATCCAGGTTTCTCTGTGTAGCTCCCTCTGTAGACCAGGCTGTCCTCAAACTCAAGAGATCAGCCTGTCTCTGTCTCCGGAGTGTTGGGATTAAAAGCGAGCACCACCACTGCCCAGCTTTAAGTATATTTCATATGAAAAGGCATTCATGCATGGTTAGATGAAAATGAGGAATTTTCTAGACCCCACCACTACCACCACACACACACAGAGCAAGCTGTTTATTCTGTGAGGCCCTTACTGTCTCCATTTTACAGTCAGGGCTTGTGGCTTGGGAGGAATACCACCCCAAGGCCCCATGGGTGAGTCCAGCGTCCAAGTCGAAGACACCAGTGTCGCATCTGGCCTCTTTCCAGCACCTTCAGAAGCTCAGGCGTGCTGACATCAGTCTGTACTTCCATGTAATAATCTGGCTCAAGGAACCATAGCGTTTGTTTCCGTAAGATAAGAAAGAAAAGGACACATCTAAACCATGCTTCGATAGCTGCTTCATATTATTTTATTTACAGAAAGCTAGCCCCTGCATAACCTTCCAGGCATCCCAGGGTTCTATTCTGGAACTTTCTTCTGCCCCCATTCTATGAATCTGCACCCTGCCCCCCACCCTCACACGGAGCCTGAAAATATTCATCTGAAAGGAGACAGTGCCCCCTTCTGGGAGCTTCAGAACTACCAGGTCGACTTCTGGCAGGGCCAAGATGGACCACACCACGGGTGGGATAGATGTTACTAGAAGAGAAACCAGTTCAAACGGCTTTGTGCGTCCCAGGTGGAGCTCAAGACCAGACACCCCTGCTTCCGGGCCTCTCTCACCTGCCCTAGACCCTGTAGGTGCTTCCTGGCAGCTCCCACGTGCCTGGGCATCCCAGAGGACAGAGCAGACGCACAAGGGTTAACCGGCAACCCTCCACCTCCCTCCTCCTGCTTCTGGTCCACTAGCCTGTTGCTATGGGAACACTGCTAAAAATAAGATGGGCTCTTAAAACCCAGCCCCATGCTTAGGAGTCAAAACAAACTAATTAAAGCAGCCTAGGCTAGAATGTGAAGAAAATCACACTGTTTCTCAGGGGTGGGGAGCTCAGGGCCCACGGGTCCTGCCTTGACCTGCAGGGTTGGGGCTGGCTCTTCACCACCCACACCCCTGCATTCATGATTCTCCCTGCCAAACTGTCTTATGACCCTCTCTAATAGATGCTTCCCTGCCTCATTGTGAGAGCTGCCCCCTCATGGCCCTGCCACAGGTAAATGCCCAGTTTGGCTTCCTGCCAAGGCTTCTGCTCCATCCAGGGAGAGGATGGGTAAACAGAGGCCTGAGGCCACTTCAGCCAGTCCTCGAGATCTCAAGATGGCCCACCATAGCTCTTGGTGGCCTTCGGCCCTAAGATCTTTGCTTAAAGGTCTCAAGATGGGTCCCTGGACTCTCTTGGGTTGCTTTCTTTCCACACAGGCTCGGAATGTGGAGGGAGTGCCTGCGTGCGTCCGTCCTGGCCCGGCTGTCCTCAGACCCATCCTACCCAGGGTTCTCTGTTTGTTTTCTAGGACCATCAAGGTGGAGGTTTACGACTGGGATCGTGATGGCAGGTAAGAGCGGGGGCCGAAAGGTGCTAAGGAAGGTGAGTAGACCTAGGAGCTCTGGGGAAACTGAGCCAGGCCCATCTGGGTACTCCTGGGAATGAGTGGCCACAATCCACACAGGAAGGCCTGCCACCCCGGTAGCTTAGGTCTGTGCAGGTCCTGTGGGGCAGGGTACCTGAGAGCCCTCCTTTCCCCCACGTGGCTGCCAGGAGCCAGCCCATGCCTGCACCTTCCTCACATGAAGAATGGGGATGCCCTGAAACGCTCATGTTGGCCACTGAACATTCGTGGGCGCCTCCTTTCTCTGTGTGGCTAGGCGCTGAGGAAGGCCAGGCTGTAGAGGATACGCTGGATGCCCAGAGATGTCCCACAGTTTAGCAAGGGTCACTGCAAACTTAGAGAGTAGACAGAGGTCGAAGAGAATCACCGTAGGGACAGCGACAGCGGGGTGTTCTGAGGCACAGGAAGGACTAGGCAAGTGCCTAAGGAGGGCTGGATCTGGCCTGCAGGAGGGTGACTTCTGTTTGGGGACAGAGGGGTAAGTGTGGCTGGCAATTTCTAGACAGGACAAGAGCAGGAATCCAGAACCCTCGCTGTCTCCCACTTGTCTGTGGAACCAAATATGGACGTAGCCTGGCTTCTTGTGGCTAGTCTGTGCTGGGGCACTCCCGAAGGGTGGTCAAGTTGGCATCTCCCAGATCTGATATGGGCTGTGGATGGGGGCTGTTCGTATTATAAAAGGTGGTGCCCGCCCCCACCTTCCCCGTCCCTTCCAGCCAACAGGATCAGCTCCGTCACGCTTCTAGCCCGATTTGCCCTGTTCCCTTATAGACATCTTCCATATATCTCCTTTACCTGGGAACTAGGGCCAGCCACCGGGGGCTACAGGGTCCTCCCGTCCACTTACCATCCCCAGAAGGCCGATAGTTTTGAGTCTGTGGTCAACACTGTGGGGCTGGGGGTGTAGCTCAATGGTGGTGCCATAGCTTAGCATCTGCGAGACCCTGAACACCATCCTGTACTAAAACTAAATAAATCAGCTCCCAGGGCTGGCAGATGGTTCAGTGGGCAAAGGTACCCACAGCACAAGCCTGACACCTGAGTTCAATCCAGGAAACCCACATAAAGGCAGACAGAACCAGCTCCGCAAAGTTGCCCTTTGACCTCCATATTCACTTGTGGTTCAAACACACACACACACACACACACACACACAACCAGTAGAATTAAACAACCCCCCCCAAACTAAAGTGTATATATCTATGATAGTGCCATAATGAAATCCACTACTTTGTATAATTTAAAAAATCAAAACAAACAAAAACTACTGTGAGCTCACAGCAGGGCATGGCTTCAGGGACACGGGTGCTCCAGCCGGAGGATGCCCCAGCTAGAGTGCTAGGGGGTGCTCCAGCCGGAGGACACCCCAGCTAGACTGCTAAGCGCTGCATTCTAGCAAGGACTCAGGGCAGGAGGGAGGGCTGTTTTGTGGAAGGTCTTGATGTGTTTAATGGAGAAGACCCCTGCCACCTGGCTGAATGTAATGTTAGCGGATGGCCGAGCAGAGCATGTAGCTCAGAGACAGAGCCCTGGTCTAAGATGTTCAAGCCCCAGGGTTCCATCCCAGCACCCGAGGAAGGTTGGGAAAGTGCCCTCGTGGACCTCTAATCCCCACAATTCAGGAGTCTAAGGTGGGAGAATTGAAGCTTGAGACCAACCTGGGCAATACAATGGGGAGATATCACCAAATGAATAAAATAACAAGACAGTGGCCATTAGTGACACAGAGTGGCCATCCCTGTCATCCCAGCACTCTGGAAGTAGAGACAGGGATCAGGAGTTCAAAGTCATCATTGGCTGCACAACCAAACTGGGATACACAAAACTACGTCTCCAAAAGCCCAAAATTGAAATAAATAAAAACAACAAATTTTTATATAATAAAGGTGTGGCCCAGCACTCAGGAGGCATTGGCAAGTGGAACTCTGGGAGTGCTAGGCTAGCCTGGTCTACATTAGAAAGTTTCAGGCCAGCCAGAGCTCCATAGCGAGGCTGTGTTAATGGAAACCTGTCTCCGCAAGGAGGAGGTAATGAATGCCTTTAATCCATCATCTGAATCTGACAATTGTTAAATTTCACTGTTTGCCTTATCTATATTTTACTAATGTAATTTAAAGGAAATTCCATCGTGGCTTTACCCCTAAATATTTCATTAGACATGTCTATAAAATAAGCACATTTCCCCCACGTAACTGTGAATGCCATTATCCCACCTGACATATTGAGCGGTAATGCAAGACTGCCATCCAACGTTCACTCCGCAGTGACTGTCCCCAAATGCCCTTTCTTGCTAACTCGTTTAAGTAAGAACCCAAGCAATCCTGCATCTCCTTCCTCCAGGATCCTGTCTTCTGCCAAGTGGCTCTCTTGGTCCATGAGTAACAGAGAGTTCCCTTCCCACACTGGGCTCTCTGTGACTTGGGTTGGAGGCCCTGGCAGAATGGGGGCAGGGGCAGGCTGCGGGAGAGGCCAGGATGAGTTAAGGCTTTCCTAGCCTGGGCCTCCAGGCTCAGCAGTCTCTTCCTTTGCAGCCACGACTTCATTGGGGAGTTCACCACCAGCTACCGAGAGCTGGCGCGGGGCCAGAGTCAGTTCAACATCTATGAGGTGAGCTGCACCGGGCTGGGGTCTCCTCTCATAGGGGGTCCGGGTTATGACAGCAAGGACTTGGGAGCTCTGAGCTGGGGACTTCCATGTTGTCTCACAAGGTGAGTTTCATGTTCCCATGTCACAGAGCCCCCCCAGACACACACCCCATACACCACACACACCTCCACACAAAGCTAACCCTGACTTCCAAATCCTTGAGCTACACCACCCCCTACAGAACACTCCTCACCAGGGAGGGGGCAGTAAGGAATTCTGGGGGTTGGAGGAGTAGTTCAGTAGACACACACACACGCACATGCACACACACCATAGGAAGAGCCTTCAGGGTCAGTCCCGAGCATTGGGAAGAAAAAGGAGGCCGTGAGCCAAGACCTGAGATTCTGACTTTAGAGTGTCCCCGTATCTTCAGTTTGTAGTTTCTCTGGAGGAGCAGCCAGAGGTCTTAACTGCTGAGCCATCCCCTCCAGCCACCATGGCTACGGCTTGGGGAGGAACACTAGCACCATGCATTGCTCTAGGCTGCCTGAGTCCCCCAAAGGAGGCAAGGCAGAATCTACCTCCTCTGAGGAGGGTCTCAGCAAAGTGGATGGAGAGGTGAACTCTTGGAGTTTGACCGCCATTGGCTAGAAGATCTTTTTTGTTTGTTTGTTTTTCAAGACAGGGTTTCTCTGTGTAGCCTTGGCTGTCCTGGAACTCTGTAGACCAGCTGACCTCCAACTCACAGAGATCTGCCTGCCTCTGCGTCCCTAGTGCTGGGATTAAAGGCATGAGCCACCTGACTGGCTGGGAGATTTTAAGCAAAATGAGAATCGGAAGCATAGATAGTAAAAAACGAGCGTGGGCTCGTTCCTGCAGTCAGTCATTGATCATTGCTTCTTTGCCACCAAGGAGATGCGAGCTGCCACATGGGAAGCAGCCTTGCCATCTCTGGATGGAAAAGCCAGCCTGAGAAAAACAGCTTCCGCAGCCCCACAGGCAGCTCTGAACCCCAGGGGTGTGTGTTGCTAGGAGGCTAAGTGAGCTCAGGAAGGCCTTGCTAGAGTCAAGACTGTGAAAGAAAGCTCTCAGCAGTCAGCACCTCATGTCCAACCCTGAAGCCACCTTGGAGGGACCTACTACTAGGCCAGCGGTGTGCGGGCCCTTCCCTGGATCCAGCCCCCGCTAAGGGCTGACTCACCAGCTAGGCCTCTTCAAACACTGCCCTCCTCCCGCCATCTGCAAGAGAGAGGCCTCAAGTCTCCAAGCCCTCAGGGTCATCACCAACATTACCATCTTCCTCCTGAGCTCACCAACCTCAGTCCGCCACCATTCTCTCCACAGTGTGGGCTTTGCTGTAGTTTTGTGGTTCCTCCATCCTTCTCAGTGACCAGAACGCTCTGGGCATGGTCCACAGGCGAGGTGCCCTGCAGCCCTGAAATGAGCTTCCTTCCACATCCCCACTCTCTAATGTGCCAGCTTTAAAGTCACGGCAGGTCTCCATGGGGAGCTGTGCTGCGAGGTAACTGACCAAGCTGCTGCGGCCTCCAGCCTGTCTGAATAGCTCGGCTTCACCACAGCTGAGCCCACTGGACAGAGACAGGCTCCATGCCTGTCTCTGAGCGGTGAGCTGCCTTGCTTCCGGCTGTCAGTCACTTCTAGCCTCTGAGGCTGTTGTCCTTCATATAACCTCAGTTTTGTAGCTGTCCCCCAAGGTCCCCCCTCTGCCACTATATCAGTAGTCCCTGGAGACCTTCTCAAATGCTCCCTCCAGGAAGTCATCTCCTCCTTTGTAAGTCTCTACCCACACACCGCCCCTCCCCCATGCTGTGCCTGGGGCCCTTCCAAGACCACGAGGTCCTCAGGGGTGGGGTAGCCTGGTGCACAGGCAAGCTGATTTCAAACCTGGGAAATAGCCTGCTGGAGTGGGCCAGTTCCTGATAGTGTCCCTAGGGGGCGCTCTGGCCCTGTGTGGAACCTGGCAGTCACTTGTGGCTAGAGAGGAGGTTCTGGGAAATCCCCGGAGCCCTCAAAGCAGACAGGGGCCAACTCATTATCCATTCAGATCTGACGCCAACTGTTTCTTTAACGTAAACGAGACGCGTCAGAGAACAGAAATGTGACTACGTGTTCATTTAAAGGTAATGCAGAAGGCTTCAAAGAAATGTGTCAGACCTGGTGGTGTGTCTGTATGGTCCCACCACTCGGGATGCTGAGGCAGGAGGAATGTGAGTTCAAGTCTAGCCTGGGCAGCATGGTGAGACCCTGTCTCAAAAACAGAAAGCAAAATAAAATGAAACAAAGGGGTAATATAAAGAAATTCACACCCCAAGTCCCATCTCCTTCCCCTCTGCTGAAGGGAGACCGTGGAACACACTTGGTTCCAGTTGGTCAAACACTGTAGTGCAGTGTAGAGGCCGCAACTGTCTGTCCATCTGGGTAGCCGGGATCCTATGATGCAGTAGAAGAGCGTCGCTCCGTGGCTAGAGAGGCACTTCCCGGTGATTCAGCTTCTCAGACTTGACCTCAGTCCCGCCTATCAGTCATTCACCAGACGACGGCCCTGTATGAATGCATCGCTAGCCTAGACACAGGTTTATAATCCTGTGTCTACCCAGGTGGCTGTGTGACCTTGAGCGAATCACCCGCCATCTCTGTGGGTATCAGTTCTAGTTAGACCAAGCATACTGCAGTCAAAGGAGCTGGCCGATGGTGGCACATGCCTTTAATCCCAGCACTTGGGAGGCAGAGGCAGGCGAATCTCTGTGAGTTCAAGACTAGCCTGGTCTACAGAGCGAGTTCCAGGACAGGTTCCAAAGACAGAGAAACCCTGACTCGGAAAAAAAAAACAACCAAACAAACAAAGAGACATATTGAAGGCCCCCAACCAAAGGTGGCATGAGCCATGCAGGGGAGGGGCATGCATTCTGAAGAAGCCAACAGGTGACGACGTGGGTGGGAACTGCCCTGCTCTGTTGAGAATCCAGAGAAAGCCCAAACTTCCTCTGTTGAGCATGGGGACAGAGAGTGTCATGTGGCTCACCAGGACAAGGTGGCCCTCCTCCTGGCCCCAGGGGTTCCCCAGCATTGGTCATGGGTCATGGCTGAGGGGCAGCATCCTGACCTTCTACTCCCCCCAAGTGTTGACAACATCTACAGACTTGACCAAATATCAGGGGTGTCACTGGCTGTCACTAGTGGAGAGCGGAGTTCATCCCAAGTCATTACTGAGCCTACCGCGTGGGGAGGAGGGGGCAGCACGGGAGGAGGAGCAGATCTTGTTTGGAAGTGTCCCACTGTGGGCCAGGATGGCAGCCCAGAGCCAGGCTCAGAGCTCAGGATATCCCTGAGTGGGAGCCCCAAGAAGAATGGGGAAGGCAAGGCTGAGGCAAGACAGGTGTGTGGGGTGACAGAGCAGCTCAGCCGGGCGCAGGCAGGCGTGGGCAGAGCTGTCTTGCAACACACAGCTGCTCTGGGCGGGTTTGAGGGCCTTGGATGACAAAGCTAAAGAAACTGGCCCAGTGTGTTGAATCCTGGGACACAGGGTTAGCGACGACTCCCAGCTTCCAGCATCCCACAAGGCCTGGCAAAGAAAGCCCTTCCAGCTGCAGTCACACCCGGTACCCTGCTGGGCTGGTGCCCAAGTCACACCCATGGCTGGTGGGAGCCCTGAACCTTCCCTGACTTAACTTTCCCCTATAGGTGATAAACCCAAAAAAGAAAATGAAGAAAAAGAAATACGTGAATTCTGGCACAGTGAGTAGCCCCCTACTTTGCCTTCCCCACAGTCCCCCACCACCCCACCCCAACCTCAGTAGGCAGCGGCACTCAGGTGTCTGTCCCAGGTGAGTGGGGATCAGGGAGCCATCAGTCTGGGGGGCTCTGCAGAAGGAAAAGCTGGTGTGCTTGTGGGGAATCCCCAGACACTGGGCTCTGCGCAAGGCCGATACTGGCGATGCTGGCATCTGTGCGGAGAGGAGCCCAGGCCAGGCCGCAGGCTGGGAAGTGACTCAGCCAGGTTACACAGCCAGGAGTCAGGTGTGAGTGAGCACCTCTTTTCATTCGCATCTGCGTGGGCAGCAGGCCCTGCCCCTGCTCAACTGTTACCGCCAGGGTCAGCGCTGGTCCTTGGCTTGTGGGGGCTGCTCAGCTGGACATTCCCACATTAATTCAGCCACTGTGCACTGGGCTCTCAGCAGTGCTGTGGGGACAAGTGACAGAGCCAGGGGATGGCAGACCCCCGTCCCCGATACTTGTAATAGGGAAGGCAGAGGGTTAATTAGTGTGTGTGTGTGTATGTGTGTGTGTGTGTGTGTGTGTGTGTGTGTGTGTTGTGCACACATCCGTGAAGAATTGCAGTCGGTGTAGGGGAAGTGATACCAAATAGAGCAAATATTGAGAATGTCGAAGAAAGCGACTTGGCCTTCGAGAACACAGCGCACACAAAGGCCCTGAGGCGGAGCCCCAGCGCTGTTCAAGAACAAGTCAGTCCTATTTGCTCTGGCGTCTTTGGTGCGGGTTCCACCTTGACTGCATGGGATCTCGTGGGCTGCGAAGGATGAAGTGCTATTGTAGGCTGTTTTTGGTTGACTGGGAGCCACCTGGGAGGAGGTCGGTGGCTCTCAGGTGTTTCACACCCTGTTCCCCTGGGTGAGGCTCTCTGGGGCGGGGCTCTCTGGGGCGGGGTTCTCTGGGGCCACGGCACACAAACCTTCTGTCTCGTTCTTCAGGTTGGGGGACATCGGCTTGGTCACAGCTGGCCTAGCCAAGCTGAGGGGCTGGGACAGTAACCAGATCCTCACCAACAGGGGCTCCTTGGTTTCGGGGCCCCCTCCTTTCAGGTCACTCTCCCTCCTCTCCATGACCCAGACAGTCCTGTTTGTGATAGGCTGCCTACATGGACAAGGCCATTGCCAAAGTCTCTGAGGGACAGAAGGCAGGAGGCTTCCACCAGAAGAGGGGTTCTGGGGACTGGACACCTGTAGGAAAAAGCCGGGTTCTCGCTGGGTCTTGGAGCAGAGGGGTGAATTACACCCCAGAAGTGTGCAAGGCTGGAGAAGAGAACAGAGACAGGATGGTGACGGAGAGTAGCACAGCCAGAGACAGGCACAGGCGGCTGGGCCTACATCAGGAAGACTCCGCGGCCCTCCACATTGCAGGCCAGGGCTCCGCCGGGTTTTCCCAGGGTACTCTTGGAGGATGGCTGGGCCCTTCACCTGGGCCCTGTGCTTCAGCAGTAGGGTTGGCCTCACCGTGAAGTGTGGTTCTAAAGCCCACCAAACTCCAGCACTCAGGAGGTGGTAAGGCAGGAGGAACAGGAGCTCAAGGTCATCCTGGGCTACTTAGCCAGTTTGAGGGCAGCCTGGGCTACAGGAGACCCTGTCTCAGTATGAAAGTCACAGACATTCTGGATTCAGACAGGTTCATATCCTTACTGTGCCACATGCTGGCAGCATCCGTGGAACCTCAGTTTCCTGGGCTGTAAAATGGGGATGAGAGTCCTTGCTGGGGTTGCCACAGGCACAGCATAGGGTGACATGGGTGAACCCAGCACCCGTCAGTGAGATCCTGACCATCCTGGGCTCTTCGCTAACCACACCCTCTTTCTTTCCCAGGTCACGCTGCTTTCCTTCGCGGTAGAGTCAGAGAGCACCTTCCTGGACTACATCAAAGGAGGGTGAGGGAAACGGGGCCCTGTCTCCCCAGCCCCGGGAGAGGGCAGGGCTCCATACCATGTAACCACAGCACACACCGTGAGGCTCCAACCGAGCCTGACACTGGGTGTAGGCAGACTCTGCCTTGGAGCTGAGAACCCCGCCAACTCCTGGATTCTGAGGCAGGGGTCAAATCCCTGAGTAGAGGTGGGAGGGGCTAAGGGTGGCGGAGACTCCATGACCGAGAGAGCCAAGGTGTGGGAGGTAGAAAGTGCTCTAGGCAGGGCATCAGGGGCCGCAGGCTCCTGTCCGTTTGCCTTAGCTTTCCTGAGTTACTATGGTGAGTCATGTTCTCTCTGTGGGTATCAGGGCTGTCCTCAGCACAGGGCTTGTGATGGGTGAAAGTTGAGGTCCTTCCCAGCACTGGGCTTCTGATGGGTGTGGGACAGGGACCTGTAAGAACAGTGAGATTCGGGGACAGTCCCAGGGCCAGCAGGTGCCTAACACCCAGCCGAAAGAGCAGAAGGAACTGTAGGGGGTGACCTCCAGGCCAACACAGCAAAAGAGCCAGGAGGCCTCAGCTGACAGCTTGCTAGGCATGGCCTGATTCCAAGGAGGGGGCTCCCTGGCACACTCCCTACAGGCAGCTGCCAGGTCAGTGTGTGGGCAGCTGAGAGCCCACAGGTGCAGGCAAGCAATGACTGCACCTGCCTGAGAGAAGACCATCAGGGCAGCTACCCAGGGCGCATCCCAGCCTGGCAGGCACTGGCTGCCCTGTCTCCAGGGCACGGAGAGACAGCTGTCCTGGGACATCGCTGGCTTTCCCATGACACAGCTCCTTCGTCTCTTGAACTTGCAGCCTCAAGGTTAGGAGCCCTACAGAGAGCACACACGCACCCTCCCTGTGGGCTCCCAGAGGCCTCCTCTAGCCCCTCTCTGCGTAGATCCACCCCCTGTCTTGGCAGCCTTCCCCATCACCGCCTCCTCTGCAGAACTGGGGGTGCAGCTCAGTGGTACAGCACTTTCCTTGCATGCCAAAAGAAAAAAAGAATCTGCAAACCAAAAATTCTCCCTTCTTTATTCCATTAAGCATTAAGCCTCTAGCCCTCATATTCCTCTGCACCTGGCAATTTTGAAACAAGCTTCATTTTGTTTACCCTCTCATTTGCATAGCATGCCTAATTTACATAGAGGGTGGGGTGAAGCCTTATCTCCATTTTGCACCCACCTGCAAGGTGGCCTGGCTCCTTTTGTTCCTGGCTAATTAGTAATCCTCACCGCCTCTGTTGTTCCCATGGGGCTAACTACAGATGGAAGCTGAAGAGGCAGGGGACTGCTGGAGCACCCTGCAGGTCAGACCCTAGAAAGAACTCTCTGGAGGGTCTGAGCCAGACAACTGACTCTGGGCTGTGGAAGCATAGAGAGCTTGTCCAAGCAGGAGACTGACAGAGGGGTCCGTCTGGGGACCCTGGCTTCCTTTCCCTGCCTGCAGAGCCCAGGAGTAAGAATGATGGTGCCTCTGTCCCTGTCAGATGAGGCCAGGAGGCAGGAGCAACTTTGTTGCGGGGAGTTGCCCCAAAATGCCCGCTTTCTTTTCTTTTCTTTTCTTTTCTTTTCTTTTCTTTTCTTTTCTCTCTCTCTCTCTCTCTCTCTCTCTCTCTCTCTCTCTCTCTTCCTTTCCTTTTCTTTTTTTTGTTTTTGTTTTATTTTGTTTTACAAGACAGAGTTTCTCTGTGTAACAGCCCTGGCTGTCCTGGAACTTGTTTTGTAGACCAGGCTGTTCTCGAACTCACAGAGATCTGTCTGCCTGCTGCCTCCTGAGAGCTGGGATTAAAGGCATGCGCCACCGTTGCTTTCTTCCCCCATGTTTTCAGGACTTTGCATAGAAGAATAGTTAAGGGACAGCACCAGCCTTTCCCCTCACCCTGTTTTTGGAAGAGACAGTCCAGTAGTGTTCCTCAGCTATAGTCCAGCAAAGCAGAGCCCATCCTCCCAAGGATGGCCCCTGAATCAGGGCTTTTGCTCTCCAGGTGTCTCCCTTCCTCCAACAGAGATGCTGTTATTCCACATGGAGAGATACCATCAGTCTACTGCTATAGCAAGGAGTCCCCAGCCACAGGCTTCAAACAAGTATCTGGTAGTACTGAGTGTGGTGGTGATATAAACAGCCACTCAGGGGCCCAGGCTCTTGCTCTCTTGTGGCTCTTCTCTTAAAGACTGGAGTCCAGGGGATTCTCTGCCTCCAGCTAGCAGAATGATGGGACTCCCTCTGCCTATAAAACTTGGCTTGTCTCCTGCTGGCCAGGTGCTTACTCTTTCCCAAGGGACAAAGAGTTTATGGACAGCAGCTTGACTGATCAGGTGGCAAGAGAACTGGGATTTCTAAAAGGGACCTTCTCCTAAATGCAGTTGAAATAGGACTCCTGTTACATTCTCTATGTCCCCAGGCAAGGTACCTTCCCCCCTGTGACTCCAGGATTTTTGTTAAGCAGATTCTGAGGGCCCCAGTTGAATCACCGCAGAGAGAGGGCCCTGGAATCCTCTCCCTCTGATTTAGAGCCGTGTGAGAATCACAAGATGAGGCTCCACCCAGGCGCACACCATCATCAGTCTTACTCTGTCCACATCTGGCCTGGATTCCACAGCAGCCAGCCATGAAACCTCCAGGCTAACTTCACTATGAAAAATTTTAACACATGCTGTATTGTTGAGAAGGGAGCCTCAGGAGCCTCCCAGACTCTGATTGACCTTGCCCAGAGAGTCGGAGTCTAGTCTCCTTACCCACTTGTGATGAAGTAGGTCCCAGCCCTCATCCCTCCCGAGGTCCTACAGAAGGTAGCTCTAGAATACAGGACTTTCCTTTCATAAAGTACACGGGTTAAAGTGATGGCTGAGTGGTTAAGAGTACTTCCTGCCCACAGGAAGTGACTCCTAGCAGCCTGTGACTCCTGCTCCAGGGGATCTGGCACCCTCTTCTGGTCTCTTCCAGCACCTGCACTCAAGTGCACATGCACACACACACAAATAATAAAAAAAAAGTTTAAACTTAATAGCCATACTGTGTGATTACAAAATGAACCACAGTCCATAATAATACCCCAAACACTGAAAAATTCACAGTTCCTTAATACCAGAGGCGAGGCAGTTTTCAAGTGGTTGTCTTGAAACTTTTTAAAATTGGTTGATTGCAGAGTCCAGTCAAAATTCAAATACTGATTGATGTATTTCTCTCTTAATTCTGTTTTCATCTTGTGGGATCTGGAGGGAACCATAGATTCCTAAGTTCTCAACTGTGATTCTTATAGTAATGCTATACAGTTTTTCATAGACTCGGGCTGTATCTCCTATGGTGTCATTTAACACCACACACACAACTGTCTTCTGTATTTTCTGTGAGAGCTTAGAGATTGGCTATGGTGGCACATGCCTTTAATCCAAGCACTTCCTGGAAGGTAAAGACAGGAGGGTTTCTGTGAGTTCAAGACCATCCTGGCCACAAACCAAGTTCCAGGCTATCCAGGACTGCCTAGTGAAACCCCCTCTCAAAAACTAAGCAAACAAGCCGGGCGGTGGTGGCGCACGCCTTTAATCCCAGCACTCGGGAGGCAGAGGCAGGCGGATCTCTGTGAGTTCGAGGCCAGCCTGGTCTACAAGAGCTAGTTCCAGGACAGGAACCCAAAAAGCTACAGATAAACCCTGTCTCGAAAAATCCACAAAAAAAAAAAAAACTAAGCAAACAAACCAAACACAACAAAACAAAAACAGGAAAAAATCTATCAGAAAGCTGTGGAAGCTCAGCCAGACAGTATCGTGGGTGTCATTGTCTTCCTTCTAGAGATATTTAGTGTATGTTTTGTCTCTTCATTTGTTATGTTTTAACCATT
This sequence comes from Microtus pennsylvanicus, assembly GCF_037038515.1. Classification (NCBI taxonomy): domain Eukaryota; kingdom Metazoa; phylum Chordata; class Mammalia; order Rodentia; family Cricetidae; genus Microtus; species Microtus pennsylvanicus. The sequence goes on along the minus strand of NC_134585.1, from coordinate 5,666,036 downwards.
AATCTGACTCTGGATTTTAACCAGAAACCCAGTAGCCCTGGCCTCACCTACTCACTCGCTTGGGCACAGGTTCAGAGAGGAAGGGAAGGCGCCCATAGAACCGTGCATGCCCACACAGCGTAATCAGCCCCTGTGTGTTCTGGAGAGCTCACCCCAGTGCTCGCAGTGGCCTCACAGAGGCCTCACAGAGGGGCATGGCTGTTGCAACCATCCCAGCCTTGCAGAGATTATGCACAGTGGCTTCTCTAAGGCCACATGCCTAACAAACATGGGTGCCCAGTAGTTTTTACTGCCTTGCCCAGCGCTGCCCACGGCCCATCCTCCTCAGGTGACCCCAGGTCTTCTCTTCTTCAGGACACAGATCAATTTCACCGTGGCCATTGACTTCACCGCCTCCAATGGTGAGTGGGGCAGGAGTGGGGGGCGGGCTTCTCTGGGCTGTGGTAGACAATGCGGCTATGAGCCAGGCCCCTCATACCTCCTCCTCTTCCCGTTGGGTGGCACTAATCCTTGGGAGATGTAAGCAAAAATCTACTCCCCCAGATAGGGAACCAATAACAGATCAACGTACAGATGTTACCAAAGTCCAATGTGAGTTTGCTGGCTTACTTACAGGAGTATGGGTCAGGGGTTACTACGCACAAGCTAATGAGAGCCATCTCAGTGTGAGTGACAGCCCAGGAAAGCTGGGACCCTGCACAGCTTGCAGACAGTTTAACAGGGACTTCCTGTACCCTGTGAGCTGTTTACTTTCTGAGGTGGAATGCTTCAGTACGGAGGAAAATGCCCACCAGAGAGGGCTTCTATGTCCAGACAACCAAAGTTAGAATGAAGAGGGCTGCACACGCCTTTGATCCCAGCACTTGGGAGGCAGAGGCAGGTGATGAGGATGGGGCAGCTCCCCTGATTTCCAGAAGTATCTGTAGTGAGGAGACTGAAGGTTCGGATCACGCAGCTGGTGGGCAGTCTAGACGCTGGTCCTGCCTGGGGGTGGGGAGCGTCAGTAACAAGCGGATCGGTGAAATCTCACCGCTTGAGGTGACGGGCAATGGGGACATTATGGCAGGGGAAGGGAAAGGGAACTCAGGTAGGCGGGCACTACTAGAGAAGGGCCACACTGGTTCGGTGGCCGTAGAAGAGAGACAAGGGGGCGAGCCTCGTGAATGTTCAGGAGAGAAAGAGACACCGCCAGGGCCGTGCAAGGAAGCATGGAGAGGCCGCAACTGTGGAGCTCAGACTGGAAGGAGGATGGGAGGCCAGATTCATGGGGATCCTGTGGCTTGGTAGGCTCTGGGGTGGTCTGGGTGGGATGAGGGCTCAGGGTCCTTCAAGCAGATGGTCTGGCCTTGGAGTCAGGGTGGGCAGGCCAGTGTGTAGTGTGGCCTGCAGGTAAGGGCAGGGCAGGGCAAGCGGGCATGGGGTGGGCATGAGGAGGTTACTGCTGCTCTGTGCACCAGACAGTGAAGGCCTTGAGGAAGAAGTGGGATTCTGAATGTGTTCCAAGGGTTCGGCAGTCACTCCTGAACCAGGATGGCGTGGAGAGCGTGACAGGGAAGGTTCAAGGATGAACAGTGGTGCTCGTGGACATGCCCTGTCCAGTCTGGCAGATGTCCCCACGTCTTGTGTTGCAGGGAACCCCTCGCAGTCCACGTCCCTGCACTATATGAGCCCCTACCAGCTGAACGCTTATGCGCTGGCGCTGACCGCCGTCGGGGAGATCATCCAGCATTACGACAGCGACAAGATGTTCCCTGCCCTGGGCTTCGGGGCCAAGCTGCCTCCTGATGGCAGGGTGTCACATGAGTTCCCACTGGTAGGAGGTGCCAGGCTGGGAATGAGCAGTAGGGGACTGGGAGTTTCTAATTCTTGGCCTTGGCCTAAATACTTGCAAAGTAAACTCCATAGGCATGGCTACCTACTTGGCTTAGGGTCTGAGCAAAAGGCAACTATACCCTGCCTCTGCCTGCCTCTCCCTCCAGAACCCAGCCCTGTCTTCCCCCTGCCTTCCTGGGCCAGCCCTGCCTCTGCCTCCACCCTGGCCAGCCCTGCGCCCAACCCTGCCTCTGCCCCTCCCCCCTCCCTGGACCCAGCCCTGCCTTGCCACCTTCCTGCCTACTTGAGCTCAGCTGGCTCCTCTCTGCCCCAGAATGGCAACCAGGAGAACCCCTCGTGCTGTGGCATTGACGGCATCCTGGAGGCGTACCACAGCAGCCTGCGCACGGTGCAGCTCTACGGCCCCACAAACTTCGCCCCTGTGGTCACCCACGTAGCCAGGTGAGCCTGGGGCAGCTGACCCCCCCCCCCCGGAAGCATGGCTGGAGGGTGTAACGGAGCATCCCATGCCACCTGCTCACCAAGAGGCCCAGGGAGATGCCCTTCGACCCCCTTAACAAAATGTTTGGGAGTCGTGTTCAGGGGGCCTGGGCCAGAGGCGCCAGGACACACCTCTTTGTGTCCCTATCCCCACCCCTACAGGAATGCCGCCACTGTGCAGGATGGCTCCCAGTATTCTGTTCTGCTCATCATCACTGATGGCGTCATCTCCGACATGGCGCAGACGAAGGAGGCCATCGTCAACGTGAGTGGAGGATGGGGGTGTCGCTTTCTCTCTCTCACACACCCACACCACGGTTTCAGCGGACTGAAGCATCTTGTCCCACCCCTAGGAGAACCTGGTGGGGTGGGGGTGCCTCATTTAAAGAAACACTGGGGGATTCTTTCCCCACCCCCACAATGTTTCCCTAAAGCCCCCTCGCCCCTTTTGAATTCCCTTATTCCTCTAGTTGCTGGCCAGAGTCTGGCAGGACTAGGAGACAGTGCTAGACAGGGGTTTGGGAGATAAAAGAAACTCTGGGTCTGTGAGAGGCCAGACCTCTGAGCCACACAGATGGCCCTATTCTCTGGGGGCCCATGGCTGCCTCAGTCACCCACCCTAGGCCCCAGCTTGCCTGTCATGTAGAGGAGGTAGGGGATCCCAACATGAGGAAAGCTTTCCCCCAACCCTGTTCAATGGTTTCCCTATAAAAGTGGCTCCAGGGGCTGGAGAGATGGCTCAGTGGTTAAGAGCATTGCCTGCTCTTCCAAAGGTCCTGAGTTCAATTCCCAGCAACCACATGGTGGCTCACAACCATCTGTAATGAGGTCTGGTGCCCTCTTCTGGCCTGCAGACATACACGCAGAAAGAATATTGTATACATAATAAATAAATAAATAAATATTAAAAGTGGCTCCAGCCACTGCTGCCCTGGTCCCTCATGGTGGAGCCCCAGTGCCTGAGGAGGTGGCTCAGAGTCAGGCAGACCCAGCTCTCCCGAAAGACTCTCCTCTTGCTCTTGATCTGGCGGTTCTCTCCCTATCCTGTCCTTTTCCTTGGGGTTCCTTGGGGTCCCCTACCCTTATTATCCATTCCTGCTCCATGCCCTGCCCTCTCTTGGTTTGGCCCACCTTCCTATCCCTCACCTAGGACTCTACCCTCCCCTGTCTTCTCCCAGGCTGCCAAACTCCCTATGTCCATCATCATTGTCGGCGTAGGCCAGGCTGAGTTTGATGGTGAGTCCAGTGTCCCCTTCCCAGATGTCTCTTCCCACAGAACTCCATGGCATCCTGTCCCCGCCAGCAAGAGCTCGTGTCTGGGTGGGTTTGTGTGTCCCAAGAGGGTGCGTCCATCCTCACACGCATGCCTCAGCCTCATTATCGGGCCGTACCACTCCTCCATCCAGGCAAGGAGCCTGGACGAGGGGAACGGCCCTAGCTGCACGTCCGTCTGTCTCCGCCTGTTTCCTCGTCTCTGGTGTCAGGGCAAGGGCCCTAGACTGGCCTGGGATTGGAGGACAGGTCCTGCCAGATATACTTTGTCACACACACGCATCCCTTGCTTGTCCCTACAGCCATGGTGGAGCTGGACGGTGACGACGTACGGATCTCCTCCCGGGGGAAACTGGCTGAACGGGACATTGTCCAGGTGAAACAGGCCCTGCTTACTGTAGTGCATCAAATATGAAGGCCTCTAGCCAGGCCAGCCTCAGCGCCCCTTTGCAGAGTCCCCAAGGACAGACCCTGGAATCCCCTCCTCAGCCAGGGTCCCTCCCTGCCATGCCCTGCGTGAAGCTGCCTTCTAACCCGAATGATGCCCCCACAGAACCCAAGCCCTACAAAAAGGCTCCGTGCTCATACACATTTCAGTAGTCTGTGCGACGCGGCCTTCCAGTGGCATGGAGACCCCTTGAAGATGGAGGCAGTGTCCTTAGTGTTTAGGAGGAGGGCAGGAAGGAGCCAGAGGGGGACAACACTGAGGAGCTAGTGGGTTAGATGTGGGTTTAGAGGAGAAAGGATCCTAGGAGACAGAGGGGGTCCCTCTAGAGAGGGTTGGTTAGAGGAAAGGAAGCCAGGATCAAGCTTTCCCAGCATCCTTTGAGCCTCTGTGCATCACTAGAGTCTCAGATGAAGGGATTGGGTCAGTGTTAGAACCTGTCATGAGTGGGGGTGGGTATCTCTGCATGGAGCCCTTGGTGAAACCCATGAAGCAGGGATTGGATACAGTGGGTCCTCTGGGAGGAGACCCAGAGATGCCCGTCCTGACCCCACTTTCCTGCCTATCAGTTCGTGCCCTTCCGGGACTACGTGGACCGTACCGGCAACCACGTGTTGAGCATGGCCCGCCTGGCCCGGGATGTGCTGGCCGAGATCCCCGACCAGCTGGTGTCCTACATGAAGGCACAGGGCATCCGCCCACGCCCACCACCCGCCGCACCTGCTCAGTCACCCCCACAGTCCCCAGCCCACTCACCCTCTGAATCCCCCCTCCACACGCATATCTGAAACTCGCAGGACCAGGGGCCTGGAGGCTGAGACCTCACTTTCCTTGTGGTCGCCTTCTCAGACTCTTCTTGGAGGGCTGGCAGGAGATGGGGTGTCCATGATCTCACCCCCACTTCCTGGCCTCAATTTCCCACCCAAATCCAGGGAACTGGGGGTGGTGTAGAAGACAAGGGGTACATAAGATTCTGCGGTTGAGTAGACTCCCCTAGCCTGTGTTGGATAGTCCCAGACTCCCCTATTCTTGCAGGCCTCCTCCAGCTCCCCTACCCTCTTGCCCTAGTGTCTAGTGTCCCCAGTCCCTTGAGATCCCCTGTCCTGTGTCCAGGGAACCCCAGGTTGATGGGCTACCAGGGATGTGTAATTGACTTTCTTAGGGACACTGTTTGTGAGCAGAGCCTGTGAGCCATCAGGGACTGTGATAGGGGCACGTTAGCGAAGAGTCAGTCCCTTTGCAGTCCTCAAAGGCTTGGTGGTATGCTAGAATGTTCTAGATGCACATTTGCAGCCTCACTGGAGCCGTCACAGGTAGCTTGTGGCATTGAGATGTCTCCTGCTCACCTGGGAGGCCACTCACCTGCAGGGCACAGGGCCAGCCCCTGTACTCTGTCTGGCCTCCTCTCTGCTCTTCAGTGGCTCTGGGGCCAGGAGCCCTGAGCACCAGCCTGTCCCCACCCAGCGCAGCCTCTGCTCTCTGGACCTCAGTGTCCACACCTCCGTGACGACAGGATTGGTCAGGTGGTCCAGCGTTTCCTGAGCCATCCTGAGGGTCCATCCATTCCACACCCAGCCTCCCCATCCCCCCTCATGACCGCCGTCCACACCCAGGCTATCTAGACTCTGGGGTTACCCCGTTGCATCCTGTCACCCACACCCCAGCCCTTCAGAGCTCCTGCCCCTGCCGTGGGAAGGTAGCAAGGAACTTTCCACCTAAGGTTACCCCACTGGGGCAGGTCTTGCATGTGTCCTTTATGCCGCATGGGGTCCCCGCCTACCATCTCCCATCCCACCCACCTCTGTCATGCATGATGGTGGTGTTTCTGCTGTCTGGTCCTGTGCCTGTCTGAGACTGTCTCTGTGGAAATTGCCTTAAACTGAAGTAAACTGGTTCTTTTAGTAGAAACATGTCCCATCTACTTAGAAAACAGCTCCGCCGCTGGCCCAGCTGCTCTGATACCTCAGTTCTTTGGTTCAGCCATGGCTCTGTATGACCCTGTGAGAGGCATGGAGTGTGTGGCAGGGGATGCTCTTCACAAACATCCCGGAAGGCAGGAAGGAGAGCAGTGTGCAGACACTCAGGTCTGTAGCCTGGCTTCCGACAGTGGGAAGAGTCTGCAGCAATGGAAGAGAATGAGGGTCAGACAGCAGAAGAGATATTTAAATGAGACAGTCAGATGATTGAGGAGAGCCCCCGGGCGATGTGGCCAGGAGCCATGCGGATACCTGCCTGCCCTGGGCTCGGGCAGTGGGGTGAGTCAGGACAGTCTCTGAGGTAGGAGCCTGATGTGTGTGAAGGGGGACAAGGAGAGAGTTAAGGAAGAGAACACAGGAGCTGACATCAGGGAGGGGGCCAGAGTGCACAGGGCTCGGGCAGTGGGGTAAGGACAGTCTCTGAGGTAGAAGCCTGATGTGTGTGAAGGGGGACAAGGAGAGAGTTAAGGAAGAGAACACAGGAGCTGACATCAGGGAGGGGGCCAGAGTGCACAGGGCCTTGTGGTTCATGGCAAGGGCTCTGACGTTTGTTCTGGAGAGATGCAGCCATTGAGGAAGTGAGAGAACCAATCAGCACGTGACCTGAACCTCTCCAACACGGGATCCCTATCACATTCAATCACGTAGTTCCTCATCTCTTAACAGATATCTGCTGAGCACCCATTCCAGCCTTTACAGGGGTCAGAGGCCTTGGCTCCCTCCCCAGCGTCACCCTCCGGGCTAAGTCACCCACAGGGCAGCAGTGCCCGCCAGCAGGAAGGGCTGGGAGCTGTGGCACTAACGGGCACTCTGGCTCATCCAGGGTGACCCCCGGGGTGTGTGCCCAGCAGAGTGTGCCCTGATGGTGTGCCATACCCAGGGCCCTGTGTACTTGGGCACACAATAAACATCTTTCTTGGTCCCTCCATCACCGGCCTGGATCGCGGGGACAAGGACTTTCCACACACGTACACACAAACTACGCATGCTGTCCCATCAGCCCTCTGGGCAGCCATGCTGAGCCTGTACCCGGAGGCATTCAGTACTAATTATCCTCCGGTCCGGGGCTTGTTTGCTTCTGGTGACTTCATGGTAAATTAGAGCTGACTCAGAGCCGCCCCTGTAATCAGATGCCCTGCAACTCCCGTGACGCCCTGAGTGGGCCTGGGGTGGGGTCATGGCCTGAGAGAAGGGAGGTTTCCATAACCAGCAGCCATGGGAAAGTGTGGGGAGAGATAGGTGCCCAGCAGGGGAATCCAGACAGAGCAGCTGCCTCTGGGGTGGGGGTGGGGGAACACAACACCGAAAGAATCTTCCTTGTGGTGTGACTTCTCTGCTGGGTTCTTTCCCGAGGTGTGTTCTGCACAGAGTCTGAGGCGGATGATTTCTCTGAGTCCCTCTGGGATAGCCTCAGTGCCCTTTGGGGCACCCAAGGCCCTGACAAGTTCCATAGCAAGGACTGGTTTAACTTGATTCAACACAATAGACCTGGGGTTTTTGACCACACAGTCCAAGAGTTTCCCCTCCCGCTCCTGTCTTGCTCTTGGTGTGTGTGTGTGTGTTTAACTGGTAATGTTAAGTTAAACAAGCCGTCTTGAGAATGATAGTGGACACAACCTTCCTGGTTCCAGCGCCAACACAGAAGCTGAGGCCACATCTAAAGAGTCAGAGAGAGAAAGGTGGGCCCTAACGGGAAGGTGCGGCCTTGGAAACCACACAGAAGGAAGGGCAGGGCCCAGTAATTCACAAGCCCAGACTCGCGTCTCCAGCGTGGACTTTATTTTTGTTCCTGTCTGGGACTGAGGGTGTGTAGGACAGAGCTGGAGAGGGTGTACAGGGACGGGCAAGGCAGGTGAGGGGCTCCCTTGGACTCTACCTGGCTGGGGCAGCCTGCCCGTGGCCTGCAGGACTAAGAACCCCAGGGTGGTGAGCTTTCCAGCCCCCCATTAATCTACTCAAGTGCCCAGAATTGGTAAACATGAGATGGTGGTGGTATCTTGGTAACTCCTGCCCCTCCTCACACGTCATGTGGGTTCCTCCTGGGAATCCCCCTGTGAAGAAGAGATTCTCATCTGAGGCACAGAGGCCCAAGATCACAAAACTCTAAGGTTGGGAGCCCGCAGGTGTCTGAGCTTCACAGTTCTTGCACGGAGCCTGGACTGTCACCATCTACTCCACTGGCTGCTGTTTGTGGCAGCCTGTGACACTCTGTGTCCCCATGAGAAAATGGAGAGGCAGGCTCTAGATGAGGAAGACTCCTCCTCTCAGCCTTGAAGCTCAGCTTTTCTGGGCTCAGTCTGTCCTCTCAGACTCCTGCTAGGTCCTGGGGTCCCTGACATGGCGAGATACCTCCTGCTACTCCAGGAAGTACTGCTCTTCTGAAACTTTGGAAAGTGACCCTGAGTCTTGCCCAGAAAGGGCAGAACATTGTGGTTGTGTTGGCGGCCTGGCGGGTGGCACAGATGGCAGGGCCCAGCCAGCCACCAACCCCGATGCAAGAGGCTCAGCAGCCGGGAACGTACCACAAAGGATGAGACGAGCAGGTCAGACAGCTTCCCACCATAAGGCTGGTGGTCAGTGCCAAGAGCAAGCGAGAAACTCGAGGACCCCAGCAGTAGGAGCCCATTGGCCGGCAGCCCCTCCAGCAGGGTAAGGCTGTAGAAGCCCAAAAAGACCAGGTGGAGCCACTTCTGGGTGGCTGCCAACCCTGCTTAGAGACTGGCATTCGGCGCCGTGCTGGTGAATTCTATAAATAATGGTATTCTTGTTTTAGGAAGGAAAGCTCAAAAGTTTTTCTAGTTCTACTGTCATAAAAATCCTCATGGAAATCACAAAGGGGGTTGCCGGAAACTTCAGGTGTAAGTTAGGGGCTGATCAGTGACATCCACACGTGGGCTCACAGCTGCCAGCTGGCGTCCTCGCTAACCTGGCAGTGAGTCTGTGACAGGCTCCAGAACTGGGACTCTGAACCCCAAGCCAGACACTGCTCTGGTGACACCATCTGCAGTCTCCCCTCTTCTGTCCCCACAGTTCATCCCAGCACCCCCTGTAATTCCAGGGAGAGACACACCCTCTTCACCTCCCCACAGCCTCGGTCATGCATACCTACCCCAGAAGTCCCTCTACCCCTTCTACCCCTGCCCCTCAGGAATAAGACTGCCAGAACCTGAGGCACCCCGCCCCCCAGATTTCCTCTGAGACCTATAAGAAGGGATCCACACTCTGCCTGGCGGGCCTACTGAACTCTCTCAGAATACCTGTCTCCCTAAGGCAGGACCCCCGCCATGCTGTCGTCTGTCTGTTCACGGCATTAATAACACTTAACAAACATCTTCCTCCAAAGGACAGTCTGGCCCAGTGACTCCCTTGGACATTAACCGAGAAAGGTTTTCATAACAAAGGGTTGGGGGTAGGCGTGCCAGACCTTCCCTGCTGTACAATAAAGCCCTGGAATTAAAAAGAGAGAGAAGTGAGGTTGGAGACTTGGCTCAGTGGTGAAGAACATGTATTGCTCTTCCAGAGGACCCAAGTTCAGCTCCAAGCACCCACATCAGATGTCACAACCACCTGTAACTTCAGCTCCCGAGAACCCAACCGATGCCCCTTCTGATCTTCAGGCACTACACTCCTGCACACCTGCCCACACTGATGCACATTCATATACATAATAAAATAAACCTGAGTGTGTGGGGGGAGGGCCCTGCAAACTTAGAGGCAATCTCACGAACGCCCAGAGGTTGCACGCACACGCACGTGCTCAGAAACCCTCTCGCAGGCTTTGGCCGTCATGGCCGACTCAAATCCGTCTCAGCTCTGTTTGCCACTGAACTTCAGACCTCGAGGCAACCCAACCAGGTGTCCTGCATGCACAACCCAGGTTCCAATCCTGCCTCTGCCACTCAGGAACTGGGGAACAAGAGAAAGTTCCACAGCATTTCTTGGCCTCGGTGACCTAGACTGTAAGGACAGAGGAAATAAACCAGAGGCCAACAGTAGCTATCCCTGTGCTGGGTCAGGGCAGCTCTCTGACACAAAGCTGCAGCATGTTCCCTTCCTCTGGGTGCACAGGTTAAGGACATGGCTGGCTCTGATGCTGGAAGCAACCTGGGACCGACACCTGTCTGTGACACGCCACACCTTGCTCCCCCACTTCGTGTGCTGGGGGTTCAGAAGCAACAAGCTAAGCCAGGCCGTCCCCTTCCCCATTTCCTACCAGCCCTAGCCAGAGGCTCTCCCTCCACACTGGGGTCAGGCGAGCCAGGTTCCCCCTGCCAGCTTTCTGCCAGCCTGAGGGGTCCTCAAGCCTCTTCAACAGGGACCTGGAAGCTTGTTTGGCGTCTCTCCTGGCTAGTTTCATATCAATGAGACCCAAGCTAGAGTCATTTTGGAAAAAGAAACCTCAGTTGAGATGCTGCCTCACCAAACTGGCCTGTGGCAAGGCTGTGAAGCGTTTTCTTGATTGATGATTGCTGAGGGAGGTGGGGGTGGGGCCACCCCTGGCCTGGTGATCCTGGGTGCTCTAAGAAGGCAAACTGAGCGCCCCATGGAGGTCAGATCAGAAGGCACCACCCCTCCTTGGCCTCTGTTTCAGTTCCTGCCTCCAGGTTCCTGCCCTGCGTTCTTTCCCTGTCTTTATGTATGTGTGTGGTACACACAGGGAAGTGTTCCAGTGTTTGTGCCCATGTCCCAGCATGCAATGGCCAGAGCCAGCTGTCAGGTGTCTTCCTCTGCCCTTGCCACTTTTCTGACCTGCTCTGCACTCGTTTCCCTGTGTGACAGACTATGACCTGGACACATAAGATGAAGTAAACCCTTCCCTTTCCAAAAAGCCACTTGTGAGAGGGCCGAGGGGCTGTGATAGAGGGGTCTCTCACTCCCACACAGCTTCCAGGGGCCAAGGTGGCTGGCCCCTGATGTCCTCTTCTGTTCTCTTTGCTCCTCTTTCTCATTTCTCCTGCTGTTTTTTGTCTGCCAGCCCCACCTATCCTTGCTCCTGCCAAGCTACTGGCTGTTCAACTATTAGGCCATCAGGTGTTTTAGACACGCAAAGCAACAGAGCTTCACAGAGTCAAAGAAATGCAACGAACCAAAAGTCACACACCTGAAAATAATATTCCTTGACACAGCTGGGCTCTGTGGCTCACGGTGGACCCAGCATGCAAAGTTAAGTTTCTAAAAGATGTCTTTTTCTGGAACCAACCTGAGGGAAGCTGAGCTGGCTGTCCAGAGGCTGCTCACCACCCCCACCAGCTTCTCAGGGGTCAAACTGGACCCCTGAGATAGCATCAGCTCGGCAAGACCTGCCCCTCCCCCTCGTGAGAGCTGCCGGAGAAGAAGGGTCTAGAAGGTGAAGGCAGCAAGGTAAGGGAGAGCTAGTGAGGAGCCAGGGAGAGAGCAAGCCCAGTGGCTAGGGCCACTGCATCCATGCTGGAGTGGAATGGGTATCTAAGGGCATCTAACCCCATTTTTGGAGCCATCGGATGCTTGAAACTTCTGAACCTGGCCAGGTACCACCGGCTGCCCTGTGTGCCAGCTTCCTGCCTCTGAGGCCTCCCTAAATGGTCAAAAGAAGGTGCTGGCTTGAAGCATGGGGAGTGTGGCAAACAGGTGAGCATGAAACAATGTCCGTTCCTCTCTCCGCTTGCCATTTCCACTGGTTCTCCATACACTGAGGCTTCGTCAAGTTCAATACCCTCTCCCAAAAGATACAAAGCATCAATCCCACTCCAGGTTCTCATGTACTCTCCATTCAGTGCAGAGACGACTGTCAGCAGCTGCCCCAACTCAGAGGCCGTTCCTGACCCTCTTAGATCACAGAACCAGCATCCTGCCAGGTTTCCATGCTACAGTCCAGACCCCACCAATCATAGGCACCCAGTGGCTACTGAAGACCCCAGGACAAGAAGCCAGACCCTGGTGCAACTCTCCAGAGGATTCCAGAGAGCTCAGGGCGTGCCAGGGCCGTCAGAATGACACTGCTCTCAGGATTGGATTCTGCAAGGAAGGAATCCACGTCTGAGCAGGGAAACTGAGGCAGACACAAGAGGAGTGGGAATTGGCTGATTGTGTAAATTCAGAGTTGGCACCAAACAGATTCTCTGCAAGCTTTATTTCCTCCTCCACAGTTGATCCCCTGGTTGTACAAAGCATCCCTAGACACTGGAGAAAATCCAAAAATACTTAAAAGGAAAATAGCACCCCACATGTGCCCTGTGTCCTGGTTAGTCTCATTATCGACTTAACACAATTTAGAGGAACACAGGAAAGAGGGAAACTTAAATGAAGAATGGCCTTTTCCAGATTGGCCCGTCGTGGGCATGTCTGTGGGACACTGTCTTGCTTGATGATTGATTTAGGAAGGCTTGGTCTACTGTGGGCAGCGCCATTCCTAGGCAGGAGGGCCTGGGCTATCTATAAAAAAGCTGGCTGAGCATTAGGCTAAGCATGTAAGCTAGCAAGAAGTGTCCCTCCATGGTTCCCACTTCAGTTCCTGTCCTGACTCCTTTCAGTGATGGATAGTGACCTGGAAGTGTTAGCCGAAGAGCCCCTTTCCTCCCCTGGGCTGCTTTTGGCCAGTATTTATCACAGCAGAAATTAAACTAGAATACCCCGACATCTTGCCGCCTGGGTAAATGAAAGATCTGAGGGTACCCCATCCAGGGAAAGTATCCTCCACCCCAGCCATGTTTGCTCGGTGAAACAGAGGTGACATTGTCTCCTGCAGGGCTTCTCTGGTGAGGCTGTGTCCAGGAAGCAGAATGGAAGCCATGAGAAGAGACACTCCAAGACGGGACCAGACTGGTGGTCAGCGGCAGCAGCCAGCTCTCTTGGGTGGTTGCTGGTGGGTCACTTCCACCATCGAGGCCTTCAGGCGATCTTCCTGCATCTTAAGTGTCCTGTATGGCAATGTCCCCGGTCACTCCTCCCTCTCCAGGAACAGCATGAAGGGCTGTGGGGTAGCTGGGACTCGGGGCTTGGAGCCTCCACCACTTTGTCCTTTCTATGGGGCTGGGGGACTTTTCTGGCCCACTGGGTGCCAATACACACACACACACACACACACAGACCACACAAATGAGCAGCTCCAACAAGGGTAAAGAAGTCACATTCCAGGGCTTCAGCATGAACTAAGACCTTGGTCATGGATGGACACCCTGTACCACAGGAGAGAGCTGAGTTCCCTTGGGGCTGAGACCATATAGGAGATTATCTCCTGTAGGCAACACACATCTAACCACATGCCAGGGACACTTCCCAGCACCCATCTCAACCACTCCTGGAGCACATGGTGGGTGCAAGGCCCCATATAAAAAGGGCTGAACAGACAGATGGACACCTCCCAGACAGCGAGAAGAAAATAGATACAAGAGCAGTTAGTCCAGAAGGGCACAGACCTGAGACAGGAGCAGAATGTCATGAGAGAGAGAGAGAAATGGGAGAGAGAAGGTAAAAGAAAGGTGCCACAGGCAGAATGACAGTGTAGGCCATGGGGGCATTTGGCATTCACCCTAAGTCATGAAGCCACCAGAAGGCCAGGGCAAGAACCTTCTAGACAGGAGAAGGAGGTGGGGGGGTGTAGCAGCTGTGAGGACAGAGCGTGGGGTCTGTAACCAGGGTCTGTCTTGGCCACTTGCTGGAGATGGACAAAACAGGGCAGGGCTACCCTGGAGCACTCTGGGTATGGGGAGCACTCACCGAGCCAGGTTCATCAGGGGCTCCAGGATGTTGTGACCCAGGATGGCGCTGCACTCACCAAAGGAGATCCCCAGCTCCTGCAGCCACACAGAGTGGCTGAGGCTGGCTCCAGCCCTGCCAGCCCCTCACCAGCCACCCTGGTTCTCCAGCTGGACCTCTGCCCACCACCCACCCCTCAGCTGGCTGCAGGATGCAGGGTGCCATCCTGGAGACTTCCCCCAGACCTGGGGTAGAAGACAAACTGACTGCTTGACTCAGAGAAACACACAGGACTTTTTTTTTTTTTTTTTTTTTTTTTTTGCTCAGGATTTTGTTTGTATGTTTTCCTAAAATACTTCTGGGCCGGGGCTATACCTCCTCACAAGCAACACCAAAACAAAACAACAAGAGGCTGGCATGGTGGCAAATGCCTACAACCTAGCACCCTGGAGGTGAAGGCAGAAATTCAAGGTCAGCCTCAGCTATAGTAGCAAGCTTGAGACCAGCTTGTGCTACATGAGGCCTTGTCTCAAACAGCCAAAGAGGCGAGGGGGATGGCTGAGCAGGTAAAAGGCGCTTCATGACAAGGCACACACGTGGAGTCGGGGCTACTTTTTGGGAGTCAGTCCCCGTCTAACAGGTGCATTCCAGGAATCGAACTCAGGTCGTCAGGTTTGGCCACAAGCACCTCTACCCCTGAGACATCTTGTTGGCCGAAGGCCAGGATTTTTGTTTTCTTTCTTTCCTCCTCCCCCTTTCCTTTATCTTTCCCCTCTTCTTCTTTTATGACCAAGGACCATGAGCCCTTGGGCTTCTCCCTCATTCCCCTTCCTATAGTCAAGGGATTTTGCTGACTTGAAGCTGGAGAACCGGTTGAGGGGCCACCGGAGACGCCGTGGGGAGAGCAGTCCAGTGAAAACCCCTCATCCATCTGCTTTGATGGGAGCCTCACGGAGATGTTCAGAACTCTCTCTCTGAGCCCACTAGCCACCTGTGCCCCGGCCCAGGCTCCTTCATGATAAACACTGGCTTCTCACATGAGCCTCTGATGTGAGCTGCCAGGCTCTGCCAACTGTCCTTCAGAAACAATACCATAAGGAGTGGCCTCCTGCCAGCGTCTGAGTGGAGGTCCTAGGAAGGAGTCAACTCTGTATTTCCTCTTAATCCCCTAGCAACAGAAGTTCTCAGAGAAGGAATCTTAAAGGGACAGACAACTGTTCTAGGGAGGGGACAATCTGCCAACCCGGAGCCACAATGGCATAGGGTGGGACCGAGTGACTCCCTAGGTTTTAAACTTTTAAAAAAATTATACACATATATATGTATGACTTTTCTAGAATGTGGTTAAATCTCATTTATAAATAATAGTATCCCCCGTCTGGCAGCAAAGCTTTTGATGTCGTCTTCCCAAGGAAAACATTTGAGTCTTAAAATAGAATAAATGAGAAGGGAGTATGTTAATTAGAGACCAGAGATAAAATTAAGATTTGATTGGGGATTTCGGTGACGCTTTTAAAACTGTTTTCACTCTGAAGATGTTTTTCACGTGGGTTGGGAGCGTGTGGGAATCTGCCAATTCCATGCCGTGTTCAAGGTGGAGCCTGCCGGCACAGACTGGTCTGAGCCCAGGGCCAGTCTGCAGCGGCTGAGCAGTCAGCCTCTGTGGGGAGGGGGTCCCAGTACTCACCTGGGCCAGTCTTCGCCCGGCTTCAGTGGGCACCTGTCTCTCCTCCTCGCAGTCCATCTTGTTTCCCAGCAGGACCATGGCCACCCCATCTGCACCCGCATCCTGCAAACAGGACATATGCCCTCGGCTGCTCTCAGTGGATGCCAGGCCCAGGATAGAAGCTTCTAGAAGTTTCGAAGCTATCAGGTGTCCTCTCACCTGGACCCTCTCTTCTCCTTTCTGCTTACAAGACACATGGCTAACCTTGTGGGCACCTCCCCCTTGGAGTCTTTCCAGATTGTTCATGACCTGCGCCTCGGATTGCCTAGGCTGCCTTAACACTTGTCTCTGATTGGCTTTCTTCTAATTTTTCTTTTTCCTTGTGTGTATGTGTGTTCATATGTGCACTGTGTGTGTACAGGTGGACACACATATGTGGCCACAGAGGCCAGCAGAGGGTCCCTGGCTGCTGGCGTTACTGACAGCTGTGGGTTGCTGATTGCCGTCCTCTGGAAGAGCACTCCCCCACCGAGCCCTCTCCCTAGTCCCCAAGTGCTTTTCAGGTCACCAGGTCACCGTCATCATTATAGTTCCTGGCGGCTGACTACTCTCCTCCAGGGGCCGAAGCGGTTGTGGGGGCAAATCTTCCCAGCCCCCCCACAAGAGGGACAGAAGTTCAGGGAGGTTAAGCCAAGTGTCCGAAGTCACAGAGTGGGGGTGAAGCAGACAGACAGACAGACCCACATCCTGTCAGACCCGGACTTCTCCCTCATCTATCTATCCATTAGACTAGAAACTCTAGAGAGGCCACATACTTCACTTGGTCCTAACTCAGCCTCATGTTGGGCTCATGCCCTACAGAATTCCAGCATAAAGTTTAGTTACATGGGACACAGAGCTAGACATTGTTAATGGAAATTTGTTGGGTTTTTTTTTTCAGGGTTTCTCTGTGTAGCTTTGGAGCCTGTCCTGGCACTCGCTCTGTAGACCAGACTGACCTCGAATTCACAGACATCTGCCTGCCTCTGCCTCCCAAGTGCTGGGATCAAAAGCATATGCCATTAGGGGAATATTGTTTTAAGCTGTGTTTCTTTTGTTTATGCTGCATTTGTTTAACTCTGTGAAGCTGTGATACTTTGCCTGTCTCAAACACCTGATGGTCTAATAAAGATCTGAACGGCCAATGTGAGGCAGGAACAAGGCTAGATGGGGCTGGCAGGCAGAGAGGATGAACAGGAGAAAACTGGGAGAAGGGGTTGGGAGGAGTACTAGCCCGAGGAGGACATGAGGGCAGCCAGCTACACAGCAAGCCACAGAATAAGATTTAAGTAAGAGAACGGGAAGAGCACAGAGGCCAAAGGGTAGACAGGATAATATAAGTTAAGAAAAGCGGGCAAGAAACAAGTCAAGCTAAGGTCAGACGTTTATAAGTAACAAGACTCGGTGTGTGATTCATTTGGGAGGTGGGTGGTGGGCCCCCCAAAGAGTCCAAAGAGCGTAACATCAACCTACTACAGAACTCCCGCCTAGGAGACATCCCAGGCGGAAGTGCTATTATAGAAAAGAGCTGCTCGCAGGATGTGTGAGCTTTGGGGGCAGAACTGTGTGGTCTTGCTTTCTCTGTGCTACGGGCTCCTAGTTCATCTACCCACACATCCCTCAGCAGATAGTGTCACTCGTAATGGCTGGGAGAAAGAGGAAGGTGTGTGGGCAGATTCCAAGATTCCTCTTAACTCCAAAACCTGGGGCCAGACTGCAGCCTGGAATTCACTCACCTGCAGACAGTCGAGCCAGTAACGCACGTGGCTGAAGCTCTCTCGGGAGGTGACGTCATACATGAGCACCACCCCGTCCGCCTTGTGAAGCAGCTGTCTAGTGAGGCTGTGGTACCTGCTCAACGGGTCTGTGTGAGACCACCAGCGTCTGGGGACACCCCCACATGCCACTGTCCTACCCTAGGGGTGGATTTGATGTATTTGGGGTCATTTGGGCCTCCTGTGTTTTGTGAGATCTGCAATGAAGCCTTGAGTAGTTGGGTCTCTGCTCTGTGGATGAGTTTATTTCTAGAATACGATGCCAGAACTGGATTGCAGAGTTGAACCTGCGTGCCTTTAAAGTTCCCCTTCCTGTGGTCGGTGTGTTAGGTGGAAGGCCTGCTGTTGAGAAGGTTGGTCAGGGGAGACTGACCACCACCCCACCCCCCACCCCCACCTAGGACAGTGCAGAGTGGGGGCACCTGAGCTCCCAGTCCCCCCTTCTTGATTCCCTGAATCTTGTAACTCATCGCTTCGGTGGGTAAACCTTGTGTTCTGTCACCCCGGTTGTATGCCCCCCCTTTCCTCCCACACTCCGAGCACAGCCCCGGTCCCTGGCCATTGCCTGGAACAGTCTCCATACCTCTCTTGCCCAGCTGTGTCCCACAGCTGGAGTGCAAAGTTCTTGTTGTCTACCGTCAGGCGTTTGACACGAAAATCCACTCCTAGGCCACACAGGAGAAAAGAGGCCTTTTACTCTCCGCCCAGGGCAGCCAGTCCCAGATGCCCCAGGTGTGTGTCCACTCCCAACCCCAGCCTTAGAAGGATGGGGCCACACGCTGGGCTCCTCTCTGCTCTCCAAGCAACCTTCCCAAGGTGGGCAAAGGACCCATGGGACCACGCTGTATGCTCTGGGACTCTGGCTCAGTCGACTTCTGTCTTTGAGCCTCTATTGTGGTTAAAGGCTCTGTGCGAGGATTCGCCAGGTAACCAGCGTGGCTGAGTCCCTCCATAGGCTGAGTCCCATAGCCCTACCCTTCCCTGTTGTCCCAGCCACAGACCCAGTTAGACCCTGGGATAAGGGGTGGGGCTGATAATGAGATTTTATGCTCCTTCGAGCCAACCCCCACCTGCCAAAGAAGCCCTCTGGATGGCTCAGCAGTTAAAGAGTCCTTACTGCTATTGCAGAGGACATGAGTTCAGGCCCTGGCACCCACATGAGGCAGCTCACGAGCAGCTGTAACCCCAGTTCTAGGGTACTGAACAACTCTCCAGCCTCCATAGGCTGCACTCAAAAAATGATTAAATAAGTCTTTTTTAAAAATGGGAGGGAGTGCTCTGTCCCTGTCCCCACCTACCCTCTATGGAGCCCACTGCAGCCTGGCAGCAGCTCCTGACACCCACAGTTTAGGCAAGAGGTTTCTGTGGTGACCCCTGTAAGTACATGCTGCTGCCCCCTGGTGGTGGTTCACACAGCCCCCTGGTCTCCCCGAAGACTGACCCTGCCCACGAGCAAGGCGGCTCCTGAGTAGCAAGCGATTTTTCTCTACAGCCCCTTCCTGAGGCTGTTGGGAGCCCAGGGCTGCAGGATCCAGAGACTGTCACATTCAGAGACACGCCCACCAGGCCACCCAGCAACAGCTCTCAGCCATTCCTGCACCTCCCCTCCTTGATTTCTGTCCCCTGGTAACCCATCCTGTGAGCCCCAAAACTCTGTTCAGCTAAGCCACATAAACCACCAGAGAGGCGAAGATTGGTCTTTGTCGGGCACTACTGGTTCAAGGGGGCAGTCCACATTTCACAACAATCAAGAGAAGAGCTGGACACACAGGAGACAAGCCTTCCCAGGTAGGGCCTAAGCTTTGGAAGTGGGACCCCTGAGCTTAAACCTTAGGGCCAAGTGAGGGCAAAAACGTAACTAGAACTCAGTTCTTGGCCACCGGTAGGGACCCTATTGAGAATCACACAGGAAATCGCTGTCTCCACCCACTGCCCTTAAATACACTGGGCAGGAGTTCTGGCTTTTGGAGAGGGGCTAGAATAGAGGGTGGACACCTGCTGGTTAAAGGTGCTAACCCGCTCTTTGTCTGAATCAGTGCCATCGAGTTGTGTGGAAATGACATAGCCAGGGCATTATGGGGCAGGGGAAATGGCTCAAGGCTTCAGCACTTGTCATGCTAGCCTGAAGACTGGAGACCAGATACCCAGAAACCCACATACATGCTGGGTGGGCGTGGCAGCCTGTCTGCCAACGCAGTCTCAGAAGGCAGAGACCACAATCCTGGAGCAAGATGGTGTCGAGACCAGACCATGTAGAGACCAGCCATATTGGCAAGTTTGGGGGTTTAATTGAGAGAGACCGCTTCAGTGAATAAGGCAGAAGAGCAACAGAAGATGTTTCCCAAAGTCAGACGTGTGTCTCCATGTGCACACACATACACACACACACACACACGCACGCAAAAAACATGCTATAAACCCAGCCTGGGGTGGTGGGGACAAAGATCTCTGGAGCACATTGTATGTGTCTTACACCCTTCCCTGTGAGCAACTGTCCTTTAACACCAAAGTTTAACTCTATCCAAACTCAATAAATTCAGACTCGGATTCACATTGCCTCCTCCTCCTCTTCCCTGTGGCAAAGTCAAGAGTCCCAGCTTCACCCGAGGGGAGGTCGCAGAAGGAACCCTTGTCTCCAGCCCATTCCCAGAGGCAGGCAGATCTCTCTGCCACATAGTAAGAACGGGGTGGGGTGGGTGGTTTCGAATGTCGACTTGACACAATGTAGAATCACATGGCAGTGCAGTCTCTGTGGGGAACTGTCTAGAATAGGCTGACCTGTAGGCTTGCCTATGAGGGATGTTCTTACTTGGGTTGAGATGAGAAGACCCTCCCTGAATGCGGGCGGAAACCGTTTCACAGGCTGGGGCCCTGGGCTCAGTGAAAAAGAGAGACGGTGAGCTGAGCCCCAGCAGAAATGTATTGACTCACGGTTCTCTCGACTAAATGTAAGGCGTCCAGCTGGACCGTACGTCGAAATGCAAACTAAACAAACCCTTTGTGCCCTAAGTTGCTTTGGTCACGGTGGTCTTCACAGCCACGGGAACCAAGACAAGGAGAGCAGAGATGCCAGGAACATGTGGGCTCTCAGCAGACACACAGCGGCTTAGGTGTTAATGATGGTGGTCATGTAGCCCTGTGGCTCACTTTACAGTAGCTCAGGTCTGCTGTGGGCCCCTCTTTTTCAAGGACACTGGGTCTTTAACATGGTGTCCTAGATGGTTTCTACTGTCAACAATAAAACAAGCTGGAGTCACCTGCGAAGAGCGAACCCCAACTGAAGAACTGCCGCCATCAGACAGGCCATGTCTGTAAGTCTTACAGTGTCTGGAAAATCAGTGTGGGAGTGCCGGGTGGTCGAGGCGCAAGTCTTTAACCCCAGCACTCAGAAGGCAGAGGCAGGTGGGGATCTCTGAGTTCAAGGCCAGCCTGGTCTACAAAGCAAGTTCCAGGACAGCCAAGTCTGTTACACAGAGAAACCCTGTCTCAAAAATGAATAAATAAACAAATAGAAATCAACGTGGAAGGGCCCAGCCCCCCACAGGTGTCATTAGGTGGTGGGCAGGTGGGCCTGGCTATGTAAGAAAGTTACTGGCCATAAGCCAGTGAGTGAGTAGCAGTTCTTCAGGTTCCCGCCTTGAATTCCTGCCCTGTCTTCCCTTAGGGGTGGGCTGCTAAATCCTTCCTCCCTCTGAGGTCAAGGTAGGACTCCTGGTAAGAATTCTTGGGCAGAGAAACCCTAGGGCCTGCTCTAGGCCTCTCTTACGACAGGGTGGTGTTAAGACATCTGCTTGGCACTGACTCTTAATTGGCCTGTACCCTGGACTAACACGGAGACACACCGCTCCACCTTTGTCCCTCTTACAGGAGCCACTGAATTAGCATGCTCAAATATTTACTTATAATACAGGAACCACGGTATCACACACGCCAGGAATTGTTCCTGGCGTGTGGGAACTTGCAGCCACTGCTGGAAGTGGGGTCTGTTCCCATCCCCACTATCAGAGGGACTCAAAGGGAGCTGGACCTGGACTGTCTCCCTGGGAAGTCCGTGGAGTTATGGCTTGGTGCCCAGCCTGGTGCCATCGGGAGGCAGAAGAACTAAGAGAGGCCCGAGGGCTGGAGAGATGGCACCCACTGTTAGGATCAGTGGCTGCTCGGAGGACACGGGCTCAGTTCCCAACTCACAACCGTCTGTCACTCCAGTTGAAGGTGGTCTGACACCTCCCTCTTCTGACCTCTGAGGGCATCAGGCTTCCACGTGGTTCAGGCAGAACACCCACCACACACACACATGCACACACACAAATTGTTTAAAAAAAGAGGTGAGAGCACCTGGGAGGCAGAGGCAGGCAGATCTGTGAGAGTTCAAGGCCAAGCTGGTCTAGTGAGTTCTAGAACAACAGCCAGGGCTACATGGAGAAATCCTTGTCTCCAAAAAAAGAAAAAGAAAGGAAAAAAAAAAACAAAAAACAAAGATGAGGCCCGGCCGGCACTGACCTCTTCTGTCATTAGGCAATCTAGTCATTAGTCCGTCAAAGTGGATCGCAGGACCCTGGCTTCCTCTTCTCTGCCCCCAACTCCCACCCATCTCTATAGGGTCTCATGTAGCCCAGGCTGACCTCAAGTTTGCTAGGCAGCCAAAGATAGCCTTGAACTTCTGCTCCCCCATCTCGTCTCTGCCTCCTGAGCGCTCTGCTTCTGCGATGCTGAGATCAAACCCATTTCACCTGCCTCTCACCCTCTTTTTCTCTCTCTCTTTCTGTCTCTTTCTCTCTCTGTCTCTCTCCCTCTCCCTCTCTCTCCTGCAGCACCATGAGCAGTTTGGCTCCAGCATGGTCTCCCGCCATAATACACTGCTTTGCTGCAGACCAGAGGCAATAGGACCAACAGCCTCAGCCTCTCCCTCTCTCCCTCTCTCCCTCTCTCCCTCTCTCCCTCTCTCCCTCTCTCTCTCTCTCTCTCTCCCTCCCTCCCTCTCTCCCTCCCTCTCTCTCTCCCTCCCTCTCTCTCTCTCTCTCTCCCTCTCTCTCTCTCTCTCTCTCTCTCTCTCTCTCCCTCCCTCCCTCTCTCCCTCCCTCTCTCTCTCCCTCCCTCTCTCTCTCTCTCTCTCTCCCTCTCTCTTCACCCCCCCCCACTGCCTCCGGGTTTTGTGATACAAAGCTGACACAGGAGGCTCACAAGGTGTCCAAGTTCACGGCCCTAGTGAGTGGCAGAGCTTGAATTTGAACCCAGGCACCTGAGGGTCCTAACTTGCCACACTTGGGATATATTGTATGTAAGATACCCACCTTGTGACTTCCTGCCAGGGCATGCAGGTAGAGCTGGGGCATGTTGTGAACATGCCTGGGCTCTGTAGGGAACTGCCTACCACGTGGGCGGAGACTGGCCTGTCTGCACCCTCCACTAACACCAGGACCTAAATTGCACAGTTTGCTCCTTTGTTACCTTACAAGCTAGCCAGATCAGTGTAGGGAAAGCAAATTACCTGTAATTAGAGACGATTAGTGAAATGCTAAGATTATGCCCATATAAAATAATGCCTCATGAAGGCCCGTGGCCAAGGCAGAATCTGCCATGTCTGGGATGGCTTCCTTAGGGACTGCTCTAGCTTGCTGGCCCTGGCCCAGGACCTTCCCTCCAGTGCTAGTTCCCCAAGGGGCCTTACCTACAGTGGCTGTCAGCCCGGTGGCAAAGGCATCGTGGTGTAACAGGTGTAGAAATGAGGTCTTGCCCACGTTGGAGTCCCCCAAGAAGATGACATGGTAGAGGTAGTCAGGGTCAGCCTGAGGCTTGCCAGCAGTGAGGTCCCCGGGGAAAGTCAGTTTGGCCTCCCCTGAGTCTGTTCCTGGGTCCTCCGGCCTGCTCGGTAGCCCTGGCTCCGTGGGCTGTGAGATGTCCGGCTTGCTCTCCACCTGAATAGGTATGGATATGGACCTGGGCTGGGCTTCTGGTTCAGCCAAGGTTAGGAGGGCTTGTGTGGTCTCTGGGGCTCCCACTGCAAGCCCAGCCCCAAGCCCCATGAGGGGAGAGCCTCTTAGAGGAGATATTTTGCCAGAAGAAGGGACTTCTGTCTCAGCAGGAACCTGTGATGTGTCAGACAGGGGATCATCTTGTTGGGGAGATTCTGGGTTCCTGGCTTCAAGGCAGTGAGCCTCCTGTTCTGGCCTCGGGTCCTCCTGGCCTCCCTCTCCTGAGTTTCCTTCCTTTGGCCTGTGCTGCACTTGGGGACTCTGGAGAAGGTGAGTGGACAGGCTATCCAGCTTAAGGACCTGGCCAGGGGCTTCTTGGAAGTCCCTAGGATGACCCTCCTGCCTGGCCAGGTGTGCCTCACCATGCACTGGCATCTCTGTGGGTACCTGGCTCACAGGCTCCAGGCTGAGGGAGGGCTCTGCAGCCCCCTCGGGGAGGGCCGTGGCACCCTGGGACTCTAAGCCCAGGTCCTTCAGGTTCTCTCTCAAGACCTCTTTTTCCATGGGCAGCTTAGCTGGATCAGGTTCAGGCCAAAGGCTCTTGTCACTGAGATCTGGGGCCTGGGACTGTTTTCTGGACCCAGCAGGAGACTGAGGAGGCGGAGAGGGGCCCTGAGGAGGGGGCTCAGCCTCAGGAGCCAGCAGCACTCTGAAAGCCTCTGCCCCCACACTCCCAGACTCCTCAGCCTGGGCTGCTGGCAGGCTCCAGGGAAAGGGGGACTTGGATCCAGCTTCCAGGCCAGGGGTGTCCACAGGCTGCTCAGAACTGCCATCCTGTCCATCCTGTCCCTCGGGGTCTGCCACCCCTTGCCTGTCTTTGGCACCGGCAGGCACCCCGGCAGGGCTTCTGGGACTTGGGTCTGGATCTGAGGTTGACGCCTGAGTAAACTGTAAAGCTGGCATCTGGGAGATAGAGATCTGCCTAACAATTCGGGGAGTCTGGGGGCCTGAGGTGCCACTTGGGGTTGGGGGTGGGCTCCAGCAAAGCTGCAGGGCTCTGTGGGAATGGTCTCCAAAGCTGCTCAGGAGCTGGTTCCAGTCGTCATTGTCCCCAAACAGCTCAGGCAATGGAGCCTCCTCAGTGGGGACAGCCTGGGGGTCTGGGGCCTTCTCGTTTTCTCTGGGGACACTGGAAAGAAAGCGGGGGAAGTGAAGGCTAGGGAAGTGGGAGTTAGTGGTATCCCCCAAATCCTAATAGCATAACTTTTCCTGTGGTTAGCTCTCTTCCAGGGCTGACTGAAAGTCCCCCCATCCCATTCTGCACCTCAAAATTTGCATGAAACTTCACCCCCTGCAGGAAGCCTGCCCTGACCTGGCAAGCCTTCTGCCTCTGAGTTGTTACAAACAGGGTGAGTACCTGCCTAGGAGCTGTGTGTGTGTGTGTGACATGTGTGTGGCTATGTATGTATGTGACTGTATGTGGTTGTGTGTGTGATTGTGTATGTATGTGTGTGTGTGCGTGTTTGTGTGTGTGACTGTGTATGTATACGTGTGTGATTGATTGTGTGTATGTATGTGTGTGTGTGTACTGAGATTTAACCAGCTCCATGAAGAACAGCCTCTCCTGGCTTCCAGAAGCCACTGCTCTCTACCTGAGTCCAGAGAGGGCTGCTACTTGCCTTGGCTCTTCCTCTATCTGCCAGGACACTCGGCCCCTGGCAGTGTTCAGATGGCCCCTTGTCACCTGCAGCTGTCCCCGCACCTCTTCCAGTTGCCCAGCCAGGTCTCGCTCAGCCTCCCTCAGCTGCAGGTTCTCCCAGCTGGCCTCCTGCTGAGAGCTGCTGAGGTGGAGGAGCTGAGCCTCCAGCTGTGAGGGGTGGGGAGAGGAGAGGGTTGCCACTGCCCTCTGGGGTGGCAAGGACACCCTGCCCCCTGTCCCGTGGCCCCCACTGCTCAGCTCCTGCAGACCCGTGATGATCGGAGGGGAGGTCACTTTTCAGCATCCAATTATCTGCTTTCTACCCCCACACAGTGAGGACAGTGGGGAGGGAACCATGGTCAGAGGACGGGAGATCCTCATCACCCCCACACACAAGCCCTGCAGCTGCCACTGTTCCTGACTCCATCTGGACTGCAGGGGCTTCTGACCCAACACTGACACACAAGATTCCAACAGCAAACAAGGTCCCATGGAACAAAAGCACAGCCTCTATAGCGGCTGTAGAGTCCTCGGCCTCCCCACCCCCAGCAGGTGCTGACATTAAGAACCAAGGTTGCTCAGATGACAGTGGAGCCCTTGTGAGCTCTTGGAGTCCAGAACTTTCCATTCTTTCTCCCTACTCGCCCCCTTCTGGGTCTCACATGGCCCAGGCTAGTCTTGAACTCCTGATTCTCTTACTTCCACCTCCAAGAGCTGGGGTTGCGGGCGAGCGCCACCATACCCAGCCTTCCAAAGCGTCTCCTTTTCCAGGCGTCTCCATACACAATCTCATTTGACACGTGAGGCCTGGGAAATGCCACCAAGACAGGCACCTCCTTCTCAAGGATGCTGGAAACCTGAGGCTAGGGTAAGTTTCAGGCTCATTTCCCTGGGCCTGCCTGGCTCTTTATGGGACCTGATCTGAACCATGGCAGTGTCCCCAGAGCCCTGGGCAGGGAGTCCTGCTCTGGCAGGGAGAAGCCAGCAGTTCTTGGCTGCCTGTGGCTTCAGGGGACCTGTTCAGCTGGGAACAGTGAGAAGGTTGTCTGGGGTCTGGGCTCCCCAGAAGGCCCGTACCCACCTCTCTCTGGCCCTCTGCCAGCCGTTGAACCTCTTGCTCCTTGGCCTCCAGAACCTCTTGCATGTGGGTGCTGAGGGCCATGCCCCGGGAGTCGCTCTGCAGAGAAAACGGGTCAGCCCTGCTCTGCAGACTCCGGAGCCAGCTAGGCTGGGCTGGATTGCCCCACCTCACCTCAACCATGGCCTGGGGCTCAAGGGCCGAAAGGTGTCCACAAAGAGGAGTTTGGGATGTCTAAACTCTCACAAGGACACTGAAGTCCTGGGGAACGTTGATATCTCGCAGAGACAGAACACAGGCCCACCCCATCTCTCTGGGGAGCAGATCTGCAGGGTGGGGGGTAGGGGGGTGCTCCCAGTGGCCTCTGCTGCCCTGCTAATTCTCAGCCACTACTTAGCCTGGAGATGCAGGGCCAAGGCACTCACCTGGGCCTGCAGCTGCTGCTTCTCCCTGCGGATCTGCTCCTCCGTCTCCTCATAGAGCTGTCTCACCTTGTGGAGATGATCAGAGTCTTGCCTGCAGTGACAAGAGGTGGCACCAGACAGCCCCTCAGGAACTCTGCCTGGGGCCCTTCTACCTCGCTTGCCCTCAGTGGTCTCGGCCCCTATCAGGTCACCCTGGGTCTATGACACTGGTTGTACCTCTGTCGATATCCCCACCCCCCACCCTATCTGTGGTCCTCATTGTCCCAACTCTATACCCCCACCACCGTCAGTCACCATCCCTGCCCCGTGACTCAGGCCAGGTCTGTGACCCAGACAGTTACAGGGTCACGAACCAGGCCCCTAAAGTTTCTTCCTCTTCAAACTGCCTCTGCCTACCCAGACACTCCAGAAAGGAGCAGAAACTCATCTAGGATTCCACAGTGTGCCAGGAACACCTGCTACATCCTCACTCACTTTCTCAGTGTCCACTCCAGGGCCTCCCGGTCAGCCCGAGCCTCCTGCAGACGGCTGCTCATCTTGGCCAGGAAGCCCTCCAAATTGCCTGCCAGTTGGGGCTCCTCCTGCTGCAGCTCCCCCCACAGCCTCCAGATCTCAGCCTGCCTGGAGTACAGGAACCTCCAGAGATTAGATCCAAGAGGGCCAGGAAGTAGAGGGCTTCTATAGCCCAGCTTAACTTCCAACTTGCTATGCAGCAAAGGATGACCATGAACTCCTGATTTTCCTGCTGCCACCTTCCAAAGGCTGGGATTACTGTGTCCTGTTTTGTGTGGTGCTGGGGAGGGAACCCATGTATGGGTTCACATATGTTAGGCAAGCATATTCTACTGTATCCTCCCCCCTGGTCCTCCCAGGGACTTGAGGACCTGGAACAAAATACTACAAAGCTTAACTCAAGTAAGTGCCACCTCCTCCTGGGACATTTCCGTATGTGAGCTGGCCCTTCCTGAACACCCCCCCCCACCACCACTTGTTT
Organism: Microtus pennsylvanicus; assembly: GCF_037038515.1. Lineage (NCBI taxonomy): Eukaryota > Metazoa > Chordata > Mammalia > Rodentia > Cricetidae > Microtus > Microtus pennsylvanicus. Next base: position 5,638,768 of record NC_134585.1, on the reverse strand, counting down.
CCCTGTGAGTCAGTGGTTAGTGGGGGTAGGGCGGGGTAGACTCAGGACAGCTCAAGGCTTCCATCTCCTCTCTTCTCCCACTCTGGAGCTGTGTGGTTTCTGCCTTTACCCTCCCTGTGCTCACTGGGAAAATACAAAGGCCGATACTTGCCAAGCAAGATTGTTTGGGGAATGAGAGACATGCCAAGTGTGAGTGCCAGCCTGGGGCCCTGCCCACGGTTGGCACTCAGTACATACTACTTTCGCATGGACTTAATTAAGTCATGAAGACAGAGGCCCAGAGGGTGAGGGAGCAGGGCCAAGCTGCCAAGTGGGTAAATGGCTCCCTGCCTCACCTGCTCCGCCAGCCTACACCCAGGTCCCTCCCAGCCTGTCCCACTGCAGCAACCCCACCCTCTGAACCAGATGGGAGCAATCTTATCCTTCAGAAGCCTGTGGGTGGAGGAGCAAGTGGGGAGAGCCACTAAGGGGGAGTCCCTGGCTGGCTCCAGCAGGCCTCGAGGCTATGGCAACTCTGGAAGGGCCACTTTTCTCAGCACATAAGGCAACCCACATACACTCAGAGCCTGAGCCCAAGATGCCCGCCCAGCAGGAACTGACCTCCTGTCTCCAAACCCACCCAGCCCAGCCCACCACCATGTCTGAAGTCATCCCACTGAGGGACCCTTTGGGAGTCTCCAGGTCCCTCTCAGAGGTGATGATTCAGCTGGCTGATCTTTCTAGGGATTGTGGAGAGAGGGGACCCTCTGCAGCAAGGAACAGAGGTCAGAGGTCACACACTATCAAGTGGCCAAGCTGGGGTCTGCACCCAGCCCTACCCTGAGCCCTCACCCCTACCAACAGTCAGGGCCTTACTCAGAAAGGGAGTGGCCGGTCCCCATTTGCCCTACAAGGGCCAGGAAGGCCTCCTTCTCCTTGGCATCGGCCTCCTCGAGGGCAGGCAAGCTGAAGGCCCCAGATGCTCGTTGAGAGGGCACCGGTCGTTTTCTGCGAAGCCTGTGGGTCCTGGGGCTGAAGCCAAAGACATTTTCTAGAGGGGCAGAGGGGAACAAAGGGGTGATGAGGCTCTGACTTCCCTTGAACCCCACCCCACATTTACACTGGGACACATTCATGCACGCCTTATGTCAGCTTTGGGAGTCTCGTGAAGTGGGAGTGCCCTCTTCACATGTCATCGGAGGTCCAGAGATGCCTAGACACTCTCTGGGAGTCACACAGCAGCTCCAGGGTAGCTAACAGGGTTTTCACCCACTCAGGAAGGATTTCATTGAGCTTTCGCTGCAAATTGGTGACAGCATTCACACCCAAATCTCAGGCCTTGGGGAGCTGACATTGTAGCTCAACGGTTGAAGAGGCTAAGTCTCCTCCCATGTGTGTGTGTGTGCGTGTGTGTGTGCACACGCAAGCACACACATGTATCACAGCATGCATGTGGAGGTCAGAGGACAATTTTCAGGAGTTGGTTCTCTCCTACCGAGTGGGTTCTGAGATTGAACTCAAATCATCAGACTTGGCAGCAATTGCCCCTACCCACTAAGCCATCTTCCAGGCCCTTTCTCTTCTTCTTTTTCATAAAACAAATTTAAGTAACTTCAAAAAATAAACTAGAACCCAGGAGACAGAGGCAGGAGAATTTCTGTGAGTTCAAGGCTAACCTCGTCTACATAGGGAGTTCTAAACCAGCCAAGGCTATACAATGAGGCCTCATTTCAAAAAACAAAATGAAACCAATAGCAATGATTTCCACAGGGATGGGGGTGGGGCTTTGTGAGAAGGGGAGCCTGGGAGTGTCCTGAGGTGATGGCAGGGACATTGAGATGTGACCTGTAAGCAGGACCCAGAGCGGGTTTCCAGAGGAGGACCCTTTGGGCAGAGAGAACCCCACATACAGGCCCGAGTGAGAAACAAGGCTGGTATGGCAGAGAGGCAGATGGTCGTGAGTGAGCTCCAGAGGCTGGCAGGATCTGTGTGGTGTGCTTGCTCTGTGATCCCAGAAAGTAGGGGGGGGGGGATCCACAGACTGGCTTCTTCAAGATGGCACTTGGGGACTCTGAACAGCACCATCTACCCCAGCTCTGGGCCCGTCCCTCCACTCTACCCCCCCTCCTTGGCTTCTCAATCACCAAAACATGTGCCGTCTCACACTGTGAAAATTGATACCTGGCCTCTCTGCTGTCTCCTACACCCTAAACTTTCAAGTCCTGTGGCCTAGGAAAACACAAAGTGGCCACGTGACTGCTCAAGGCTGAGAAGTCTTATTGAGGCTCTGAGAGGAAGCCATCTCTCTTGCTCTAGGCCAGAAATGCCTGCCCCATGGAAAGGCTCATTAGGGGAGTTGGGTCCCTTCTGAGGGGCAAGTGATGGGAGGTCTGTCTCCTAGATACCACCTCTACCTCAATGCTGGTGCCTCCACCTCCTCTCTGTGGATAGCCCCTGGGATCTGGAGCCTGGAGTTGCCTGGGCAGAGCTCGGAAAGTGACTTCCTGGGGTGGGGGTAGGGTAGTTGCAGCCCACAGTCTCACATCAAAGCCAGGAAGTTTTTATCCTCTACATGAGAATACCAGGGAGGGTCCTAGGGGAGCAGCCTATAGCTCTCAGATGTAGCGAGGGCCCCCTGGCCTGTCACACAGCCCAACGCTGTGCTAGAAGCCGCCAGGGTCCTCCCAGGACAGACACATACTGAGTCCAGAACTGAATTCTTCCAGCGACAGGCGGCCCTTGTGCTCCGTGTCTACCCAGTCAAAGATCATCTGTGGCTCCTCGTTACCCAGGAAGCTGAACTTGGCCTCCTGAAAGGAAGGAATGAGTCAGTTGGCTACTGTTCTGACAGGAGAGGCTGTGCACAGGACGGGAGGTGTCTGTCTCCAACCACCCTGCTTTCCTTCTTCCCAGGGGGAGGGTCACTCAGGGCCTGCCCGGCAGTTTCCCATACCATACTAGGCATCCTTCAGTAGGGCCCTGAGCAGGCTCCAAGTCACCTCCCTATTGCCACCCAAAATCTCCACGTAAGTGTTCGCCCCAGCCCTTGGTAGGGTGGCTTTGAATGCCATCTGCCACCTTGTTTGTTTGTTTGGGGAGTGGAAATGGTGTCTCTCTATTATGTAACCATAGCTGTCCTGGAACTTGCTATGTAGACCAGGCTGGCCTCGAACCCACAGAGATCCACCTGCTTCTGCTTCCAGGGCATTGGGATCCCAGATGTGTAGCATCAGGCCACCTAGCCACCGGACACTTGTTATAAACCACCACAGCATGCTCTTCCAGCATGACCCAGGGACAAGGGCCATGCAAGCTTTTACAGCTGTGGCTCTCGGGGTGCATGGCTGAAGGAGGGGGTGTTGTAAGCACTGTCTTCACTAAGATTACGGATTCAGAATCTGAGATGCTTCTGGCAGAGCTTGCCCCGCTCCACCATGTGATGTCACTGTAGCCACAGCTCTAAACACAGTATCTGCATATTGTGTGTGCTGAACAAAACACCGTGGCTCAGAGTTGAGGCCACAGTACATCTTGAACTGCAGTGATTGACCTCGTACGCAAAGTTTTCTGCTGTTAGAAAAACCATGATGAGCAGGGTGTAGTGGCGCACACCTTCGATCCCAGCACTCTGGAGGCGGAGGCTGGTGATCTCTGTGTGTCTGAGTCCAGCTGGATCTATGTAATGAGTTCTAGGACAGTTTACACTAATGGAGAGACACTGTCTGAACACCACCACAACCCAGAAAGAAAGAAGAAAGGAAAGAAAGAAAGAAAGAAAGAAAGAAAGAAAGAAAGAAAGGAAGGAAGAAAGGAAGAAAGAAAGGAGGGAGGGAGAAATGGGGAAGGGAGGGTGGGAAAGAAGAAAGAAAAAAGTTGTAATGATGTTACAACTATGGAAGACAAAGACATTTAGTATTTTCTTAGCAGCTTTCTTCATCCCGGAAGTATCAATCAATATGTCCGAACTGTATTCTGTTAGAATGTTTCATTTTAAAAATTGCTGTCCTGTGTCAGGCAGTGGTGGTCCTAATTCTAGCACTCGGGAGGCGGAGGCAGAGGCAGGAGGATCTCTGAGTTCCAGGCTAGCCTGGTCTACAGAGTGAGTTCCTGGAAAGCCAAGGCTTCACAGAAAAACCCATCTCAAAAAACCAAAAAAAGAAAAGAAAAGTTTTAAAACTTTCTGTTATGGGCAGGAGAGATGGCTTCTATAGCGAAGAGCCTGAACTGCTCTCACGCGGCTCGCAATAGCTGTAACCCTAACTCCCGGGATCCAGCTCTCTCTTCAAACCTCTGCAGGCGCCAGCACTCGGACACACGTGTGCACATCTTTATGGAGGACAGACAACCTTAGCCATTGGTCCCTAAGAACTAGCCATCCTTTTTTGAGAATCCCAGACTGTTCTGGGGCTCTCCACATGGCTAGGCTGACTGCCATGGGGACCTGCGTCTCTCTGCCTCCCTGGGACTGGGACTACTAGTGTGTCTCTAGAAATGTTTAATGCATATATCTATTTTATAGGCCTATATTCCCAGATAGTGTAAAGTGTTTCTCCGGTTAAAGGAGCCAAGGGAAAAATTTTAGAAGCCGTGCGCTAGACCACAGAGTGTAGGTAATTTACCTCACAGAACTGATTAAGGTCCAGTCACGTGTGAACGTGCAGATTCCGTCCAGGAACATCATAGATAAATTTCTGTCAGATGAGACAGATAACACCAAGATTTATGGCCTGTTGGACTTTCACTGGTTGTTAAAAAAAAATCTGGCTCTAATCTGTCTTTGTTAAATTGCCCAACTTTTTAAAGTGCTCTTTGAACCATGTATAACGCTAATTAACGCCTTAAATAAAATCTCTGAGGGCTTGGGATGTGGCTTGGTGATAGAGCGCTCAAACAAGGGGGAAAAAACATCCCACTTTGACATGAGTAGGTTTTGTATTTGCCTATAGGTCATGATTTTACTTTCTGAACACTTACCCTCTCATTGTACTTAGGGCAGGGTCCTGTGAATTCAGTTACAGTCAAGTAGGAAACACTACTACGCAGGCACACGCACCACTACTATGCGCAGGTGCAGGCCTACCTCAGGGTACTCTGAGCCCCAGGGTTTCTTAACTGTTGGAGGAGGGGCTAAATGTAACAGGGTTTTAGAAACTTTGTTGCTATTGCACCTGCCCCCACGTGCCTGTGCCCCTCCTCCCCAGATGCTATGCCTTGTAGCCAAGGCTGGCTCCAAACTCACTCTGCAGCCAAGAATGACCCTGAACTTCTGAGCCTCCCGCCTCCGTCTCCTGAGTGCTGGGATTCCAGGTGTCAACTTAACACAAGACTAGAGTCATCAGAGAGGAGGGAGCCTCAGTTGAGAAAATGCCTTCTTCAGATCAGGCTGTAGGCAAGCCTGTAGGCATTTTCTTAATCAGTGATTTCTGGGGAAGGACCCAGCCTGTTATGGGTGGTGTCGTCCTGGGCTAGTGGCCCGGGTTCTATAAGAAAGCAGACTGATGGGGGGATAGAAAGATGACTCAGAGGTTAAGAGCCCTAACTGGTCTTACTAGAGTTCAATTCCCAGCATCCCACATGGTGGCTCAAAACCATCTACAATAAGATCTGGTGCCCTCTTCTGACCTGCAGGGGTGGGTGCAGGCAGAACACTGACCATAATTAATTAATTAATTAATCTTAAATTAAAAAAAGGAAGATGGAAAAAGAAAGCCAGCTGAGCAAGCCGCAGGGAGCAAACCAGTGAGCAGCTCCCCTCCATGGCCTCTGCATCCGTCTGCATCCGCTCCTGCCTCCAGGCTCCTGCCCTGTTTGAGTTCCTGTCCTGATTTCAGTGAACCGGTTCCCCAGGTTGCATTTGGTCATGGTGTTTTATCACAGTGATAGGAACCCTAACTCAGACAACACCAGGCATGCGCCACCACCCCACCTCCTCTTCCACTTGTGTGTGTGTTCTGGGTTCAAACTCAGGTCACCAGGTTTGTAGAGCAAGCTCCCTTTCTTTAGACTCTGAGCTTTTGTTGGGAGCAGTGAGACCCCAGATCCTGAATTTCTTGTAATCCCCTGATCTGAGTGCCTACAGCTGCTCTGAGCACGAGACCTTCAGGAGTTCTTGATGGCAGGAGAGTGGTTTCTGGTGGGTTTGGCTGGGGCGTGGCTATCTCTATATAATCTGCCCCTGAACACAATAAAGGGGTCATTCTTGGGGAATTCAAGGATGATCTGTGTTGCTGTCTCTCTGTCTGTGTGTGTCTGTGTATTTTACCTCCAGCTCCCTTGCCCGAAGCTTGGTAACTGGGTGCCAGCACACGGAGCGCAGACACGGGGGAGGGGGGTGAGCGGCAAGCTTTCTCGCTGGTGCAAGTGGCCTCACAAGCCAGGGGCAGCAGGAGGTTGTGAGCCACCACGTGGGCACTGTGATTCAGGCCTGGGTGCTCTCATGAGCGCTGTAGGCTCCTAACTGCTGAGCAATCACTCTGATCTTTAAAAACACAAAAAGCAGGACGCCTCCATTAGGAAGGAGCTGAATTCTCTCACAATCTTCTGTAATTATTTCAAAATATATTGTTTTCCTGGGCTCTTCCTCTTCCTTCCCTCTCCCCCTTGTTTTTACTTTTAGCTGAGCATACTGGTCCATGCCTGTAATCCCAGCATTTGGGAGTCTGAGGCAGGAGGATTGCTATGAATTTAAGTCCACTCTCAGCTACACAGCAAGACACTACCTCAAAAAAAAAAAAATCAAAAGAAGGGCTGGTGAGATTGCTCAGCTGGTTACAGTGCTTGCCCTGCGAGCCCCATGCCCTGACTTCCATACCCAACAGTGGAAAGAGAGGACCAAGTCCTGAAAGCTCACCTCTGACCTCCACCCGTGCACCTTGACTCACACATACACATCCTAAATGCACAATTACGATGATATTAATAATAATCGGTAAGAGGCTAGGCTGGGGGTGCTGTGTGCAGTGGGGGGGGGGGTAAAGCACTTGCACAAAGTGCTGGGTTCAACCTCCAGCCCCCCATAAACCTGTGTGCTGATGCCTGTAATTCCAGTACCCCAGAGGCAGAGGCAGGAGGATCAGAACTCCAGTCCAGCCTCAGATACATAGTCAGAGGCTAGCCTGGGCTACATGAGACTGCATCTAAAAACAAAAGAAAGTGCCGTGGGAACAGCCATCAAATCAGGAGGGAGAGTCTGTCTTCCCTGGGCTATGAGATCACAAGAACCAGGCCATCTCAGGGTATCTCTCCTGCTCTGTGGGAAGGTTCTAGAAAGCTCTGGAAGCTTAAGCCATCCACACAGTCTCTTCTTGTCTCCAGGGGAACTACCTTGTAAGCCTCCAGCTATAAACGTGCCCTGTAGGAGGTGCCACTAAGAAACGAAACACACACAGCCTTCTGCTGCCCACTAGACCGCTTCCCTCGGGGGCCTGGAAGCCCGGCCATGAACTACGGGTCCCTGCTTGTGTCTTCAGCCATGAAAGATGAGTCCAGGCTTAGGGAAGAAGCCTGTCCCAGGCTCTGCTTCACTTGGGCACCAGCTTCCAAGCTGGCCTTGGGTGACCTTCACATTGGCTAGAGGACTCATGGCTTCCCCGACAGAGGGTAGAGCGAGCAGTGTGGTGCGAACGGGAAGACTGCAGGGCATGGAGCTGTCTGTACTGGGGTCTTGCTGACCTATATGGGTTTGGGGTGTTTGTTTTGTTGTTATTGTTGTTTTGAGACTAAACAAGGTCTCGTTTAGCCTAAACTTCCAGGCCCCCGAGGGAAGCGGTCTAGTGGGCAGCAGAAGGCTGTGTGTGTTTCGTTTCTTAGTGGCACCTCCTACAGGGCACGTTTATAGCTGGAGGCTTACAAGGTAGTTCCCCTGGAGACAAGAAGAGACTGTGTGGATGGCTTAAGCTTCCAGAGCTTTCTAGAACCTTCCCACAGAGCAGGAGAGATACCCTGAGATGGCCTGGTTCTTGTGATCTCATAGCCCAGGGAAGACAGACTGGCCTCGAATTCCCTGTGTGACAAGCACTCTTCCAACTGAGGTCCCCAAACTCTCCCTGATTTTTGGAGAGAGGGTTTCACTATTACCCAGACTGGTTATGTAGATCATGCTGGTTTTGAATTTGAGGTCCCCCTGCCTCTACCACCCAGCTGCCTAGATTATTGGAGTGTGCCACCAGGCCTGGCAATTCAGCACTCTGTCAATAGATCTGAGAGATGTTTCTACCTCTGACTTTTTACGTTCATTATTTCTTTTTTTCTTTTTTAATTTTTGTTTGTTTGTTTGTTTGGTTGGTTGTTTTTTTTTTCCAGACAGAGTTTCTTTGTGTAGCTCTGGCTGCCCTGGAACTTGCTCTGTAGACCAGGCTGTCCTGGAACTTGCTCTATAGACCAGACTGGGCTCAAACATTTCAAGTTCTTTCCAATCCTTGGCTTGGTTTCTCTGCTAGGACCTTGATCTAAGCGCCCTGGACTTCCCCGTTTATGGCTCAGACTCCACATTCCAGGGCCCTTCGGTCTTTGGGAAACCGAAGCAGAGCACGGGGACGGCAATTGACTCTCTCTGCCTTTCATAAGAGATCCAGAAACCAACGAGCACTTTTACTGACTCTCCGTACGTTCCAAAACATTCTAGGTTTTTTGCAAAAGTTCAAAGGAGTCTGCCTTCCTATTTTAGCAGGAGAGAACTGGATAAGTCAATCATGGAACCCAGTGCCTCCTTGGAGTGTCATTTTCTCTCTGTTCCTCACGCAATCAGCTGTGACAAGCTGGCTCTTGGGGATAGCCTTGGAGTCTGTGCTGTGGAACCCTCTCAGGAGGCCTGGGGCCTGGGGAATGAGGAAGGTCATTTCCAGACAGGGGTCACCAGCTGGAGAGTGCAGCTGGGTTTGTAGCCTGACATTGGAGGAAGGCTGGCCCAGCACTGGCACTCAAGGGCCCACATTTCAGGTTCTTTTCAGTCCTTGGAAAGGTGGATGACTAATTGTTATCAACGTGACTGGATTCAGAGTCGCCTGGGAGACACCTCTGGGCATTTCTGTGAGGGACTTTCCAGAGACGGTTAGCCAGGAGAGAGACCCACCTGAAGTGTGGGTGTTATGTCCCATGGGCTGGGGTCCTGGACTGAATAAAAAGAAGAAAGCCTCCGGGTGGATGGTGGGGGCGCACACCGTTAATCCCAGCACTCAGGAGGCAGAGGCAGGCGGATCTTACCTTTTTGTCTTACTCTCAAGTTTCAGATCATTTTTCTTGTGGCTACAAATAACTTCCGTGTTTCTCGATGTGTGAAGAATTGGTTGGGTTGATCCTAGTTATTGCTATAGGCAAAGCCAGGGTGCAAACACATGAGCCTCCTTAGATTTAAGCTGCAAAATCAACACTTAGACCAAAATTAGTTTCTGCCTAGAATTTCCACATGGAATCATAGGTTCTTAGTGCCTCTGTTGCTGATGTGGCTGGTGGATGAGCGACTGTTTAAATTCCTTTTCTCTTTGCCACAGCAGTAAGAGCCTGAAATGAAACCTGACAGAAGCAACTTTAGGGGAAAAGGGTTTATTGTGGCTCACAGTCCAAGTTCATCACGGTGGGGAAGCCATGGTGGCAGGAGAGTGAGCAGCTGGTTACTTTGTGTCCAGAGGTAAGATCAGCCTGTAACTATCCAGAGGTAAGATCAGCCTGTAACTATCCAGAGGTAAGATCTGTCTGCAACTATCCAGAGGTAAGATCAGCCTGTAACTATCCAGAGGTAAGGTCAGTCTGCAACTATCCAGAGGTAAGATCTGTCTGCAACTATCCAGAGGTAAGATCAGCCTGTAACTATCCAGAGGTAAGATCAGCCTGCAACTATCCAGAGGTAAGATCTGTCTGCAACTATCCAGAGGTGGAGGCTGGCCACACACTGTCCAGGAGAGCGGAGGGGACTGGGCATCTCACTTTTTGTTTGTTGTTTGTTTGTTTGTTTTGAGAAAGGGGCTCGTAATGAAGACAGTTCCTGGCTAGCCTGGAACTCAGTATGTAGATGGGCTTCTTGATGAAAAGCCTAGACTCAGGCCAGGCGACAGCTCCGCATGGTGTGAAGTGATGTATTCTCAATCTAAACATTCCTCCCAGAGGAAGTCATGAGACCTCCTGGTTTGAGTCACGTGTCTAGGAAAGCAGCTTTATTGAAGAGGTAAACAACTCCCTGCAGCGGGGGGAGGGGGAGGACGGCCACAGACAGACGGACTCCAGCCAGCAGCAGAGCCGAGATTCCTGGGCTATCCCACTGCCCGTAAACTGGGCAGAGCTCACAGCTTTTGTGAGTCACCAGTGGTGGGCTCTTTGATGACGTAACTGCTTCCTGGTCACCCCTGCTCCTGTTAGGAACCCCAACAAAAACTCATCGGTTCAACCAAGTTGAACCTTGGTCTGCAGTAGAGTCCCTGCTTGTAGCGCTGTGTGTGTGTGTTACACCTCCCCAGAACGTCTGTCACATACTACCAAGCCAACCTGATGACCTGAGTTTGATCTCAGAAATTCTTGTAAAAACGAGCTAGATTTGGGTAACTTGTCTGTAATCCCAACTCTTCTACTGCTAGATGGAGACCGAGACAGAATTGGCCAGAAGCTCGCACAGTGGGAAAAGCAAGAGAGACCCTGTCCCCCCCCCCCCGCCACACACAAACACACATGCATGAACACACACACACACCCTTGCACAAACACACATACCCATGCACACAAACACTCCCATTCACAAACACACACACGACCACACCCATGCACTAACACACACACTCATGCATGAACACACACAATCTTATTTTTAAAAGTCCCAGACTTACTGAACTCACTCAGTAACTTAAGAGTTTTGTCTAGGAACTATGAAGTCAGTTTCTGGCAAGGATTTACGAGCTGTTGGACATGGGCCATTTTTTCTAATTGAACTCAGCAATCTCCCCCTAACACCTTCCTGTCAAGCTGCCTATGAGGATCCGAGCTCAAGGCTCTGGGCACTAGTCATGACATTTTACTGTAATCCCTAGTTAATTAATAATAAATGAGATAAGATCTTCTTTGGCTGGTGAGACAGCTCCCCAGGTAAAGGCGCTTGCCTCTAAGCCTGACAATCTGAGCTTAACCCTCGTGGAAGGAGAGAGCCGGTGCACACAGGCTGCCCTCCGACCTCCACACGTGTGCTGTGCTGCGCGTACATCCCATCGCCTGCACATGCACACAAATAGCCCGATGTGTGGCCAACAAGGACTACACACTTCTGAGCCTCCTGCCTTCACCTCCTGAGTGTGGGGCTCACAGGTGTGTGCTACCACGCCCGGTTTTTCTGGGACTAAAGACTGAACCTGGAGCCTTGTGCATGCCAGGCAAGCACTCTCTTAACTGAGCCCCATGCCCGGTCTCCATAGTAACAGTCTTACTAGGGAAAGGACAAAATGGAGTGTGGAGTGACACGCAGAAATAACAGCAGACCCCTCAAGAGAGCAACCCACACAGGCGCTTTTGCCGTGAATGAGGAGTAAGCCTCAGCCACCTTGGTCTGGACCCCAGGCTTTCAGACTCTGAGTGCAACCCAGTCCTGTGGCCACTCTCGAGGTTCACACTCATCAACCTGCTTTGGTTCCTAGTGCTCTGACTGCTCCCCAGTCTGAACATCCTGCTCTAAACACCTCCATCAGGTAGCGAGGAGCCTGCCTGTCATCCCAGCACTGGGGAGCACAGGAGAGCTGAGAGTTAGAAGCTATCCTGAGCTACATAGGGAGACCTGTCTCAAAAATCTCTCTCACAGCAGGGCAGTGGTGGCGCACGCCTTTATTCCCAGCACTCAAGAGATCAAGATCTGTGAGTTTGAGGCCAGCCTGGTCTACAGAGTGAGTTCCAGGACAACCAGGACTGCACAGAGAGACCCTGTCTCAACAATAACAATGTCTTAGCTAAAAAGACTCCCCCAGCACCATTTGTGAGTTACTTTGGTGGCATAAAGTCCTCTCCTTCATTAAAATGCAGATGTTTCTGGGAAAGGATGATCTGTTAATTCTCAGCAGTCACCTACATGTCAGTATAAACAAATTCTCATGTTTTCTGAGAGTTGATTTAGATGCAGAAGGGAACAGGCAGGCAAACTAAGCCCTGATTAAAATAGGAAAACCTGAGAATCTGCACAAAGGGATTCCAAGTGTGAAGGAACCTCATGCTCACCGCCAGGTCCTCTCTGGTGACGAAGCCCCTCTCTCTGGCACCACAGTCCTGGAAGAAGGACTGCAGCTCTTCTTCGGAGTGAGAGGGCCAGGACATGGGCTCTGGAGTCGCAGGGGCATCCTGACCGTCTGCTGGCTCTCGTATCTGCCTCCGGCGACTGGACGCCAGCTTCCGGCCTTTTCTGAACCCTCCCTTTCCATTCTCCATGGTGCCTCTGACCTGGGGACAGAGGGGAAGTAAGAGGGTGATGGGCCACAATGCAGAAAGCCCCAGCCTTGCACCCGTCTGCTGAGCACAGCCCCCAAGGCCTGGTCCACACACCATGATCAACACGTCTTCCTGCTTAGGCCTACGCCCTGTGGAAGATCCTCTCAGCCTGGAACACTCCTGAGCTGTCCTCAGACCTCTCAAAGACTCTACAGATAGCGATGTGAAGGAACTCGTGACAGGGAAGGTCCTGCCTCCTAACCTGGGAGAGACCTGGAGTCCTTGGGACTGTTGTCTGGAGGCAGGAGGAACTGCTGGACGTCTCTTGCTGTGTTCCCTCCAGCTCGGGTCCTCCCCTCCAGCAGCACCAGAGTGACTGATCGTGGCCTCCATTGTCATCTCCTCTCAACCTCATCCCCCCCATCTTTCCCTCTTCTCAACACACTGTGTGTGTGTGTGTATATATGTACATATGTGTGTTTGTATGTATGTGCGTGTAGGTATACATATATGTGTGTATGTATGTGTGTATATGTATGCATGTGTATGCATGTATATGTGTATGTGTGTATATGTGTGTACATGTGTATTGTGTGTATGTATATTGTGTATGTGTGTATGTATGTATGTGTGTACATGTGTATTGTGTGTATGTATATGTGTGTATGTGTGTATGTATGTATGTGTATGTATGTATGTGTATTATGTGTATGTATATGTGTGTATCTGTGTATGTGTGTATGTATGTGTATGTATGTATGTATATGTGTATGTGTGTGTGTTCATGTGTGTTCAGAAGCTAAAGGAGGACACAAGATGCCTTGTTCTCACCAACTGCCCTGTTCCACTGAGTGTTTCTCACTGAACCTAGAACTTGCTGTTTTTCAGCGAGGCCAGCCGGCAAGCCAGCCCTAGTGATCTTCTGTTACTGCCTGTCTAACCTATGTGCTATGTGCCCCTCATTTCTTTCTTGACATAAACGGAAGTTTCCCTGCCTCCCCAGTTCTCAAGGCCTACATGGCTCAGTCCCTTTCTCTTCCCTTCCTTGTGCCCTCACTCTTTATGGGAACCACTGCAGAACCACTGATGGTTCCCTGAACACCAAATTCCCTCCCATCCCGGTTCCCTGCATCCCAAAGCATCACCCCATCTAGCTAACTAACATCTTCCATTCCCACCCCATAGGCCCTCTCTGTGGGCACCCCCATGCTTTGAGCATAGGCTCCTTGCACTGTGGGGGACCCTGCCGTCCAGTGTATCGGGACATGAGCAGAGTTTCCGGGAGGTTGCTGGTATTTGAGGAAGTGTACAGCATTTGCAGAGGGATGGGAGAGGGAAGCAGATTCCACCTGAGCCCGAGATGGAAAGATATCTCTGCTCTGCGGGGACCAAAAGTCACATACTAAGAGAAGATCAGAAGGTCGCTGTAGGAATGGTGGCCCACCCAGGGCACAGATGACAGCGGTGGGTCCTCTCCTGAGGCAAGTGCCCACACAGCAGCAGCACAGGGGTCAGAGAAATCAAGCCCTCACCTGTCTAGGCCCCAAATTTAACAAAAGTGCTCTCTCGCTCTCTCTCTCTCTCTCTCTCTCTCTCTCTCTCTCTCTCTCTCGCTCTCTCTCTCTCTCTCCCCCAAGCTTATCCTGCAGGCAGAAGCAGACCCTGTACCCCGGACGGAATACACCAATACCGACAAAAGAAAGAAAGTAAGCTCTGACCCATATAAGAGACTCAAAAGAAGTGAACTTAAAGATAATGCCCGATCCTTAACTGGATTCCTTGGCCAAAAGGAGAGGGGAAAGAAGTGTTTGGAGCCTGGTGCAGAGGTGCACAGCTGTAGTCTCAGCACTCCAGAGGCCAGAGCCAAGGAGATGGTGCAGTGCGTGAGAGAACTCGCTGCGCAAGCATGAGGACCCAAGTTCAAATCCCCGACGCTGCATGAAAGGGCTGTGCACACCTTCAACCCAAGGATGGGGAGGAAACAGGTGGACACTGGAGCTCGCTGGCCAGCCAACATAGCCCAAATGGTGAGTTCTAGTTCGGACCAGGTTCCTTTTCTTAAGGGATCAAGGCAGAGAGAAATAGAGGACTACACAAGACATCATTCTTTGGCCCATGCATGTGTGTGCATGAATGCACATACCTACTCACATGTGTGTATGCAACACCACACACACGCACACACATATACACAATGAAGCAGGAGGAGCGCTGTGAGTTCGAAGCCAGCCTAGACTACATAGACAGACCCTGCTCCAAAAGACAAATGAAAAAGCGGGTGAGGTGGCCCGGCAGAGACAAAGGCACCTGCCACTGAGCATGATGACCTGAGTTTGAGCCCCAGGAACCCGCTGGTGAAAGAAGAGAACTGATCCTGTAGGTTGCTCATTTACCTACACACATACACACATGCGCACGTGTACAGGCACACACACACACAAAATGTGACTTTCTTAAAGTTTTTTTTTTTGGAGGGAACAACTAGGGAAATGCAAACATAGGTTGTGTCTGGAAACCATTGCTCCCATGAGGTGACCCGTCATGCTGAGTCATGATTGAACCCTCTTTTAAAAGTCATCTATCGAGTCAGATATGGTGGCACATACTTTTAATCCCAGCACTCAAGAGGCAGAGGCAGGAGGATCTCTGTGAGTTCAGTGCCAGCCTGGTCCACACAGTGAGTTCCAGGCCAGATCAGCCAGGACTACATGGTAATTCCCTGTCTCAGAGCATCAACGGCAAAGATACCTGATAGAGAGGGCTGAGTTATGATCCTGCCGTCTGCCTTCCAATGGTTACAATAAAGACAGACAACAGAAAGAGTGGGTGCCATGGGACAGGTGAGGGGCAAAGTGTCCCCATCTCACAGTGTGTTGGTCACAGTATTATTGCCTTGATTCTGTAGACCCCAAAGCCTTTAGGGAAAGGCTTGAAGGGAAACAAGCAAGAACGGTTCTGGGGGATGTCCTTGCACTCAGCTGCCTGAATGTCACCAGTATTTGCCACGTATGTCACCCTACGCTGCTCCCTTGCACAGTGATGGGCATGTGCCCCTCCTTGGGCCACATCTGTGCACTCCCAGAAAGCCACTGTCTACCTCCCTGCAACATCCCCTAGAGGAAAGCCCCTCCCTCCGTGACCACGTGGCCCTCCACGGCTGTTAGGGTCAAGGAAAGAGCCCAGGTACCAGCAGAGGGTGGGGCCACCCTCGTGGCCTAGAGAGGAGGGAAGGGAGGCTCCATGAGGAGAGTGATGTCAGAACACTCTGCAGTTCAGTGGACCTCCTTCCCTGCTGATCTCTAAGCAAGCAGCCTCAGGCAAGTAGCTTACCCACTCCCCGACTCCGTGCCTCAGTTTCCTCGCTAGAAGGAGAGAATTATCTGGATGTAGCAATGCCTGCCAACAATTCCTGGGCAATCTTAGACAGGAAGATCACTGTGCGTTCAAGACCAGCCTATTCTCCAGAGTGAGACCTTGTCTCTCACACACACACAGATACACACAGAGATACACACACACACACACATATACACGTGCATGCAGGCGCAAGATAAAAATATCAGACTAACATCTACCACCAGAATCACGCGAGGATTAACCATAATAACTGACATTGAAATCATTCCCCCCGCAGCAAGACCCCTTCTGGTTCCACTCACTGCACCCCCTTTCTCGTTCCACTTACTGCACCCCCTTTCTCGTTCCACTTGCTGCACCCCATTTCTGGTTCCACTCACTGTACCCCCTTTCTGGTTCCACTTGCTGCACCCCATTTCTTGTTCCACTTGTTGTACCCCCTTTCTGGCTGCACTCACTGTACCCCCTTTCTGGTTCCACTCACTGTACCCTCTTTCTGGTTCCACTCGCTGCACCCCCTTTCTGGTTCCACTCACTGCACCCCCTTTCTGGTTCCACTCATTGCACCCCCTTTCTGTTTCCACTCATTGCACCCCCTTTCTGGTTCCACTCACTGCACCCCCTTTCTGGTTCCACTCACTGTACCCCCTTTCTGGTTCCACTTTAGTTTCCATCCCTGAAACGTATTCCACTCATTTGTCCTATAGATTCAAATCTCCTTTTCCTGAACTTTAAACCAGTGCTTGGCATACAGCTGGCGCTTAGCAAATATTTGTTGACTCTGACCAAGCACCGTGCCTGGCCTTCAGGGATGCTCGGTAAAAGTAGCAATGACCATAGAGGTGATGTCATTGGTATGGGTGGGGTTCAAAATGGTCCCTATAGCAGTTGGGTGTCGTAGTTGGGTTCCAACCAAAAACTACGGAAACTGGCTGCCATCTCACCCAGGATGGGTGCCCCCAAGGCAATTTCTGGAGTCATGAGGCTGCAGTTGGGGAGGGGGCATGGATGCCCAGGGAAGCAGCCCTAGGAAGAGACAAAGATTTCCCTGCCGTCCAGATGTGAGCCAGCTGTGCTTCCAGGGCAGCAAGGGCTGGCCCTGAGCTCAGAAAGTCAGGGCAGTTTCGCAGTACTTCCTGCAAGCTGGTGAGCACACAGAACAGTTAGATAAGACTCCCCACAGAGCCCATGCTGGGGGAGAGCCCTCCAGAGAAGAGTAAGTGTTGCAAGCCAGGCTCTCACAGCCAAAGGAGGACTCCCCTCTGCAGTGTTCCTAGCATCCCCCTGCTCCCCAAACCCCACACTTCATAGGAAGGCGGCAACTGGGGTCACTTTTCTTAGCTCCACTAGGCAGGGATCTCAGTGGCGAGACCATCAGGAGGTCCAGGGAAGGGAGTTCGCCTGTCCCCTGCAGCCAGCGAGGCCTCCAGTGTCAGAGCACTGGTTACCATGGGTCAAGACATGTCTGTAAGTCACCACCCCATTCCCTTACAGCATAGCCTAAATCAGTCTGTGACACTTTCATGGGCAGGAATAGTCACTGAGAGAGACGGTGGGGACCTCCTTTGCTGAGTCCATGAAGGTATGTGTTCTCCCTCTCTCCCTCCCTCCTCCTCCCCCTTCTCCTCCTTGTTCCTCTCTCTCTCTCTCTCTCTCTCTCTCTCTCTCTCTCTCTCTCTCTCTCTCTCTCTCTCTTCAGTTATCATCCAAATCCCCTCTGCTCTTAGACAATACCCTTCACCCTTCCTTTGGTGACAGCAAACAACCAGTTTGCAGGCACCCAGAGCCAGAACAGGAACCTTTAGCATCAGCTGCAGAGTGTTCTCAGTCCATGCACTGTCTCCGCCCTAGTGTCTTGCACACACACCCTGCTCAGAGAGAGACCCTTCACCCCCCTGTAAAACACACGCAGCCCCTCAGCTCCCAGGGATCTCTCACGTTACTCTCCTGAAAAACCTCCTAGAACCTGAAGAAAACCCGGCAGCAGCCAATGAGGCCTGCTCTCAGCCACCTTCAGGACCGGGTTCCACAATGGAACAGCCATGGGTTTTAGCTAACAGAACCCTGAGGCCTCCCTTCCAACAAGAATGTAGGCGCGGGGGCCACAGTAGGAGCAGGGCCTCGTATTCCCCCAACCCTGTGACAGAGGGCTAAGAAACTGAGTCAGCTCAGCGTGAAACTTACCTTAGGAAAGGCCAGTAATGGTCATGGCCAATGACCCCGAGAGTCACCTAGTCCTAGTGACTTGTTCTGGCAGCCTTCTCCCCGCCTTCACTTACTACTAGAGAAACCACTTCACTTACTTCTAGTGTCCAAGAAGCTAGAAGACCTGGCCAGTGTTACAAGTTCACCATCTTGTAACACTCACTGGAGAGGACACCCACAGCCTGGGCCTCTCTGCCAGACAGTCTGAAGTACCAAAGCCACATTGGGCGGTATAACCACAGCACCCCAGCACCCCAGCACCCCAGCACCCCAGAGGTGGAGGCAGGAAGCGCAAGAGTTCAAGGTCATCTTTGACTATGTGGTGAGTTCAAGGCAAGCCTAGGCTACATTAAAAACCCCCATCTCAAAAAAAAAAATACGGTTTGGCAGTATATACTTTTAATCCCCCAATTTAGGAGGCAGAGGTAAATGGATCTCTTTGAGTTTAAGGCTACCAGGGAGACCCTGTCAGGAAGGAAGGAAGGAAGGAAGGAAGGAAGGAAGGAAGGAAGGAAGGAAGGAAGGAAGGAAGGAAGGGGCCTGTACTACCTCTCTCCCCTCGCCCCCAGCCCCTCCAAGCAGCAGCATTGCCTGTTGCAGCCGCTCCCACCTCTCAGAGGCTGCCGTCTGCAGTCCGGAGCTCCTGGTGACTGCGGCCCACAGAGCCCACGCACTCTGCAACTGTCAACAGTCTTGTCTCTTGCTCAACCGCCCCTTTCCGTTCCCTGGCTGCCCATCTCCTGCGATCATCTCGGGAACTTCCCGTAGAAAGGGGCCCTGGCTGTACTTTCTCTGTCTCATCTGATGCCCAGGGTCCTGGTATGTTCCACACTCAGCCCATAGTAACGAGGCCAGAACTTGGGCCTCAGTCCAGGAGGAAGGTCAAGAGAAACCACTGTGGCTACAGTGTGGTTTCTCTGATGCAGAAAATACCCCTCCTCACCTCCGGTTCTCACTCAAGGACAGCCTGTTTGACTAGAGAGGAGGCTTATGTCAGACTCCATTCTGAGGAGTCTGACATAAGCTAATATCAAAATATGTTGCAGAGCCACTATCATGAGAACAGTGTGGCAGAGGAGCATGAAGACAGGTGAATGCGCTATGGATGATGGGAATGAACCAGGTGGGGTGCTGCTCAGCTGCCACGCTAGTACTCAGAACCTGAGTGGGGCAGGAGGACCTGAGTTCAAGGCCAGCCTGGACTACATGCTTAGGCTTTGTCTCAGGTATAGAAAAGAAAAAAGGAGAAGGAAGGACAAAGTAGATAGCAATAGATTCAAGCATGAGTGAAGAAATTATGTTTTATTAGCCCTTGGGAGGCTGGGTGAGGACCCCAAAGCCAGAGCCTTCTAATTTCAAAATCATCCCAGGTGGATATAAGTTTTAGATGTTTTTAAAAAATCATTACACTTATCAGCTGATGATGATTGTGCACATATATAATCCCAGCACTCGGGAGGCAGAAGCAGGAGGATCTCTGTGAGTTTGAGGCCAGCCTGGTCTACAGATCGAGTTCCGAGATAGCCAGGGCTACACAGAGAAACACTGTCTTGAAAAAAACAACAAACAAATTACACTGTTAATTTATTTTCTGTATGCAAATACTTGTGTGTGGATGTATGGAGGGGTGGAAGGTGTGTGTGTGTGTGTGTGTGTGTGTGTGTGTGTGTGTGTGTGTGTTTGTAGGTGTGTGGGGATGTATGATATAGGTAGGTCTTTTGTCTATGTGTTAATTTCATTGGTAATAAAGAAACTGCCTTGGCCTTTTGATAGGACAGAACATAGGTGGATGGAGTAGACAGAACAGAATGCTGGGAAGAAGGGAAGTGAGGCAGATGCTATAGCTCTCCTCTCCAAACTGAACACAGGTTAAGATCCTTTCTGGTAAGCCACAACCTTGTGGTGCTACACAGATTATTAGAAATGGGTTAATCAAGATGTGAGAGTTAGCCAATAAGAGGATAGAACTAATGGGCCAAGCAGTGTTTAAAAGAATACAGTTTCCGTGTAATTATTTTGGGGGTAAAGCTAG
Organism: Microtus pennsylvanicus; assembly: GCF_037038515.1. Classification (NCBI taxonomy): domain Eukaryota; kingdom Metazoa; phylum Chordata; class Mammalia; order Rodentia; family Cricetidae; genus Microtus; species Microtus pennsylvanicus. Next base: position 5,618,808 of record NC_134585.1, on the reverse strand, counting down.
CTAGTGGCTGGGAGCCAGGCAGCAGGAAGCGGCCCGTCGTTCCTCACAACAGGTGTAGGTGTGTGTGGGGGTGTAGGTGTGTGTGGGTGTAGGTGTGTGAGTGTATGTGGGTGTGTGTGTGTAAGTATAGATGTATGCGTGTGTGTAGGTGTGTCTCTGTGTGTAAGTATGTGTGTAGGTATAGGTGTGTGTGGGTGTAGGTGTGTGTGTGGGTGTAGGTGTGTGAGTGTATGTGGGTGGGTGTGTGTAAGTATAGATGTATGCATGTGTGTAGGTGTGTCTCTGTGTGTAGGTGTGTCTCTGTGTGTAAGTATGTGTGTAGGTATAGGTGTGTGTGGGTGTAGGTGTGTGTGTGGGTGTAGGTGTGTGAGTGTATGTGGGTGTGGGTGTGTAAGTATAGATGTATGCGTGTGTGTAGGTGTGTCTCTGTGTGTAGGTGTGTCTCTGTGTGCAAGTATGTGTGTAGGTATAGGGTGTGTGTGTGTGTGTGTAGGTGTGTGTGTGTGGGTGTGTGTGTAGGTGTGTGTGTGTGGGTGTGTGTGTGTGTAGGTGTGTGTGTGTGTGTGTGTGTAGGTGTGTCTCTGTGTGTAAGTATGTGTGTAGGTATAGGGTGTGTGTGTGTGTGTGTAGGTGTGTGTGTGTAGGTGTGTGTTATGCCACAGCTCACATGTGAAGGTCAGAGGACAACTTGCAGGAGTCAGTTCTCTCCTCCCACCGTGTGGTAGAAGGCCTCATGCGAACCAGGCAATAAAAATTAAAACCAACAAATACTAATAATAAATGTTTTCAAGTCCAGTGTTGCTGGACTTGGGAATCAAATCTTACAGAATGGGATTGATAAATCAAGAGAAGAGGCCCTGAGACCACCCTGCAGCTAGCGCGGCTTCCAGGCACAGTTTTGCTTCCTCATAACTGCTTGACTTCACGTCACAGTCTGGTAATCCCTGACGCAGACACGGTCGTTCTGGGGTACAGCAGAGAGAGCTCCCAGGGTCCCTGCCTCCAGCTGTCAGTTCCAAAATATGTCTAACAGAAGCTTGGGTGGGTGGCAAGCCCAGAGGGGAAGGGACCAGATAGCATCTGGCAGCCTTTTCCGGAATATTGAGAAACCTAGAGTTACATCAAAGATTTCAGAGTGGCACAGTTGGTCCCCATGAGTCCCTACGTGGAAGGGTCACCACTTCTCCTTTTAGGGGTAACAAGCAGGCTGTGTGACCTGCAGACCTCATGGTAGATATCAGGGCTCTGATACTCTGAGCTAGGAGCGAGACCTCATGCTGGGACTTCAGTTTGTTGCTGTGGGGTTTTTTTGTTTTTTATTTTTTCATCTGTAAAGTAGAGGATATAACCATAAAGGTTAGTTGAAATGGGAAAAAAAAAACCACCTAAGACAGCTAGGCAGGAGGCTCAGAGCACAAGGACAGCCTTGATTACAGTGGCTGATTGGAAACCAGCGACCCCGTCTCAAAATACAAGAGGAGCTGAAGAGATGGCTCAATAGTTAAGAGCACTTGTTCTTGCAAAGGACCTGGGTTTGGTTCTCAGCACCCACATGGCAGTGCACAACCATCTAAACTGCGGGTACAAGGGGATCTGACACCCTCTTCTGACCTCTGCAGGCAACATACATGGCACACAGATATACATGTAGACAAACACTCATACACATAAAATAAATAGAAAAACCAAATTATAGTCAATATTTTTATATTTATTTTGTTCTAGTTAGGGTCTATATTGCTGTGATGAAACACCAAAACCAAAAGCAAGTTGGGGAGGAAAAGAGTCTATCAGCTTAAACTTCTACAGAACTGTTCATCAGGGCAGGAACTCACATGGACAGAAACCTGGAGACAGGAGCTGATGCAGAGGCCATGGAGGGGTGCTGCTTACTGGCTTGCTTCCCATGGCTTGTTCAACCTGCTTTCTTATAGAACCAGCACCACCAGTCCAGGGATGGCACCACCCACAACGACTGTATGGTAGTTGAATAGGTATGGCCCCCATAAACTCATGTGTTTGAATGCTCAACCCACAGGGAATGGCACAATTAGGAGGTGTGGCCTTGTTAGAGTAGGTGTGGCCTTGTTGGGGGAAGTGTGTCATTGTGGGGGTGGGCTTTGAGGTCTCATATATGCTCAAGCATGGTACACAGTTGCATCTGCTGCATACAGATCAAGATGTAAAACTCTCAGTTCCTTCTCCAGCAACATGTCTGCCTACATGCCACCAGGCTTCTTGCCATGAAGAAACTATAAACCAGCCTCAATTAATTTTGCTTTGTGTTTTGATTTTTATGTTGTTTGGTTTTTGGATTTTGGAGACAGGGTTTCTGTGTGTAACAGTCCTGGCTGTTTTGGAACTCACTTTGTAGATGAGATTGGCCTTGAACTCTGCTTGCCTCAGCCTCCCAAGTGCTGGGATTACAGGCATGCGCCATGACCACCCGGCAAATGTTTTCCTTTATAAGAGTTGCTGTGGTCATGGTGTGTCTTCACAGCTACAGAAACCCTAAGAAAGAAGTTGGTACCAGGGACTGGGGTACTGCTGTGATAGGCCTGATCATGTTTTTGTTTGGAGGAATGTGGACTCAGGGACTTTGTGTTAGGAAAGCAGTGGAATGCTTTAAACACTGTGTAATGGGTCACACTAGTGGGAGCATGGAAGACAGTGGTGCTGAGGTGATTTCAACAGTGGGGGTCTGGCTCAAGAGGTTTCAGAGGAGAGGAATTTTAATATGTGGCCTAAAGACAGTTCTTGTGATAGTTTGGTGGAGAATGTGGCTGGTTTTGCCCTTTCCAAAAATCTACCTGAAGCTAAAGTAAAGAGCTTTGAATTAATTGCCTTAGCAGAGGAAATCTCAAAACAGCCTAGCATAGACACCGTCATGTGGTTACTGGTGTCCATTCTTAAGAAGATTTATAATGACAAGGACCAAGCTGAGCAAGGAAACATACAAAACACACAGATTGAGGAGAAAAGGGCACCAGGAGTGGAATGGAGCTAGAACCTGTGTTCAAGGAGAGAAACAGATTAGAGAAGAGCTGGTTGTTGAATAGAATAAGGGAGTGGTGACCTCAGGGCAAGACCTTACCAGCTAAATTTCCAATTTGTGAAAAGGAATTAAAGAAAATCTTAGAGCTGGATGTGGTGGGACACAAGGTTAATCCCAGCACTTGGAAATCAGAGGCAGGCAGATCTCTGAATATGAGGCCTGCCTGGTCTACAGATGGAGTTCCAGGACAGCTAAGCTTAGGTAGTGGAGGGAACCGTGGAAAACAGAAAGCTGGTGAAGATAGAATTGAACAAGAGGGCCATGTTCCAGCCTCAGCAAGCAGCACAATTTGGCAGCTTTGGCCATGTGGTTCTGGCTTTAGAGTCAAGGATACAAGAAAGGAGTTATGGAGTCTCCCTCCAAGACTAAGGAAAGATGCTGAGACCAGGTATGTGAAGGGTGTCCCTAAATGGAGGCCCAGAGAGGTCGTTGTATGACGCTGTGAAGGCAAAACCTGGGTTGCTCTGGAGACCCCCAGTGTTGGAGATGCCAGAGTCATGGGATCCCTGTCAAGGAGAGCTGCTAACCAAGAGAAAGAGGCGTGCTGCAGTCCACAAAGCTGAATGGAGTTGGAGATCTGAAGAGCATTTTGACATCAGACATGGAGGTGCCGAGTTCGGAGTTTTCCCAGCTGGTTTTTGATCTTGCTTTGGTCCTGTGCTTCCTCACTATCCTCCTCTTCCTCCATTTTGAAATGGTAATGTATACCCTGTTCATTATATGTTGGATGTATGTGATCTATTTTTTGATTTTGATTTTATAGAGGAACACAGTTAAGAAATTGCAGGAATCTCAGAAGAGACTTTGAACTTTTAGACATTGTTGAGACTGTGATAGACTATGGGGACTTTTGAAGTTGAACTAAATTCATTTTGTATTACGTTATGGCTACAAGCCTATGGGGACCAGGAAGTAGAATATGGTAGTTTGAATAGGTATGGCCCCATAAACTCAGGTGGTTGAGTGCTTGTCCCACAGGGAGTAGCATTATTAGGAAGTGTGGCCTTGTTGGAGTGGGTGTGGCCTTGTTGGGGGAAGTGAATCTCTATGGGGGTGGGCTTTGAAGTCTATTTATGCTCAAGATATGCCCAGTGTGACACACAGTTGCTTCTGTGGATCAAGATGTAGGACTTGCAGCTCCTCCAGCACCATTATCTTCCTGCCTGCCCCACACCTCTCACCATGAAGGCAATGGATTAAACCTCTGAACTGTAAGCCAGCCCCATGTGGTCATGGTCACAGTGTCTCTTCATGGCAATAGAAACCCTAAGACAGGCTGGACATTTCCCCACTGATCACCAATTAAGAAAATGATCTACAGCAGTGTTTCTCAGCCTGTGGGTTGCAGCCCTCTGGGGGGTCACCTAAGACCATTGGAAAACACGGGTCTTTACATCCTGATCCATAACAGTAGCAAAATTAGTTATGAAGTAGCAATGAAAATAACTTTATGGTTGGTGGTCACCACAACATGAGGAGCCATATTAAACGCAACATTAGGAAGGGTAAGAACCACTGTGCTAAGGGCTGGAGAGATAGCTCAGTGTTCTTCCTGGGGACCAGGTTCAATTCCCAGCACCCACATGGCAGCTCACAACTGTCTGTAACTCCAGTTCCAGGGAATCTGACACCTCACACAGACATATATTCAGGCAAAACACAAATGCACGTAAAATAAAAATTAATTTAAAAAAAACCCACTGTTCTAAAGACCTGCTTATACCCTGATATTATGGGGAAATTTTCTTAATTGAAGTTCCCCTCCTCTCAGAAGACTTTATCTTGTGTCAAATTGACATACAACTACTCAACATATGTGTGTGTGTGAGCATATATATACATATATATACTGTGGAGTCAGACAACTAGAGAAGAACCTGCATGAGTCGGATACCCCTTCCGTCATCTGGGTCCTCGGGGTCACACTCAAGTGACACCCTGCTGACCCACAAAATTATTTTAATTCTAAGGGCAGCTGACTTGATAACAGTCCTGTAACCCTCAGGAGGCTGAAGCAGGGCCACAAGTTCAAGCCCCATCTAGGCAACTTATCGAGTAACATAGGAAGTAAAAAAGAACTAAAGTTCATTATACATATGCATAAAATATTGAGGAATAAGATAAATTATTAAAAATTAATTTGAAATATTTCTGAGGTCAGTGAGATAGCTCAGTGGGTGAAGATACTTACCACTGATTCTGACTAGCTGAATTTGATTCAGAACCCCCTTGAGAACAGCCTGCTGTAGCACGTGTGTATGTGCACACGTAAATAAAATATAATTTACAAAAATCTTCAAAGAACCATTTCTGTAAAATTAAATTGAAGATAAGAACATTCCTTTTCCCAAATGGGGGAAAAAAAACCCTACTCACCTTGTCTCAAAATGAAAAGCGAAGGGGCGGGGCTACAGCTCAGGGGCGGAGCGAGTTCCTGCCTGTCAGGCTAAAGAATGCAGGTTCAATTCCCATGGGGGGGGGGAGGGAATATGATTGCATGAGTGTGCCCTTGAGTTGGAGCCAGACACCACACACACACACACACACACACACACACACACTCACAGCAAACCCTCCCCACATGTTCTAATGGCAAATCATCACAAGTCATCAAGAAATATTTATTGAGCACCTGCTTTGGGGGTGGGGGGTGGGACTGGGAACAGTGCAGGACATGGTCCCTGCTCTTGGAAGGTTGACAGTCTGAGTGGAAACAGGGAGGCGGCCAAAATACATCTTCGTGGGGGGCTAAGGGCAAACAATCAGACCAGGATGTTACAGAAACAGGGTGTTTGGGGTCAGACTCTGTAAGTGCTTTGGCATCCATGGGGATTCAGTCCTGGGTAAGGGTCAGTCACCATTCTTGGTCTCCTGTTAGATTGCTTAGCCCTTGAGGCGCTATCTTGATTGGCTCCTTGTATTTCTGCTGCTCAAAGTTCTAAGAGACGGGAGAGGTCACTGATGACTTCAGCAACTAGGGTCCCCACCACACACTGGTACCACAGGGGTGCTCGCTGCTCTGGGAGGCCTGGCCTATCTCACCACCCTAGAACCACAAGGAAGGTGGTTATCACTGGAGTTGCCTGAGGTAGAACCAGGGAACCCTACTTAGTGTACCCCTTTCCCTTACCGGTGCCCAGAGATGCCTCCTGGGGGTATTGGGGAGGGGGCAAGGATCTGGAGAGGGGAGAGCTGCTGAGTGCCGGGTGAACCCCCAAAAATAGAGGGGCAACTGGCAGAGAGACCCACAGGGGAGGCAAAGGGGACCAGAGTGGGAGGCATTCCCTGTCTTTACAAGTCTGAGTGAGTATCAAGGGTCAGGACATTACAGCTGGGTCCCAACCAGGCTAAGTCTCATTCCTGTTCTAGGCTGTGACCACTTCACCATCACCCTGGCCAGCCTTAGAGGTAACAAGGAGACCCCACAGTCCCACTCAGCTGGCCCTCCTTCAAAGTGCTATTCGGGTCTGAGGATCACCCTCTTGAGACAGGTGGCAGGGAACCAGGTCATTTAGGGAGAGCATCACCCAGACAGGGGATGGAGGGGGGTTGGGGGTGGGTGGAGGAGGGTGCAGCTGGCATGAAGCCAGTCCGACTGGCCCTTCAGGATAGGGAACACGGAGTTTGGGCTGAGGAGGGTTTAAATAATAGTCTACATAATAAAAATCCCCGCACTAAGGGGTGACCGTCCTACCGTTTTAGTTCTTTTAAATAATGCTAATGCTGGAGGGGGGAGGGCAGGCTGAGTATATACAGAAGTTTAAATTAAAACACAAATAATAATTAAGACACACAAGTGGAGGAAAGCCTAAGGCAGAGGTGGGGAAGGGGCCTCCCGGCCACTGCAGAAGAGGGTGAGGCTTCTGTGGGCACGTTAGGGCTTCCTCTTGCAGAAGACCAGCCGGCGTTTAGAATGATAGAAATCTGTGGAGAGAAAAACAAGTGTCGGGTCAGAGGCAGAGGGAGGCAGAGGGGGAAGGACACCCTTCCCCGGAGCCCAACGGGAGGCCACACTGGGAGGTGGGGGGAGCCCTGGGAACTGCACCTCCCACAGTCAGAGGGCCTCCTCCACCTGCCCAGATCACAAAGTTTGAGGGTGTTAGATTGTGAGCCACGTGGGTGCTGTGAATCAAACTCAGGGCCCCTGCAAGAGCAGCAAGTGCTCTTATCTGCTGAGCCATCTCTCTAGCCCCGCCTCTTATTTACTTATTTGGCAATACCGGGGATGGAACCTGTGGTGTGAACTGGATACTCCAGCCAGCTATGGCAAAGGCACACCCCCAGCTTCCCGGGTGGGTTCTAGGCCAGTGCTCTACCGCCAAACCCCACCCTCCTCTGAGCATTCCCGTCACTGCAAAGAAGATGCCTGGGTCCTGTGACTGTAAAATGCCTGGTTCACGTGACTGTCAGCTTAGTTGTTATTGTGTCCTCTTTACCACCTCTAAGCCCCGGGTTCCCACACCTACAGTAGGAAGGCAAGAAAGGCTTGGTGCTGGGGAATGACTGGAATGTTCTCTGCGGAAGGCTTTGCTCTAAAGCACTGTTTTCTAGAGCCCGGAGTATTAGTACCCACCCACCCACATCAGCCAGCCGCGAAGGGCTGCAGACTTGTGTGACCCTCGGCAGGGGGCCTCCCCTCCCCAGATCTCCTGCAGGATTCTACCTCCCTATACCCATCCTTACCTGTCAGGCTGGTCTGCCTCCGTTTTCGGCCCTGAGACGTCCCAGAACCACCCGGGGAGTCCTCAGGCCGCTCAGGGGCATGAGACACCAGAGTGCAGGACAGCGACAGGGCCACGTGGTCCTCCGGAGCTGACCCCTGCAGCAGGGCAGAGGAGGTGCTGGGCCGCTTGTCCCCTCCCATGTCATCACGGCCACGGGACCCAGGATTCAGGTAGAATTTGGGCATCCCTAGGCCCCGAACACGCTCCCAGGCATAGTTGCCCTCCAGAGGCGTCTCGGTGACGAAGTCGAAGTTCCACCGTTCTCGGGCCTCCTGGAGGCAGCCGGCCATGAGCGCCTCACAGTCGCGGCTTAGCTGCTCGCTGTCCACGGGTCCGAAGAGACGGCGGCACACCTTGCTCCTGTGTGGGACCGGTCGGACATCACTGGGATCGGACATGGTGGTTGGTGCCTGTGGCTGAAACACAAGAAGACCCAGGTCACTGTGGGAACCGCACAACTTCCTGACCCCTCTCTTTCCTCCCAGGTGCTTTCCCACCGCTTAGTAGAACCCGCCTCACCAAGAGACCCAAAGTGGGCGCTGAGTTCAGCCAGCCCTGCAAGTCAAGGTCACAGCTGATGTCCACAGAGGCCAATGCACTGCAGAAGTAGGGGTCACAGTCCTGTTTACACCAGGGCTACTAACGGCTAAAATCAATGTTTTGTGCTAACGTGTCCTTCACGGGTGTGAACACCCCAAATATGATGGTTTCCCAAACACACCCCACCCCCCACGCCACTGGCAGCTGGGCCAGCCCTCAGTCCCCTATCCTGCTGCTGCTAATTCCACCCAGCCAATCCCAAGTGCCTGGACTTTGGGATAAGACGCTTAAACCAGCATTGGCGCTGCTATTCAGCACACAGTTAAAAAGCGCTCGGTGTCTCTGGGATTTTTTAGCGTAGCTGTGGCAGTGTGCTCTGGTGGCTGTCAAGGTGACTGGGAGAGAGGCAAGAACACTGGGGCCAGCCGGGCGGTGGTGGCGCACGCCTTTAATACCAGCACTCGGGAGGCAGAGGTAGGTGGATCTCTGTGAGTTCGAGGCCAGCCTGGTCTACAGAGTGAGTTCCAGGACAGGCTCCAAAGCCACAGAGAAACCCTGTCTCCAAAAAGAAAAACAAAAACAAAAACAAAAAAAAACCACTGGGGCCAGACTGCCTGGGTCAGAAAAGGCTTTGCTGGGTGGCCCCAAATATGTATCTTAACATCTCTGGGCTCTATTTGAGAGCAGATACGAGGAGGAACTAAGTTAGTGTAGGTGACCCTGGGAAATGGAAGCAACAGATAGATAACATGACTCTCTGACCCCGTTCTGACAGAGCTGCCTCCTCACCCCTCCTGGGCACCTCCTCCAGACCGCAGTTGGCAGGTGCTATCTGCTGGAGGCCTTTCCTAAGGATGCCAGGGCTCTCTCCCAGGCTAAGCCACATCCTGCCAGGCGGATCGTACAATCTATAGTCTAGACACCTCCCAGACCTGCTTGCTGCCTGTGCCCAAGGAACCCGTTTTACAGGCACAGAAAATCAAAGGTGGCTTGGCTGAGGGAACAAGAGATACCCGAGATACCTGAGGGACCCAGGCCACTCCTGCCTGTTCTGGCTTGACTCCAATACTAAGGGATGCCGGTCCTAAGGAGGGACTAGATTCTCCTGGGCACCCGTCCAGCCCTCCAGCCTTTGAGCTTGCAAAGTCTACCCTGTAGCTTCCTAGGCTTTCACCACATATACCCTCAGCTCCTCAGGATGAGTTTGCCCAGGGTTGGAAGAGTAGTAGGCACTCAGATCAAAGTATGGTAAGAAGCCAGAAGAGATGAAGAAACTCGCCCCCAAAGGCCGGGGGCTGAGATGGTAAAAACCTGGGCCTAGCAAACAAGACACTCTCTGTAAAACCGGGTGTGGCAACGCACCCTGTAATCATAACTCTCTGGAGAAAGAGGCAAAGCGGAGGTTCAAGGTCAACCTTGGCTACTACAGGGGGAACGAGGCCAGCATTGTAGGCTAGAGACTCTTTCAAAATATAAGTAAAATGCAGTGCCTCCCCAAAACACAGGACCACAGCACATGGGAGGCAGAGGCAAGAGGATCTCCGTGAGTTCAAGACCAGGCTGGACTATATAGTGAGACCCTGTTCTCAAAAACAAGCAAACAAACAAAACACAGGACCAAGACAGATGCCCACCGCCCATGAAAGGGGTTCCTTGGCATTGTGGAAAGAGCCTCAGATGGCCTCTGCCTACAGGCAGAATTTGGGGAATATTTACCTTGTTAGTGCAAGGGTTGCTCTAAGTGGTTTACGACTGCCAATCCTCCTAAAGAATGGCTGTATTCATTAGTTCTTTTTCCTTTCTGTCTCCCCCCATCCCCTTTGATTTATTTGAGGTAAGGGCTCACTATGTAGGCCAAGCTGGCCTGAACTCACAGTCGTCCCCCAGGGATGGCAGTCATGAGTCTCTACACCTATTGTCAATAGACGGCACTATCACCTCCTTTTAGGCAGAGCTAACCACAAGGCTCAGGAGTTAAATAAGGTGTCCCAAAGTCGCAGGGCTCACAAGTGGCATAGCCGCGGTCTGAACCCACTTCCATTTGTTCTAGTATGGAACAGTTCTCTCTCCCTCTCATTTTAAGGGTCATAGCCACAGAGATCCAGCTGAATCACTTGGGAGTTTTTGAAAACATTAGTCAGGTTCCTTGTCACAGCACACACCTTTAATCCCAACGCTCCAGCCAGAGGCGGGAGGACCTCTGTGAGTCAAGGGCAGTCCGGGGCCACATAGTAAAACCTGTCTCACGCCGCGTGTGCGTGCGTGAGAGAGAGATTTTTTTGAACCAGGGCTTATTTCCTCAGACAAACAGAGTCCAAGCCCAAGTTTTGTGCCCTTCCCCAGAGGGCAACTCATAGGGGCCAGAGAACGAAAAAGAACACCAATAGTCTCAGTGCTCCTTAGGCACGAGGAAGAGCCCAGCTAACTCTCTGTCGGGAATCTGCATAGTCCCCTGCTCCTAGGAGCAGAATCTCTTACAGGGGCCGCTCCCCACGTTGACTCTCGGGGCCACGCCTCCCACAAAGTCCGCTCCGCACCCTGTTCAAAACCACTTCTTTCATAAGCCCTCATTTTACAAAGGCAACGTCTTCCCTCGCTGGCCATCATCCATATTTTAATTCCCTAAACACAATCCAGTCAGCGAAGGCCTCTCTAAGCCGCAGTGGGGGTGGCAGCGCGGGTGGCACTGGGACCCGCGCACAGCCGTGCACAGCCGGCCTTGCTGCTCCCACCGCAGCCGGGAGGGGGCGCTGTGCTCCCGGGAAACGGCGCACTGTGGGCGGCGCGTAGGCAGAGCCAGGCATGGTGAGTCAGTTTCCTGCCCAGCACTGCCCGCCCGCCAAAACTGCATGGGCACCGGAGCTGCACGTCACCCTGGGGTGAGGAGGGGAGAGGAAAGGAGGGGGACCCTGAGCCGCAAAACACGTCACGATGAGCCCGGGCTTCCTAAACTCCCGCCTATGTTGGGAAACCAGTGCGCGAGCGCGCGCGCACACACACACAGACACACACACTCGCACGCACACCCGCGCGCGCGCGCGAGAGAGAGAGAGAGGGGGGGGGAGGGAAAGGGAGGGGAGGGGAGGGGAAGGGAGGGGAGGGGAGGGGGAGAGCAAAGTAAGTACTCTTAGCTCTGGCCCCCTCCACCTTGATCTCCACGCCCAAAGCACGCGATGAGTCAGATCCCTGGAAAATAAAAATAGATGAGGGCGAGGACAACAAAAACCGCTCGAGTGTCCTCGCTGAAACGCGACGTAGAGGAATGGGAAGAGAGGAAGCTGCCAGCGCGCCCCCAAATGCCAAACCAAAGCCCGAGTATATACCGCAGGATCAGGGCAAGTGTGGCCCTCTTCCCCAAGGGCTCCAAGTGGGATGGATGCGCCCTACTCGGTGCACTCAGCCTGGCCCGGCCCAGTCATCTTCCTACACCGGGTGTGACTAGGTCTGGGGACGCCAGTCTGATGTACGGCACCTAGCAAGTCTCCCCGGGGATCCCCGCTGCTCTGCAATGCGGTATCCTCTCGCGCCCAGCGGCCACTGGACCCCGCCGTGGTGGGTGCGGTGGGTGGGACCCTTTGCGCTTCCCGGACTGGCAGTGTAGACAGGGACCGCCCAAACTCCCTGTCCCCGAGGGCGCGCCACCGAGCGGGGACCGGACACCGTGTCCAGGATCTCCCCGTGTCCCGTGTTCCCTGGGAACATACTGTGCCCGCCAAATAGGTCACTGTGCCGCGCGGGGGAGGGGACAGGGGCAGGGACCAGGCTTTGCCCGGGCAGAGAAGGGGGCTTCTGGGCTACCACTGATCCATCCCCAGCTGGGGTGCGATCCTGATCTCAATCCGGTGCCCGGGGGTCTCCTTGTCACAATGAGTCACCTCCTTGCCTGTCCTCCAGGACGTGCCCAGGCACGTTCCCGAGGGCGGAGGACACAGCCCGCGCTGACCTCAGCGCCCAGCGGGGTAGTGGCTACTGCGGAGCAGGACACCTGGACCACACCGACCCGGGACCGGGCGGCACCCGGGGGATCGGAAAACCAACCGCTCTGTGCCGGACCACAGATGGACTCCCCGCAGCTTGTCCCCGCCACCCCGGGCCTCTCTCGGGACACCGGCTACGTTCTCACGCCTTTGGCGAGCCGCACCTGGAATCCCTAAAAGCACTGGCAGCAAGAAGCGAGCTCTGAGCAGTGGATTCCCGTCAGCCAGGTCCGGCCGGGTCTGCAAGAACTGGGAGGGTGACTGCCATCCCTGGTCCTGGAACTCGGATTCTGTATGCCGACTTTGCGACACAGCCCGACCCTCGCTACACTCAAAACATACAAAGGCGATGGCCACGACGGTCACGCTCAGACCCACACCCATCATACACCTGCCGCGAACACACCTTTGAATCTATCTGGCGGGCACACACAGACACACACACCAGTGACACACCCATCCCTGCACACAACCGCACACAAACACTTCTGGGGACATGTGGGATTCAGCGCAGAGCTGTCCCCGGTAAACCACTGTTCCCTGCCCCTTCGCCCTCACCTCCGAATGTCTCGATATCGCAGTGACTCTGTGTCTGGCGCCTGGCTCCGATTCCCCTCGACTGTGACAATACAGCAGCTCACACCGCTCGACTGCTGCGGTTGGCTTCGAGCAACCCTCTTATAGCATCGGTTCCCGCCCCGCCCCGGCCCGCCTCGGAGGCAGGACCAGCCGCTCCTTCACCCATCCCCGGGACGCGCTGGCCCGCCCTCCCCTCCGGGAAACTAAGCCCGCGCCTGACTAGGCTCCAGACAGCCCGAACCCGCGCGCGGCAAGAGGGCGCGCCGTCCCCTCCCCCCAGATACCTGACTGTTTGCTGGTCGCCTACCCCACCAACGGAGTCATAGACATGGGTTAAGGCTGAGCGTTTAAGGGTCTGTTCCTTAGATGATGTCAGCAAATAAAAACCTGAGTCTGGGGAGGTGGGTCAGTAGGTATAGTGCTTGCCCAGCTTACTGGAAGCCCTAGGTGGGATCCGCAGTACCTCATAAACTGGACATGCGGGTTCACGTCTGTAATAACAGTGCTGGGGAGGTGAAGACAGGAGAATTGGGAGTTCAACGTCATTGTTGACAGCTACTTAGCCAAATGGGGGCCAGCCTGAGATATATGTGACACTCTGTTTCAAATATAAATAGATAAATCAATATCTAAGCTGAGTTATGATGGCAAAGGACAAGAATGCTCACACTTGGGAGACTGAGGCAGGAAGAGTGTGATGGGTTCAAGGCCAGTCTGGGCTACACGGGGAGACCATCTCAGAACAACAAAATCCGTACATGATAAAAATGACGAGACTTTCTTTGAAATTCCCAGAAATCCCACTATTCCCGGAGCTCTTCCCTCGGTAGGCCCTCTTTCCCAGAAGCATCTGAGGCTCTCAGACACCCCAACAGAGCATCTTTGGGTTCAGAACATGCTCTTATCGTCTCAGAGATAAGGAAACTGGGTCTAAAGAAGTGAAGGATGCCAAGGTTTTGCTGCCACTGCCTCAGAAAGGGAGGAGACTAGGTCCAGTTCTCAGAAAGGGGCACCAGTTACCAGGGAAAACTGCAGCCCTCCCCCTCGCCTCTGTGGAAGCCAGCATCTGGATATTTTTTCACACAGCCAGCATATACCTCAATGGAGAAACAAAGGCTCAGAGAGGCCCAGAACCGATTCAGACCACACAGCCAAGGAATGGCGCCTGCTTGGTCTTGGGGCGCTATCCAGAGCTCTCTTATTTCTGGGCATCTTATTTGTGGATCCAAAACGAGGAAAATGCCTAATAGCCCTCCGTTCCAGACAGTTCACGGATATGACATCCATAAAGGACATTTCCAAAATGCCTACTGCTGCTCCTGACAGACCAGAGGTGAGTTGTCATCAGCTCCCACCTCCCGCCTTGTTTTGTTTTGCTTCCTAATCAGTTTTATTTGCTCTGCTTTGGCATTTTTGAGACAATGTCTTGCTGTGTAGCCCAAGGTGGCCTCAAACTCAAAGCAATTCTCCTGCCTTAACCTCCTTCCTGAGAATTGGGACTGTAGGTCTGACCCATCCTGCACAGCTGTTGGGGGTTTTCTTCAGACAGTCTTGTTACGTGGTCCAACCTGGCCACATGGGCTACTTAGCAAGACCCCCATCTCAGCTGGGCATGGTGAGATACGTCTGTAATCCCAGCACTTGGGAGGCAGGGTTTACAAAATCAGCCTGAGCTGCTTGACACCCCATCACAACCAATCAGATAGATCTGGGGATGTAGCTCCCTTAATAGAGCTTACCTAACGTTGACGAAGCCCTGAGTTCGATTCCCCAGTACTGCATTAACTGGGGGGTATGTGCCTGTGATCTGAGCCCTCAGGTGGCAGGGGGCAGGAGGAACGGTAATTCATCAGGGCTATCCCCAGCTCCCCATAGCAAGTCTGAGGCTGGCCTAGATTACAAAAGACCCTGCTTCAAAACCAAAAACAGATCCCTCTCTCAAAACAAAAAGAACAGAAAGAAAAAATTCAAAGGCAGGGAATGGAGCCTTTAATCTCAACAGAAATCTGTTAAAAGAATCGTATCCTGCTTTGGAGGAGCTGTGAATTCTCTCATCTCCTGCTCTTGGATGCTAGAAATCACTGCCCAGACATGCCCCGTCTTCCTCTTCTGATTTAGCTGACCTAAGGAGGACAGGCCTCTCCTCTATGGTGGGGGATGGAAGTCTGAGAAGGGCACGGGGCACCCTTCTAATCCCCTCGACAGCCTGGCTCTGGATTGAAGCCAGGGCTGGAATCGGTCCTCAGGACCTCTCCCAAACATCCCAGCTCCTGCGCCATCTCCTCCCTGTACCCAGGTCTTCCCAGGGCTGGGCTGTCACAGGCCAGCACAGGATGTCCAACTGCTCAACTCCCTCTGGCCTCCAGGCCTTTCAGATAGACGTGACATTGTCTGTCTGTTTACTTTGGGAGAACACAGTTTTAATAAAGGCCTGGAGTGAATTGCTGAGCACTGTGACCTCCTGTGCCTTTGTCCTGTTGACGTTGGGGAGATTTTTAAAATAACTTCTGGCTTCCCAGAGCACCACAGAAGTACTCAACAAATATTTAGTAAGTCTAGGATAACTCAGGCTTTCTAACAAACAAGCTTAGCCTTGCACTTGAACTCAGACACACGGTTGGAGAACCCCTTCAGCCCCTACAAATGGGTAAAGTCACATGCACAGTACCTGACCCCCAAGCACACACAGACACACAAACAAAAGCAGTCATCACCCGATACATGTCACAAGATACATACCATCTTCTGGTCTGCTGCCATCTCAAGCTTGCAGGGTGGGGTATCCCTAGGCTATCTGGGGTCTCTGTCGCCTTCCTTGTCCCTCCTGCACCCACAGCAAATAGTGTGTGTGCCATCACGTCCCCACCTCCCTGCATGAAGCAGCCCCACCTCTCCAGTTCCAGGGCTGGGCATGTTAAGACATGTTCCTGAAGGTTAGAAAACTAGTCCCGGCCCACCGCAGCCGACTGCTGAGATTTGCTGCCACGCTCAGAGAGAGGACAGCCAGGGATCGAACCTTGCAGGACCCTCTCGGGCTGGTAGAAAGGAAACGTGGGACTGAGGCTGAAGGAGGATGTAAGGAAGGTTCCACGTCAGCTACTGGAGCAGGGAGAGAGAGGAAGTGTGGGGACCCATATCACCAGTTTCTCAGAAAAGGACTGGGGAGTCCCACACAGGGAAGGTTAGATTTCAGAAGAATTCACTTCCACACAGACTCCCAAGAAGTGCGACCCCAGAGCAAAGACAGAACAGAAAATAACCTAAGCATCAGTGTCAGAGTGGATCAGATCCCTGAGAGATCCAAGACAGAAATGATGCTTCTAAAACTCAGCCAGCCTCCCACACCGGAGTTCTAGAATTAGACATGTATTCCATCGGGGCTCAGTTGGTAAAGTTGCTTGCCTTGCAAGTGCAGAACCTGAGTTCAGTCCCCAGCACCCACAGGAAGGGTTCAGGCCTGGCCACACGCTCTTATAATCCCATCACTGAGGAGCTGGAGGCAGGAGGATTGCTGGGACTCCCTGGACAGCTGCCTAGTCTACTCAGCAAGCTCCAAGCTAATATCAGACTCTCAGAAAACAAGGCGGCAGGCAGGCCGGCTGGCAGGATGGTTCTGTGAATGTCTTAGGGTTTCTGTTGTGTGAGAAAACACTGACCAAAAGCGACCTGGAAAAGAAAGGGTTTACTTGATCTTATGCTTCCAGGTCATAGACCAACAGTGAGGGAAGGAACCTGGGCAGGAACTGGAGACAGGAACCTTAGCAGGGACATTGGAGGAACACTATAGTTCTCCTGGCTCACTCAGGTCACTTTTTTTTGTTTTGTTTTGTTTTTCGAGACAGGGTTTCTCTGTGGTTTTGGAGCCTGTCCTGGAACTAGCTCTTGTAGACCAGGCTGGTCTCGAACTCACAGAGATCCGCCTGCCTCTGCCTCCCGAGTGCTGGGATTAAAGGCCTGCGCCACCACTGCCAGGCCCTCAGGTCACTTTTTTATACAACTCGGGATCACTTACCCAGAGGTGGCACCACCCACAGTGAGCAGGGCCCTCCCACATCAATCATTACCCCAACCCAGAAAATGTCCCACAGGCTTGCCTTCAGGCCAACCTGTTGGAGGCCGGTCCTCAACTGAGGCACCTTCTTCCAGGTGACTCCAGTTTCTGTCAAGCTGACAAAAAAAAAAAAAAAAAAAAAAAAAAAAGCTATCACAGGTTACTTCTCAATTGTTTATGCCAAAATAAGTCATAGGACACTCTACTCCATATGGTCTTTCAGGGATTTAGGCTTCAGGTTGACTGCAGCTTGACCACACCATCAGACTGTGAGTCCTTGCCTTTGCCCAAACTGTAGAGGACAAGAAAGCTGGAGACTGATTTCATTGTCTGGAGCCAGTCACGTTATTTTGTCAAATCTGCAGTGGGGAGGGCATTGTTGTCTAGGCACGTGTGTTACAATGATGGCTTTATTTATGTTTGTTATTTTTGGTTTTCCATGACAGGATTTCTCTGTGTAGTCTTGGCTGTCCTAGAACTCACTCTGTAGGAACATGCTGGCCTCCAACTCAGAGTTTTGCCTGCCTCTGCCTCCCCAGTGCCGGAATTAAAGACATGCTCCACCACAGCCCAGCTAATGGTTGCTTTAAATAGTTACACATACGAGCCCAGTGCACAGAACGGGGAAGACTGGACTGATAGTGTGATCTACTTTCTAGTCTAAACAGTAAAAGCTCATGGTGCTACTTCAGTAAACAAACCAGTCGATGTCTGAAGAAATCAACAGGGGTATGCAGAGGCCTGGAAGCTAGAAATGGACAGCCCATAACCATCCATGGGCTTCAGGTGGACGGTGCTTGACCTCACAGGTACAGAGATGAATAAAACACGGATCTCTTCGTGGGACTTGCTCCCAGGGTGCAGCAGCAGGAACAGAAAAAAAAAAGGCAGGACAGTAGAGTCCAGTGACAGGCTTGCTCTCTAGGAGACTGGGGAGCAAGGGGAACCTATATGGAGGCCCCACCTCAGAAGGGTATGCAGGGTGGTTTGAATGAGAATGGCCCCATAGGCTCCTCAGACTACTTGGTCCTCAGTGGGGAAGGATTAGGAGGTGTGGCCTTGTTGGAGGAGGTGTCTACTGTGTGCCAGTTTTGAGGTTTCTAAGAGCGCACACTGGTCCCTGTTAGCTCTGTCTGTCTCATAAGTGTGTCTCAAAGAGTGAGCTCCCAGCTACTGCTCCAGGGCCTGCCTGCCTGCCATGGTTCCCGCCATGACGGTCATGGGCTTGACCCCTAAACTCGGCTTCTGTAAGTTGCCTCGGCTGTGGGGATTATCACAGCAATAGAAAAGTAACTAAGGTGGGCATGCGGGGTGGGGTGTGAAGGGTCGGTAGGAGTTTGACAGAGAGTAGATTAGAGAAGGAGAAAGTTGGTCAAGAAGCCTGGGTCCAGGAAGAAGGAATGATATGTAGACAGGTTGGAAGGCTGTTGGAGGAGGGGCCGCTAGTTCTTCCCAGCTGCTTAGCCTTAAAATAATCACACAGAAACTGTATTGTTTAAATCACTGCTTGGCCCATTAGCTCTAGCTTCTTATTGGCTAACTCTTACATATTAATTTAACCCATCTCCATTAATATGTGTATCGCCATGTGGCAGTGGCTTACCAGCAAAGTTTCAGCATGTCTGACCCTGGCTGCAGCTCCATGACTTCTCCTTCTGACGCCGCCTTCCTCCTCCCATGCTATAGGCCAAGTCAGTTTCTTTATTCATTAACCAATAAACAGAAGGACCTCCCACACCAGAAGGCAAGGAGTGGTATGCCCTTCACACCTCACCTCTGCTAGTCCCTAAAGGATTGTAACAGGTTTCCCAAAGCTCTGGTTCTGGTTCACTGCAGAGGCTCCAGGAGGCTGGCTGATAGGAGAGCTGAGTCCCTCTTCAGGGCTTGCCTCAGAGAAGACTGCTTTCTGCCTGGGGCCTACATCAAAGGCGCACCCAGAGGACTAACAGGATGGCAGAGCCTAGACTGCTGAACCAGGTCCAGTGGTCCAGGGAGGAACAGAGGAGCCTTTCTTGGGCTTCTAGTGTCCATTGGAGCCCATCTCTTCTCTCTGCCTAACCCAATTATCTTTATACACAGAGAGGTGTGCACACTATAAATGTAACACACACACACCACTGCCCACATCCAACCAATCAGAAGTTTAAGTGATTAGTGATTTGAAGGGACCCTTTCACTGGGAGTATCTATGCACCAGCAATAATAATAATAAGGTTTGTGGAGAGATTTCTGTGTTCCTGGCTTGGCTCTAGTTTTACATAATGAAAACTAGAATTTATGCCAAAGAAGTCAACTTCTTTTTTTTCTTGTATTTATATGTATGCGTTCATCTGTGTAGGTACAGGTGCACATGGAAGTGTGTGTGGGTGTCACACCAGAAAGGCCAACCTTGGGTGTCATCCCTCAAATGCTGTCTGCTCCAACTTGTATGTTTCGTGTGTGTGTTTGTTTTTGTTTGTTTGAGACAGGGTCTCTCTATGTAGCCCCAGCTGTCCTGGAACTCACTCTGTAGACCAGGCTGGCCTTAAACTCACAGAGATTCACCTGCCTCTGCCTCCCAAGTGCTGGGATTAAAGTCATGCGCCACTGTGCTCTGCTTCAGCTTGTGTTTCTTAATACTACACACACACACATATACATACACATACATATGTATGTACATACATATATACGTATATACATATATAATTTGTTTATTTATTTTGTGTGCGTATACATGCCTGTGGATGTTAGAGGCATCGGTCTTCTCCTACCAGAAGGCTCCTGGGGAAGGAACTCAGTCAGGTTTGATGGCGAGTGCCTTTACCCTTTGCACTGCCCAGTTCCTGCTCTGCTTCCCAAGTGCTGAGACTAAAAGTGAATGCCACTACACCCAGCCCTCGCTGTGTCCTTTTCCATCCTTGTCTGTTGTGGTGTGAGGATCAAACCCACACCAGCGGGCTTTAATGTGGCTTGTTAGGTAGAAACACATAATTTAAATGTGGCTCAATCATTTTTGTTTTTAAAATATCTAATTATAGGCTGAAGATGTAGCTCAGTCAATAGTTTGTCTAGCACGGACAAAGCCCTGGATCCATGCCAACACGGAATAAACTGGGTGGGATGGCACACACCTGTCATCCTGGCACCAGGAGGTAGAGGCAGGAGGTTCAGAAGTTCAAGGTCTTGGGGCTGGAGAGATTACTAAGCAGTTAGAGTATGCAGTGGTCTTTCAGAGGACCTGAATTTGGCACCCAGAATCCACGTTGGGTAGCTCACCACCAGCTGTAGCTCTAGGGGATCTGACTCCCCATTCTGGCTGCGTTGGGCACCTGCACTCACGTGCATAAACCTCACACACATATGCACATAACTAAAACCTAAATCTTTAAAAGGAGAAAAGAAACTTAAAGTCTTCCTCAGCTGCATATTGACTTGGAAGCCATCCTGAGCTACATGAGATCCCGTTTCAACAAAAACAAACAGCCACAAGATGACCGTCCTCCCTCAAGACCAGCTTTTTGGGTGAACCCCACAGAAAGGACTTGGCATTATTGACTCTTTCTCTTCCCTAACAAAGCCTTTTAAAGTCCTTCCCAAGATAAGCCCCAGCACACACCATCAAAGTGCTAAGGATTTGGGGTTCAGAGCCTCTGTTTGTACAGTGGGACACTGGCCTCAGAAGTTCAGGGCCAGGACAGGTGCTGCAGATGACGGGGAAACAGGACCCTGAGAGCTGCTGGCCATGGCTGGATCACTCAGGCAGGGGTCAGGGCAAGTCTAGGTCTCTCCTGTGGCTCCGCCCCTTCCTCCTCCTCCTCCTCTCAGCTGCTCACCTCTGTCTTTGCCCTAAGGTGTCTCTGGGTCCCTCTAGGGTCCTATTAGCCCCAGAGCCATCCCGGAAGGCAGCAGCAGCTACTCTAAGCCCCGGTGACAGCGGCCCCACTATGGCTGCTGAGACAGGGGTAGTGTGATGTCCTCTGTCGATCTTCTGTGACTTCTTAGAGACTTGCACTTGTGCAGAGGGGACCAGATGCTAGGTTTCCTCCAGGAAACATCCTAGTGGCTTAGGACAGGGCTTAGGAAGCACTGGCAAGGGTGGGTGAGAGGGGTATGGTGCTGCGAAACAGACAGACCGTGAAATGTGACAAGAGCCTGCTTGGTAGCCCACACCTATAATCCCAGGCAGGAAGATTGCCTTTGAGGTCAGTCTAGGCTACCTAGGATCCTGTCTAAAATAAAGAACCAGGTGTAGAAACACACACCTGAAATCCTGACATTCAGGTGGGAGAGGCAGGAAAATTGCCACAAGTTCGAGGCCAGCTATTCTACAAGAGACCAACTGAAACCAAAATAGAACAAAGTCAGTTACTTCAGCAAGACAAAAAATTTGAGGGAGGGGGAGGTTAAATTTCTCACACAATCATGAATCCAGGAAAAGTGTTGTAGGTGACAGGCGACCGCCACGTGGCGATTCGGGGGTCCAGGCCCTTTCCATCCCATAGCTTCCCCAAGGTCTCTTCCCTCGGCTGGAGGGAGGAGAAGGTTCACAAGACCTGACTCAGGAGGACTCGAATTACCTCCCGTACACCAATCCACAGATGAGAAGCTGACTGATGTCCCCCCCTCTGGCTGCACAGGTCTCCACAGTCCCTGGCTGGGGACATGTTTGGGGGGGGGCACCTTCCCAGACAACAGACGACTTGCTTCTTGCAAAGCTTCTGAAGGAACCGCCTCCCTGACTTCAGTGCACGGCTGCATGGATGTCCTCCGGCCCCTGCGTCCTAGGCTTTTCCCCGCTGACTCATTAGACGGGAAAGAACGTCGCAGAGGTGCCTAGGAAGTGAATCCTTTCAGATGTGGATTCCCAGCTCCACCAGAAATGAAACCATGAGGTCCACACGGGGACAAAGGAACAGTGCTCACTGTCTCCTCACACAGCAGGACCCCACTTCCTCCTTCTGGTAGACAGCTTTCAAAAGAAAAAAAAAGAAAAGAGCATCAAAGCCTAAGGAGTCACTGGGCCCACAAGCAGGAAATCCCTTATTTGGCAAACCCTCCTGGAATCCCCCAGGGGCCTAGGAGCCAGCCCTTGAAGAAGCCCCTGGCATTTCTTATAGTGGGTGCTTTGTGCTCAGCCTAGATCTGGAAGGGTGGGGGCGTCGCTCCCTGAGACCCCAAGAAAGGTCCAGTTTTCCTCTCTAAATTTCAACTGACTGGAAACGGCTCTAACAGCCGACCCTCCTCCTAACCCAGGGTTTCTGAGCAGAGGGGAAGAGACCTGCCTTTGGGGAAAATGTTCACATTCTCAGGCCTGGTGGTGTAGACCTAGAACATCAGCTACTTGGGAGTCTGAGGCAGGAGGATGGAAGGTTCAAGGCCTGTAAAGTGAATTCAGGGTCAACCTGGACAACCAAGTGAAGCCTCAAGCATCGAGTGAAAGAATTGGAGGATGCAGTTCAGTGGTTGAACACTCACCGGGCACATCAAGGCCTTAGGGTCAACGGCCTAGTATTGAAGCAAAGAAAGAAAGAAAGAAAGAAAGAAAGAAAGAAAGAAAGAAAGAAAGAAAGAAAGAAAGAAAGAAAGAAAGAAAGGAAAGAAAGAAAAAACCTCAGGGGTTAGAAAAAAAAAACCCAGCTTCCTGTGGCCAGCTCTCTGCTCCCCCTGTCTCTCTGCTCCCCTGTCTCTCTGCTCCCCTGTCTCTCTGCTCCCCTGTCTCTCTGCTCCCCTGTCTCTCTGCTCCCCCCCTCTGCTCCCCTGTCTCTCTGCTCCCCTGTCTCTCTGCTCCCCTGTCTCTCTGCTCTCTCCCCCGCCTCTCTGCTCTGCTCCTGCTCCTCTCTGCTGGCCATGTTCAGGCTACTCCTGTCTCTGCTCTGCTCCTGCTCCTCTCTGCTGGCCATGTTCAGGCTACTCCTGTCTCTGCTCTGGACTCTCCCTCAGGCTGCCCTCTATCTCATATCTACAATAAATGAACCATGAAGCTGTCATGTCCTCGGCTGATTCGCCACCAAGCCTGAACCGGGTCACTAGAACCTACCTGCAGAAGGTGAGAACCGACTCCAAAAAGTTGTTCTCTGACCTCCATATGAGAACCTGGCATGCATGTACCCACATACACACACACACACACACGACAAAATCAATAAAAAATTCGGGAAAGATCTCAGGTCCTACGTACACAGAGACTCTCCACAGGAAGAGAATAGAAGTTAGGACAAGCAGGTCCCTCTCGAGAGGGAGAAAGGAGGTGATCGCCTGTACTCCAAGACCCCATTATCCAGGACTTCACACAGGAAGTACCAGACGTACGTGCAGGCAAGATGCCTATCCAAATACAAATAAATAAATATTTAAAAAATAGTCAATATCATTCTAACCTGTTATATTTTAAATTGCATCCTCTCTTGGGTGTGGACACGCACCGGTGCAAGGGCACGTTAGTGGTGGTCAGAGGACAATGACCGACAGTCAGCAGTGCCCTTCCAACACGTAGGTTCTAAGACCAAACTCCGTGTGTCAGGCTTGGCATCAAGCTCCTTAACCCACTGAGCCCTCTCGCCAGCCCTTACTATCTTTTTATATAATAATTAACTTAATCAAAAACTATACCCCATGGCCAGATGTGATGGTGCAAGCATATAGTCCCAGCATTAGGGCAATGGGGCAGGAAGGTCACAAATTCAAAGGCATCCTTCTCTGCATAGCAAGTTTGAGGCCAGCCTAAGCTGCATAGAGACCCTGCCTCAAGAAACCAAACAATGTAAAATATGAGTGGGTGAAGGATGGCTGGCATCAAGAGCAGGGGACCTGATTCCAAACCCCACTCTTCATCCTCAATGCCTGATTTAATCCCACAGAGCAGAACCCCCTATCTGGCTTCCAGAAGTTCTTCCCAGACTCTCCCACCTCTGGGAGAGAGAGAAAACTCAGAATAGAAGCTGTCGCAGCACGGTGGGGTGGGGCGGGGCGTTGGGGGATGACTTCCCGGGCAGTCTGACCCATACTCCCCACGCCCAGGACTGGGTTGTCTCAGCACCACTTGCCTGGGCTTGCCTTTGGTTGCATCATCTCCCAGTCTTGCCAGGGGTGCAGGAGTGAGCCACCCACTCATCGCTGGAAAAACCAGCTAATTATATCACCAGAGACCCAAGGCAGCAGCATGTGGGCAGCTTCAGCTGGCCTGGCCTGCTCCCACTTGCTTCCCATGGGTGCTCCTGATTTTTTTCTCTCTCTCAAAATAATAACAATAACAACCACAGTGGGTGTGGTGATATTGCCTGGTATCCCAGCTCTCGGTGGATTAAGGCAGGAGGATCCAGAGTTCAAGGCTATCTTCAGCTACATAGAAAGTTTGAGACCAGCCTGGAGTACATGAGACCCTGTCAAAAACAAAACAAGGAGTTGGGGATGTAGTCGGTTGGTAGAGAGCTTATCCAGCATACAGGCAACCCTGGGTTTTAGCCTCAGCACTTCACAAACCAGGTGTGGTGGGCAATCACTGAACTCCAGAGATGGGGGCCGGATGACCGGGACGTTCAAGGTGATAAGCACCAGCCATGTACTACAGTTTGACCCTCGGTCTGGGTTGCAGAAGACCCTGTGTCAGAAAACGAAACCCAACAATACCAATAACCACATGAAACAAAACAAAAACAAGTTGTGCTGGGGCTGCGTGGCTTTCTGTAGAAGGAAGAGCCTCCCCCACCCCCACTTGATGCCGTCCTGTCCTGTCCCGTCCAGTCCCGGCACCCGACTCAGAGCTGTTAGCCTGAGCTGCCCTGAGCCGGGACACACTGGAGTCGGCAGGCTCGGGAAGACAAGTCCTGCTTTGACACCATCAATAGCAGCTGGTCCCTCGTTTCTTTTTCCAAATACCTTTAAAATTCTATTTGTAGTGTAGTCCAAAGTACAGTTTCATTTCTCCTTCATTTCCTGTATTTATTTTGTTGAGGCCATAATACATTCCCAGGAGCCGCAGCCGAAAAGATGAAAAAGGATGTTGGTGAAAAGTCTTTCCAGGCCCCAGAAGGACCCCAGCCTCCAGCCCCCATTTCCTTCCCAGAGGTACTGACTGCATGGCTCTCCTTCCAGAGACAGCCCTCTGGCTGAAACCGCTGAGTAGCAGACGGCTTGCAGAAGCCAGACTTTCCCATGTTCCATGTGTCACGGACGTGTTATTTTCATTGCTATTCCTATTTACTTATTTCTTCATTAGGGGAGCAGGTGTGAAGGTCAGAGGTCAGCTGGCCAAAGTCAGTTCTCCCCTCCACTGTGTGGGTCCCAGGAGTCGAACTCAGGTACTCTTGGCAGCAAGCACCTTTACTTGCTCATAAGTAAGCCATCTTGCTCGTCCCCATGAAAGCTATTTTTGGCAGTAGCTATTCCAGGAGAGTGTGGTTGCATTCAGCACTGGGAACTGAGGTAGAAATTTACAAGTTCAAGGCCGGCTTAGGCTACATAGTAAAACCCTGATTCCAAAGGTAGGAAATCCAAGCAAAAACAAACAGGAACAAAAATGGGCCTGGAGAGACGGCTGAGCAGCTAAAGAACACTGGTGGTTCTTACGGAGGACCCAGGATGGATTCCTAACTCCAGTAGCAGGGGATGCAATGCCCTCTTCTGGTCTCCGCAGGCCACATACACAATGCATACATATACATGCATGCAAACATTCATACACATTAAATTAAAATAAGTAAATCTTCTGAGCAGTGGTGGCGCACGCCTTTATCCCAGCACTCTGGGAAGTGGTGGCGCACGTCTCTATCCCAGCACTCAGGAGCCAGAGACAGGCGGATCTCTGTGAGTTTGAGGCCAACCTGGTCTACAAAGTGAGTTCCAGGACAGCCAGGGCTATACAGAGAAACCCTGTCTCAAAAAACCTAAATAAATAAATCTTAAAAAAATAAAAATAAGAAAACCTTAGAACCCCATCGTATAGGATGTAGAAGCAAGAGGTTGAGAAATTCGAGGTCAGTCTTGGCTATACAGTGAATTTGAGACTAGCCCCTATGAGATGCTGTCTCACAAAAAAAGAAAGAAAGAAAAGAAAAAGAAAATAACGTGTGTTTGTGTTACTCTATTTGTCAGAGTTTCCTGAGAGACAGAATCAAAGGAAGAAGAAAAGATGAAGAGACCTAAGACAGATCTATTTTGAGAAACAGCCCTTTTGATTGTGGGCTGGCAAGTCCGTAATTTTCAGGGCAGGCTGGCGGTGCTGTGCTCTTGGCTCCACAGGCGCCCGAAAGCCGACTTCCTTCCTCTCCTGGCAATCGGCGTCATTTTTCTCTTTCGGTCGTTTTTTCTCTACGGCCTTTAAGAGACTGGGCGCAGGCCACACACTGTGGAGGGGAACAGCTTGTTGTGGTGTGAATGGGCAGTGTGACCCACAGACTCTTGTGTTGACGGCATGGTCCCAAACTGGCTGAGCTATCTGGGGAGGTCGGGTCTGGCTAGAGGAAGTGGGTAACTGGAGGCTGTCCTGGAAGGTCGCCCTGGTCCCGTGTCTTCTTGCGCTCTACTTCCCATATCCCATAGATGATGAGCCAAGCTCCCCAGCCATGATGCTCCACATAAATACACAGGGCACCAGGGACGGAACCCTCTAAAACCCTGAGCCAAGGATAAGTCTATTCCTCCTTTGTGCCTCTCAATCGTTGGTCAGCTCACGACAAAAATGGTTGTAATCAAAACTTCATGATAGTAGTGGCTGAAACATGCACACCTTCCCAGCAATGTCAGTGTCAACTGCCTGCCTCAACAGCCTACTGAGTCCTGCAGCTCCGCCCAATGCTTCCCCTTGAACGCTCTTCAGCCTGGAGCAATTCTCCAGGATGAACTTGGACGTCTCCGTCCCTGCAGTTAACTGGAGCAGGGTGAAAGGCTGAGCCAATGAAAATCACCTCGAGGAAGCAGGGAGTGGACAGCTCACTGTGAGCTTCTGAGCCCAGCCTAGAAACACCCCGAGCCCCAAGTGGGGCAAACATCTGTAGCCCCCCCACTCCTGAGGCTGAGGCAGAATTAAGAGTGCAGCCTGAACCCACAGTGAAACCCTGTTTCAGAAGAACAGAATAGGCCGGCTAGACTTCCCCGGGGTGGAGCTGCCTGCTACTGAGGTTCCTAACTTGGGCTTAATCCCACGGTGAAAGGAGAGGACCTGCTCCCAAAAGTCACCCTCCAAGGGTGTCCTCACACGCAGGCACCCCCCAAAAACAAATAAAATATAATAAAAAGTTAAGAAACAAACTATTTGGTGCATTCCCAGCTTTATGTGAGTTTTGGGTCTCATGACTGTACAGTGTGGCATTACAACCGCGGCTTTAGCCGCTGAACCACCTTCCCAGCCAAGGCCACGGAGGGCAGGTGAGACAGTCAGTGGGTGAAGATGCTTCAGCCACTGCAGAGCCAGAAGACTGGCCTTTAATCCCTCCTCCCACATGGTGGAGGGAGAGGATCCGTTCTACAAGAAGTCCTTACACCCACACACTCACACTGGGGCACACAGATTCGTACACACACACACACACACACACTGGGGCACACAGATTCATACACACACACACACACACACACTGGGGCACACAGATTCATACACACACACACACACACTGGGGCACACAGATTCATACACACACACACACACACACTGGGGCACACAGATTCACACACACACACACGATTCACACACACACACACACTGGGGCACACAGATTCATACACACACACACACACTGGGGCACACAGATTCACACACACACACACACTGGGGCACACAGATTCATACACACACACACACACACACACTGGGGCACACAGATTCATACACACACACACACACACACACACACACACACTGGGGCACACAGATTCACACACACACACACACTGGGGCACACAGATTCATACACACACACACACACTGGGGCACACAGATTCATACACACACACACACACACACACACACTGGGGCACACAGATTCACACACACACACACACTGGGGCACACAGATTCATACACACACACTGGGGCACACAGATTCACACACATACACTCACACTGGGGCACACAGATTCATACACACACACACTGGGGCACACAGATTCATACACACACACACACACACTGGGGCACACAGATTCACACACACACACACTGGGGCACACAGATTCATGCACACACACACACACACACACTCACACTGGGGCACACAGATTCACACACACATACACTAAATAAGAATAAATGTAATAAAAAAACAGAGAAATTCTGTCTTGAAAATTATTTTAAAGAAATAAATGTAATAAAATGTAAAAGACGATTAAAACTGTGTTGAACTTGGGAGGCAGAGGCAGGCAGGTGGAACTCTGTGAGTTCAAGATCAACCTGGTCTACAGAGCCAATTCCAGGACAGTCAAGGCAACACAAAGAAACCCTGTCTCAAAAAAACAAAACAACAACAACAACAAAGTTACAAAAAAGAAAAAAAAAGAAAGAGAAAGGAAAAGGAAGAAAGAAAACCCAGTCGTTGCCTTCCCAGGGCACCCCCACACTCTACCCGTGCTCCCTCGGGCAACCTGACTCTCTACACAGGGTGCTCTGTGGCTTCTCCCACTTCCCACGCCCCCAACATGAAAATAATGATGATCATGACAATCAGCACTAAAGTGCTGCATGCTTGCTGAGCACTTCCCATCCACAAGGCTCCCTCTCTCTTCTGAGCATCCATGACCACTTGGTTAATGCTCCCCTTACTCATCCCATGGAGGAGGTACCGTGACTTTCATCCCCATTTTACAGATTAGGAAATTGAGGAAGAGATAGAGATGAAGTTATTTCCCAAACCAG
Organism: Microtus pennsylvanicus; assembly: GCF_037038515.1. Classification (NCBI taxonomy): domain Eukaryota; kingdom Metazoa; phylum Chordata; class Mammalia; order Rodentia; family Cricetidae; genus Microtus; species Microtus pennsylvanicus. The sequence goes on along the minus strand of NC_134585.1, from coordinate 5,590,055 downwards.
ACCAAGACGGAACAAGGATTTGAACCCAGACAGGCTGGCTCCAGCAGCCAAGCACTTAACCACTAATGACAGCCTCAGCTGATGCTCAGGCTGCGATTACCCCGCTCCAGCTGTGCCTCGTGCGCAGCAGCTCAGGTAAGCTTTACAAGTGCAGGCGGCCATTGCACTTTACACGTAGACAGCCAAGACGCAGAAAAGCCAAGCCACCTGCCCAGTCACAGAGCCACAGAGGACAGATCGGAATCCAAACGGTGCAACTCCGGAGCATGCGATCTCTACACTGAACTACAGCCCTGCGCAATCATGAGTTGTTAGGATGAGTGTGAGAGCCCTGGCTTGTGTTTCTCCGCATCTTCCGTTGTGGAGAATTTGACGAGGACTCAGTTACTAGCCAACGAACCCTCTTCTAAAGATCTTTATGATATTTAATGGTATTCCATACGCAGCTCAGATGGTACACTGCCTGCCTGGCATTCGCCCAGCATCTCCTAAACTGTACGTGATGGTGCACACCTCTAATCCTAGCAGTGGAGGCAGAAGGTTCAGAAGTTCAACGTCATCCTTGGCTGTGTAGTGAGTTACAGGCTAGTCTGAGAGTTCCATGATACCGTCTCAAAAATCAAATCAAACCCGAATGCAGGAGTGTGTGGGAAACCCTGGCATGTGCAAAACCCTGCGTTCCACACCTAGCTCTGTGTTCCAAGTTCATCGTAGAAAGCACGGGAAGGTTCCAGAAGAAAGGCAAGTCACCCTGGAGACAGCAAAAGACAACAGCAGCCTCTGCTATCTTCCCGCCAGTCTTACAAAGTACGGCTTTGACGCCTTGTTCTGTGTGAAGCCTTTTCTCGCCTGCTTTTATAGGTCATATTTCCTAGTGCATGCTCAGACTTTCTGGTGTTGCCCATGACCTAAAGTGACCCTATAAATGGTCCCCTCTCAGACATAGACCCTCCCTACCCTACCACCCAAAAGCATTCATTCTTTACACTATGCTATTGCCTGGTATCTTTGGACAGCCCAGCCCCTCTGTGTTCCCTCTTCCACCCCAGGGGCTCATCTACTTCTGCCATGACTGTGTCCCATCCCTCTCGGCATCCATTATCCAGGTCCCTGTCTCCAATCAGTCTGTGTCCTTCTCCAGACTGAGCTCTGTTCCCACAGGGCAATCTCAAGATGGCTTCAATACCATCAGCACGCTGACTTTCTTCGATGTCTGCAAATGCTTGAAATACAGCAACGTAACCTCGGGAGGGGGTTGGAGGCTGCGGCGTAGCAGCTCCGCCCACTGACACAGGTGCATTCCTAGCAAGGACCTTTAGGCTGCACGAGGTTTTTTACCTAAAAGAACACTCCTGGTGTAATTTCAGGCTAGCAGGCAGGGCCCCAAGAGCTATTTTAGTAAAAGGAACTCTTTTGATGTGTCTTAACCAGCTCCCGGGAGCTAATCCCGCCCGAGGGTGGGGCAGCCTGGGCGCCTGGGCCCATTAGGACGGAATGAAAGGCTTTGAAGGTGGTGGCTCAAGACAGGTGGTCTTTTGGTTGCAGCCAGTGTCTCAGCCAGAATGGGAGAGTGTGGGGCTGAGAGAAGACAGACAGCATGCCAGATGAAGTCGTCTGGGTGGAGGACCTCAGGACTCAGGGCTTCTCCCAGACCGGCTCTGCCTGTCCTAGTCACCCCGCAGGTCCCGTGGCCTCTCCCTGTGTCTGTGAGCCACAGCTCCCCTCTAGTCAGAGGGGATAAACGGGCTAGTGGCTTGGCACCCTGTGTTCCCTGAGCCGCTGGAATCCCCAACTCTATCCCCTCCCACAAGCAGTTCAGATTCTTTCACAGGGATCCAGCCACGCGCCCGTGACAGCCATGTGTCGGGTGAAAACTAATTGTCTGAGATTACCAGGGATTGAAGGGTTTTCTGGAGTTGAGGGCTTGAGTTCCAGCACTCAGGTGATCCAGCCCCAGGCACACAGACAGGACTGTTCCTGCTAGGTGGACCCAGCAGCAGGTCAGGCACGCGTGTGGTGTCATTGGGGTATGCTGTGTGTATCGAGGTGCCACATGGGTAAGATTCAAGGCATTTGTGCACAGTAGGCCTGCTGGTACGTTGTCTGTTGGACTCCTGTTGCCCTGTGTGGGAAGACGGGGTGTGTTTGTGAGAGGGTTGTGTGTGTGTATTTTAGCTTGCATGAGTAATGCTGTTAGTTTTTGGAAATACGCGGGGTTTTCCCAACAGTGGTGTAAATGCATTTAGATTTTCCTTTTGCACGATGTATGTGGAAATAGGACGGTATGCATGCTATGTACGAGCAGAGCTTGGTGTGCAGTGAGCCATGAGGTCTCGGGCAAAACCATGAGCTGTGTTTTTCACGTGAGCGTGATGCACTAATATACGTGTGTGGTGCTTGGTTTGTGGTGGACGGAGAGTGGTCACTGGCTGTGGTGTGAGTTCTTTGCCCAGTGTGGGGGCTTGTTTGAACCCCTCAAGCTGACCATCAAGATTAACCATAAAATACCTAATTGTCAACCTTATGGTTAATACCCAACGAGGACAGGAGTCTTTAAATTATGAATGGTCACCCTTCACTTTTGTCCCTATGGGGCGCTACCCCTCCCCTCCCTCTTCTTACCCTTCTCCCCACTTCCGCCATCGTGTCTCGTGTATTTTTGTCCACCTGAGTTTGTTCGGATGAAGCCTCCTGGGTGTAGATCAAAACTGGCCAAATGCTGGAGATGTCATAGATCCCACCCGGTGCTGTTCTCAAAGCTCTCGGGTGATTTAGAGACTGCAGGGCAGACCAGCAAGATGGCTTGGTGGGTGAAGGTGCTTGCGGCCAAGCCTGAGGACCTGAGTTCGATCCCTTGAATGTACACGGAGACGAGGGAGAACTGACTCCCACGGGTCGTCCTCTGACCTCCACACATGGGCAAACACACGCATGCACACAATTAATAGGCGTAATAGAAATGCTTTTTAAAAACAATATTGGAAGTCTATCCACAGGGGGAGGAGGTCACCAACAAGTTCAGCGGTTCCAGGTGAAATCTCGGGCATGAATTATGGCAGTTCATAACTCGAGTTCACTTTAGTTAATATTCATTAAACATTCACCATATGCTAAGCCTGTCTGAAGGACTTTATATATACGTTAACTCATTTGACCCCCACAGTAACCTGGGGCTGGAAATATTCATAGCTTCATCCTTTGTTTGTTCCGGGACAGGGTCTCCTATAGCCCAGGCTGGCCTCAAACTCAGTTTGTACCCAAGGATGACCTCCACCTCCCAGATTCTAGGATTACAGACACACACTGCCATCCTCAGCTTAACGTCTTCATTCCACAAATGGAGACACTAAGGTTCAGGGAACCTGAAGAGTTTGACCATAGTTGTGTGACTGGAAAGAAATTCAGCTTTGGCTTTGTCCCTGTGTTGTCTGTCCCCGGCTGCACCACCCAGCCTGCATTGTGAGTGTGCGGTGGGATGGGAGTCCCAACCCCGGGTCTCTCCACACCTTACATAAATAAAGGTTCCCTGTTGCTGACACCCCATGTCTGGCAGTCGCTCAGTTCTGGGGCTGCCTGATGGGGCTTGTTCTGGGGTCCAGGTTGAAGGAGGAACCCCTCACATGGACCTAGTGAGTCCAGGGTCCTGTGAGGGGTCGGCAGTGCAGGTCAGGGACTCCAGGGACATTCCATGGGTGGGAGGGCTGAGTGGGTCCCCTCCCCAGTAGAGTCACATGGCTGTCTGCTGAGTGGTGAATAGTTAGAAGGATTTAGGTTAGGTGCCCCAGAAGTGGACCCTGAGTCAAGGGTTTGTGGGTAAGTGATTTACTAAGACCGTCTTCCTAGGAGAACAAGGGAGCCGGACAGAGGAGGCAAAGCCAAGAAAGGTTATAATTTGTGGCAAAATCCTGAGCTCAGTCTGACTGGAGTGTAAATTATGCCTTAGCAGTTACCTCAACTCAAGGCTAGAGGGACTGGCTTTCATATTCCCACAGGCGTCAATCACGGTCCCTTCCTGCCCGGGACCTGCTGGCTTTCTGAAGCCCTGTCACCCCAGAGCAATGCTGCCCGAGTGGAAGGTATGTGGCTCTTAGCTAGAGCGCCACACAGAAAACAGGAAGAGAGGAACCCAAACAAAGCACGAGTAACCCCCCATTTCTATGCTAATTGGTTTAGCATCAAAGAAATGATGTATTTTTCTCCCAGGGCTAATGCCCTGTCTGTCTTTCATGCTGAGCCCAGAAGTCAGTGTTGGAGGAGTGGAGGGCATGGGCAGTGCTCCCCGAGTGTGGCATCGACTGAGCTCCTGTGCCTAACACTGGGCTCTTTATACAATGGAGAAACACACGAAATGGACATGTCGGTGCATGCCTGCAACCTCAGCACTTGGGAGGTGGAGGCAGGGGGATCAAGGAGTTCAAGATCTTCCTGGGCTGCCCATCAAGTTTAAGATTGCCCCTACCCCGTGTCTCAGAATAAAAAAGCATAGGAGAGAGGGAGGGGTACCTCACGGGATCCCTTGACTTCTCCTAGCTCCATGTTTGCCTGGACTGTAGAAACCAGAAAGTCACACTTACACTTCATTGCAGAGGACACAGCTGGGGCTGGCTCCCTGAACAGGAGCGGGCTCGGGAAACTGGGGGCCTCCACAGCTGGATCCCAGAGAGAGACAAATGCTGTTCTGCCCAGATTCCCAGAGAAGTTTGTCCCATACCTGTAGTAGCGACACTCGGGAGGCAGAGGCAGAGGCAGGAAAATCAGGAGTCCAAAGTCATCCTTGGGTACATATGAGTTCATGGTCAACCTGGCTTTCTAAAGACTTCATTTTTATTATTTTTGGTTATGTATACTCATGTTCCTCTGTGTGGGAGTCTGTGCGTGTAAGAGCAGGTGCCCACAGAGGCCAACGATGTCCCATCCCCTTCATCTGGAATCACAGGCTGTAACCTAAGGTGTCTTTGGCCACGTAGGAACACAAACCTCTTACTGTCACATTTCCTGCTACCACAGAAAACAGAAGCCCACTCAGGCTGGCTCAGGGAAGGGGCTCTAATGAGAGGACACAGGAGGCTCATGGGAACCAGGAACAGGAAGTGGAGTGATGTGTTTCCACAGCTTCTCTGCTCATATGTTCTTTTCTTATTGCACAGGTTTGGTTTATTTCTTTTTCAACCTAAAAATGGATCCTCAGGTCTTTCCTTTGCCCCTTCCTGGCCCCTTTCTGTATCACAGCCTCTACTGATCTACTGACAAATTTGTCTTAGTTTGCGTTTCAATTGCTGTGAAGAGACACCATGACCACAGCAAATTTTATAAAGGAAAACATTTAATTTGGGCGGCTTACTGTTTCAGAGGTTTAGCCCATTATCATCATGGCGGGACACTGCGGTGTGCAGGCAGACATGGTGCTGGAGGAGCTGAGAGCTCAACATTTTGATCCAGGCAACAGGAAGTGAGCTCTGACACTGAATGGAGCTTGAGCATAGGAGACCTCAACACCCACAGTGACACACTTCCTCCAACAAGGCCACACCTCCTAATCCTTCTCAAACAGTTCCACCAACTGGGGATCAAGGATTTCAGTGCATGAGCCATGGGGGCCATTCTCATCTGAACCACCACACATAACATGTAGTTTGTTATCATTTTAGACTAGGGATGTGTGTCTTAGCAGTAACAGAATGAGTTTTGGAATTGATCCTCTCATCCTAGGTTCCTGGGTTGAACATTTAATGCTGAAACATTTAATGTTCATTTAAATGCTGAGACCTCAGAGAGTTACCTTCTCTGAACCCTGGTTTCATCCGTTGTAAAATGGGGGCACAGGCTCTAATCTTACAGAACAAGAGGAGAATTAAACAAAACAACCCTGATACAAAAGTTTAGTATAGAGCAGGGAGCCCAGCCTCCCCTTACACTTCCGCGAGCCGTCCTTCATCCGCAAGCAAGCGTCCTTCATCCCCCACCTGAGAGTCTCAGCTTCCCTTCCAGGTTGTGGAAGTCAGTAGGATTCTTTTTTTTTTTTAATTTTATATGGTTTATTTAACTTTATTTTATGTGCATTGGTGTAAGGGTGTCAGATCGCTGGAACTGGATTTTCAGACAGTTGTGAACTGCCATGTGGGTGCTGGGAATTGAACCTGGGTCCTTAGGAAGAGCAGTCAGTGTTCTTAACCGCTGAGCCATCTCTCCAGCCCGTCAGTAGGATTCTTATCCCGATTACTCACACCCTCAGAAAAGTTCTCTGCCTCAGTATTCGCCCACCCTGTGAACCAAGCAGCTTGGGGCCTTCCTGGAGCTCTGGCCTCACCTCAGCCTTTGGTTTCCAAATATCTGTAAAACAGAGCATATGGAACTGTTAAAGACGAGAGGCATGGTCCAGGGAGGTGCGCTACTAGACCTCAGCTGAAGGGAAGCTCGGGACAGGGCCACAGGACAGTAATGCCACCACTGCTGGCAAATATTAAGAATTCAGGCCAATGCCGCCAAGATGGCTCCGTAGGTAAAGGCACTGGGCACCTGTATCCAATCCCCCGAACCCACATGAGAGTGCAGGGAGAGAATGACTCCACTCAGCTTCCTCTGGCTCCCATATGTGCCATGCACGTCCCAAGGAGGAGAGGAGGAAAGGGGGAGGTGGGGGAAGGGGGAGGGAGGGATTGGAGCCAGGCAGGCACACCACAGCAGCAGAATCAACAGCTCCGGCCAGGCACACTCAGGAAGTGGAGGCAGGGGGATCAGGAGTCCGAGGCCAGTCTGGGATATGTAAGGAGTCTGCTGATACTAAAAAACAAAAGCAAAGCAGCTAAGGAAGCTGGTAGGGCGGAATTGGGTCCCCTGGGGCTCTACCATCCTCAGATAGCTTGGCATCTTCTGTCCGAAGCAACTTGTGGTAGCATTAATGACTGTCGGGTCCAGGGTGACAGAACAGGCCTGAGGCCCAGGAGGACCCCTGGAGCTAGAGTGCCAGCCCTCCTGCTGGCTAGTCCTCAGAAGGGCTAGGGACTTCTACAGCCATAAAACAGGGTGGCGGGAGATAATTCCCAAGGGGCCTCGGTGTCAAGTTAGGAGTGGTACCCCAGTGACTGAAAACTATCTCCCGCAGACCTTAGGACAACCGAGCCTCTTTGGGACTGGTAATGTGGCTCAGTGGGTACAGCACTCACCAGGCACACATGTACGACGCCATCCCCAGCACCTCTTTAAAAGGAGAGCTGCATCTCCAGCAAGGGGTACAGCAATCTGCAAGACACTTCAGCCTTCTGGGTTGTCCTGAACCAGTCAACTGGCAGAAAACAGTACATGGAAAATTCCAGAAATAAATTTCTGAGTTTTAATTGTGCCCTAGTCTAAGCAGCACGAAGTCTTGCGCCACCCCTCTCTGTCCTGCTAGGGCTGTGAATCAGCCCTTTGTGCAGGTTACACGACACCACCACAATACGGCATTAGTCACTCGGCGGCCAGCTGGTTTATCAGATTGACGGCCACAGCATCGCAGCACACATGCGCAAGTGACCCTGATTTTCCTTAATCACGGCCCCACAGAGCCAAAAATAGAGATGCCGACACACACGCACGCATGCACACACACATGCGCGCACACACACAGGCATGCACGTGCACACGCACACACACACTAGGTGTGGAGGATATGATCCTGCAAGCCCAGCATTCAGGAGCCAAGACAGGAGAATTGCTGCAAAATTAATCAAGGCCACCCAGAGCTACAGAGCAGCAAGATTCTCTGTGTGTGTATGTGTGTGTGTTGTGTGTCACTCTGTGTGCGTCTGTGTGTCTGTGTGAAGAGAGGGAGAGACTTTCTATGTAGCTCTGGATGGCTTAGAGATTGCTATATAGACCAGGCTGGCCTTGAAGTCACAAAAGATCTGCTTGCCTCTGCCTCACAAGTGCTGGAATTAAATCTTGAAAAAGTGGCTTTGGGGTGAAGGGAATTTTGCTTTGTGGATGTTTAGGACTTACCCATTCTGTCTGTCTGTCTGTCTCTTCTCTGTGTGTGTCTCTCTCTGTATCTCTGTCTCTGTGTATGAGTCTCTCTGTATATCTATCTCTGTCTGTATCTCTTTGACTTTGTCTCTCTGTCTTTACCACTGAGCTATATTCCCAGGCCTAGCTCCCTGACTCTCTGCTTCCTAGGACAGAAGAAACAAGAATCCTCTCAGTTGCCCACCGAGCCCAGGCCCTTCCGAGTTGGGTGGGCATTTTCAACTAAGCTGCTGACAGAAGGGTATGGCTGCCTGTGGGCTGGAGAGGGGCAAGACACAGGAAGCAGAAGGTTCCCTGTGAGAGAACAGCCTCCTCCCCACAGGACATGGGGGATGGAGCACACAGACAAGAGAGGTGGTCCCGTTCATGAATGATTCCTTATCTGTCCTGTGTGGTTTAAACAGAGTAGACGACCAAGCCGTCCACCCACCTCCCAAGCAACCCCTTCCCTCTGCAGTTCCCACAGTGGGTCTCCTGAGACACACTGAGTCAGCAACTGGAAAAAGAACCCGAGAGAAACAATATTTTCTCATCCGAGTGTCCAAGGAATAAATTATTCATGTCACCGAAACAGCTCCTCGCTGTCACTGACAGCCAGAGTAAACGTGGCTGACCTGGCTGGCTGGGTGTGTGTCTGCTCCTCCACAGAGGAGGCCCCTTCTTCAGACAGGACTATCTGAGCAGTGGTGTCCCCAGTTAGAGCCTCTGGGGAGCATCAGGGGCTGGAGGGATGGCTTAGCGGTTAAGAGCACTGACTGCTCTTCCAGAGGATCCAGGTTCAATTCACACACCCACATGGCAGCTCACAGCTGTCTGCAACTCCAGTTCCAGGGAATCCAACACCCTCACACAATCGTAAGTGCAGACAAAACACCAATGCACATAAAACAAAATTTTAAAAAAATCCCAGATCTAGCCAGGTGGTGGTGGTGCTCTGTGAGTTCCAGGCCAGCCTGGGCTACACAGTGAAACCCTGTCTCACAAAATTAAACGAATAACAAAAATTCCTTACCTAAAGTTAAAGATGCAGTCAGAGGTGCAGCATTTGGCTAGCGCCAGGCCCTGGTTCAGTCCCCAGCACTGCAGGAAGAGGGAAGAGAAAAGGAAGAAGAGGAGAAGAATGAGTCATGGTCTTACAAGAGTCCCTACAAGTCATACCTGTGGCAAGAACTCGGAAGCACTTCCAGTTGGCTGGGGAACAGCGTGAAGCAGGAAGGTGGGAGGATTCATCTTCCCCCCAAGAGATCACAAGAGCAACCAGATGAAAGGGTGAGCCCACACAAGCTTTTGAAACGTCCTAGTCAGCATCCTTTCGACTTTGCCATTCTTCTCCTTGGTCACTGCCTCCCCGGGAGGAACTGACTGGACCTGTCCGTGAGGCTGTGCACATTTCTGAGGGGAGCTGCTTCCCCCTCACTCGGTCCAGGCTCAGAGTGAGCTCTGAAGTTCTGCACCCTAATCCTTTGGATTGCTAACTATGGCAGTAATCTATTGTAGTTGCTCTTGAGACAGGGTCTCACTATGCAACCTTGGCTGGACCAAAACAATGGGAGGGGTGGGCTGAAGACACAGGGCCAGCATTCAGTTCCTAGCACCCTTGTCAAGCAACTCACAACTGCCTGTCAAGCAACTCCAGAGGATCTGATACCTTCCAGTGACCTCTGGAGGAACAGCATGCATTTGTTGTACATACATATACACAGGTTAACACTCATACACACAGAAACACAAAACATTTAAAATCATGTGCACATACAACACAGACATATACATAAAAATAAAAATAATTTTAAAAATGTTGAAAAGTCTAAAGGAAACCCTCTATCCATTCTCCTTTTCCTCCTCAAAGTCCCAGCCACTCACCTGTTTGCCATCTCTGTGAATTCGCCTGTTCTGGACACGCCATAAATGATATCATACAGTACTTTGTCTTTGTATCTGGCTTGTTTCTCGTATACTAGCATGTTCTGGGTTCATCCATGTTGCTGTGTGTATACTTTAGTCCTTTTTTATGGCTGAATAATAGCACATTGTATGGCTATACCATGTTTTAATTTTTTATCCATTTTACTTTTTTATTTCTGAACGTATGTCTGTATAAGTGTCTGTGCATAGGAGGGGGTGCCTGTGGTGTTGGAGTTCTAGGCAGTTATGAGCTGTCCGATGTGGGGCTAGGCCTCTGGAGAAACAGGAAGTGCTCTGAACTGCTGAGCCATGTCTCTAGCCCCTATAGGTATGCTGTTCCTTGGAAAGTTCACCATTGCCTCCAGGATTGGGCCTGGCTCCTCTGGGGTCTCCTTGGGGACCCCCTGAGCATCTTACAAAGCATCTCACCTCAAAATGCCATGGGAGATAGAGCCGAAGACTGGGTAGGGTTCGGATCCTGCCACCAGTGTTCTTCCGGCACCCAGCCCAGCATCGGAACTCTATAAATGTCTGTGGGGGAAGGTGTTTTTACAGGGTAGAGGGTTCTAGTATAATCTTTTCAGGACGTGCAGCCCAAACTGGCCCAGAACTCCCTATGTAACCAGCGATGACCTTGAACTTCTGGGTTTCCCTCCTTCCGTCTCCTGGGAGCTGGGGATCACAGGTGTGTACCACCAAGTCCAGTTTAAGTGTTCCGGGAAAGGACCCACAGCCTCCGTGGGCTAGACAAACACTCCAGCAACTAAGCCGAATCTTTGGCCCCTCTAATGTTTTCCTTTCTCACCATGACATGTCACCAGTAGCAACCTACCAGTGTCCAAGCAGCCCCTTGGGCCCTATTAAGTGATTGGGATCATTGGCTCTTTATCTGCCTATGGTGGAGCTGGTTTTATTCTGGATAAAATAACATCAAAATTACATAATGAGAAGTTTGGGAAGTGAACAAAGCAACAGAAATGACCGCTAACCTCGCTCCCTAACACAACTGTCATTTCTTTTTTTTGGGGGGGGGGGGTTGAGACAGGGTTTCTCTGTGGCTTTGGAGCCTGTCCTGGAACTAGCTCTTGTAGACCAGGCTGGTCTCGAACTCACAAAGATCCGCCTGCCTCTGCCTCCCGAGTGCTGGGATTAAAGGCGTGCGCCACCACCGCCCGGATCACAACTGTCATTTCTGAGGACCACACTTGGCCACTCACTCCCGGTCACTTTAGTGTTAGACTGACCTATTATCTCACTTCAGAGACAGCTGCTGAACATTTGGGATATTTCCCTCTAATCTGATCCTTTTTTTTTTCTTTAGAGACAGGCTCTCATGTATCCTAAACTGGCTTTGATCCCAAGCGTCTGATCCCCGCTTCTAATATTCCACCCCCGCACCCCACCTGGGGTCTCACTGTGTAGCCCTTATAGCGAACGCTTGGAACACAAAATAAAGAAAGTAAAGATGGCAGATTGAGACCCTCCAGCTCAGGGTCCCTAACATCAAAAAGAGTTGATATCAGAAGTGAACACCTGACCTGGCTGTAATAAGCGGGGGGGGGGGGGGGGGTGTGAATGGAGGGGGAAAGAAGTGGGAGGGGGAGGGGGGAACTATCCATACCAATCAGGAGCAGCGACTAAAAAGTCTGCACCAGTGAGATAAGCCTCCAAAGGGCCATAAAAACCCAGGTTCCAGGCAACTCAGCAGACACTGGTTTCTAACATACCTCAACACACATGCGCGCACACGCGCACACACCCTGTACACTGCCAACAAGAGACCCTTTCTGTAACCATGACTCTCACCAGGATCTCCCGCTTCTGGCCTGGCTCTGACTTGGTGACCAGGTGTCCTGCACCCTGGTTGACTTAAGCATAAGGCGGAGAGCAGCTTAGCCTCCGTCACTCTCAGGAGTGCCTGGTGGAGAACCAGCAGCCACTAGCTGCCCTTCCCACCAGGGAACATAGGCTCCACTGCTTGCTGAGCACTGAGCAGAGGGACTTGCATCCTACCTGTGAGCCAGCCCTGCCCCCGTTTATCATGGCATAACTGGGTTATAATCTTATCAGGCTCAGGAACTGGGAGTTGTCCCCTTTCCCGACCAATAAACCACCACTCAGGCTGGATGTGTAACCCTGGCTGTCCTGGAGCTCACTCTGTAGACCACGCTGGCTTCAGACTCACAGAGATCCACCTGCCTCTGCTTCCCAAATGCTGGCTTGAATCCCACTATGCCCAGTTTATTTAAAGTCTTTTTAAATTTTTATTTTAGTGGACAAGAGAGATGTGTCAGCTGTGAAAAGCACTGGCTGCTCTTGCAGAGGACCCGGATTCAAGTCCCAGCACCCACATGGTGGCTCCATCTATAACTACAGTCCCAGCGGATAGAATCCAACACCTTCAGACACTACCCCCCTTTTTAATCTCCAGATAGGGCCCCTCACTGGTCTGAAAGTCTCCGATTAGGCTAGGCTAGCTAGCCAGAGTACCTCTAGAATCCACCTGTCTCTACCTACCAGATAGGGCCCCTCACTGGTCTGAAAGTCTAGCCAGAGTACCTCTAGAATCCACCTGTCTCTACCTACCACAGCTATGAGACTGCAAGCATGCAACACGTGCCCAGCTGCGGTCTGGAGGTGAACTTAGGTCCTCCTACTTGGAAGTCAAGCACTTCACCCACGGGAGCTATCAATCCAGTGTCATTTTCCTGTCCTGCCAGACACACACACACACACACACACACACACACACACACACACACACACACACGTTCTGTCCAGGTTTCTCTCCTCCTGGTGTGTCATTGAGACAGCCCTGTGTAGCCCAGACTGGTCTCAAATTCACTCTCTAGCTGACGATGGCCTTGAACAGCCCCTCCCAAGAGCTGGAGGACACAGTCTGGAACCTCACCCAGCCTGGCTTTCAACCTTTCCACCCAGTTCCTGTGACTTCACAACAGAGCATTGGTGCTCACTTTCTGAGTGTGGAAAAAAAAAATCACATAATGTCTCCTACTGGAACCTCCCTGGGGTCAGGGAGAGTGTGTGGTGTGTTTGTTTAACCAGTCTGCAGGTTTGCTTAAGTTTGTTTATTTTAAAGATAGGGTCTCACTCTGTCGCCTAAACCAACCTGAAACTCCGGGGCTCAAGTAAGCCTCCTGCTCTAGCCTAGGGAGCAGCCAGGAGTGCAGGCGTGTGCCGCCGCACCTGGCTGAAGCTTGAATGAATGCATGCATGAATGAATGAATGCATGCATGAATGAATGAATGCATGAATGAATGCATGCATGAATGAGTTACTACCTTCCAGGCACTCTCCCCTTGGCCTTCTCAACTCTGTGCTCTAATCAGTTGCTCTGTGCCTCAGTTTCCCCACCTGTCACAGTGAGTTCATAGGCATGGCGTGCTTGGCACAAGATTAAAACCATCCTGGCATAAGCATAGGTACTCTACAGGGACTCTTGTGCCCCTCCTTTGGCTATCAGACTATTGAGATAAAACTTTCCTAGGGGTTGGAATTTCCCCCAAGGAGTCTCACACCTGAGAAGAAAAAAGGCTGAAATCTTGTGCCAGTCAGAGGGGGAATTTGTCTCCCAGGAGGAAGTTTCCATGCTGGAGAGATTGGAGCAGAGATGGCGCTGGGTCCGTGGTGGGCAGCCCTGGGCTTTGGTGGGACAGCCAGACGGCACACACCTGTATCAAGCTTCAGCCTCAGCTTAAATGTGAACAGCTTAAACATGAAGGGGGGGGGGGTGTAACTGAGCCTCTTTATTTGCTGACCTTCCCAATGTGGCCACATTGACTATGTCTGCTTTTCACTACCTAGCTCCTCCAATGGCTTCTTCGGGATGGTGTCTGCCAGGGCCTTTGATAACAAGAAGGGGCAGTTTCGATTTCCAGAGATTGCAGCGTCTCCCCGGCATTCGAGGAAGGCTTATCGATTGAGCCAACAACCCCGGATTGTTCCTGCAGAGGAGAATATGGAGACACAGCAATTTCAGCTTGCAGGTGAGGACAGAGGGTGGGCAGAACTGGGGCAGCCTCCGCCTCTCCTTCCCAACCCTAGCAACCCCAGCAGCAGTCCTGGAGAGGGGCCCAGTTGAGCCAGCTGAGAGAACCAGGTCCAGAAGGCAGCTCACAGGCCCAGTCTCAAGTTCTGGGATTCAACACTAGCCTTTCCCCTTTCCTTCTCTTGCCCTCGGGTACCCCTCAAAGCATCCTGTGTCCAGGGCTTTCATGACACCTCAGCATCTCTCGCATGCCCCACCCCAGTGTCTAAGCAATTCTCTCTGATAAAACAACAGTTTGTCTCCTGCTGGGCCCTGGCTGATCCGCCCCCAGATTCCTTAAGCTTGAGGCCTCTTCAGAGAGGCACAGGGTTAGAAGCAGGAGCCTGGCTTGCCTGAGCAAAGGAGACTACTGCTTCTGTCACTGTCCCGAGTCCTCAGAGGTGATGTACGCGGTGTGCGTGCACCCTGTGCGCGGGGACACCGTATCAGGCTTGGAAACCGGACCAACAGTTAAGCCACACAAAGGAACTAACCACAGCTCCACTCACAAACTGTCTACTTGGCAAATGCCAAGACAAACAGCTGTGGTGTCCGGGCCTCCCCTGAGCTGCAGTCTTCCCGGACCCTGCTGGAGGCCACTGGAGAAGGAGCTACCTGGGCGGGGAGTGTCTTTGCTTAGCTTGCATGAAGCCCGGGGTTCCAGCTGCAGCACAGAATAGAACCAGATGCAGCCTGCACCACACAACTGTACTCCCAGCAGTTGGGAAGTTCAAGGCCATCCTCTGCCTCACTGTGGGATCTAAGCCAGCCTGTGACTCTATACCCTGCCTCCAAAAAGAAAAGGGTCTTGAACTACCTGGTGTTTTCTTCCCAGACTTCAAGTCCCCTCCTCATTCCTTCCAGGAGTCTCTGAATCTGGCTACTCTCTGGCTATATTCTAGAACATTCTAGTCCAGGTGTGGAGTATAAAGGTTCTCTGCCTTTAATACGTGTCAAAGCAATGGATATGTATTAGATCGATGGAGGACGATCTAAACATGCTGACCCTGGGCTGGAGAGATGGCTCAGCAGTTAAGAGTACCGGCTGCTTTTGCAGAGGGCCTGGGTTCAGTTCCCAGAACCTACACATTGGCTCACAACTGCCTGCCACTCCATTTCCATTGTCCTCTTCTGGCCTCTGTGGGCGCCAGGCGAGCACATGATGCAGACGTGCGCGCAGGCAAAACAACCAGACATATAAAATTTGTAAATCTGTGAAATAAGAAAACAGTCCAAAAATCTCTTCCTCAGCCAGGGCGACACAGAGAAACCCTATCTCGAAACCCTCCCTCCCAAAATACCTTTTCCTACATAAAGAGTTCAAAATCAGCCTTGACTTCATAAACCCCCAAGGCTCAGAAAACAATCTGGAAGAGGTGGCAGAAAGAACGCAAGAGGCAGAGGGAGGGGATGCTGTGAACTGCTGTCTTCCGGTCCTGGCATGATAGGCGGACCCATGACGGCGCACAGTCAGGCCAATGACATCGCCAGCATTCTGGCAGACAGCACAGACTGAATTTAGTAGATGACCAGGGGGAGGGGACTGCTGTGTGACGTAGAAGTGAGAGGGGGGAACTGGAATGAATAAAGAATAAAGAAATAATTTATTCAAAGAATAAAGATGTAATAAAATAAAATCAAAGAATCAATAAAAGATGTAATAAAAATCCAGGGGTCAATAAGATGGCTCAGTTGGTGAAAGGCACCTCCCATCATGTCTGAAACCTAAGTTTGATCCCTGGGATCCACAAAGTGGGAAAGAACAAACTCCACAAAGTTTGTCCTCTAAACTACACACACACACACACATACACACACCTACACATATACACACACACATACACACCTACACATATACACACACATACACACCCACACCTACACACACACACATGCACACACCTACACATATACACACACCTACACACACCTACACATATACACACACCTACACATATACACACACATACATACACACCCACACCTACACACACACCTACACATATACACACACACACACACATACACACACACCTACACATATACACACACATACACACACACACCTACACACACACACCTACACACACACACACCTACACATATACACACACATACATACACACCTACACATATACACACACATACACACCCACACCTACACACACACACCTACACACACACACCTACACATATACACACACATACATACACACCCACACCTACACACACACCTACACATATACACACACATACATACACACCCACACCTACACACACACACATGCACACACCTACACATATACACACACACACCTACACACACACATACACACTATAGATGGCCTCCCCATAAATAAATAAAAATATTTTTAAAAATTTATTTGCTGCCTAGCATAGTGGCATACACCTTTAATTCCAGCACTCAGGAGGCAGAGGCTGTGGACTTCTGAGTTCAAGGCCAGCCTGGTCTACAGAACAAGTTCTAGGACAGTCTGGGCTACACAGAGAAAACATGTCTCAAAAAGCCAATGCCCACACAAAAAAGATGTATTTGTTGTATGTTGTGTGTATGAGAAGTTGTCTACATATATGTTTGTTCATCACATGCATGCCTGGTGTCTGTGGAGGTCAGAGGAGGGAATTGATCCCTGGAATGGGTGGTGTGAGATACCATATCGGTGCTGGGAATCAAACCCAGTTATTCTGCAAGAGCAACAAATGCTATTATTAACCACTGAACCATCTTTCCAGCTCCCAAATAAAAATATTATAAGAAAAAACAGCCAGGGGGCTGGAGAGATGGCTCAGTGGTTAAGAGCACTGACTGCTCTTCCAGAGGTCCTGAGTTCAATTCACAGCAACCACATGATGGCTCACAACCATCTGTAATGAGACCTGGCGCCCCTTCTGGCATGCGGGCACACATGGAAGGCTGTACACATAATAAATAAATTAATTAATTAAAAATTAAAAAAAAAAGAAAAAACAGCCAGGTGGTGGTGGCGCACGCCTTTAATCCAGCACTCGGGAGACAGAGGCAGGTGGATCTCTGTGAGTTTGAGGCCAGCCTGGTCTAGAAGAGCTAGTTCCAGGACAGGCTCCAAAGCAACACAGAGAACCCTGTCTAGAAAAGCCCAAAACAAACAAAACAACTTTTGAGACACAAAGTCACTATGCAGCCTGGCTAACACTCGCTCTGTGGACCAGACTGACCTTGAATTTACAGAGATCCACCTGCCCCTCCTCCCCGGTGACGGGATAACGAGTGCGTGTCACCACACCTGGGTGATGAAAGAAAAATTTAAAAACAAAACCACAAAAACGTGATCTCAGGCAATCAACCATTAAGAATCCCTGGACCGCCCTGATTCAAATTCCAGCTCTGTGGGGAAGCTGATCTGCTAGCTGAGACCAGTAAATTGGACTGAGTGAGCCTCAGGCCCACCCAAGCCTGGACGGAGGGACGCGGAGGGAGCAGCAGACTCGTTCTCTTGGATACAGTGGGAGTGACTGCCAAGTGGTTGGCGATCTTGGATTAGAGGTGACCTGGAACCCTTAGCGGTCTCAGCTGGGAAGCGAGGCTCAGCAAGCACAGGCTGTGGAAGCTCAAAGGGAGGTGTGAGAGGAAAACCTCGCAGCCCAGCAAAGAGCAGCGGTAACTAGAAAGGGTCAGTCTGTACGTGGTGGGGCACCCCGCTAATCCCAGCAGAGCGGGTGGATCTCTGCGAGTTCCAGGTCAGCCTGGTCTACGCAGGGAGTTCCGGAACAGGCTGATCTACCCAGGGAGTTCCAGGCAAGCCTGATCTACATAGAAGAGTCCCAGGCAAGCCGGGACTGCGAACAAAGAAAAGGAAGGAGAAAACACAGCTGGCTCTCAGAGCCTAAACATCTGACTTAGCTGACATTGGTGCCCCAGGAACATGGGACACAGCTGCTACCCACGTTCTTAAGAGGGGACCCCAGCACCCCCTCCAGCTGCCCACCAGGCTCCTGCAGACCCCAAGCAATAGAAACGTCAGCTTGACTAGGGGGAGTGACTGGCTGGCTCTGCAAACATCTAAAGAAAGAGATGAGAGGACTGCCCATCCCCCCCCCCCCCGTCGTCCCCCGCTCCCCGGGGTATTTCTGCAGAGAAAAGAAAAGGCTATGGTTGAAGGGACCAAAGCTGAGTGATCAAAGCTGGCCTCCCCAGCCCCAGCCACCAGCTCCCCACCAGGTGCCCCTCCGTCCTTGATCTGTCCTCCTCTTCCCAGCTGCCACCCACGCTCTCCTCCGCCCACCAGTTCCAGGGAGGTGGGCAGGCAGCAGCTGCCACCCACAAAGCTAGAGGAAACAGCTGTTCTGCAGAGTCAGGCGCTCAGCTGAGTTTCAAGTGGCTCCAGTTCATCTCCCAGCACACACAGCAGGACCGCGTGCCAGCTCCCCAGGCTCAGGAGTTTGACGACTTTTGCATTTAAAAGGTATGGGGAAGGCTGTCGCTTCAAATGCACAGTAATGCAAACTTGTGTCTTGTGTAGCACTGGGGAGGTGAGAATAGAAATTCAAGGCCGTTCTTGCCGACCTAGTGAGTTTGAAGCTAGCACTTGATTACCTGTGAGACCCCATAACCAGGAGGCTGTAGTCATGAGCCCATACTCCTCGTGCAGGGCTCCAAAGTTTGGTTCCCAGGACCCACTTAAGGGAGCTCACCACCAGCTGTAACTCTAGCTCCCGGGAATCCAACACTTCTGCCTTTGGGGGCACCTGCAGTCGTGTGCGTGTACCCACAGACACAGAGACACACACGCATAATTACATATAATACAAATATTTGGGTGTGGTGGCACATGCCTGCAATTCCAGCCCACGGGAGGCAGAGGCAGGAGGATCTCTGAGTTCCAGGCCAGTCTGGTCTACGTAGTGAATTTCAGGTCAGCCAGGGTTACACAGAGAGAGACCCTGTCTCAATAATAATAATAATCAAATAAAACAAATCTTTAAAAAATGATAAAGCATGTGGAAGAATTTAAAGTATCCAAGAGGATTACAATAAAACAAACCCTGATCTGAAAGACCCCACAGACCCCCTCCTCAAAACCCGCAGCTAGCATGCTCCCGGGGGAATGTCCTGTTTGTTTTAAACAAATCTCTGGATCAGCAGCCAGCCTGCTCCCGTAAGAACATCCCAGGTGCCTGAGAGAGCAGGAGATAGAGATAGGAAGACTGCAAGGCAAGATGTCAATAAGATAGGATATCAACAAAGCAGGTTAGCTATAAGATAGGAACAGGATGACTGTTACCAGGCATCCATGCTGAGAGAGGAAACCATTCATGCCCCCGCCTCATTCCGGTCAACCGATAACCATGCTTTTGCTTCTGTAAACTTGCTTTTTGCTCTTCCCTATAAAAAGACCTCCCCCCAGTTGGCAGGTGCGCAAGTCCTCCGAAAGACTTGCTGCCCGCAGGTACCTGTGTTTACTCAATAAACCTCTTGCTAATTGCATCCTGTGGCCTGGTCTCGGAGTGTCCTGGTTCTGGGGTCTTCATCAGAGAGGAAAGGTCCTCTCTGAGGGTCTTTCATTTGGTGCATTGGCCGGGAATTGAAGACCTCCACCCAGGAGCTACCGACCCACCACCGGGAGGTAAGCTGGACAGCACCGATTCGTTAGTCTGTGTCTGTGTCATTTGTGTTCTTTGTTAAACTCTGTACGCTCAGATCTGAGTGCTCTGAATCTGGCGAGGTAGAAAGGAACTGACGAGTTCGGACTTTCCCTCGCAGCCTTTTGGAAGACGTTCCAGGGGCGTCTGGAGCCTTCGGGGCTCAACCCGTGTCGGAAAGATACGTGGATCTGGTTGGAGAAGGGAGGTCCGGACTCCCATAGTCTCCGTCTGAAATTTTGCTTTCGGCATTACGCCGAAACCGCGCCCGCGCATCTGTATTGTCTGTGTATTTTTGTGCTTAATATGTTTTTTGTTTTGTATATCTGTTTGTACTCGAGTCTAAATCTGGTACCATGGGGCAGTAAATAACCACCTCTTTGACCCCAACTCTATGAAAATCCAAAAGGAACGCTGACAGTCTGCCCCTCCTTTACTTCTCTAGGCTGTGCTGCTGAACTGCCCTGCTTGCTGTTGCAAGGGAGGAGGGAGCAGGGCTGTGATCTCCTGCGGCACAGCCTGGAGCCAGGCCTAGGCGGGCAACCAGCCTCTGAGCAAACTTCTCAGCAGGACGCAGGGCAGGGCATGGCAGCAATCCTGGCCCAAGTCAGAGAAGGGGGCAGCTGTGGCCCCCCTGAAATCCCTGTGCTGAGAGTGATGTCCTCCCTTGCTGACCTGAAGCCCACCAGCACCGCAGGGGAGGACTGGGGGAGGAGGGCTGCCTTAGACAGTCTAGGGTGTTCCCTCCCCATACAGCCAATGCAAAGGTCTTCCCAGCTGCTACTGGCAGTGTGAGGGCTAAGAGGAACTGAGTTGAGGCTTCCAGATGGTGGACCAATCCTGACCTCAGAAGTTCCCTGGAGGGAATGCCTCCTGGGGCCTCTGGAATCCCATTCAGAGAAAAGCTGCTAGATTGCTGTGAGTACTGAGGTGGGGTGTGGGAAGCTTGTGCTATACAACTAGGAGCTCACTGTGGACGGAGCTGAGACTGAAGCCAGGTCCTGGGAGGATCCCCAGTGGGGTTCCCTGTGGAGAAGGCTTGTTTTCCCTGGAAAATAAGGTGCTAGAGACTGAATGGCAGCCCCCATCTGCAATTGCCATGTAAAACCTTGTGCCAAAGATCTGTGGCCCTTGCCCAGGGGAAATAGCTGGTGCTAACGCCAGGGTCACAGAACTAAGGCCTCCTGTGGAGACACATGCCAGCCAGTTGGGTCCAAGCTGGTGCTAATTCCTCCCCACAGGACCCAGTAAGCCTGGGAACCTACAGTAGGCTATTTCTCTGGGGTCGGATACCCTATTAAAAAGCAAAGGTCCCCTAAAGAACCTGGACCTTTCCATTTTGGCAGTAGGGCAAGAGATTGCAAGTAAATATCCCTGTGGCTGTTGGTAAATGGTGAATGTGGATTCAGGAGTGGCAGGTAATGGAGTAAGCTGACATTAAAAGGGCCTACCAGCCCTGATAACATCTGTCTTCTGGGGATGCTCTATACCAGTCATCATGTGCTGCATCCAGGTAAAAGCCTCTGGTTTAAAAATTGGGAAAATTAAATTAAGTCACCTTAAAATAATATGCTTATAAAAAAAACTACAGATTGTTGGTTTCTATATTTCTTACTATGCAGTGTGTCCAGAGGAAAATAAATTCCCAGCTCTGTTTAGATGGATGCAGGACTACACTGTCTTCAAGAACTATTGCTGTAAAAGCCCTGGCACAGGGCCGGGGCCCTATGAACAGCCCAGCTGAGCTTCTAAGCCAGCCCATGTTTAGATCTGAATTTAACACTTGTCTGCTCACAATGCTTGTGATAAGGTGGGGGCCCCGAGTTGCCCCACAAGGCAAAGACCTGCTAAAGCCTCTCACCCCACTACGATGGCAAAGGGGGTGTTATTGAATGATGAGGTTGAGTTAAAATGGCCCTTTTGACTCTTTATAATGTTTATGGCTATTTAAAAAAAAACATGGCAAAGATTCTCATTTATTATTAATATAAAAAAGGTGCATTTCGGGTTGTTTTCAGATTCTGTCAATGATAATATAAAGGATGTCGCTAAGTTTTTAAGGTAATATGTTATCTAATTCTGAAAATCCACCATGCTAATGTTCAAAGTAGCTGTAAGCATAAATTATGTCAAATGATATTTTTAATCTTGGTCAGTTTTACAGGAATAAGATAAAATCTCAGAATTGTTTAATTTGCATTTCCCTGATGATTAAGGATGTTATATACAAGCAAATTTTAAATATCTTTCAGTCATTTCAAGTTCATTTGTTGAGAATTTACAGTTTTGGTCTGTGACATAATTGTACTGAAATATTTGTTTTTATGAGGATTAAGTTCCTAAGTTCCTTATATGTCTCATGATACCCACCCCCATTCTACAGGTTGATATTACGTTCCGTTGATTATATCCTTTGCTATACAAAAAGCGTCTCAGTTTTAAAAATCTTATTTATTGATTGTTTCTCTCAATATCTATGCCACTGAGGCTGTGTTTGAAAATGAATTTTAAACTTTTTTTTCCTTCTATAAAAAGTTCAATATTGTTGGTTTTATGTTAAGGTCTTTAATTTGTTTGGATTTCAGTTTTGTGCATAGAAATAAATATGGATCTAGCTTCATTCTTCTACATAATAATGTCTAATTAATTCTTAAAGGGAGAAACTGACAGTCAAAATTCTGGGCTCATGGCAAATCTCAGGGGGGGGCTGCAAGGCACCCCACTAATTCGGCCAAGGTAAGAGAGGTTCTCCAGGGACCAGTTAAAATCTATGCTCCTTAAATGATTAATAAAAGTTTACAGGCATTTTACCCAACCTCTGAAGATCAGCAGACAGCAGTAGCCATGGCCTACATAGGACAGGCAACATCAGATATAAGAAAAAGTTACAGCAAGTAGATAGGTCACAAGATTATACCTAGTAAAATTTGGAGAGACCAAAAAAAAAAATGTTAAACGAAGGACAGAGAAAGGGAAGCGAAAGAGAGAGAGGCGGGAAGCAAAAGAAAGATAGGACTCAGACAGATTAGGAGCCTGGGCAACAGAAGATCAAAGACAAATGAAGAGGGACACTGGAACTGAGTAAAAAGTACAAACTGGACACCTTACGAACTAGAAATTTGGGAAAAAGACAAATAAATGACTCGTTCCTCCCTGGTCACTTCTGAATGTATGACCAAAGCCTTTTGTTGACCAAACGAGGGACTTTTGCTTTCGCTGCTGTTTTCAGTTCTGCAGGAGACGCAGGCTGCTTGTCTGCCTCTGCCTCTACCACGCCCTCCTCACCAGGATGACCACCTCTCCCTGCCATCACCGCTGAAGAAATCCTCACCTCCTAGCAACTGCCTTGGTGCTGTGCTTGCTCTAAAGCCTGCATGAGCCCTGACTGCTCACTCTACAGTCTTGCTCCCCTCACCCATGTCAGACTGTGATACAGCAGTCACCATGCTACCACAGGTGCCCTCCTGTGCCAGACTACTGCTCCTGTGCTGGGCTGACGTCGATGGACTAAGGATCCTACCAGCATCTGCATAAAGGACAGGCGAATGGCAAAATGGCAGGCTAAGCTGTGCCAGGCAGAGCCGAAAATGAGGGCGAAGCTTGCCAGGGGCACAAGGCTGGCAGTCCGAGCTAAGCAGGTACACAAGACTGAAGGTAAGCGGAAGGCGGGGGCAACATTGGTGGACAGGAAGCAAATGATCTGGGCCAGTAACCTCCCTTCAGGGATGGCGGCCTGACCAGAACGCTGAACTTGTGGCTTTGATACAAGCTCTACAGATGGCAGAGGGAACGTCTATACTAACAGCAGGTATGCTTTAAAGCAATATACAGACAAAAAGGACTGTTGACATCTGCTGAAATTTTGAGCCTCCAGGAGGCCACACATTTGCCAAAGAAGACAGCCATCATACATTGACCAAGATTGAGATATCCAATGTAATGGCTAAGAAGATCATAAAAAAAAAAATCATCCTAAGGTTTGGGATGCCCAAGATAATCATGCCCCATAATAGACCTGCCTTTGTTGCCCAGGTAAGTTAGGGTGTGGCCAAGACATTGGGTATCAATTGGAACTTAAGCTTACCAACCCCAAAGCTCAGGTCAGATAAATAGGATAAATAAGATTCTAAAAGAACAAATTGACATAATTGGCCCTGGAGACCAGCAAAAATGACTGGACAGACCTCCCTCCCTCCTGTCCTGTCCTGGGTTCAAAACACCCCGGCAATCGCTGCCACTAGTTCTGTTGCCTGGCTAGTTAGCTGCTGCTCATGTATCCGTTGACAGTGGCTGACCCTGGTGATGAAATCCTGAGCTCAAGCCTTGCACAGGGCAGGCACATCCGCTATAAGGTGGGCTTACATCACCTTTAAGGCTCTTCTTTCCTAGAGTCAGAAACCCACAGGGCTCTGCTCATTTTTTTAGGGTCTTTTGAAGCACAATATCAGACAGCAGAAACAAAAGGCAATTCTGTTCTGTTCCTCCACTGTGTGTCTGGGACCTATTGACAGGAATTATTTTTACAGTTTGAGATTTTTCCGGATCAGACCGTTTTGTGCAGATAACTTCAGAGAAAAAGCAAACACACCTAAAGCTTCCTTACCTCTTGATAGGTTTTGTTTTTCTACAGGAAAATCTTGTTTTAATCTGTGGGGTTATGAAATGATATGGCTTTCAAAAGATAAACAGATATGGTTTAATATTTGATAAAATAGATATCAATGGGATGTTAAAACTTTTTTTTAATGCTGTACTTACAAATGTAAAGCCTGAGTAAGTCAGTCTCAAAAAGATATTTATGTCCTCATTCGCTGTCCTCTGGCTTTAGGGCTTTTTGTTTTGTTTTAAACATTTGTCATTCTGTATTGCATTTTCTCTCATTGTTTGTTAAAGTTCTCACAATGGACACAACCCTGTACATTTGGATAAAGCTGATGCTACAGGATGCAATGGAAACCTGTAGATGCCATGTGGTGCCAGCTGGACCGAAACTGACTTCTCCGGCACATTCTCTGGAGTTGAGGAACAACACTCCCGGTGTCTACAGCAAAAGAGATTTGTATTCATAATACTGAACTTGCCTCTTATGAGAAGGCATCCATGTGTTTCTTAGGGCTGAGTTAAGCTCTTTGTAGTCAATAGACTATTATTGCCACAGTGTTGGGTGCTATTCTCGGGTCTACAGTGGTTCACAATGTCTACCATGTAGTTACTTTCAAGCCTCATTCAGATAATTTTGTTAAGAGCTATGTACACCCTAGAGATGTTCTACTATCTTCTCCCAATACTGCTCTGTAAAGTATAAGTTATTTTGTCCCATCAGTTGTACTAGTTTTCATATGGCTATTGTCTGAGCAAATCTTCCAGAGGTGGTGCTCCATAACAGGAGGGGCCTGGACCTGTTGCTTTTAAAGAAAGGGAGTCTTTGTGCTACACTCAGGGGAAAATGTTACTTTTATGCTGACCATGCTGGATTGGTTAGAAGATCCATGACCAAGCTTAGAGAGAGGTTAAGACAGAGACAAAGCTGTTCGAATCACAACAAGGATGGTTCGACGGATGGGTTAATAAGTCTCCCTGGTTTACAACTCTATTGTCTTCTTTGATGGGTCCCTTGATTATCCTCCTTCTGATTCTCCTGTTTGGGCCCTGCATCTTAAACCGCCTGGTCCAGTTTATAAAAGACAGGCTGTCAGTCATTCGGGCCCTAGTACTGACCCATCAGTATCACATGTTACCACAACAAGATACCGAGGTTCTGTAATTGCTTTGAGTAAAAGATTTAACTCAATAACAAAAAGAAAAAGGGGGAAATGAAAGACCCCACAGACCCCCTCCTCAAAACCCGCAGCTAGCATGCTCCCGGGGGAATGTCCTGTTTGTTTTAAACAAATCTCTGGATCAGCAGCCAGCCTGCTCCCGTAAGAACATCCCAGGTGCCTGAGAGAGCAGGAGATAGAGATAGGAAGACTGCAAGGCAAGATGTCAATAAGATAGGATATCAACAAAGCAGGTTAGCTATAAGATAGGAACAGGATGACTGTTACCAGGCATCCATGCTGAGAGAGGAAACCATTCATGCCCCCGCCTCATTCCGGTCAACCGATAACCATGCTTTTGCTTCTGTAAACTTGCTTTTTGCTCTTCCCTATAAAAAGACCTCCCCCCAGTTGGCAGGTGCGCAAGTCCTCCGAAAGACTTGCTGCCCGCAGGTACCTGTGTTTACTCAATAAACCTCTTGCTAATTGCATCCTGTGGCCTGGTCTCGGAGTGTCCTGGTTCTGGGGTCTTCATCAGAGAGGAAAGGTCCTCTCTGAGGGTCTTTCAGATCAAGTGTGTGGCCCGCCAGAGGGCCTGGGTTTGAAAGGCTGCAAGCCCTTGGCTGTAGGGGCTGGATTCGGGCACCAGTGGCCTGGGTAGAGGTAACAAATTTGACCCAACACATGGACATTTTGGTTCAGTGAGCTAAAAAATTTGAGCCAGCCGGGCGGTGGTGGAGCCTGCCTTTAATCACAGCATTCAGGAGGCAGAGGCAGGCAGCTCTGTGAGTTCGAGGCCAGCCTGGTCTACAAGAACTAGTTCCAGGACAGGCTCTAAAAGCTACAGAGAAACCCTGTCTCAAGAAAAAAAAAAAAAGTTTGAAGCAGTGATGTTCTGGCCCATAGGGATCATCCCAGGACATCTGTCCTCAGAAAACTTCACCAAACCATCACCTGGCTTAAGGCTGCCCCAGGGCAAGCTCTGCGATAGTCAATGACGTGGGACTTAGAAGCAGTCTGCCCTGTCCAGACCGCGGAGTCTGGACTGTGGCGCTGAGCACGTGGTCTCCTTTCTGCCACGCCGTCGTCACCAGCATCACACCTTCCCAGATGCAGACCCTGAGATGAGACCGAGAAGTAAGGCTGAGGAGCTGGGAAATTGAACAAGGCAGAGTCATTCTTCACGCCCCACCAGGAGCCTGGGTCTGCCTGGGAACCTCCTGGCAGAGCCTAGCCAAGGGTGACTCATTTATTTACTTTCCTTGCCTTTTTCTTAGACCAGCCTGGATGGTCAAGGTTAGCCTCCAACTTGTGGCAATCCTCTTGCCTCTCTCTAAATCCTGGGATTTCAGACATGAATCACCACGCTAGACTTTCTTTCTTTCTTTTTTTTTTTTGAGCATGTACTACTTTTTAATCTTTTTTAAATTTATTTTTATGTGTTTTGCCTCATGTATATTTATGTGAGGGCGTCGGATCCCCTGGAACTGGAGTTACAGACAGTTGTGAGCTGTCATGTGGGTGCGGAATTGAACCCAGTTCCTTTGGAAGAGCAACAGTACTCTTAACTGCTGAGCCACCCCTCTAGCCCCCAGGCTAGGCTTTTAAACATACATTTTTAATTCATTATTATTGCATTGTGTAAGTGCCCCTGTGCCTGGATGTGTGTGGAGGTCAGGAAACAACTTTTGGTAGACAGTGGATTCCCGCCTCAAGGTCAGGTTCACCTCCTTATCTCCTCCCCTGCTCCCCCCTCCCTCCTCACCTTCACTTCCCCACCTCCCCACTCTCCTTATCTCCTCAGCCCCCTCAAGCCTAACTGTGTAGTGAGAGATGTCTCTAGTTGGGAATTGTCCTTTTCTGCATCCTTGCTGCTCTGGGTATTATGACACCTCAGACCTTGTTTCCTGGGCCCTCTGTACACATCCATCCTACTATGTACTACGGTCCCATAGCACCTGTACTATGTGTACTACGGTCCTATAGGTCCCATAGCACCTGTACTATGTGTACTACGGTCCTATAGGTCCTATAGCACCTGTACTATGTGTACTACGGTCCTATAGGTCCTATAGCACCTGTACTATGTGTACTACGGTACTACACCTGTAGCTTACAGGACCATTTGCAAGTCGGATTAGGGACTGGAGATTGAAACATACAAACACAGAGACACAGGTCATCCTTGAAACAATAATGCCTCCTTTATTGTGTTCCAGAGCAGCTCATTTAGGGAACTTTTAACTGATAGCCACGCCCCAGTTAAACCCACCAGAAACCACTCCCCTGCCATCAGGAACTCCTGAGGGTCTTGTGCTCAGAGCAGCTGCAAGCATAACAAGTTGTTTCCAGGAAATTCAGGTCTGGGGGTCCACAGCCCCCAACACCCTCCTGCTTTGTGAGGCAGCACCCAGCATGTCTAACAAGCTAGGCTAATGTCACCTCCCCGTGTATGAGATGAGCAGGTTTTTAAATATATAAAATCTTCGTTGCTTTTCTGAGCATGTGTGGTCACATTCATGTGATACTCAGCTCCAGAGTACAGGTTCGAAGGGCCGTTTGCAGGAGTCGGTTCTTCCTTTCAGCCTTGAGGGTCCTGGGGATCCAGTGCAGGTCAGCCTTGGGGGAAGGTACCTGTATCCACTGAGCCATTTCAGTGGCCCCCAAATCTTTAAAATCACATTTATGTGTTAATTTAGTGTGTGTGTACACGTGTGTGTGCACGTGTGTGTGTGTACTCGTCTGTGGAGGTCAGAGAGGAATTGCTGGAGCTGGCCCTCTCCTTCCTCCATGTGGATTCCAGGTATGGTCTCCGCACCATGCTTGGCAGCAAGTGTCTCCACCTGCTGAGCCATCTCGCTGGCCTGGACAGAGGCTTTCCTGAGGTAGCAGGGGCTTTCCTCAGGTCCTGAGCCCACAGCAGTCAGAGGGATCTGGAGCGTCGGGAAGACCGGAGGCCCCTCGGCAGGTCTCGCTTCCTCTCCTGACTCCTGCTTTCTCTTGGGTCCCATCCCCTTCCTGGCAGAGGTCATAGCTCCTGACACAGCACATGCCAGGTCCCCACCCACCCTCCAAACCAGTCCTAGCTGCCATACTGAAAGCGAAAGGAGGATTTGGAACTGGGCAAAAATAATAAAACCGCCGAAAGGGAAGAAACAGCTGTCAGAATATTGGAAAATTTCCCAGCAGGAATTCCCAGGCCTCAGGGACTCCTCAGGCTGACAACCTGGAAACTCCTTCCCTGTTTCCCCGCTCAGGGAAGCACCGCCCAGTACCCCTGCCAAGTGGGCCTGAAGGCAGGGAAGAGTTTACAAGGTCAACTGTGAGGCTAGGGACAGGGTAAGGCTAAGGGGACGTTGGGAAAAGGGACCTTGACGGGAAGGTCACTGAGGGCACAGGCCCTTCTGGAGGCAGCTTGTGAAGAGGAGGAAACACGACAGAGCTCTGCAGTTGGGGGCACCTGGGAAGACACATGGAGTCCTGGGACTAGTCCAGTGCTGGAGGCCCCAAAATAGTGTTCAGAGTTCTTGCCTAAGCCAGAATTCCCACAAGGAGATGACAGAAACCAGGCTACCTTCATGATAGCATTCTCTGGCCAGGCAATGGGTCTGTAGGCTGCCACAACGGGGCTGCAGGAAGGGCGATGAAGAGAGGCTGAGAGATGGGAGCCAATGAGTGGTCAGCTAGCACAGGTGCTTACTGCCAAGCCTAACTCTCTGGAGCCCACAGGATGGAAGAAGAGAACTTACCCCTGCAATTTGTCCTCTGACCTCCACACGTGTTCCACACCATGCATGTCCACACTTACGCACCCAAAACAAACAAATGATGAAAAGGATTTTTAATTAATTAAAAAATTACTTATTGCTGGGCAGTAGTAGTGTAGAGGAAGCCAGGACATACTTAGAGCGACAGTAGGACAGCTCTGGAGGGTGGAGCCACAGTAGGACAGCTCTGGAGGGGTGGAGCCACAGTAGGACAGCTCTGGAGGGGTGGAGCCACAGTAGGACAGCTCTGGAGGGGTGGAGCCACAGTAGGACAGCTCTGGAGGGGTGGAGCCACAATAGGTCAGCTGAGGGGTGGAGCCACAATAGGTCAGCTGGGGGATGGAGCCACAATAGGTCAGCTGAGGGGTGGAGCCACAATAGGACAGCTCTGGAGGGTGGAGCCACAATAGGTCAGCTGAGGGGTGGAGCCACAGTAGGACAGCTCTGGAGGGTGGAGCCACAATAGGACAGCTCTGGAGGGTGGAGCCACAATAGGTCAGCTCAGCCCTGGAGGTTAGAACTGTAATAGGACAGCTCTATAGGCTGGAGCCGCAAGAGCACAGCTCAGCCCTAGAGGACAGGTGTCCTGACTATGGGGAAACCAGGCTACCTAAAGTTGGGGTGTGGTAGGGGAATGGTCTCCCCGCAGGATATAGGGATCCTGCTCTTCTCCTGGAGAGCTGCTACAGCTGACTTCTGCTCTGTTCCCTTAAGGGTATATAATGTCCTGGCCTAGCTTTCTGCTTCTCCAGCCCAAGATGTTTCTTCTTTTGCTAACACTCTGCTAAAGAGAAACTCCGCCCCTACAGAAACATAGCAATCTCCTCCGGCTCCAGTCGTTACTTTTCCCTGCCTGGCCTTGCTCAGCCCTGCTTAAGGGGCAGCCTAACAAGGTTCTTCTGTTCTGCTCTGCCTTGCTGAGGCCCCCTAGGGAGGTCTCAGCCGGGTTCTTCTGCTCTGCGCAGGTGAATAAAGGTCATCACCCAAGACTCTAGAGAAAGATTTATTTGGGAAGGAGGAGTCCAGGAGAGTGGCTGCCTCTGCCAGGGAGAGAGTAACAGCAGGCTCAGGAAAGCCTTATGGCAGCCCCTAACTGAAAGGGCAGAGAGGTTTATATAAGGCTTCTTAGGGGTGGAGTTTTCTCAGGGAGAAGGGGGATTGGTTAGTTTTTCCCTGCTCAGGGATTGGTCAGTTTAGCTGGTCAAGGGCAGAGATGGCTCTGACCTCATGGTCAAACTGTGTTTCTTTAACTGGTCCTTTTTACCTTTTTGACTCTAATCTTAGGACCAGGGCATATTTATTTCACTGGCTCTGACTGTAGGGACAAAGTATGTTTGACACTAGTTTCAGAGTCAGGGCACCTATCTTTAGTCCAGGGTTAAGAGATAAAGATGTTTCATTCCTGGCTCAGGCCTCAAATACAGGGTGTATTTCTTTTACTGGCTCTGGGTTCAGAGTCAGGGTGCTCAGTGATTGGTTGGTTTCCTGCCCAGGGATTGGTTGGTTCAGTTGGGCAGTTAGGCAGTTGGGCAGGGGCAGAGGTGACTCTGACTTCATGGCCAAACTGTGTTTCTCTCACTAGTCCTTGTTAGCTTTTTGACTCTAATCTTAGGACCAGGGCATATTTCTTTCACTGGCTGTGATTCTAAGGACAAGGTGTGTTTCTCTGACATTAGTTTCAGAGCCAGGGCTCATGTCTTTAGTCCTGGGTTCAGGGATAAAGATGTTTCGCTCTCTGGCCCAGGTCTCAAATACAGAGTGTGTTTCTTTCTCTGACTCTGGGTTCAGAGTCGGGGTGCTCTGTGATTGGCCGGTTTCCTGCTCCAGTTGTCCCTTTTGCCCTCCAAGTACTGCACGCCTTCATTAGTGCCAACACTCAGGAGGCAGGGGCAGCTGGGTCTCTGTGAATTCAAGGCCAGCCAGGACTACACAGAGAAACCCTTTCTCAAAGAAACTACTCGTATGGGTGTTTTGTCTACATGTATGTCTGCCCATCACGTGTGTGCCTGGTGCCCAAGGAGAGCAGAAGAGGGAGTCGGATCCCCTGGAACTGGAGTTACAGATGGTTATGAGCCACCTTGTAGGGGCTAGGAATTGAACCTGGATATTCTAGAAGAGCAGCCAGTGCTCTTAACTGCTGAGCCGTCTCTCCAGCCCAATAACGAGATTTTTGAAAAAGAAAACAAAAACTACCAAGTTTGAGTTTGGCTGAGGGAAGCTGAGGACAGAGATCAGACATCTCTGGAAGGGTGTTACCCTGTCCTCTGGCTCAGCCTGGATGCCCTCCGCTCTGTACCCCAGGACTACAGTTCTGTGAGGAGACTGCCTTGCAGAGAGATAGGAGCTGTCTGTCCTCCGCCAAGGAAGGAGGATTCCTTCCAAGCTAATTCCAGCCAGGGCATGGCCTGCGGAATGTCCCTCTGCCCTGTCTACTGTTATCTATTTTCTCACTCCTCCCCCGCCCCATGAGGCCTCCCCAGATTCATCTTCCTAAAACATCAGCTCCCTGCTCCCTCCTGCCCTGTTCTCTCGAAGGCTGTGGAACAGGGAAGCCCCATGGGCAGAACAGGGACAATAAGGGACATAGAGTTTTGTGTGCTGATGGTGGGGTAAGGGACACAAAGTGGTGCCTTGGCCGGTGCCACTCACAGCGGAAGCCATGCCGACTTAGCTGGGGAACCCGGGTTTGAGCCCAGAAAAGGGAAAATAAGAACAGTACCTGGCATCATAAACTCTTTTTTTTTCCAGCTTCGGTTTTGTTTTGTGTGATGTCTGATTGTTTCACCTGAAGTACATGTGTGTGTGGTGCCCTTGGAGAAGAGGGCCCCAGATCCTCTGAAACTGGGTTACAGACAGCTGTGGACCACCATGTGGGAGCTGGGAGCCAAACCTGGGTCCTCTGCTAGTGTTCTTGACCAAAAAACCCATCTCTTCAGCAACCCCCACATACACCTTTAAATAATTTTTTTGAGGTAGGGTTTCACTATGTAGCCTTGGCTGGCCTGGAATTTACTATGTAGACCAGCCGGGCCTCAAACACAGAGATCTGCCTGTCTCTTGCTATGGGGTACAGGGATTAAGTCATACTCCATCATGGATTGCCATGAACTCCTACATGTTAGCTAGTACTATTCTAAAAACTGTATTACAGCCAGGTGGTGGTGTTGTATGCCTTTAATCCAGGCACTCAGGAGGCAGAAGCAGGAAGATCTCTGTGAGTTTGAGACCAGCCTGGTCTACAAGAGCTAGTTCCAGGACAGCCAAGGCTGTTACACAGAGAAACCCTGTCTCGAAAAACAAAAACAAAAACAAAACAAACTGTATTATATTTGTGTGTGTATGTGTGTGCATGTATGTGAACTGTGCATGTGTCTCTGTGTGTGTATCTGTGTATGTCTATGTATGCATGTATGTATGTATGTCTCTGTGTGTGTGTCTGAGTATGCATGTCTCTCTGTGTGCATGTGTCTGTCTCTGTGTGTGTACTTGTATGTATGTCTTGTGTAGGCATGTATGTGTCTGTGCATGCATATCTGTCTGTGTACATGTATGTGTGTGTATGCATACCACAGCACATGTATGATGAGAGGACAGATGCAGGAATACATTTTCTCCTTCTCGTGTGTGAGTCCTGGGATTCAAAACCAGATCATCATGCCGGGCAGTGGTGGCGCACGCCTTTAATCCCAGCACTCGGGAGGCAGAGGCAGGCAGATCTCTGAGTTCGAGACCAGCCTGGTCTACAAGAGCTAGTTCCAGGACAGGCTCCAAAACCACAGAGAAACCCTGTCTCGAAAAACCAAAAAAAAAAAAAAAAACAAACCAAAACCAGATCATCAGGCCTGGTGCAAGCCTCTTTCCCCATTGAGCCATCTCACCACCCCATCTATATTTCTATTCTTATCCCACAGTCCCGTAGAAGAAGGATTTTGTCTCATTCACCAACTTCAGGGGCCGGAAAAGTACCAGGCACATAAGAGCTGTTCAATAAATGTGTGGAATTTCTTCATTCTGTGATCTGTTCAGGGCAACTGCTTTCCTAACACACGCAGGTACTTGAGTGCATGCAGGTGTGCACACAAGGGCACACGCGCATGTGTGCACACGCACACACACGCATGCACACACACACCTTTGCTCTTGCATTCCTTAAAGGACCTGGTTCCGGTAGTTCCTACCAGAGCTCTCATTCCCGGCTCCAGCACCACCTCTCCTCCCCTCCCCAGCCTCAGAACCTGCACGGAAACTCACTACAGTGGCTCGTGGTTCTCAGCTTCCTCTCTGACTTGGTACTTCATGCTCACCACCTCTGGGAGTGGCCAAGGCAGGGGGGGGGTTTGCTGTGAAGTAGCAGACACTCCAGATACTTGACTGGCCTTTTTCGTGTGGTTTTGACGTTTGAAAAGGGCTTCCCAGGTGAAGCCGTCGGAATAACTAGACACAACGAGACATGTGGTCTCCAAGTCGCTTTCCGGCTCCCTGACTATGAGATGAAAGGCAGGCAAATGTCTGCCCAGGAAATCCGAGCCAAGCAGCTCCATGTAGCAGGCATCTTTCCCGCCCTGGCTGGGCGACAGCTGCCCACAACCCAGCTGTTGACACACTAAAAAAAGAAATTCCATGGTGACCAGTTGACTCTAGCCGGGACCTGATGGAAGGCAGTAGTTTGAAAATACTCCCTAATGACAGTCAAAGCTCCCCTCCCCAGTTCCCAAAAGAGAAACGGGGTGACACTCAAGCTGGAGTTTTTAGAGAGCCGGGAGGCTCAGCTGCCAGAAGCCCTGGCAGAAACTGGGTAGGGTTGCCATCCAAGGTCACTAGGATGTCAGCCCCTCCCGGCTGGCTAGTACTTAGACACCCACACCCTGGGATAGTAAGTTCATGCTAGCCAGAAGGCAGTGGTCCCTGGAAGGCTGAGGCGGCAGAGGATAGAAAACTGCCAGCCAAGGGCAACAGAGCTGTGCCAGGCTCTGAGTGGGTTCCTCTCCTGCCCCTTGTCCACATTGCCACGTGGGCGATGGTCCCACAGTAGGCCTCCTTCCAAATGCATTAGGACAGACTCTCTCATTATACACGGGTCCTGTAAGGGTGACCACAGCCTTCTACCGTTTGGCAGGTGTGGAACCTGACCTGGGAGAGGTCACTTCTCCTGCCTGCTCTGTAGAAAGTGGTTGGGTTGTTTGGGCAGCAAGCTCTGTTGCACCCCAGATCTGGGGGCTGGATGGAATGCCGTATGGGCCCTTGCTGTCCCAATAGGACTCCAAGTGTAGGACCCACCTCCTCTGATAGCTCGGGCTCTCAGCACGCCTATCTGCATGGACTTTGCCCTCTGCCCTTGTGGACCCAGCAGAAAGACTGACTGATAAGGGGCCATTGCCCAGGTTTATAGTTTCCTCCGCGCCTCTCTGGCGACACCTGAACCTGCTGATCCCCACCCCCACCCCGCAGTCCTACAGCGGCACTAATCCGTATTCAGTCACAGGGCCACATCCCATATGGCCAGTCACCTGCACAACCTCTCACACACAGTTACATCATTTTCACCCGGACTTAGTCACAAGGGCACGCCCCACACACTCCCGGCTACAGGAACAGTCACACATGACACTATAGTCTTACACAGAGGCACATAGTCACACCTTACGTGCATGTACCTGAGGGTGCCCACATGCATACACACGGGTGCATTCACCTCTGTGACAGCGAATGGGGGAGGACCTAGAGAGGTCTACAGAGATTACCTTCTAGGGCAAGGGACGACATTGTGATGTAAAGCCTGTGTCCCCTTTGCCTTGAAAGCCTGGTGACCTGAGTTCAATGCCGGAACCCACGTGAAGTGGAAAGGGAGAAGCGCCTCCACAGACCTGGCTCTTTTTCTTTTAATTTATGTGTCTGAGCGTGTGTGTAGTTCCAGGAAGTGCTAGGAAGTGAACTCTGGTCCTCTAGAGAAGTTGCAAGAGCACAGCCGTCTGTCCAGCCCCCGTTCATGTTTAATACACAAGCCAGTCCTGGCTGGGGTTGCATCTGGAGTGGTAGAGCATGCACAGGACCTGGGGTCAAGCATCAGCACCGCAAAAACCAGGCTTAGTGGTGGCCCAGACTTGAAATTAGCACTCAGGAGGTCAAGGCAGGGGCAGGTGGATCTCTGTGAGTTCAAGGCCAGCCTGGTCTACAAGAGTTAGTTCCAGGACAGATAGGGCTGTTTATAGAGAAACCCTGTCATGAAAAACCAAAAAAAAAAAAAAAAAGAAAAAAAGTTAGAGGTTGCTTGTAGGGGATGCATGCCCTTAATCCCCCAGCACTTAGGAGGCAGAGGTGGGCAGATCTTTGTGAGTTCAAAGCCAGCCTGGTCTACAAAGAAAGGCTACATAGAGAACCTCTTCAAAAAAAACAAAAAAAAAAAAAAACGGAGGAGGAGGAAGGAAGGAAGGAAGGAAGGAAGGAAGGAAGGAAGGAAGGAAGGAAGGAAGGGAGGGAGGAAAAGGTTAAAATATAAAATATATGAAACATAAAAATGAAATAAAGTATCTGGTTTTGAAGGACTCCTTGGGGTACCTTGCTTGCCAGGAACCGCCACCTGCTGCCACCTTGTGAACTGAGGTGGAACTGCAGACTCTGTGCAGGGAGGAAGGCGGGCCCCAGGGTAGAAAGGCTGCGTGCTCTCTTCTGAAGTACAGACTGGCTAAAGGCACAGGTTCCTCCCCCACTCCAGGAGTAGTGACTGCTGTCTTACAGATACACTCCTTTGGCACAGAAAACCGTGAACCTAGCAGTGAGTTTGGCCAATGCTCGTGATGACCTCGGCCCATATCCTGGAGCTGGCAGCGATGGGTGTGGCTAATGATCCTCACCTTCCCGGGTGCTCTTTAGAGCCCTGCTGTGGTGAGGCGCCCAGACCCCAGTGCTTCCAGACAGAGGCACTTTATCTGGCTTCCCTTTCTTTTTTATTTGTCTGGATGTTTTGCCTGCATGTATGATGTACATTATGTGGATGCCTGTTGTCCCTACAGGCCAAAGGGGGCTGTCAAACGGTGGCTGTGAGCTGCCATGTGGGTGCTGGGAACTGAACCTGGGTCATCTGGAAGAGCACCCAGTGCTCTTAACCACTGAGCGGTCTCGTTTGTGTTTGTCCTTCACTGTTTTTTAGTTTCCAGATGTGGTGGGTATCTTAAGGATGTCCCCAGGCAGAGGTTGATAGTCTCGCCTCTCAGTTTATGCATTATTTCTCTCCGAGGTCCCCTGCCTGATAGGCAGCCTTTCAGGTAATCTGTTTGCTGCATTCATGCCCAGAGTATTGTAGGCATGGGTTACCACACAGCGTTGCACCGTCATCCTCCCCACCCCTCAGGCTGGCCTTTCGTTCCTTATGTAGCTAAGAATGACTCTGAACTTAAGATTTATTTTTATGGTCATGTGTGTATGCCACGTGTGTGTGCCCTCAGAGGCCATACGAAGGTGTCAGATCCCCTGGAGCTGGAGTTCCAGGCGGTTGTGAACCACCTGACACAGTCTGGAAGCCAAACTCAGGTCCCCTGCAAGAGCAAGAAGCATTCTTAACCACTGAGCCAACTCCCCCCAGGATATTTCTTATTCTGTTTTTTGTTTGCTTTTTTTAAACTCTGGATTTCTGATCTCCTTGCTTCTTGCTCCCAAGCACTGGCATTTCAACTGTGTGCATCATGTCTGGTTTGTGTGGGATTATAGGTGTGTGTGTACCATCATGCCTGGTTTATGTGTGGGATTACAGGTGTGTGCATCATGTCTGGTTTATGTGTGGGATTACAGGTGTGTGTGTACCATCATGTCTGGTTTATGTGTGGGATTACAGGTGTGTGTGTACCATCATGTCTGGTTTATGTGTGGGATTACAGGTGTGTGCATCATGTCTGGTTTATGTGTGGGATTACAGGTGTGTGTGTACCATCATGTCTGGTTTATGTGTGGGATTACAGGTGTGTGCATCATGTCTGGTTTATGTGTGGGATTACAGGTGTGTGTGTACCATCATGCCTGGTTTATGTGTGGGATTACAGGTGTGTGTGTACCATCATGTCTGGTTTATGTGTGGGATTACAGGTGTGTGTGTACCATCATGTCTGGTTTATGTGTGGGATTACAGGTGTGTGTGTACCATCATGTCTGGTTTATGTGTGGGATTACAGGTATGTGCATCATGTCTGGTTTATGTGTGGGATTACAGGTGTGTGTGTACCATCATGTCTGGTTTATATGTGGGATTACAGGTGTGTGCATCATGTCTGGTTTATGTGTGGGATTACAGGTGTGTGTGTACCATCATGCCTGGTTGATGTGTGGGATTACAGGTGTGTACATGTCTGGTTTATATGTGGGATTACAGGTGTGTAAGTCATGTCTGGTTTAGGTAGGGATTACAGGTGTGTGTGTACCATCATGCCTGGTTTATGTGTGGGATTTCAAGCGTGTACATCATGTCTGGTTTTATGTGCTAAGCTAGCTCTCTCTGCCAAGCCAGCCACATCCCTGGCACTTGCTACCATTGTTGAAGCACATTGAATGTTAATGTGTTTGGAGGACTGGGTCATAGCATGTAGTCTAGAGGGTGGTGGCTCTGTTGTAATGATGTCAGAGCGCCTACATTTGTGGCTAAGCTGTATTCCCTAGAGCACACACTCAAGGTTGTGGACTATAGGCACCCTGAGTTGATGTGGCTGCTGGAGATGTGGTCCCTTGGTTCAGCTTCCGCAGGCTTAGCAGAATACCAAGTCTTTCACCTCCCGAGCCCTGTGCCCTCAAGAAAGGGTTAAAGAAAAGCCTTCCTGAGAGCCCGTCTACCTCAAATTGTCCCTGACACTCCGCGCCATCTTCTAATGTGGGCAAGGCGGCACGGGGCTGTAATCTCAGCACTTCAGCAGCTCAAGTGGAAGGATGTTGAGTCTAGACCCTGTCTCAAAAAGAAGATTGAAATAGATAGCCAGATAGATAGATAGCCAGAAGTGTGGCTCATGCTTAGCCTCTAGCAGGCAGGAGAATCTCTGCCAAGTTGAAGGCCAGCCTAGTTCTGCATACCCTCACAGGGGACTTTTACAGCACAGGCACACATGCACCCCCATATACACGGGCAAGAACACGCAAACACAAACCTACTTGGGGTCCTAGTCCTGGCTGTAGCGTTCCCTTCTACAAGCTTCAGTTTCCTTCTGTGCAGTGAAGGTAGGAATTCAAAGGAGGTCTAGGAGGATTGAGTCTTTTTACTTTTGTTAAGATTCTGTGTGTGTGCTGGGCAGTAGTGCTGGCGCACACCTGTAACCCTAGCATATAGGAGACTGAGGTAGGGGGCTCTCTGAGTTCAAGGCCAGCCTAGTCTACAGAGTTCCAAGACAGCCGGGGCTACACAGAGAAACCCTGTCTTGGGAAAAAAAATTCTGTGTGTGTGGCCAGGTGTGGTACACCCCTTTAATTCCAGCTCTTGGGAGACACAGGCAGGAGGGTCTCTATGAGTTTGAGACCAGCCTGGTTTACAGAGTAAAATCCAGGACAGTCAGGGCTAGACAGAGAGACCCTGTCTCAAAAGAAAGAAAGAAATGAGAGAGAGAGAGAGAGAGAGAGAGAGAGAGAGAGAGAGAGAGAGAGAGAGGAAGAAGAAGAAGGAGGAGGAGGAGGAGGAGGAGGAAGAGGAGGAGGAGGAAGGAAAAGAAAGAAAGAAAGAAAGAAAGAAAGAAAGAAAGAAAGAAAGAAAGAAAGAAAAGCAAGCAGGCAGGCAATGTGTGTGTGTGTGTGTGTGTGTGTGTGTGTGTGTGTGTGTGTGTGTGTGTGTATGGAGAGGCCAGAGGATGGCTTGAAAGAGTGGATTTTTGATACAACATGCAAACCATTTTTTGTTGTTCTTTCAAAACACGGCTATTTACTTATTGAGAAATGATAATATAACAAATTCTACATAGTAAATTCTAGGCCAGCTTGGGCAACAAGGACTTCTTCTTTCTCAATACTCTGGTGGGTCTCGGGGAACTGAGGTGGCCAGACATGACACCAGGTGCTTCACCCACTGAGCCATCTGTCTGGCCCCAGATTAAGTTTAAGAAAATATCCCAAACTTGACTAAATACTAACTAGTATGTTCCAAATCCCTTGAGGGGATCACCTGTGAACCATCCCATCCCTGGGGACATCTCCCTGTCCCCAGAACTGCCATGCTCACAAAGCATCATTCTTCCTCTAGAGACCCTGAATCTTAGACACACTGGTTTGGGAAGAAACCGCGCAGCCCAAGGTGTCTCCTTATCAAGGCCACATCTGGCCTGAAGCGCCAGCCAAGTCTGACGTATCACCATCTGCTCCAGGACAGCTGTGATATCTCACACAGGTGTGTGCCAGCTCAGCCTGGCTGTCCCTGCCCTCTGGACCTTCAGAACCAGCAGATCTGACCATGCCAGTTGTGTGGGCCCCTGAAGGAACATTGAAGTGATAACACAGCTATCAACTGCCAGGTTTTCTAGATACGACTTTTTTGCATTCTGCAGGATGTAAATCTGGGGACACAGCTTTCTCACAGTTCACTGACCGTGTGCAGTTTCAACATGGGATTATATTTAGCACTAGAAATATGTGTCTGTTCCAGAAAACAATGGCAGTACCTGCTGGGAACTGCAAAACAATCATGCGAAAACAGGAAAGACAGAAAACAAAGAAAAAGCAAAACATCCTTGAAAGTGAGGAAAAATACTCTGACCGCTAGTCCTTGGGCTCTGGTAGGGAAGACAGTCCTAATCCAGAAACAAAGGCGTGTGCCACCGGCACCCAGGTCACTACCTAACTTCTAAAGTCATTCTCTAAGAGGAAGAAAGGAGTAAAGGATGGAGGGAGGAAGGAAAATAGCCGAGTGTGGGTGGCATACATCTTTCTAGATAATTATTTTTATTTACATTGGTGTTTTGCCTACATGTATGTCTGAGTGAGGAACTGGAGTCACAGACAGTAGTGAGCTACCATGTGGTGCTGGGACTTGAACCCGGATCCTCTGGAAGAGCAGCCAGTGCTGATGGCACACATCTTCAATACCAGAGCTCAGGAGAAGGCAGGCAAATCTCTGTGGGTTCAAGGTTAGCCTGTTGTACATAGGAGTTCCAGAGCAGTCAGGATTACAGTGAGACACTGCCTCAAAATGAGAGAGAACAGAGGAGGGAGAGATGACTCAGGTAGCTAAGAGCACCGACTGTTCTCCCAGGGGACCCAGGTTTGATTCCCAGCACCCATGGTGGCTCACAACAGTAACTCCAGTTCTAGGGGACACAACACCCTCTTTTGGCCTCGGTGGGCACCAGTCACCCACATGGTACAAAGGCATACATGCAGGTAAAATACCCATACACATAAAATAATGTTTATGTCTTAGGTTTTTATTGCTGTGAAGAGACACCATGACCCAAGTAACTCTTATAAAGAAAACATTTAATTGAGGGAGCTCGCTTACAGTTTCAGAGGTTTGGTCAGTTATTGTCACGGCAGGAAGCATGGGGGTATGCAACCAGACATGGTGCAGGAGCTGAGATTGCTGCATCTTGCAGGCAGCAGGAAGCCAACTGACACACTGGGTGGTATCCTGAGCATAGGAAACCTCCAAGCGCACCCCAAAATGACATTTTCTCCAACAA
Organism: Microtus pennsylvanicus; assembly: GCF_037038515.1. NCBI lineage: Eukaryota > Metazoa > Chordata > Mammalia > Rodentia > Cricetidae > Microtus > Microtus pennsylvanicus. Next base: position 5,549,302 of record NC_134585.1, on the reverse strand, counting down.
GGCCATATCCACTCCAACAAAGCCACACCTCCTAATAGTGCCACTCCCTGTGAGAATTGGTGGCCAAATACATTCAAACTACCACATTCCACTCCCTGGCCCCCATACCCTTTAACAATATCATAATGCAAGACACATTTAGTCCAACTTCAAAAATCCCATAGTCTATCACAGTTTCAACATGTTTAAAAGTCCGAAGCTCCAAGTCTCTTCTGGGATTCATGTGATCTCTTAGCTAAAACTCCAAACTCTCCATCTCCATGTCTAATGTCAAAACGCTCTCTGCACCTCCGATTCCATTTAGCTTTGTTGTCTGCAACACAATTCTTCCCCTTGAGCTGGTTCCACTCCGTTAGCGGCTCTCCTTGGCAGGTATCCCATGACTCTGGCATGTCTAACATTACACAATATGTTATTACACTGTCCAATATCTGGGATCCACTCATGATCTGCTGGACTCAAAGGGCTTGGGCCACTTCTCCGGCTCTGCTCCTCTTCTAGGCTCCAGCTGGCTCCACTCCACTGCTGCTGCTGTTCTTGTGATCATCCCAGGGTACTGGCGTCTCTTCTGCTGCAGCTGGTCTGCACTTTCACCAGTAGCCTCTTGTAGGATCTCATGGTCTTTCCTGAGCCTTCAACTGCCGGTGAGGCTGCACCTTCACTAATGGCCTCTCCTGCCTCTCACAGTGCCAGGCCTCAGCTGCTTTCCAAGACTCCTTCATGCCTTCAAAGCCAGTAGCACCTGGGTGACTCTTACACACACCCAAGTCTGGGTGCCAGCATGCGGCACAGCCTGGGCTGCCTCTGGAACAGCTTCTCTGTGCTCTACGGAAACACTTCCCAGACTTCACCAGGGATGCTGGTTTCTTCTTTTTATTTTTATTTTTTTTTAAGATTTATTTATACAGTATCCTGCCTGTAGGCCAGAAGAGGGCACCAGATCTCATTATAGGTGGTTGTGAGCCACCATGTGGTTGCTGGGAATTGAACTCAGGACCTCTGGAAGAGCAGTCAGTGCTCTTAACCTCTGAGCCATCTCTCCAGCCCCTGGTTTCTTCTTAATCACCACCAATTTCTTAGCTCCAGCTAACCAGCATCAAATATCCCAGCAAAAAAAATGCTTTAGTAGTGCCGGTATCATGTTAACCACAGCTGGTTCATTGCTGGTTCTTCAGCCCCAGCTTCTCAGAACCGCAGAATCTTAAATACGTTCCTCTCTTTTTTTTTTTTCAAAACAAGGTTTCGCTGTGGCTTTGGAGCCTGTCCTGGAACTAGCTCTGTAGACCAGGCTGGTCTCAAACTCACAGAGATCCGCCTGCCTCTGCCTCCCGAGTCTCTAAAGACAGAACCACTTGCTGCGGCTGGAACATGGTCCCCTTGTTAATCACATCTTCACCAGCTTTCTGTCTTTCACTGCCTAAGCATGACTGTCCGGACACTTGCTCTGTAGACCAGGCTGCCTGCCTCCGCTGGCCTTTGCCTCTGGAGTGCTATCATTAATCACGCGCCACGATTGTCTGAGGTCACTACCACCTCTATTCCAATTCTTGGTCCGTTTAACTCCTTGAACAGAGGATTTGGCTGCATTCCACTTTCTTGTGCCCCTTTTCTCCTCAGATATTTTTCCTTGCTCAGCTTGCTCCTTTCATTATGTATCTTCATTAGAGCGACCACTAATAACCACATGACAGTGTCTATACTAGGCTCTTTATTTGTTCGTTTATTTATTTATTTATTTATTATGTATACAATATTGTGTGTGTGTCTCCCTGCAGGCCAGAAGAGGGCACCAGATCTCATTTTAGATGGTTGTGAGCCACCATGTGGTTGCAGGGAATTGAACTCAGGACCTTTGAAAGAGCAGGCAATGCTCTTAACCGCTGAGCCATCTCTCCAGCCCTAGACTAGGCTCTTTTGAGATTTCTTCTGCCAATGGAACTAATCTAAAACACTTCATTTTAGCCTCAGGTAGGCTCTTTGGACAAGGGCAAAAGGCAGACACTTCCTTCACCAAAAATACCACAAGAATGATTTCTAGGAAACATACTAAAATTCTCTGAAACCTCCTGAGGTACCCCCTCACCGTGAGATTCTATGAAAGGCTATTGGTCAAAGTGCAACAGTTTTATCCAATCACACTTGCCAGTGCTGCCTTCCGTGCTCCTACTAGGATGACTCAGTAAACAGCACTTCATGCATTTAACTGCTTTTCTAATCCACAGTTCCAAGGTCTGTGTTATTCCAAACAAAAACATGATCAGGCCCTGTGACAGCAATACTCCACTCCAGGCAACAGCTTCTGCCTTGATTAGGTTTTTACTGCTCTGAAGACCATGCAGAGCAACTCTTTTTGTTTTTTTCCCCAAGACAGGGTTTCTCGCCGGGCAGTGGTGGCACACACCTTTAATCCCAGCACTCGGGAGGCAGAGGTGGGTGGATCTCTGTGAGTTTGAGGCCAGCCTGGTCTACAAGAGCTAGTGCTGGGACAGGCCCAAAGCTACAGAGAAACCCTGTCTCGAAAAGTCAAAAAAAAAGGGCTGGCTGGGCGGTGGTGGCGCACGCCTTTAATCCCAGCACTCGGGAGGCAGAGGCAGGCGGATCTCTGTGAGTTCGAGACCAGCCTGGTCTACAAGAGCTAGTTCCAGGACAGGCTCCAAAACCACAGAGAAACCCTGTCTCGAAAAACCAAAAAAAAAAAAAAAAAAAAGGCTGGAGAGATGCCTGCTCTTCCAAAGGTCCTGAGTTCAATTCCCAGCAACCACATGGTGGCTCACAACCATCTGTAATGAGGTCTGGTGCCCTTTTCTGGCTTGCAGGCATACACACAGACAGACTATGTATACATAATAAATATTTTTAAAAAAGTAAAAAAAAAAAGATACAGGGTTTCTCTGCCTTGGCTATTCTGGAACTCACTCTGTAGACCAGACTGGCCTCAAACTCACAGAGATCTGCCTGTCTCTGCCTCCCAAGTGCTGGGATTAAAGGAATTGAGGGGACTAGTTTACAGTTTCAGAGGTTCAGTAAATTATCTTCATGGCAGGGAACGTGGTGGCATGCAGGCAGAGGTGGTGCTAGAACTGAGTGCTATAACTTGCAGGCAACAGGAAGTCAACTAACACACTGGGTGGTATCCTGAGCATAGGAAACCTTGAAGCCCTCCCCAAAATGACACACTTTCTCCAACAAGGCCATAACCCACTCCAATAAAGCCAAACCTCTGAGATTATGGGAGCCAAAAACATTCAAGCTACCACATATGCTAAAACACAAAAACAAAACAAAACAAAAAACAGGTGGGGGTGACACACGCCTTTAACCGCAGCTCTTGGGAGGCAGAAGCAGGGAGATCACTTAGTTCGAGGCCAGCCTGGTCTACAGAGCAATTTTCAGGACAGCCATGGCTACACAGTGAAAGCCTGTCTCAGAAAATCAAACCAAACAAAATTTTCTAAGAGTTCTGCCACCTGCAAGTTGACAGTCTCTCTCAAAGCCCAGAACAGATGACACTTGTGAAGCCCTGGAGGTGGGCAGCTCACCTATTCCACTGTGTCTCAGAGGCAATACCTGTTGGCAAAGAGTCTGTTACCGAGGGCCAACCTGGCATTGCTGCGGCCAGCTCTGTGCAGGCTCCACCCTCATGCTGAAACTGTGATGATGGGCATTGCTGTGTGCGCCTGCCCTGGGGGATGGGCAGGCCAGTCTGGGTCTGAACAGCCTCTTTATAATCAGTGTAGGTCCCAGGCTCACAGGAGTCCCAGCCTGGCCACGGGAACAGGAGTGATAAAGGGGCAGAGAATGAGAAGGCACCCTCAGGGCTGGCACAGGCACAAACCATGGGCTGAATCAGACCTGTGTTGACTCTTAGAGAGAGCACTGTTTGCCATCTGTCTGAAGCTCTATCTGCCAGGGTAGCTGGCAAGCTGCCAGCACCCTCTCACCGTGAAGGGTTGATCAGCCAGGGAACTGGACGAGCAGGGAGGTGGCCCCAGCTGCGCGCACACGCGCGCGCGCGCGCGCGCACACACACACACACACACAAATATAAACCCTTTTTGTTTTTATCTTTTCGAAACAGGGTTTCTCTGTATAGTCCTGGATGTCCTGTAACTCGCTCTGTAAAGTGGGCTGGCCTTGAACTTAGAGATCCACCTGTTTCTGCCTCTTGAGTACTGGGATTAAAGGTGTGCACCACTATATCCAGCTTGCTTTTCTACTTTCGAAATTAGAAAATTACCACCTCTAGCCATCCCTAAGGTCTCTTTAGTCACTACCCTCAGCAAAGTTACAGGGCTGTGGATTTACCGGTTCCCGCAGGGCACTTCTCCTGCCTGTGCGATTCTATGGCTTTAGGTTCTGGAGGTGAAACACGGAAGTTAAAACTCTTCCACACAAACTGCTAAGAGTCTTAGCCCTGAGCCTCAGTTTCAACATATGACAAGGACCCACCTCAGCCAGTCAGTGAAGCTCCAGACCTTGTGGGAAGAGAAATAAAATGCTTAATTCCAAGGAATACTCACTTCAGTAACTCCTGTCAATGTTGACTCATCTCTGCTCTGGATGTATGGCCTCAGGCAAAGGACCTGGTCCCTGGATTCTCAGCAGGGCAGCACTGCCTCCTAGTGGGGAGCTGAGCAACTGAATCTTCAGAGGTTTGTGAAAGTGTCAGCATGCCCTGCGGCAGTTAGCTTGGGGAAATGGTGCAGATATTAACTGCTTGGCATGCTAGAAACTATCATTCAAGGGACTGAATCCACTAGTATGAGATAAAAATGCATGGAAAAGCTTGAGCACTAGGGGCTGCATGGTGGCACACACCTGCAATCTCAGCCATCCTATCAGGTATGGAGGAGCAGGTAGGCCACCCCATCCCAGGTTCCAGCACTTAGTTATTTGCATGTTGGCTGGGAGGACCTGCATGCTGATCAAAGCAGTGGGCTTGCCATCCTCCAGTTCAGCATGTTTGCCCTCCACGTCTTACTTCCCCAGCTCATTACCTCCCTGCCAGTTACATCAGTGAGTGCACTGGATCTTCCCTGTGTGCTTTGAGCATCTATGACTAGTCAGACTTATAAGTTGTTTATTATTAAGGCCTCACATACACCTCCAGCACTGAGGATCAAGCCTAGGGTATGAAGGACGCAAGGGGATTCTGTTGCTGAGCTACATACCTACATTTTCTACCTACAGTTCAGTGCTAGGTGGAGCTAACACTTGGGGCTAGTGCAAGAGCTCCGAGTGTTGTTTGGCATTCAAGGACCTGGACTGATGCTCTTTCAGTAGGGGAGTGCTTATGTTACTCTCGCAAGACCCTTGGATTCAGTCTCAAACATCACAGAAATGACTGCCACAAAATAGTGGATTGGTACCACTTAAAAAAAAAGGTTCATGGGGATTATCTTGATTTCAGCTGATGAATACTTACTTGCATGTATGTCTAGCATACATGAAGCCCAGCTTTTGATTCCCCAGCACTGAACAATCTAAGCATGTTAATGGTGCATGCTTAGAATCCCTCTAAAGAGGTAAAGACAGGTCATCCTTGGTATGTAACCAGGTAAAGCCAATCTGATACCAGACTCTTGCCTTTAAAAAAAAAAGCTGGGTGGGGTGCCACACAGCTAGTAGTAACACCCTCAATGTCAGATCCATTTTTAAAAAAAGCACACACAGGAGCTAAGCATTTCAGTTTTCTATTTCTCTTGGAAACCCTGCCAAGCGTCCCCACCACCAATGGGAACTACTGAATGCTGAAGAAATGGCATCTGGTTCACTCCACCATAAATGAATGTAACCCTAGAATCAGACGCCCCCTTCTGGTCTCCATGGGCACCTGCACTCATACATGGAAACATGCATTTTACAAAGGATTAAGTGTATTCTGAAGTTTTTCAAGAGGTAACTAAAAATCTGGCCCTGGCACAATGCCATCCTGATGGCTTAGCTTGCTAGCAACTTGACTCCACCACAGGTGATGGAGATTTAACTGGCGGGGGGGGGGGGGGGGGGGGGGTGCGCAGGCCTGCTAACCCTGGCATACTAGCTCCAAAAACCATTTCAAAAGAGGCAGCTAACTGTCCTCCAAACACTATTTCTCAACTGCCAATCTCGGTCACTTGGGAAGATTCTCTTAAATATTTGGGGATGGAAAGATGGCTCAGCGGTTAAGCACACTGACTGCTCTTCCAGAGTTTGAGTTCAGTTCCCAGTAACCACATGGTGGCTCACAACCATCTGTAATGAGATCTGGTGCCCTTTTCTAGCCTGCAGGCAGAACATTGTATACATAATCTTTTTTAAAAAAAAAATCTAAGCCGGGCGGTGGTGGCGCACGCCTTTAATCCCAGCACTCGGGAGGCAGAGGCAGGTGGATCTCTGTGAGTTCGAGACCAGCCTGGTCTACAAGAGTTAGTTCCAGGAGAGGCTCCAAAACCACAGAGAAACCCTGTCTCGAAAAACCAAAAAAAAAAAAAAAAAAAAAAATCTAATATTCTCTGAAGCCAAAAATAACCCCTCTTGATCTTGAACTGGTCTAATTCAAGGTATCCTTGTGTGCTTCCTACATAGCTAGAATTCTGTTGCCCTGACAGCCAGCTTCATCAGAGCTGTTTTCAATTCAATTACTTGAGCGCATTTACCAGTTAGCTTGAGCAACTGTATACCAAAGGGTCAGCCTATGTGGAGTGCTAACCTCAACCCTGGAGGTCAACAGTAGGGAGCTGATATTGTCATTTTTTTTTTCAAGATTTTATTTGCAGCTGGGTGGTGGTGGCAGAGGTAAGCTAACCTCAGTTAGAGGCCAGCCTGGTCTACAAAGTGAGTTCCAGGACAGCCAGGGCTATACCAGAAAAGCCCTGTCTGGAAAAAACCAGTTAACATTTTATTTTCAAAACTTTTAAGTACAATTAAGAGATGTAAAAACTGAAAATCTGCTGGGAGGTGATGGCACACAACCTTAATCCCAGCACTTGGAAGGCAGGAAAAAAAAGCCTTTCAATATCCCCACCCTCAGCAAAGATCCAAGACAAACCTTTCTATTGGCATACCTGATCATAGACACAAAACTGGGCCTTCATGAAGGGTGTACAAGCCCCCAAAGAGAAAGCCTGAGCATCTGCAGCTGGCCAGTGGTCAAGGCACTTATTCCTTGTGGGTACCGAAAAGGCAATTCTTCTGAAGCCTAAGCTGGATCTCCAGCCCTTACTAAGAAAACCTTGATAAATAACACACAGCTTTTACTTCAAAAAAAAAAAAAAGGTCCCAACTGCGAAGATTACCCTATAACCAAAATGTAGAATTGCGTGGCGCACGCCTTTAATCCCAGCACTTGGGAGGCGGCAGAGGCAGGCGGATCTCTGTGAGTTCGAGACCAGCCTGGTCTATAAGAGCTAGTTCCAGGACAGGCTTCAAAACCAGAGAAACCCTGTCTCGAAAAAAAAAAAAAAGTAGAATTGCTTGGTAGCCAAGGCTGGCCAAAGTTCAGGACCTCTCCCTCCTGACAGTTACTATCAGCGACCCATCTAATCTGCAGAAAGCTTGGAGCCAGGTGTGCCATTAGTGTCCCTATTACAAATTGAATATACATATTCCATATGGAATGACTTGTCCCAATTTTATTACTTCTAGCCTATTTCATGTGCAAATCCAACCAGAAAAGCCATCTTAGTTCAATGTGCTACTCCTACACAAGCAGAACTACACTGTTTATGTGGAGGTGACGCTCTTGTCTTTCCCAGAAAAGCTGGACAGTAAGCATAAAACCATTAGACTATCACTCAAGACTGGCTCTTGCCAGGAATACCACTAGGCACGACCCTAACCAAAGGCTCTGGTGGAGGCTAGGGATGTCTCTGTAAACTCCACCCTTGGTGCTGGTTGGTTCCATTTTATACAACACTTGTAATCAAAAGACCCACCCAACTCAGTTCAAACTCCTTGACATTAAAAATATATCTGCCGAAGTATTTAGCTTCCATATATGTGCACACACCTTATTCACACTGGTAAAGGTACAGGACATTATCAGATCCCTTGGAGATAGACATTAAGGTCTGGGTGTTAGAAAAGAAACGACTCTTGTAAGAATAGCCACTGCTTTATAAAGTTCATGAGCATCAGTTGGTGTTTTGCTTGCATGTTTGTAAGGTTCTCAGATCCCCCAGAACTGTAGTAACTCCAGTTACATCATATGGGCCCTGGGACTTGAACCTGGCCCTCAATTCCCTATTAAGAGTCTTGTGATCCCACCTCACACCAGTGTGGAGATTCTGTGGAATCACACTCATCTGTTATATGCTGTAGATGAAGCCAGGCTATGTATATACTAGGAAAGAAATCTTACCAACTCGTTATTAAAAAACTAGGCCAGGTGGTGGCACACACCTTTAATCCCAGCACTCAGGAGGCAAGAGGTAGGCGGATCTCTGAGTTCGAGGCCTTCCTGGTTCCAGGACAGCCAAAGCTACAGAGAAATCTTGCCTGGGGCAGGCAGGCGGGGGAGGGGCAACAACAAAATGTCTATAATTACCAAATTGAAGGCCACCTCAAAAATAGCCTAATCCCAACCACATTCCTCTTGAATTAGAGTTTGAGGAGCCTATGAGAGGGCTTACTCAATGGGAACATAGCTAGCAGATAAATTGTCTCTGCGTGAACACTGGGTTCAACACCCAGTCTCCTTTCAAGTAGTAATAAAGGTATGGGCTAGAAGCAGAATGAATGGCAGTGGTGTTTGCTCACACTAAGTGATAAACCTAAAATGCTATGTGTTAGAAGCCAGCCAAGGAAATGCTGCATGTACAAAACCCCAGTAGACTATCACAGCATGTGTCAAGAACCCTTCAGTTACTTCACTCAGCAAATGAGCAGTAAACACCATACAAGACAGGCTAAGTATTGGCCTAAGAACATAATATAAAACATACCGGATTGTTAAGATAAAAATATACTCCAACCCAGTTTTTTGTCAGTGTCTTTAATCATAAAAAACTTTTATGTCCCTCGCCCAAAGGAAAACGAGAAGGCAACAGTCTGGCAGTATAAAAATAGACAACTGGAAGAGTACTTGACAACTAAACCCCACCTGGGATTCTGAAAAGAAAAGCACATTTAGACAAGGCACTAAAGCAGTGACTCTTAGAGAACTATGGGATGTTTACTACCTGTAACTCTTCCATATTAACAGTGCTAGGGTCACTCTGGAAACCCTGAGTACCTAAACGGTACATGAAGGCTAACTACAACACACCTAAGTATGTACATCAGAGGTAACCCTATAATAAAATGAGAAACCCACACTCTCAATTCTCAAACACTTTTCTTGATTATCTCAAAGTACGACTAACAATGACTTCTAATGAACACCTATAGCCACCGTAACTTTTAATATCACACTCAAGAAAGTGATCAAGGCTGGCTAATTTGACCTACAATTACAGAAATTACAAGAGCATTTCCAAATAGCCACAATCTAAATGTCAGTTCAGTTTTAAATGTAAATGTCCACATTTGGTATTTCCTACTAAGCCAAACATGCTAGGGCTTCCAGTCTACTGATCCAATTAATGATCAATAGCCAGTTAGGTTGATGCCAACGAAGAGTAGAACTCAGTTCTACCATGGAGGACAAAAAAAGGGTCCAATCTTCTAACATGTTAACAGGAAGTCTAAATTTGAAAGTATCTTCTTTGAACATGGGCACTTCTTTCAAAGGCTCGTGCTGGAACCTTCTGAACACAATTCTCTCTTTTCTGAGATTTATTGTTAAAAGCAAACATAATTGGGGGGAGGGATCTCATAAAAACAAAATCAGTACAGCATCTAAAAACTATCTCAAAAGAGCACATTTAAGAAAACTTAAGCCACAAGACTGTTGCATTATGATTTAATCTAATTGCACACACACACACAATCTGAAAGCACAACTCCTCCAGATTTCTCAGAGACAGGATATGCATGCCTCCATAGTCAACTGTGCATCGTTACATTTAGCCACATGGTAGATTTTACATCATGATCGGTTTGGAATCCCATGCAAGACCTCAAGTTATCAAATGAAATCAATTTTTAAGCTTTGTTGAATGTTTTCATGCTGAAGATAAAAGCTACTTTTTATGGGCAGCTTAGAGTTACAATACCACACTGGTGCTACTTTACAATGTTAGTGACATGATCTTGAATTGGCTTCAACTTCTAAATCTTAGTTAGGTGACAGCCAAACGGGGAAAAAAAATTCTTCACTAATCCAGTGCCTCTCAGTTATGTTTCTTACAAAGAAAGAACTGGGTAACCAAATGCTTTCCCAGGGATAACAATGGTATCAGTGGGTTTGCTCAACTGACTACTACACAATTAGGCTAGTATTTTATTAATCCAAAAGCACTTTACAAGAAAATATAAGTATGGCTTCCAATAGGAATGTTATACTTGGACTTGATACCAAGCTCACAGATTTGAGTGTGTAAGGAAAAACAGGCTTTCAAGTTAAACAACAATTTGTAACCAAAACTTTAATCCCAAGGATTCTCACAAACATATTACAAATGACAGCATGAAAAAAAATCTTGCACAGTAACTCAAAGGTTCAGCTCTACAATGTACCCTTAAACCAACTGGTAACTTAGTCTTCCATTTCCAAATAAAGAATGTTACAAACAGCTTCCTCCATAGATAGCAATCAGTGAGGAACCTCTTTGAAAGTCTTCAAGAGTGCAGTTCCCAGCCTTTCCCTGTTAACTTGTGTTAACAGCAGCTTTTACAGACTGCTTATCATTTCACCCACAGCTCCCGACTGTAATCCAGCTAAGAAACTAGTTTTTTCAATTTCCATCAGTGGTTTATCATTAGTACATCACACTTTAACTGGGCAGGATCTAGGTTTATTTCAGTCTATGAAAAACTAAAGTTCAAAGCAAATTCAATCTTGCTTAAGGGAACATGAACAGCTAAAACATCTTAAAAATGCACCAAGCTTATGAAGTCTCAAACAAAACTTGAATTTCCTGTACATACTCCTGTCAAATGAAGTTACTTCCTGTACACCACTTCTTTTGCAAACTGGTCTTCTACTTCCTTTCATTTGACCTAGATCGGCTAAAAAAAAAAAAAGTCATTACTATCTTGAGAGTACATAGAATAAAAGCATCATATATGTGTATCTTCAATAGGTCAGTCATTAGTGAGCTTACCTACGAGACCTAGAGAAAGATCGAGACGGCTTGTGGTTTCTCTCACGAGACAGAGACCTCTCTCTTCTCCTATCTCTAGAAAGTGACCTAAAAAACAAAAAGCCCATTAGCCAATGATGTTAGACATTTACCTCATAAAAAGACTGGTTCATTCTAACTGAACACCGACTATAAGCTACCCAAGACACTACCATTATTAGGGTTATCTAAATCTCATTAAACAAGTACTTTGGGAAACAGCTTAGGAGTATGAGAAGCTGCCATTTCTGAAACTGGGGCACATTTACCTGCTCCGGCTTCGAGAGAAGCTTCTCCTTCTTGGAGATCTAAAAGCAGAAACAGCAAAATTAGCCTAATTGTCAATTAGTATATATGGCGTGAGGCATTTCCCAACTTTTCAATCTCACTGTTGGGCCCAGTGAATGTGCCGAAGAACTGGCACTCATCGTCCAAAAATAAAAAAAGAAAAGAAAAAAAAAGGCACAGAAGGATTAAGGAACCAAAAGCTCAAGTGAAAGCAGGTATTCCAACCATGGATTTAACAAAGAATGCTTCACAGCAGATCTGTCCAATGCAAAACTTCATGTCAAACTAACTCCACTACCCAAACACCACACCAAATGTAGTCCCAAGTAGTTCCAAAAAATAGTACCGTAAAACCAGTATTTGGAACCCATGCAAACCTTTTAAGTCTGTAACAAGACTTAAGTACCAGGTGGATAGATAGTGTCATTTGTGAAAAGGCGACAGGTGTAAACATGGATGCCATTTAGTGCTACATTAGAACTGCATTTGTGATGTCACATTTCAGAGTGTGTTTAGGCTCACCAAAATTACCGTAGCTTGGCCCACACTTCACCCCCAAATTTTTAAAATTTTGAAAACTGTTAGTAAAACCATTTAAAGGTGATAGGATTTAACAATTTTTGCTAGGAAGAAAAGCTAAAATCTTTGTTAGAGTTATTAAAATTTTAGTCTGGCATCTCACACATGCACATAAGTTCACTTGAAGGTCTAGTCACATTATGAGTTCCCTATCACCCTTAAAAGTTGTTTCAAGCAATATATTGTACGTTACCATTCAATTATGCACAGCCAGCCTTTGATCCAGAAAAAAGAATTACTTAAGCCGCTTACTCCTTATTTTTAACCAGCAGTAAACTGTATAAGCAGGAAAAACTTACTAGTTTTGGGTTTCAACAAGCTAGAAATGGTGAGGTGAGGCTGCCGGACTGACGGCCAGGAAGAATTTGCTGAAAAGGTTTTGCCAGATGTTGCGTTGGATTTAGTTGGTTGGCGAAGGGGGTGTTGTGGATTTTTCCTGCTTTTTTGTTAGCCGAAGGCTGCTGCTGTAGTTGTTGTGAAGACATTTGGTAAATAAACAGCTGAGCTGATTGGCCAGGAATGTGTGGGCGGTCGAGGTGGCTGCTGCCGATTTGGTTAAGGTTGGAGAGAAGGCTGAGAGAAAACAGCATGCTCGGGAACCAAAGGGCGGTGCAACCTGACGACTGGCCAGCCTGGGTCATGTGAAACGACACCAGCCAAGCTGAATGGGGCGCGCTGGTCACATGACGCTGAAAGGGCTAGTTGACTGGCTAATGCAGACTCAGAGGGTGGTGAGAAGAGACATGATGGTGACTCTGTAACGGGGTTCATTTTTATTAATAGATGGACCAAAAAGCACAAAAAAAATGAAAAACAAGCCATCAGTACAACCATCTATTAGCTAACAAATACTCTTTAATATGATGGGCAACAGTGTGTTGTTTTTCAAAATAGCAAAAGGGGCAAGATTTTGACCTCCTATCTCCCAGGACTTCACTCACCTGTAAGAGGTAAATTCAGTCCTACAGAAACTATTTTGGAGGCTTGATTTGAGGAGATGAGGAGTTTGCACCCAGGCAATACTGCCTGGTCCAAGAATGATGCCATTTCAATCATTAAAAAAAAAAACTGAATTCTCTCCTATTGGGGAATCAAGAACGGATGACTGGGAATACTTTTTCGCCCCCTTTATTGGTTAGTGACTTAAGTTTGTTTCAGAAAGACTTCTACTTTACCGGTTGTAACATTAAAAACAGCTGCCTGTTTTGATAAATACTATAGTTGTGCTAGTAGAAACCACATCTGTGAAGAGCTAGTTGAATGTAATGTTGATCATTATGGAGTCAAGAAATGGAAAAAGGCCTAAACTGAAGTAAAAGGGAAGACTTGGAAAGATGCAACTAGAAGATGAACTAGAAGACAGATCCAAGATAGAAGTTACTAACTACCAACATGAATAATACACCTACAGACAAAAGCCAACACTCAGCACAACTCACATACCCCAAACTACACCCAGCAAACGTTTCGTAGAAACCTCAGATGTTCTCAGTAAGTTAAAACCCACCACAAACTTAGCAGAAATACCTGCTCCTACTAGCTACTCCATTACACCAATGCCTCTCTAAAACGTGCTTTCTCAAGTACCTTCGCCGAGGTGGAGGACTCCTCCTACGGTAATCATCTCGAGGGCGACGACCCCAAGAGGGAGGGGGGCCACGATTCCGACTTCTTTTCTCACCATTCGACAGCTCCACTCTTACTCGGCAGCCACATAGTGTTCTAAGGAGAAGGGGCACTAGTCACAAAATTGCTCATAGCAGGCACGGTGGTCCAGGGAGTCCATCTCGAATCTCTCCTGATTCCACCCAAATGGAACCAAATTTGACACTCTTAGGAGTTTTCCAGACCTGTTTGGTCTAAGTTTCTAAATTTGCTAAACTCTTTACATAGGTTAAAAGACCAAACAAATCTTCTCAAATGAGATTTTTTTAAAAGAAAACAATTTTACTACTTATCAGTCTGGCTGAGTATGTTGGTATATATACACCTTTAATTTAATTCCAGCACTAGGCAGAGAGGAAGCCTCTTTCTTTGCCAGTCTAGGCTAGAGAATCTACTTCAAAATAAAGGCTACAAAAAGGGCTCAGTAGTTAAAAGCACTGGCCACTCTTGTAGAAGACCCGGGCTTGGCTCCCAGCACTCCCAAAGTGGCTCACAATGATAACCTACAATTCTAGTTCCAGGGGGTGAAACACCTTGTGGCCTGTGACTAGTAGGACTGCATAGTGAAGACATAACATACAGGAAAAAGACAGCCCAAATTTTAGTGACGGTCTCACTGTGTTGCCCTGGCAGTCCTCAAACTTGAATTCAATATTAACTGTTAGTAGCTTTAATTATTAAGAACCTTGGTTTTTGCCTTTGTATTTCTCATATATTTCCACTATAACTTGTTCCCTTCAGTTTTTCATTCTCCTATATTTCTCTAACAGCTTAGAGATACACTACAATTACTTTGGCTGTTTCATATTATCCCCCTCCATTATTATTTAACAACTAGCATACAAAAAATTCTTCCTAATAACAAAAAAATTTCAGCTACGGTTGATATTTTTCCTTCATTTGTCCAGAGCCATCAGAGTTAACCCAGCACATTTAGGCAGTTGATAAAAGACCCTTGCAAACTTTTACTATTCCAACTTGTAGGAACACATAACTAACCTACGCTACCGTCAATCCTTTTCACATTATAAGGCAACGTGATAGGAAAGTATCCTTCCGTTCCACTTGTTATGAAAGCAAGGCTGGCTTTGAACTCCCGTCTAACTGTTAAGTGCTGGGAATTCAGGTTTAAGACACATCTGGCTCTAAGTCACACACCAGCAGGAATGTTTGTGACAGCCATATGTCCTAGAAAATTGAAACACTAGAAACCAGATTAACTATTACCTTCCATCTAGCTCTCGGACAGCGTCAGCAGCATCTCGAGGATCCTCAAATTCAACGAAAGCAAAGCCAGGAGGGTTTCGAGCAACCCACACACTTCGGAGCGGTCCATAATAGCCAAATGCCCGTTCTAATTCAGTCTTGTTCCCATTGTTTCCAAGATTACCTACATACACCTTACAATCTAATGGACAGGAATCACGATGCATTTCTGTAAGAAAAAAAAGACAAATATTTACCAAAGCAGTCTAGTTAAAAACAAATCGTAGGAATTTAAAGAGCCTCGGAAATATAGATTAGTGGTATTTGTCTAGCATACACAAGCTCCTGGACTCAAGCCTAGAAGCAAACATGACCTTTATTTAAAACAGAAACAAACTAAAAGGGCCAACACACAACTACAAATCCTACTGTCAAAGAACCCATGTTATCTATTCCCCACCCCATACTCTTCCTCCATAATCCCCAGAAAACAAAAAAAAAATTCAAAGTCAGCAGCCAGAGGCAGGCAATCTGAGTTTGAAGCTAAACTGGTCTTTACATGGAGTTCCAAGCCAGACAGGGCTACAGAATAAATATATTCTAGCACTTGGGAGGCAGGGGGATCTGAGTCAGATGCCAGCCTCATCTCACTCTTTTAAAGCCATCACGGAACTGAGAAAACACCCAAGGATCAAATAGATCAATTAACACAATATGGACTGTGAGTTAGGGAACAGTTTTGTTTTTCCAAGAAAGTTTCTTCGTCTAACAGTCCTGACTGTTCTAGATTTTGCTAAGAGATCCGCCTGCCTCGGCATCCCAAGTGCTGGACTAAATGTGTGCCACCACAGCCCCGGGCCAACTTTTAACTTTGGCCTTGAACTGTGCCAGACTCTAACAGTTCTGCAGATAATATGCAGAATGGGTGAGGCTTGACTGTTTAACTTCAAATTAAACCCAACAACCAACAGGAGGTGGGGTGACAGTGCTCAGAGATGGACCTAGGTGTTCAAGACCAGCTTCCACTACTGACACAGTGCACGCCTTTAATCCCAGCATTTGAGAGGCAGGCCAGGTGGATCTCGTTGAGTTAATAATGGCCAGCCTCCTCTACAGAGCTAGTGTCTGGACAGTCAGGGTACTCAAAGAAGTTCTGTCTCAAAATCTAACAAAAAGCTGGGCCGTGGTGGTGCACGCCTTTGATCCCAGCACTTAGGAGGCAGAGGCAGTCACATCTCTGTGAGTTCGAGGCCTACAGTCTGGTCTACAGAGGGAGTGCCTGGATTCAAAGCTACAGAGAAACCTGTCTTGGGGGTGGGGGAGTAATCTTAACCCATCATCACAATAGTTGACAAGGAAGAAATTACAGCTGAAAATAGAGATGGATACACCTTCATTATTCAATCACAGCCACTCCATTAAAGTTTAGATAAACGACCACATTTGAACCAAACAAGCAATATATAAATGCTTCCATATGCCAAAACTTACAAGCTTTAATTAAGTTGCAACGCCTTCACTTAAGCTTCCTTAGGAGGGCTGTGGAGATGGCACAGTAAGTAAAGGCTGCCCACTCAGGTTGAGCTACAGGACACTGTGGGAACAACTCCTGCAAGCCATCTTTCTGACCTTCACTGTGGCACACTTATACCACACCCCAAAGACAAGTTTATTTTGGTTTTTAATTGTGAAGAGCTCCACCTGCCTCTGCCTCCCTGTGCTGGGACCATAACCAGCCATCACCAACACTAAAATGTTTTTATAAAAGGCTTCCTAGCCAGGCAGTGGCAGTCCACGCCTTTAATCTCAGCACTCAGGAAGGCAGCAGGCCTCTTGGTGTGTTCGAGGCCAGCCTGGTCTACAAGAGCTAGTTGCAGGACAGGACCCAAAACTACAGGGAAACTGTTGGGGGGAGTGGGGGGGAGTCACAACCAAAAGCTTACAAGATACATCACCACAAAACTTCCTGCACTACCAGAACAATACTCATACCACCTCAAATGAGACTCTTATGCAATCAAAATTCTTCAAGCAGCCAATCCATGTGCTGATTTTTCAATTTTCTGAGAAAGAGGATTTAAAAGTGTGCACCCCCACACCTGGCTCCATGTATGCTTTTCTTCCCCAAGCTTATGGGAGTCTGGATATAGCTCAGCGGTAGGGGCTAGCCTAGAATGCAAATACATCTCTCTACAGCACTATTCCTAAGAGCTGTGGTGACCTAAGGAGTTACCAGGAAGTTATCCCAAATGTAGTGCAGCAATCAGAAACATACCGACAAATACTACAAAGTGAAAATCTTGAAAATGTTCTAAGACCGGAAAGACTTTACAATTTCCAGAATATGAAACGCACAAAGTGGAAAATCCAGACTAGTGACTGACTGCCAGTAGTTTTTGAACTGACAAACACTTTATGGAGTCTAAGTACTGAAAGACAAGTGTAATTGAGCTCATGCAAGTCCAGCATTAAATCTGAAGAATATCTCAAGGAAAGATGGGGACAGTTCCAGACAGCCAGGGCCACAGAAAAAGAAAACCAGGAAGCTCAAGATAGCTTAGACTGCATGACCCTGCCTCAAAAAGCAAAATATCGGGACGGTAGTGGCACGCGCCTTTAATCCCAGCGCTCAGGAGGCAGAGGCAAAAGGGTCTCAGGGAAAAAACAATCATACCAGACAAAGGTTCCACACCGCTGTGGATGTCTTAAAAACTACGACAGCCGGCACACTTGCCTGCGACTCACTAGGCCGAAGAAATGACAGCTATGAGGTCAGGAGACTGGTAAAGAGACCCCATCTTCACAGGATTTAAAAAAAAAGGGACGTTACCTTCAAAAACGAATCTTAGGGCCGGGAGGATAGCTTAGCTATAGGGTGCTTGCTTAGTACACACAACGCTAAGTCCAAGCCCCAGCACACGCACAAAATTTTGCCTTTAAGGAGAAACTAAAAAGCACGGACTTTAACAAGAATGCACAGCACGCCTTAGGGATACACGTTCAGTAAGCCTTTAATCTCACACTTCCAAATGAAAAGGAAATCCAAGAATTCACTTTTAGTGCCTCTCCTACTAGAAAGGCAACGATTATCTAAGTAAAAATTCCAGTCCAGGCACATCCTACTTCGTCGTGACCCCACCCTGTACCCAAGACTCGGTTGAGAGACCAAGCCATTCCGCGAAAATTAAAGGAAAATAAAGCTCATCCATCCCCAGTTTTCACACCTGTGAACGCAAAGGTCAAAGAAAAAAACCCATCAAACTCAACTTCAACTGGAAACACATTTTAATTACATCCGAATTCTAAAGCAAAAAAAACTAAACCAGCATTATTAAAAAAGACCGCAGGGGGCTTCAGCACATAAAGGTCTGGTTTGTCTGTTACTTAAAAAAAAAAAATCTTAGACCCTATCCCAAGAAAACCTATAGCAGAAAAAAAAAAAAGGAAAAAAGGCGCCATCAGATTAAAGGCCGCAACGTGCAGAATGCGATTCGAGATCGGCCTGCTCCGAAGCCCGGTCCCGAGTCACCGCTCTCCTCGGCTCCCCGCCACGGAAATGAGAAAAAAACCCCAATTCCGAGGCCGGGAAGCATCTCCGAGCCGGCCGGGGGCCCCCGCCGCCGCCCGGGACCGAACGTCACAAAATGGCGGCGGCGCCCCTTTGTCTCAACCTGGCGCGGCCATTGCGCCGGGCCCCGCCTCGGCTCTGTGCGACTCCATAGCCCTCCCTCCCGCCGCCGGCGGCCTCTTACCGAGATCCTGGGTTCGAGAATCGCAGTTCAAATCCTAACACTCCGACGAGGCCCACTCGCACCCTCGCGATCTGCTTCGGCAGATGCTCTCAATGCCCAGGCGTCCACGAAATGGCGGACCACCGCCTTCCCCTCGCCTCTAGTTATAGATCCCGTTTGTGCCACGTGACCCGACCCGCTCGCCCAATCAGAGGCGGCGTGGGCGGTGACGTCAGGCGGCGAGAAACCGCGGTTACTGGGGGCGCGCGCCGGCCGTTCCGTCAGGTGGGCGGGGACTTGCGGTGGCGCGAGCTCGTCGCCGCGTGCCCGCTGGCCCCGGAGGTGTCGTGCTCGGGCTCGGCCATTCCCCCCCACACTAGCCCAGACCCCTTCTGCCTCACTTCCGCCCAGCCTTGACGCTGCCGCCATTATTCCAGTGCCACGGTGCTTGCAGCCGCAGGCACGGATCTCAGCCAAAGGTGCACGCTTGCTCCCTCCTTGTTGGGCTGCGATTCCACAGCGTCGCAACGACTAGAGAGCCTGAGAGTCGTTGTCAAGGTTACCGAGCTGGGGGCTACCTAACTGGTCCCCCACGGTGGCCGCCCCGGCCTCTACCCGGGGAACAGTATGCCAAGTTTGCACAGCTCTTGTTTTCCCGCCTCTCGCCCAAACCGCGCGCGGCAATTGAGGACGTCTGGAAGGGGGGGAAGAACGGTCACCAGGATCACATTCACACAAGGGAAGGTTCTCCCGCCATGCTGATGCCAGCAGGGGCACCTGCAGCCTTTGTAATAGCTTTGCTCTCCCTGGCAGCCGCCGCAACTCCCTGGGCCTCTGCACACAGCCCCAAGAATTGCTGGACAGCGAAGGAGAAACTGGATTATGAGAAATCACTTTCCTTGCTCACTTCCTTGAGACTTTGTCTCAAGGTCCCAAACTTATCCTCCGCCTAGCTTTGATCAGGCTAGACTGCTTTATCGCAGATTTAGTTATTTCTGCTTTTCCGAAAAATGAAAACATTTGACCAGTTTTCCAGACACCTTAGATCCTCCACGGGTAAAGAGGTGAATTCAAAAGGGGGCGGTGCGGACTACAAATTGTTAAATGAGTTTGTGTTGTGGCCTGATTGTAACGAAACTTTCCACGTCTGTAATCTCGGGACTTGAGCCCAAGGAAGCAGGAGTTCAAAGTTAATTTCACAGTCAGTGAGTTCTAGGCCAGAATAAACAAGATTCTGTCTGAAAAGAACAAAAACCTGATGTAGCTAGTCATTTTCTCTGCTCTAAAAACTGGTAGGTAATGGTCACCTTTAATTCATCTAATCAATCCGCAGCACACTTGCTTTTTTTTTTAACCATATCTCCCTGGTCCAAATATTGGAGTTTGTTTGTTGGTATTTTTTTAAAGATTTATTTATTTATTTATTTATTATGTATACAACATTCTGCCTCCATGTTTGCCCGCACGCCAGAGGAGGGCACCAGATCTCAGTACAAGATGGTTGTGAGCCACCATGTGGTTGCTGGGAATTGAACTCAGGACCTCTGGAAGAGCAGCCAGTGCTCTTAACCTCTGAGCCATCTCTCCAGCCCCTGTTGGTATTTTTTTAAGGGTTTGTTTTTTTAGATTTATTTATTATGTATACAACATTCTGCCTCCATGTATGCCTGCAGGCCAGAAGAGGGCGCCAGATCTCAGTACAGATGGTTGTGAGCCACCATGTGGTTGCTGGGAATTGAACTCAGGACTTCTGAAAGAGCAGCCAGTACTCTTAACCACTGAGCCATCTCTCCAACCCCCTGGTTTTTGGTATTTTGAGAAAGGGTTTCTCCACGCTATCCTGGAATTCACTATGTAGATCGATCTGGCCTCTAACCCTGAGATCCACCTGCCTATTGAGTGCTGGGATTAAAGGCAAGCACCACCATGCCCAGCAAGCACATTGTTCTGTTTGGGTAGGAGACAGTCTCTCTCCAGCCCAACCTGGCCTAGCACTCACTACCCGTGACTTCATTTACAAATGTGTGGGATTGCGGTCATAGCTATCCTGGACCCGTGCAGACTTTGGGATGCAGCTCAGACACATCCGACTGCAGTCCAGGACCGAGTTCAGGGCAAAACTGTGCTTCCTCAGCTTCCCCGCAGGATTCTGGGCAATTGTGGGGCAGGTGTCGACGCCCTCAGCTCCACGTTGACCCTACCTCATCCCCACTCCTAAAAATAAAGTGTTAGGAATGTCATTCACAGCAGGGACTTGACTCTACCATGTGCAGGGCCCCAGATCCCATCTCCAGCGTTGGCGAAAGTAAGATAAGCCCCGAGAATGATGGCCAGATGCTAATTATTATGCACAAGGTTTAATATAATTTTTCCAGAACAGGGTTTCCTCTGTGTAGTCCTGGCTGCCCTGGAACTTGCTCTGTAGATCAGAATGGCCTCCAACTCAGGGGATTCTCCTGCCTCTGCCTCCCAAGTGCTGAGATTAAAGGCATGTGCCACCATGCCCAGCAAGATTTAATATTTTAAATATTGTGATTGGCTTCAAGTTTCAGTAAAGCACAACTAATAGGAACACAAACCATAATAGTGCTTCTTTGACTGCTTGATTCAGCGCAGTCTCTTCCTTGAGGGTTAGCAATAGAAGGGGTTATCTGCTTAAGTGTGGGGTTGAGTTAAGGGAACTAAGGACCAGCAGAGGCACTCTCCGGGACAGCTCTGGGCCCTATGGCACCAAGAAGGCAGCAGGGTGAGCCAAACAAACCAGGAGAGGAAAGGTGGCAGCCTGGAACTCTGAGTAGAGGAAGCAGAACCACATTCCTTTCTGGGTGCTCAGCACCCAAGGAAGATCAAAGACTCTCCTGGTGAACTCTATGTCCAGCTTTTCCTAGTCCCATCTCTACATGGTGGCTTATTTCTCTCTACATCATAGAAGCCTGAGGGCATGAGAGCTGGGTGATGCAACCAAGCTTGAAGTTAACATCCCAGGACACAGAGCACAGCAGAGCAGACGGGGAATTGATCTAGGGCTGTACTGTCTCCTGCAACTGCCATTAGGCACCTGTAGCTGTTTGGGCTCAATTGAGATGTGCTGAAATATAAAGGATGATGGAGGAAGGCCATTGGTTAAATAAAAAGAAACTGCTTGGTCCTCATTGGTCAGAAGATAGGTAGGTGGAGTAAACAGAACAAAACGCTGGGAGGAAGAGGAAGTGAGCTCAGACTCGACGGCTCTCCTCTCCGGAACAGACACCTCAGAGAGACGCCATGCCCCAGCTCCGACCCAGGATGGACTTATGCTAGAATCTTCCCGGTAAGACCGGTGCTCACAGATTATTAGAGATGGGTTGATCGGGATATCAGAATTAGCCAGTAAGGGCTAGAGCTAAAGGGCCAAGCAGTGATTAAAAGAATACAGTGTCCGTGTAATTATTTCAGGGCATAAGCTAGCCGAGCAGGCAGCTGGGGTGTTGGGGACGCAGCCCCACCGTCGCCCATATTACTACAAAAGGAAGGAAGGGAGGAAGGAAGGAAGGAAGGAAGGAAGGAAGGAAGGAAGGAAGGAAGGAGGAAAAGAAGGAAGGAAGGATGGAAGGAAGGAAGGAAGGAAGGAAGGAAGGAAGGAGAGAACAAAAGCAAATCATTTAAAAGCAGCAAAAACAAAAAAAAATTCAAGATGTCTTCATTTTTACACTGACTCCTTGTTTGAGTGAAAGGATTTTGGAGGGGTGTTTTGTTGTTGCTGTTGTGGTTTTCGGGTTTTTAATTTAATTTTACTTATTTTTTTTTTCCTGAGGCAGGGTTTCACTATGTAATTCAGGCTAGGCTATCTCGGAACTCACTGTGTAGACCAGGCTAGCCTCAAAGGCACAGAGATCCACTTGCCTCTGTCCCTCTGAGTGCTGGGATTTAGAGGTGTATGGACCACTGTGCCTGGCTTCAGTTTTGTTTTGTTTCTTGTTTTTGGAAATAGGGTCTTGCTGTTCTGCCAGTCTGGGCTATAAGAGACTTTGTCTCAAAATGTACAAATAAATAAATAAAAGTAATTGATAGACTATTTCAGTGTACAGTTCTCCAGGGAGCAGGCTCATAGAGCAGCAGGTGCCCTGACATCCTCCTGAGGATCTTTCCACACCAGCAGGGAGTCTGGTGAAGGAGGCTCTCACAGGACCATCTGACACTCCCGCGTGGACAACAGCTCCCAGCCAGCCACCAGCTTACGATTTCCTGCTTTTTTTAAAAACAAATTTGGTTTTTGTGTATGGATATTTTGCTTATAAGTCTGTGCAACATATATGAATGCTTGGTGCCTGTTGAAGCCAGAAGAGGGCATTGGAGCTGAAGTCACCGACAGCTGTGAGCTGCCCTGTAGGTGCTGGGAATTATAGACGGGGGTCCTGCTGCACACCCAGGCTGCCTAGAGATGTGAGCCACCACACACAGTTCAGGCTTTTTTATTTGTATTTTCAAAATTATTATTAATATCCAATTTTAGTTTATGTGCACATGTTTTGGCCTGCACCACAGGGGATCCTCTGGAACTGGAGTTACAGGAAATAGTGAACCATCAAGGGGGTGCTGGGAATTGAACCCAGGTCCTCTATAAAAGCAGCCTGTGCTCTTTAACCACTCTGCCATCTCTCCAGCCCTTTGTTTGTATTTCTTTTTATTTTATGTGAAACAAAGCTAAAATTTATTAAAATATTTATGTGTAGGTTAGGCATGGGTGAAAAAAAAAGTGGTCAGATAAAAAAACAACAAAACATACACCCAAGAGCTGTGGGGGTTTCTCAGCCGAGATGTGAAGCACGCTTAATAAAAACTCAGAGGGAGAAATTGGGGTTCAACCTGAAGGCCAGAAAAGCAAAACAGCCAGCCACTGGCTCTTACCTCTACTTCAGTCCCCAAAATGGTGATTCTGCCTCCAAGAATCTCAGAAAGTCTGTGTCTGAGAACTGTCTCCTCCCATTTTATAGTTTTATAATTCTTTCTAGGGCTGAGATTAAAGGCGTGCCCCACTCTGTTTCTATGGCAGCTAGTGTGGCTACTGGGATTAAAGGTGTGTATCACCACTGCCTGGTCTGTGAGGAGACCAATGGGGCTGTCTTGCTCTCTGATCTCCAGGCAAGCTTTATTTATTAAAATACAAATGAAATGCCACTACAGAGATTCACTCAATCTTCTTATTAAGAAAAAAAATTCTTTTCACTGGGAGGTAGTGGCACACACCTTTGATGATCCCAGCACCTGGGAGAAAGAGACAAGCAGATCTGAGTTTGAGTTTAAAGTCAACCTGGTCTACAGAGCAAATTTCGGGACAGCCAGGACTAAACCTCTTGAAAAACAAAAGGCATTTTTTTTTTAAGGCAGGCATGGTGGTGATATATGTCTTTGATCCCATCAAGGACAGGAAGATCTCTGTGAGTTTGAGGCCAGCCTGGTCTAACATAGCAAATTCCAGGCTAGCCCTCAAACAAACGTGTATTATACAGACATATAACCAAAACATCCATACAGGAAAAAGCAAACTCATTAAAAAAAAAACTTGAAAACAAAAATCAAACCCAGCAAATACAGGAAATCTGGCCAGTTAGCCCATTAGCCGTAAGTTCCTACTGTACAAGCAGGAGTCTCAGAGGGTCATGCGGGAGCCTGTCACACATGAGGCCCGGCCTCAAAACAAACAAACAAAAAACTCATCTACCCATAAATAAATAAAGTCTACCCATCACTACAGCCCACCTTCTCAACATTCCATCCCTGGAACTGGACGTCCAGGGACCCTAGGCAGCAGCTCCCTCCCTCCTCCCTGCAGCCCTAGGCAAGCAAGCGCTCTCTATGATTTTGACTGTGTAAAGTAGCTCCTCTTTGTAGAATCCTTCAGTTGTCTTTATGTGGCTGCCTCATTCAGCATCGTATAGAGTTTGCTAGGCTCTCTATGCCATAGCATACCGTGCGTTTTTACATGGCTTCCTTTAGCAGTGGTTTGGGGACCCATTTACAGACTGGAAAACCATTGATTGAGAATGTATTTATTAGGTACTTTCTCTGGTCATTGAGAGGGGTTGGGGGAATAAAATGGTGAGTCAGAAGACAGCCTCACTCTTGGGGCTATACTAGAGGGGGGGGAAGGGTCATATGGATCCTGGTGAAATCAGTCACACAGAAAATGGCTCAAGTGCGCCGGATGCCTTTAATCCCAGCACTTGGGAGGCAGAGGCAGGCGGATCTCTGTGAGTTCGAAGCCAGCCTGGTCTACAAGACCTAGTTCCGGGACCAGCTACAGAGAAACCCTGTCTCAAAAAACCAAAAAAAAAAAAAAAAAGAAAGAAAGAAAAAGAAAATGGCTCAAGGGGGTTAGAAACCAAACCTTAGAGAACACAGAAGAAGTAAGGCTTGGTGCCCACCGGTACTCCCAGCTCTTTGGGAATTAAGGTGAGAGAATCAGGAGTTCAAGGCCAGCATCAGCTGCAAACTAAGTTTCAGGCCAGCCTGGACTACAGAAGACCCTATCCCAAAACCAAATCAGTGAACAAACTGTCAGCAGGGCTGGTGAGATGACTCCGGGGTTAAAAGGACACACTGCTCTTGCAGAGGATCTGAGTTTGGCTCCTGGATCCACACCAGGTGGCTCACAATCACCTGTAACTCTAAGGCCTGGGCATCCAGTGCCCTTTCTGCTTCTCTGGGCAGCTACACATGCATGGCAGACACATACACATGAATAGAAATAACAAGTTTGGTGGGCTTTGTTTTGTTTTGAGATGGTCTCACTACATAGCCCTGGCTGTCCTGGAACTCACTCTGCAGACCAGACTGACCTCGAACTCACAGAGATCCACCTGCCTCTGCCTCCTGAGTGCTGGGATGAAAGATGTGCACCAAAACACTCAATCACAGATTAAAAGTATTTTTTTAAGTGTTGGGCCCTTAACACTTTAGTACAAAACCAACACATAGAGGAGGATTTTTGTTTTGCTTTGTTTGTTTTTATTTTTGAGACAGAAGTTCAACCATGGCCACATAGTGAGATTTGACTTTATAAAGGAAGGAAGGAGCCTAGCAGTGGCAGGATCTCTGTGAGTTCAAGGCCATCCTGGTCTATAGAGTGAGTTCCAGGACAGCCAGGGTTATGTAGAAAGACCCTATCTCGGGGAGGGGCAGGGGGAGAACAAAAAGAGAAGGAGGAGGAGAAGAAGAAGAAAGCAATACGTAGAATTTTTTTTGTCAGTTTGTTTAGACTTCACTCAGCAGCTCTCCCTACAGTCCAATTATTTTGTTTTCCCTGAAGGTCTCTCTCCAGAGAGCAGATCTACCAGAATAAGGAAGCCGAGGCTCCAAAGCGGGTAGGTAAGATGAAGCGCTGGAGAGAGCCGTCCACAGGGACCCCCAGAGCCAGCAGAATGGCAGCCCAGACAGAAGGCTGTTGACCATTAGTAAGTCTTCCACAGACAGACTTCCAGGGTTCTCTGCCCTGGCAGGGTCAAGTACCCAGTTGTCCCTCTTGTTCTCCTCGTTCTGCCTAAGTCCTGAGGGAGGGTGTGAAAGCCGCAGGCCACTGGGAGGCAGAAGCATTAGCCGCACAGGTGGCTGTTTTCCTGCCCTCACCTTCCACACCCTCCAAGGTCTCCATCTAGCTTTTAAAACTAACAACAGGGGCCTAAGTACCCCAGGCCAGCCTCAAACTCACTAGGTAGCTGGGAACACCCTTGAACTTCTGATCCTCCTGCCTCAGCCTCTCAAGTACTGGGCTACAAGCCTACATCACCACACCCACACAGCAAGGATGTATCCTTTTTTTTTTTTAATCTTCTTTTTCTTTTTGATAGGTTGTCTCACTGTGTACCCCTGGCTGTGCCGAACTCACAGAGAGATACCTGCCTCTGCCTCTGCTGGAATTAAAGAAGCAAGCCTTAATTAAGAAGTTTCTTAATTTACAAGCTACTCCTTCTCAAACCTGTGACTTCTTCCCCCCCAGCTCTCTGTGGGCTTTGGCTGCGGGAGACTTTTGCTGCTTTATTTACACAAGAAACAATAGATGGGAAGCTGTGGGACCAGAAAGGTCACAAGACAAGCCGGTGGGAGGTAACAGGCTAATTAGGTAATTAAGGGGCCCTGTGGGCGGCTATGCACTGGGTTGCTAGCAGCATTTGGGCAGAAGTTGCATCTTATTTCTGTTACTATTGCGCATGACTCACTCACATGCTTCCGCTCCAACAGCTCCAGGAATTCCATGTTTCACTCAGTCCTCTCTGTAAGGCTGAAGAGGACATGAGCCTTCTGCTTCTAAATTCTGGCAAAAGGGAAAAAAAATTTCCTATTACACCTATTTGTCTGCCTCCTAGATTTTCCTGTGTCTTTAGATTTTTCTGTTGTCTCCAAACCCACATTTCTCAAGCTTCTCGGGGTCCCTGGGGCTGTGTCAGGATGTTATGCTATTCTGAAACTTGTTGGTTTGAGACAGGGTCTCCTGAAGCCCAGACTGACCTTTAACCTGATGCACAGCTGAAGCTGGCCTTAACTCTTGGCCCTCCTGCCTCTGTCTACCAAGTGTTAGGATTATGAATTACAGGCGTGTGCCACCACACTGGGCTCCTTCTGGAACATAAACTAAAGGCTTTCTGTTTTCTCTCCCAGAACTGTTTTCTGTGTAGGGCCTTCCCTGTAGCAGGCAGGTAGATGTTTGTTGTCTCAGTGTAGAGAAAGGAGGACTAGGCGAACCCGTGCGGCCTTTTCCAGATTTTGTGCCATGACTCCACGGGGAACAGCTCTTGTGTTGTTGAGATCACACGAGGCTCCACGGAATCCCCTCCACTCCCAGATAAGCCTGGGCCGCTGACTGAGGAGGTGCTGACTGGAGAAATCTGAACGTCAGGGTTCTCAGACCTGGTGCTGTTCTCCCCAGTACGAAGGAAGGCCAGGCCTCTTGAGTGCGAGTCTGGGATGGAGATGAGAGGAGTTGCCTAGTGACTGTCGTCTTCAGGACGTCTTAGGTAGCTGGCATACTATTGCGTTGGGCAGGATGGTCACGTCTGTAATGCCAGCATTTAAGAGGATTACTCTTGAGTTTGAGGTCAGCCTGGGCTACACAGCAGGTTGCAGGCCAGCATTAGCCTTGTCTCAAAAAAGCAAATGGACTGGAAAGATGGCTCAGGAATTGACAGTGCTTCATGTACTATCTAAGGTCCAGGGTTCAAACCCCAGCACTCACATAAGAAGCCAGGTGTCCCACACAGGCCTAGCAATCCCAGCTCCTGGCGGGGAGGGAAACAGTGGGATCACAGGTTGTCTGAATTCAAGGAGAGACCCTGCCTCAGAGGAACCGGCAGAGAATGATGGAAGAGGACACCCAATGCTCTCTTCTGGCTCCTCTTACACACACAGGCGACATAGGCACACCAAAATAAATGTGTGTTAGTTCCTTTTTCAGATTGAATTCTATGATTATAAATTGTGTGTATATATCTGTGTACAGATATGTGCTTATGAGTGTATACACCTGAAGAGGCTGGAGGAGCTGGAGTCCCCAGGAGCTGGAGTTACTAGTGGGTGTGAGGCTCTTGACAAGGGCGCTGGGAATTGAACCTGTGTCCTCTGGAAGAGCAGTACATGCTCTTAACTGCTAAGCCATCTCTCCAGCCCCCATAAATTGCTTAAAGCCCCAGGGTCAGGAACATAGCTCAGTGGTCGAGTGTTTGCCTGCGTGTACAATTTCCCAGGTGCAGTCTCCAGTAGAGGGGGCTGGACACTCAGAAACTGCAGTCTATTTTGTCGGCCCTGGCATTAGTGCTTTCTTCATTTCCCAAAATCATGTTAGGCGATGTCTGGAAGGATAACCAGAAAATGACGTCCAATGAAGAAGGGAACATTCTGGGTCCCTCTTATCCTATGCATCCTGGGAGCTCGCAGCACACTGCGGCCTGACCTGCAGGACCTTCTGGAGCACAAAGCCATCTCCCCCGTGTCTTGTCATCACAGAAATCCCAAGACATCCGGGCACAACCCAGGGAGCAGCCTGGAGGTACGGAATGACCCATCGCGGCTAATTGCAATCTTCAATAATTGCTGCCTGGCAAGCACAGGCCTCTGGCCTGTGCAGATTGATCTGCTGGGAGGAAAAGGGTAAATCACAGATAACTAGTTGTTTGTCAGGTAGGAAGAAAATCCAGTCCCTGGGCTAGCAATTACCAGCTGAGCCATGCAGAGCCACTTACAAAACACGGTCACAAGGAAGATGAGGAAACCAAGTACTTGAAGGAGAAAGGTCAGTCAGCGAGCCCAGCTCACCGGGGCAAACAAAGAGAAGAGGACTCCATTAGTACGTGAAGGAATTGTTTTTGACCCTGTCTAGAACAATTGGAGGCTGGGACGTTAGGAAAGGATTAACAGCAGGGTGTGGTGACACAGGCGTTAGGAGAGAGGCACGCAGATCTGTGAGTTCAAGGCCAGCCTGGTCTACCTAGTGAGTTCCAGGAGAGCCAGAGAGCTCTTGTCTGAGGACACTAAGAAGGGTGGGGGGCAGCTGTGAGAGGAGGAAAGGTGGGGGCAGCTGTGAGAGGAGGAAAGGTGGGGGCAGCTGTGAGAGGAGGAAAGGGGTGGGCAGCTGTGAGAGGAGGAAAGGTGGGGGGCAGCTGTGAGAGGAGGAAAGGTGGGGGGCAGCTGTGAGAGGAGGAAAGGTGGGGGGCAGCTGTGAGAGAGGAGGAAAGGTGGGGGCAGCTGTGAGAGGAGGAAAGGTGGGGGGCAGCTGTGAGAGGAGGAAAGGTGGGGGGCAGCTGTGAGAGGAGGAAAGGTGGGGGGCAGCTGTGAGAGAGGAGGAAAGGTGGGGGCAGCTGTGAGAGAGGAGGAAAGGGCTGGGCAGCAGCTGGGGGAAGAGCCTTCGAAGCCTGGAGCCGCTGACTGAAAGGAAAAGGAGGGGAGCACCTGAAGAGCCAGTGATGGGAAACTGGCCTCAGTGGGGGGAGAGAAGCGGAAGCGGATGCAGGCGTCTGCACAGAGATGACAGAAGCTGAGGGATGCTCTCTGACTCTGATTTACTGAGTGCGAGGTGCTGCGAGAATAACCATTTGAGTAAGATGCTGAGGAGCAGGGATGAGTAAGGGGGGCTGGTGAAAACCAAAGAAAGGTATGCTTTGCCAGGCAGTGATTGCGCACGTCTTTAATCCCAGCACTAGGCTGGCTGAGCTGATCTCTATGAGTTCAAGGCCAACCTTGTCTACAAAGCGAGTTCCAGGAAAGGCACCAAAGCAACACAAAGAAACTCTATACTGAAAAAACAAAGCAAAAGGAACAGTAAGCTTAGAAACAAAACTGTCACCAGATGAATGGGTCCCAGTGACAGGTGCCAAGAGGACGTTTGTCCATCAGACCAGGTCTTTCATCTCGGCCAGTTCATGAAGAGGGAAAGGTGGGGACCAGGTCCATAGTGCAGAGGAGATCCTAGTTGAACGGTAACAATTTGGGGTTCATCAGTAGAGTTTGTCTCTGGGGTGCTGGGAAGTTTTGACTTGACTCATGGAGAAAACGAAAACAACAAAACAAAACTGAAAAGCCAAACTCGGAAACGACAAACCCTCAGCGTCTAAAGGCCACCATGGAGGTGGAAGACTCCGTGATGGAGAGTCAGAAGGTAGGGCATTATATCATTATGTCGAGGATGGAGAGCTGGTCACTGCCAGCGCCTGTAATCTCAGCCCTTGGCAGGGAAGACCTGAAGAACAGAAGTTCAAGGCTACCCTTAAGTACACAATGTATTGAGGCCAGCCTGGACTCTGTGAGAACTTATCTAATTTTTTTTTAAGAAATGGGCGTGTGTGTGTGTGTGTGTGTGTGTGTATTTGTTCTTGCAGAGAACCTAGGTTCAGTTTCCAGCATCCATATGGTGACTCCTAACTGCCTATAACTCTAGTTCAAGCATCTGGCGCCCTCGTCTGGACTCTGAGGGCACTGCATGTGCATGGTACACAGACATAAAGGCAGGCAAAACTCCCATATACATAAAAAAGGTTAAATAGGCATAAGTATCCACACTGATCCCCAGCCACAGAGTCTCGCTCCCGTGAGTCTCTTCTATCCTGGGTTTCTTGTGCATCTTTCCATAGTCTTTGCATATGCAAACACACCCTACAATAATTCTTTTGAAAACAGCAGCTTAAAGTTAAAAAGAAAGAGACAGGCTGGTCCCTCGGGACCCCATTTGGGAAGCTGAAACAGAATATCCAAGTGTGAGGTTCAGACCAGACTAAGATGATAGCAAGACCCCACTCAAAAATGCGGGGAGAGGGCTGGAGAGATGGCTCAGCGGTTAAGAGCATTGTCTGCTCTTCCAAAGATCCTGAGTTCAATTCCCAGCAACCACATGATGGCTCACAACCATCTGTAATGGGGGCTGGCGCCCTCTTCTGGCCTGCAGGCATACACACAGACAGAATATTGTATACATAATAAATAAATAAATATTTTTAAAAAATGTGGGGAGAGTGTGCTCTCTGGAAGAGCAGCCAGTGCTCCTGACCAGTGAACCATCTCTCCAGGTGCACACCACACACACAGGCACACACACGCATGTGCACACACACGCACTCACATACTAGTGTGTGTTTGCACAGGTACACACACATACAGAGGCCGAGGGACAACTTGCAAGAGTCCTTCAAGAAGACCTTCCGTCTTCTCCTTCACCGTGTGGAACCCAGGGATGGAACGCAGGTCACCAAGTGGGACAGACAGCAAGCCCCCATGTCCACTGAGCCAGTTCACCAGGCCCATTTTAGTTTTCTGCCTGCATGTATCCCTGCAGGCCAGAAGAGGGCACCAAATCTCATTACAGATGGTTGTGAGCACATGTGGTTGCTGGGAATTGAAAAACCAAAAAAAAAAAAATTTAATAAATAAGCCCCACCAGAGGGAGTGTCACCCATGAGTTAGAGACCAAAAACAACAACAAAAACAAACCGTGTTACCTGTGTTCAAATGTATTTTTTTTTTAAATTTTTAAATGAATCATTTTGCAAGGCTCATTTGTAATGCAAGCAGCCACTCCCTAATTTGCTTTGGAAATGTTGGCGTTTGTGTACAGGGTTTTCTTAAACCGTGAAAGATGAACATCTGCAAACCACACCCTGACCGCTTAAGTTTGTCACAGACAAAACCAGCCAAGCGAGTATGACGTTATAAAAAAAAAAAAACCAACAAACCACAAAGGTAGTCCAGAGAGGTTGAGTTGCTGGGGCACCGGGGGAGGGGAGGAGCACATGATACCAGTGGAGAGTGGGGTACCGGCTTCTTTCTTCCAGGAAACTAGCACCCCAAACAGGACCCTACTGAAGAAAAGATCATGCCATTTTTTTTGAAGGAGAGATTAGGGGCTGGAGAGGTGGCTCAGGGGTTAAGAGTGCTCGCTGTTCTTGAAGAGAACCCCAGTTCAGTTGACAGTACCCACATCAGGTAGTCACAAACACCTATCACTCGAGTTCCAGGGGATCCAAAGCTCTCTGGCCTCCCACCCACACGAACACAAAACACATAAACTTACGCAAGTACACATATAGAAATAATTAATCTTTTTGGTTTTTTGAGACAGGATTTCTCTGTGTAGCCCTGGCTGTCCTGGAACTCACTCTGTAGACCAGGCTTACCCTAAACTCAGAGATCCACCTGCTGCTGCTTCCTGAGTGCTGGGATTAAAGGTGTGCACCACTACCACCTGGCTAAAAATAAATAATTTTTAAAATATTTTTCGAGACAGGGTTTCTCTGTAGCTTTGGAGCCTGGCCTGGAACTTGCTCTTGTAGATCAGGCTGGCCTCGAACTCACAGAGATCTGCCTGTCTCTGCCTCCCAAGTTCTGGGATTAAAGGTGTGCAACACCACAGCCCGACTTAAAAATAAATAAAAAATTAAAACCATTTTTTTGAAGATTTATTTATTATACAATGTTCCTCCTGCATGTACACCTGCACGCCAGAAGAGGGCAACAGATCTCATCAAGGATGGCTGTGAGCTACCAAGTGATTGCTGGGACTGGAACTCAGGATCCCTGGGAGTGCAACTAAATAGTGGGGGCTGGTATTGGGCAAAAGAAGTAGGGATATGAATCTTATTTTGAAACTTTTATAATCATTGATCTATTATTTACTCAAAACAAAAGCTTTAAAAGGAAAGATGGGGGCTAGGTGGAGTGCAGTGGTAGAGTTCCTGACAGGCACGGGCAAGGTGGCAGTGTCTGTGTCCTAGCCTAACACTGAAGAGAGAAACAGAAACGAGCAGAGAGAAAGCCCATAGGCTCTCTCTTGGTTCTTCAAGACGGGATTTCACTATGTAGTCGTGACTATCCTGGAACTCACTCTGTAGACCAGGCTGGCCTCGAACTCACAGAGATCCGCCTGCCTCTGCCTCCCTAGTACTGGGATTAAAGGTATGCACCACCGTTGGACAGGGCTGGTGGCACGTGTCTCTGCAAAAACAAGTTCAACTCCACACGAAAATGCAAAAATAGTTGACATGGGGCTGGAGAGATGGCTCAGAGGTTAAGAGCATTGCCTGCTTTTCCAAAGGTCCTGAGTTCAATTCCCAGCAACCACATGGTGGCTCAAACATCTGTAATGGGGTCTGGTGCCCTCTTCTGGCCTGCAGGCATACAGACAGAATATTGTGTACATAATAAGTAAATATTTTTTTAAAAAAATAGTTGACATGGCATTTTGGCGCAAGCTTGCAGTTTTTACTTTATTATTATTATGGTTTTCTGAGACAGGGTTTCTCTATGGCTTTGGAGCCTGTCTTGGAACTAGCTCTTGTAGACCAGGCTGGCCTCGAACCCACAGAGATCCGCCCGCCTCTGCCTCCCGAGTGCTGGGATTAAAGGTGTGCGCCACTCCTCCTGGCTTTGCTTTATTATTTTTACTTATTTAGCTTTGGTTTATGTGTAGGAGTGTTTCTGAATGTATGTATGTGCACCACACTTGTGCAGTTCCTGCAGAAGCCAGAAGGTGGTGCTGGATCCCTTGAAACCAGCAGCAGATGGCTGTGAACTGCCCAGTGGGTACTGGGAATCAAACGGAGATCCTCCCTCTGCAAGAGCAGCAGGTACTTCTACGTGTGACCATCCTCCTGCCTCAAGAAGGTGGTTTTAAATGCTCTCAGTGGGGCGAATGTCCTCTTTCCCCATAGGCTACAATTTCTATACTTTTAGCATAGTCTCCAATTGCTTATCCTGTTAGTTCAGGATGCAGAGCTTCATTTAATAAGTACCCCAGGGTTTGAGATCCCCTCCTTTTCTGATTAAGACTCAGGCCCATAGCCAACTGCCGGCAACTTTCCATCCCAAGGGCTCTGATGAGCCGCGTCAGCCTATGACTGGGGAAAGAGAGGACCAGAGCCTCCTGCTTCTGGCGACTCTTGGGTTGATTTCGGTGTGAGGTGCACTTACAGCTCCTCAAAGATCAGGCTCTTGAGGCCACATGAGGTCGAGCAGGTGACCTTTGGGCCCTGACCTGTCTCCATGGCCATGTTTGCTGGAGCACACATTTAGGGAAATTTTTACAAAATCATTCGTTTTCTTTTAAAATGACGTATAAGTGTGTTTGTCTATGTGAAGGTATGGGCACAGAAGTGCAGATGCCCACAGAGGCCAGAATATGGCATTGGATGCCCTGGAGCCGATGTCACAGACACAGCGAGCTATCTGATGTGGGTGCTGGGAAGCAAACTTGCTCTTAACTGTTGAGCTATCTCTCCAGCTCCCACTTTTAGGACAATGTTAATTGGTGCACCACAAACCCTCTCAAATTAATTCTGGAAAATCCTATGTAATCTGTAAACCCTGACGGACAGTCATGGGGACATTAGCGGTTCTGAGATGGCGTGTGACAATGAGACCCCCCGTGACTTTCCTCAGCCCACTGCTTTCTTAACCCATAGACATAGAATGCATGGACCCAAACAACTCTGTTTACAGGGAACGTATGAGCTATCTGTTGGTTGGGAGTGAAAACAGTTCTCGGTCTCTGAAAATCTGGGAAGATTTAGGAGTCTCCCCAAGGAGCTGGAGAGGTTCATGATTCATGCAGCTCCCCACCCCTCCGGTTGAAAGAGTCCCAGCAACTCCCTTGTCTCCCTGGGAGGTTCCCAAGCAAACAGTGAGGTCAGCAGACATCCTATCCCTCTCAGTTCTGGCTTCCAGAGGTTTTTGTTGTTGTTCTTCCTGGGAACATATTTTCTCCCTCTTTTTATTCAGAAGCTAGAGTTCTTTTCCTCTCTCCACTCGGATGCCTGCAGACTACCCACGCTGGCGTATTTCCCTCCCTTCTATTATTTGGTTTTTCAAGACAGGGTTTCTCTGTGTATCCCTGGCTGTCCTGGAACTTGCTCCATAGACTAGAATGGCCTTCAACTCAGAGATTCGCCTGCCTCTGCCTCTTGAGTGCTAGGATAAAAGGCACGCACAATCACCACCTAGCAAGTTTACTTATTTTTGAGAAAAGGTTTCATTGTAGCCCTAGTGGGTCTAGAACTTACTCTGTAGAACAGTCTGGCCTCGAACTCCTGAGTGCTGGGATTAAAGGATGCCACCCTACCTGGCCCTGGTATCTTCATTTACAAAGGCTGAACTGGGAAGCAGATGTAACTTGGGTGGTGACGGCCCCTAGGCCAGCCACACCTTAATCTCTTCTTGACATTCTCACCCCCATTTCCCAGAGAAAACTGTAAGGCACAGTTGTGATCACCTGGAAAAAATTACTTTAAAAACTGTATTTCTTAAGATTTTTCCAGTCCTTTTCTCCTCATCAGCAATCATGCAGCTTAAAGAAAATAAAATCTCTAAGCAGGCAGGGATGTGGGAGCCAAGGAAGCCATCTTCGCACTACGAGTAAGCAGAGCTGTAAGTCTGAAACCAACAAGTAATGTAAAAAGCTAGTTTCTGTCTTTCTTACTCTCTTTGCTTGGAGGTTTTTCAAGTTTTGTTAGCAGTGAGGGGACAGAGGCACAGCTCCAAGTCACCTTCAGCCATTTGAGGAGTTCCTTTAATATGTATATATTTGCCTCCATGTATGTCTGTACACTGCAAGTGTGCATGCCTGCCAAAGTCAGACGCCGAAATCCCCTGGGACTGGAATTACAAATGCCTGTGAACCTCCGTGTGGGTGCTGGGAGCTGAACCCAGTGCTCTGGAAGAGAAGCCTGTGCTCTTAACTCTGAAGCCATCTCTCCAGCACTCTCCCCCATATGTTGGGATGTAGCCCTGGCTGGCCTAGATCTCACAATGTAGGCTTCAGCAGGCAAGCATAGGAGTGGTTTAGGAAGCTCTGCTTGGTTTGGGCTCTGCACACCACTCTTTGAAAACCTCACCCAGCAGCTTGAGAGCCTCACCTGTGCACACTATACACACACACACACACTACACACACACACACCTCCCAACACCTCAGGCCCCTACCCCCATCAGGCTATAGCACACCCCTCTTTGAACAGTGGGATAAGCTCTCCCTCCCTTTAATGACCGGCAAATTCAGTTTCTATTTAAATGTATTCCCAATACATCCTGGGACAGGATGTGCATCTGTAATCCAGTCTGAACTGGTTCTGGATTCCTGCCCAGTAAGGCAAAATTATCTCATCAAGTGAATTTACAGGGAGAACTCTCTATTTAGCATAGAATGTCTGCGCATGGCTGAGGGTGCACAGGATCCCGATCAGATGCCTTGTGGGAAGGGGCTTGTACAAGAGAAAAACAATTATATGAGCTAATTTATCAGGCGAAACAGAGACCGGCCCTCCCCACATCCTCGGAAACAAGCTCTGCTTCAGTGAGCCTCTGGAAGAGAACCCTGACAGTACCTGTGGTCCTGCTGCAGCATGTAGGCATGTAGGATGGTCTGCTCCATCCCTGTGCTTCCTAGGGATTTAGCCATGAGCCACCATGGCTGGCCTTGGCATTCCCATAATCTTTTAGGGAACCCAGTTTAGGAAAATCCAGGATTCATGGCTTTGACATAGAAAAGACTTTCAGGGCTCTCTTGTTTAAAGCAGTTGAGGGTTAATAACAGAAAGGGTGCCAGGTAGTGGTGGCACACACCTTCAATATCAATCCTTCAGAGCCAAAAGCAGGCGGTTCAAGGTTAGCCTGGTCTACAGAGTGAGTTCTGTCAGAGGACACGAGTTGGGCTCCCAGCACCCATGTCTGGTGGCTCACAATGCCCTCTGTTAGCCTGCACTTGCACACAAGGGGCATGCACACACATATACACACAGATAAAAATAAATCTAAAATAGAAACTCAACAATGTACACCTGAGAGCACGGGTGTGTTACTTTCTCAAGAAGATTTGCAATATTTATTTATTTAGGTTTTTTGAGACAGGGTCACTATGTAGCCTGGCTGTTCTGGAACACATTCTGTAGACCAGGCTGGCCTCGGATTCACAGAGATCCTCCTGCCTCTGCCTCCTGAGTGCCGGGATTAAAGGCGTGCGCCACTACTGCTGGTCTAACTTGCAATATCAGAAAAACACTTTTTATTTTTTTGTCTTTTCAAGACAGGGTTTCTCTGTAGCTTTGGAGCCTGTCCTAGAACTATAGAAAACCACTTTCAATAGAATTTAAGCGTGAGGGTTAAGAGAAAAAGAGACATTGAAGGAAAGTGTAAGGGTGGGGGTGGGTGTTGATGTGCTAGGCCTTCCTGTTACCTAAGGCGGGTTCCATCCAAGCTGACTCAAGGCTGAGCACCCACTCTGACATCACAGGCCCAGCGATGGTGGAAGCGTTGCGTGGAAGTTGTCCCGTAAGACAAACCATTGAAGACATTAAGGCAATGAGGTGAAAATGGAAAGGGTAGCAATAAGGGGTGAAAGACAACGGAAGACAACCTACTCTTACAGTTCTTGTAGGTCACATGGTCTTTATTTGCAAGTCTGTACATGTAGTGTAGAATCTGATAAGAATAAAAACTAGCCCGGTGCCTGGCTGTGGTGTTGCAGGCATTTGGGGGGGGCAGAGGCATTTGGGGGGGCAGAGGCAGGCAGATCTCTTTGAGTTTGAAGTCAATCTGGTCTACAAGAGCTAGTTCCAGGACAGGCTCCAAAGCTACACAGAAAAATCCATCTCGAAAAACCCAACAAACAAAGAAATAAACACAAACTAAATGGAAATGCTATATGGGCCTGTGGTGGTTTGAATGTAATGAGCCCCACACACTCACAGGGAGTGGCTGGTAGTTTGAATGTAGCGAACACCCACAAACTCACAGGGAGTGGCACTGTTAGAGGCGGCTCTGTTGGAGTGGGTGTGACCTTGTTAGAGGAAGTGTGTCACTGTGAGGGTCTGGATACGGCCAAGTGTGTCTGTTGGCTCCCTGTTGCCTGGGAGATGTCGTATTCTCCACTCCAGCACCACGTCTGCCTGCATGCTGCCATGCTCCCCGTCATGATGATGATGGACTGAATCTCTGAAACAGTAAGTGAGCCTCCATTAAAGGTTTTCTTTATGAGTTGCCAGAGTCATGGTGTCTCTTCACAGCAACCAAAACTCTAACTAAGACACTGTACAAGCATGAGGACCCAAGTTCAAATCCCCAGTACCCATGTGAAAGCCAGGCATGCTGCACAAGTCTGTACCCCCAGCACTGGAAGAGACAGATCACTCGCTGGAGCTTGCGGGCCAGCCAGTCTAGCCAATCAGTGAGCTCCAGGTATGGTGAAGTGCAGACACGGGAAGATAGGCCTGCATGAGCATCTGTTCTCTCCACTCATGAGGGAGAGAGCAGGGGCGTGGGGCCACACATACGTACACTCATGTGCACATACCCACACAAACACATACATGCAGCATGCCCACATATGCATCTCCTTAGCTGCGGTCTTGATAGGGGACTAGGACTGCTGGCCCTTCTTGCTACCCCAAGATCCTTGCATCAGCATCTTCGGGAAAGCCGTGAGAGAGGCAGGGCCTGGGTTCTACCCGACCTTGGAGCTGATCATCACACCCATGCTAGTCAAGCATTCCACCTCCAGTTACACAACCCAAAGCCTAGGATTTGTTATATATATATCAATTTGATTTAATTTTGTGTTTATCTGTGTGTGTGCTGGTGTATGTGAGTGTAGGTGCCCGTGGAGGATCTGAAAGGCTCCAGGCAGTTATGAGTTATCCAGTGTAGATGTTGGAACCAAAGTTGGGTCTCCTGTACAAGTTGTTTTTTTTTTTTCAGCAAAGCCTGTTTTCTTGGTAAGGTAGTGCACACTTGCCATCTCTGAACTCAAGAGGGTAAGGTTAGGTGGTCTTGAGTTCAAGGCCAGACTAGAGGTACAGTAGCGACGTCTGTTTCATATAGCAACAAAAGTACATTTATTATTATTTTGGTTTTTCAAGACAGGTTTTCTCTGTGTAATATCCCTGACTGTCCTGGAGTTTAATTGTAGACTAGGTTTAATTTTTTTTGTTTATTTGCCATGTGTATACAGTACCTACAAAGACCAGAAGAGGGTATTGAG
The DNA here is from genome assembly GCF_037038515.1 of Microtus pennsylvanicus. Taxonomy (NCBI): domain Eukaryota; kingdom Metazoa; phylum Chordata; class Mammalia; order Rodentia; family Cricetidae; genus Microtus; species Microtus pennsylvanicus. The sequence continues at coordinate 5,510,147 of NC_134585.1, read as the reverse complement.
TTGCCTGAAGGCAGAGTTACAGCTGGTTGTGGGCCACCTGGAAATGGTGCTGAGAATGAACCCAGGTCCTCCAGCAGAGTAGTATGTGCTCTTTTTTAAAAAAAAAAAAAGTAAGAAAAAAAAGAAGGGGCTGGAGAGATGGCTCAGAGGTTAAGAGCATTGCCTGCTCTTCCAAAGGTCCTGAGTTCAATTCCCAGCAACCACATGGTGGCTCACGACCGTCTGTAATGGGGTCTGGTGCCCTTTTCTGGCCTGCAGGCATACACATAGACAGAAAATTGTATAAATAATAAATAAATATTAAAAAAAGAAAATAACTATTACATTTATTTATTAGCTTATAGCTGTTCTTTTTTAAATATTTTTTATTGATATTTATTGAACTCTACATATTTCTCTGCTCCCCTCCCTGCCTCTCCCCTCCCCCTTCAATCCTCCCCCAAGGTCCCTATGCTCCCAATTTACTCAGGAGATCTTGTCTTTTTCTACTTTCTACTTCCCATGTAGATTAGATCTATGTGAGTCTCTCTTAGTGTCCGCATTGTTGTCTAAGTTCTCTGGGATTGTGGTTTGTAGGCTGGCTTTCTTTGATTTATGTCTAAAAACCACCTATGAGTGAGTACATGTGATAACTGTCTTTCTGTGTCTGGGTTACCTCACTCAAAATAATGTTTTCTAGCTCCATCCATTTTCCTGCAAAATTCAAGCTGTCATTATTTTTTTCTGCTGTGTAGTACTCCATTGTGTAAATGTACCACATTTTCCTTATCCATTCTTTGGTTGAGGGGCATTTAGGTTGTTTCCAGGTTCTAGCTATGACAGACAAAGCTGCTATGAACATAGTTGAGCACATGTCCTTGTGACACGATTGAGCATCCTTTGGATATATACCCAAAAGTGGTATTACTGGGTCTTGAGGAAGGTTGTTTCCTAATTTTCTGAGAAATCACCACACTGACATCCAAAGGGGCTGTACCAGCTTGCATTCCCACCAGCAATGCAGGAACGTTCCCTTCACCCCACAACCTCTCCAGCATAAGTTGTCATCAGTGTTTTTGATCTTGGTCATTCTTACAGGTGTTAGATGGAATCTCAGAGTTGTTTTGATTTGCATTTCTCTGATGACTAAGGATGTTGAACATTTCCTTAAGTGTCTTTCAGCCATTTTAGATTCCTCTGTTGAGAGTTCTCTGATTAGGTCTGTACTCCATTTTTTTTTATTGGATTATGTGATCTTTTGGTGTCCAATTTCTTGAGTTCTTTGTATATTTTGGAGAATCACTACACCATCACACACCAACCTCTGATCCTGGTCTGTTATGGAAGAACAGAGTCAGCTGACAGTTGCTTCTGTGGGTGGGGCACCAGCGCCATGGGCTATGGTGCTCGTCCTTATGTACTTTCAGCTGGTGAGGCAATCACTTGCCAGCCTGACGAGGAAGCTGGTGACCGCTGCGGAATGACTTGGGACCGCACAGAAAGATGAAGAAAGAGCAGGGATGAGGTTAGAAACTGAAGGAAGGGGAGATGATAAGTGGTGGCCAATGGAGATGAGGGTGAGTCCTTCTTAGGGGACGAGGGTGAGTCCTTCTTAGGGGATGAGGAATTGAGTTTAGGGCATCTTGCTTAGCAGCAGGCAACTTATTTATTTTTTGATCCATCTCGCAGGCCCTTGTTCTTGTATTATTATTACTACTACTATTATTATTATTGTTATCATTTTTGAAGGCAGGTGACCTGAGGCTGGTCCCACGAGGGTCAGTGGCAGGACACCTGAGGCCTTGGTGCGTGGGAGACTGAGACCAGGGTGGATGAGAGACAGACAGATATGCCATGCAGAGAGAACTGGGATATAGAGTTTATTTAGTGGGTTATAGAGGGGGAAGGGAAGAAGGGAGAGGGAGAAGAGAGAGAAGCAGAAGTTGCCTCTCCAAAAGAAGGGCAGAGAGAGAGAGAGAGAGAACTGGAGAGGAGGCAAAAGGGGGAGGTTGGGAGTGGGCAGGACTTGTCTCTTAAAGGGACAGGGCACCCAGATGACAGACCAGGCCAGCAGATTATAACATTCCCATCTTTTTTTTGGGGGGGGGGGTCGAGAGAGGGTTTCTCTGTAGCTTTGGAGCCTGTCCTGCAACTAGCTCTTGTAGACCAGGCTGGTCTCGAACTCACAGAGATCCGCCTGCCTCTGCCTCCCGAGTCTTTTTTTTTAAAGATATATTTATTTATTATGTACACAGTGTTCAGCCTCCATGTATGCCTGCAGGCCAGAAGAGAGCACCAGACCTCATTACAGATGGTTGTGAGCCACCATGTGGTTGCTGGGAATTGAACTCAGGACCTCTGGAAGAGCAGTCAGTGCTCTCAACCTCTGAGCCATCTCTCCAGCCCTGAAATCTTTTTCTTATAAGACAAAGGTGGGGAGTTCGGCACAGCAGATTCTCAGGACTGCTTCCTGCTTGTTTGTGGGCAGAAGTCTCTCTTGGGGGCTTGAAATAACTGGGTGTTGGTCACATCCTGGGGTAGCTGGTCACTTTACTCCTATCCAGGATTTGTGGTGTGGAGCTGTCTGATGTCTCTTGGATCTGGCAAGGTGTTGGCAGAGCAGAGAACAAAGTTAAGTTGAGGAAGGAAAATGTTTTTCACAATCAGGGAATTGAGAGGGTATATCTGACCTGTTAAGGTGAATCCTTCAATTCGGCTCCCTGGAACTCACATATAGTTTTTGAGTTTGTTAGACACATACATTGTATAAATAGCTGCATATTTATACCAGAATGACTGTGACAGATGTTTTTGCACAATGAAAAGTGTCTTTAAGAGTATGAAAGGCAGCATGAGAGAGAAGTTTGATAGCTTGCATTTGTCCTCACACATTTATAACTTGCAGGTACATGCCTTAATAACTTGTATTTGTATATCTTAAAACATCCTTTATTTAGAAAATGTTAAGAAGTTATACTGAAATTTGTTTGATGAGGCTGCCTTTTAAACCGACAAAACCTCTCAGCTGTCAAACTTCATCTTTGACAAGGATAAAATTTTGCTTGAGTTATTGATTTAAAGATGACAGAGGACTTGGTCCACTGGCTACCTAGAGCCACTCCTTAGGGTCCTCCGTGGTTGTCGATGGCAAGGGCATCAGGACGGATGTGCCTCCTGCTGTTTAGGGCAGAGCCTGCCAGGTTTCGGAAGATCCCGTGGGTTAGGAAATCTGTAGGAAGACAAGCCTGCCTTGACCTAAGCAGCTAGGCTGTCGATTCCAGCGATTCTGTCCACATCTGGAGATCTTCAGTTTAAACGAAAGGCAGTTCTGGCCAGTGGTTAGCGCTTTCATTTGATGAAGCAAATGGCGAATGGATATTGTTCTTTGCCCACATGTCTTCTGTCTTCTTTGGAAGAAATAGAGTGCTGCTGCTAGAAGCTAACCTGTTTCTCTGTTATGAAAAGGCTTTTAATAGTTAAACATTTAAATGCCATATTCCCCATATCTCTGAGCAGTTGAGGGCTGTCTATCAGGCACAGATGAGTTATAACTACAGCACAGAATCTGCCTGGAGAACTGGGTCCAAGCTTGACTGTACTAGTTTTTAACGTAAGAGGCGAGACTTATACTTGTGAAAGAAAGACAAAGAAGAAAAAAGCTGTTTGCAATAGAAGCTTAACGGTAGAACTGACAAGTGGAGAACAGCTTAGCATATTTAAAGCAGGGTTGGATCGCATATGCAGTATTTTCGTAAGAGAGTTAAAAATACATATCAATTTAAAATATGAGACTCATTTCTTTTTTAGTCTGGAATGAGACACAAAGAACAGAACATTTAACAGTAAGAACATGTACATTTGCACACACTTGAATTTAAGTTCTGCATGAAGTTAAATGGAAAATGAGTAAGAGAAAGCCGGCTTTTTTTTTTTTTTTACTAGGGAAGGTAGAGTGGTTGTGGGGAAGGAGAGGCACTGCAGGTGGGCTCTGCGTTTAATGAGCTCCTCAGGGATGGATTAAAGGCAGCTGGTGACAGGTCAGGTTGCTGGGGGCAGCCAAGCCACTGCCTGTTAGCAGGCTGCTTGTACTGTCCAGCTAGGGGCGGGACCTCATGTGGAGAACCTGCTGCCTGCACTCTTTGTTAATCTCAAAGAAGATGGCAGCAGCCATGGTTGTCCACGTGGGGTAACTCTTTACATTTTACCGTGAAGTTAGAAATGTCAGCCTGTTTCCCACAGGCAAGGCAGAAAAACAAATGACTGGCTCCAGCCATTATCCATTTGCCCACAAGACAAGGGGGCAGTCGCCTGAGAAGCACTAGGCCGAAAGCGAACAGTATCCCAAAAAGGATTCACAGATCCGAGGGGCCCTGAGCCCCAAAAAAACGAATGCACTGCTCAGCGAGTGCAGTGCTAAGGCAGAGCCCAAAACCTTGCTTGTGGGAAGTGTCAGAGGTGATCTTAACGACGGTCCCAGCGGACTGATGGAAAAGTTGGGAAGTAGGCTGGTAGAAGGTCCAGGTTCAGGGTTTTCCCCCACAGTAAAGCAGTGGCAGAAACAGGGTTCCGTGACTGGAAGAAAGAAAGATTCTGCCGCTGTGGTGGGTGACCTTTATGCTGCCAAGCCTGGAGCCAGAGCCGAACCCATGAGACGGAGTGGGGCCTGCAGCAGCAATACAGTTCAGCACGTATGTGATTATATACCTGGAATGAAAAGCAAATAGAAAAACACAGAAAAAGTAGTTTGCATTTCCAACTATCACTGGAAGAATGTAAGCTGATGATAGACAGCTATGTAGCTTGATATCTGAGGAGGGAGTTGGCACAGTCTCCATGAGTAAGGCAAGAAGATCCAGGGGAGACCAAACTTCAGCGTCCCGGAAGTTCAGCATAGACTGTGGCACAAGCTGGCTTTGGGTTGTCACTCACAAAGTCCAGGAGCCATGAGAACGGGTGGGCACAAACTGAACCCCTATGTCATCACGTGAAGTTGGGGGCCCAAGTGAGGGACTTTAAGCCTGATGGGCAAGTGGTTGACCAGTACTAGGCCTTTTTTACACCAGGAACCACTGCCAAGTGACTGCACACTCATGGAGGTATGGCCAAAATGTGTGGAGGGAACCTATCATTTGATGTTGGGTGTAGAATTCTAGTGATTTTAAGTTGTGAAAGCAAACGTATAGAAGAAGAGTTAGAAGTTTAGAGGATCCTGAGTAGTCCTCAGCTGTAAGGGATAGACATCCGAGTCATGGCATCAATGTTATCATTCATAACACTGATGACCTAAGGCTGGTCCCACAATGGGCGGCAGCTGGTCACCCAAGGCCTTGGCGGGTCCCCTGGCAGGTGGCCTGAGGCCTTGGCAGGAGGCACACAACAGATACACCATGCAGAGAGAGCTTAGGTATAGAGTTTATTTAGTGGGTTATGGAGGGGTATGGGAAGAGGGAAGAGAAGGGGAGAAAGTGGGAAGAAGAGAGAGAGAGAGAGGCAGAGGCTGCCTCTCTAAAAGAAGGGCAGAGAGAGAGATCTGGAGAGGAGGCAGGATATCTTGCCAGAAGGTGGGGAGAGGTTGGGAGTGGGCGGGGCTTGTCTCTTGAAGGGACAGGGCACCCAGGTAACAGACCAGGCCAGGACATTACAACAATTATTATTTTGGTTTTTCAAAACAGGTTTTCGCCAGGCAGTGGTGGCACATGCCTTTAATCCCAGCACTTGGGAGACAGAGGCAGGTGGATCTCTGTGAGTTCGAGACCAGCCTGGTCTACGAGAGCTAGTTCCAGGATAGGCACCAAAGATACAGAGAAACCTTGTCTCAAACAAACAAACCAAAAACCACACCAAACCAAACAAAAACCAAACCAAAAAAACCAAATAGGGCTTCTATGTGTGGTCTTGGCTAATCCTAACTTGCTCTGTAGATCAGGCTGGCCTAGTATTATTTTGAGACAAGGTCTTACTATGTAGCCTAGGCTTGCCTCAAATTTATAAAGATCTGTTGGAGGAGGCCATTTGTTGGTTCCCTGCTGCTGAGCCCCGAAATAATCACACAGAAACTGTATTAATTAAATCACTGCTTGGCCCATTAGCCCTAGTTTTTTTATTGGCTAACTCTTACATATTAATTTAACCATCTCCAGTAATCTGTGTATTACCACATGGCAGTGGTTTACTGGCAAAGTTTCAGCATGTCTGACTCTGGCAATGGCTCCATGGCTTCTCCTCTCTCTACTTTCTCCCAGCATTCAGCCTAGCTTTCCCTGCCTACCTAAGTTCTGTCTTGCTATAGGTCCAAAACAGTTCCTTTACTAATCAATGGTACAAAGAGAAATCCCACATCAGAGATCCACCAACCTCTGCCTCCCAAATGCCATTATTGAAGGGGTGAGCTGCCATGCCAGCAGTTTTATTTATTATTTATTGATCTCGTTTTTTCAAGACAGGGTTTCTCTCTAGCTTTGGAGCCTGTCCTGGAACTAGCTGTTGTAGCCCAGGTTGGCCTCGAACTCACAGAGATCCGCCTGCTTCTGCCTTCTGAGTGCTGGAATTAAAGGTGAGCGCCACCACCACCCGGCTTAGAGGTTTTATGTGTGATGTCTTGCCTGCATGTATGTCTATGTATCATGTGTGTGCCTGGTGCCCTTAGATGTCAGAAGGGTCATGGATCGGGCTGGAGAGATGGCTCAGAGGTTAAGAGCATTGGCTGCTGTTCCAGAGGTCCTGAGTTCAATCCCCAGCAACCACATGGTGGCTCACAACCATCTGTAATGAGATCTGGTGCCATCTTCTGACCTAGGCATACATGTGGACAGAACACTGTATACATAATAAATAAAAAAAAAAAGAAGGGTCATGGATCTCCCAGGGCTGAAGGTACAGAAGTCACAGACCATTGTGAGTTGCTATGTGGGTTCTGGGACTCGAACCTGGGTTTTCTGGGAAGAGCAACCTGAGCCATCCATCTCTTCTCTTCAGCCCTGTTTTTGTTTTTAGACTAAGGAAACTTGGCTTTGAAGATGACACAGTCAAGCCTTTTTCATACTATGAAGGAAACGTCTGGGCCTTCACGCTTGAAGAAAACCAAATCCTATGGTCTCATCAGTTAGGAAAGGGTGAATGGGAACACTTACCACCAAATGCTCAGGGAATGACTAACAGGAGGAACATTCTTCTCTTGCTCCCAGAGGACCCCTTGGCAGGGAGGCTGGGACCTTGGGTCACTCACAATTGTTTCCAGGAGTTTAGAACTTTCCAATCAAGATCAGTGTGCTCAATTCTCAGGGCATGAACTAGCAGCACCTGTAAGGGAAGATCCGTGCACAACGGAGAGGTCTAACGTGTGAGAGCTCACCTGATCCCAGGCCAAGCACATTCATTCTTTGCAATCATGAAAATTAGGTAGGGCCAAGGGCTCCAACAGACTATGGCTACAATGATCGGAAGTCAGGGAGGGTGGAGAAAACTCTGATTAAATTTCAGAGAACTACGGACACCCTCACATGAGTTCACGCCAACTGTTAAAATCCCAGGCAGGCTAGTTGATTGCGTTGGCTTGGTTGATAAAGAGCCAAAGTCAATTTCCGGGTGTTGAGACGGTGTCTTATGTAAGACATTTGAGGGAAGCTGGGTGGGTGCTGGCCTTTACGGAACTTCAGCATTTTCATTTTGTAACTTCTGGTGAGTCTATAATTATTTCAAAAGGAAAAAAAAAGCAAAAAACAAAACAGAGGCGAACTAGCCCAGCCCAAGCCACCTCGGAGCACGCCCCACACAGCACTCCTCCATCCTCCCTAAACCTCCTGGGCTGGGCGCAGCCGGGTGAGGGGTGAAGAGGTGGGCGGGGCGCCAGTGCGCACGCGCAGTCCCGCTGCACGGGGAACGCCGCCGGCGGATGGCGCATGCGCAGTCTCTGCCGCGGCGGCCCCTCGCCACAGACCGAGGGGTACCGGGGAGCCTCGGCCCCTTCGCGCTGCCGTTTGTTCGGGCAGTTGGGGTTCTTCCCGTGGTCCTCTACCGTCGCGGCTCGGCGGCCGCGCTCCCTCGGAGTCCCCGGCGCGTCGCCGTCGCTCTCGGGCCGCCCGCACGTCGCGTCTGCGCCGTGGCCGCCGGCCCCGCGCCCCCCTCCCCCCGGGTCTGGTGAGTGTCTGGCGGCGGTCGCCTCAGGCTCGCCGCCTCGTCCGTCCGTCAGCTTCTAGGCACTCAGGGGCTCCCCTCTCCCGCCGCGGGCCGGGTTCCCCGCGTCCTCCCGGCCTCCTCAGCCTCTTGTCAGCGTCCTCTCTGCTGTTCCCCGAGCCCCCTGGTCCGTCTTCCTCCCTTCCACTCCCGGTCCCCACTCGGCGTGCAGCCGGGACGGGCAGCCGCTCCCTCTTTCTTCCCTGGTCGCCAGCTTTGTGTGCCGGCTGCCCCCAGCCCGTTCCCTTTGGGACCTCGGTCAGCACCACTCTTCACCTTGGCCTCCTCCTGGGGTGCAAGGACCCGAAGGTGTCCGAAGTTCGAGAGTCCCCCTTGGTAGGTGTGGGACCTCGAAGGCGGTCCCCTAGTTTGCGGTTAGTTTTGGAGTACCCGTCCCCTGAAGATCACCGCATTGGCCTGAAGAACTGTGGACAGGAACCCGAGCTGGAAGACAGGAAAAAGTGGCTAAGGAATCAGAGGATAAGTGTGTCAGAAAGCGCGAAAGGCTGCCAGCGGCGCCCTGCAGGGGACCCACAGACAGGGGACCCACAGACACGGGGCAGTCTTGTTTCTTGGCGTGAATAGGAAGGTCAGGGTGAGGTGGACCCGCTGTTTCCTCCTTCAGCTCACCTTGGCCGTGAATTAGCCAGGACAAGCGGTTTCCCTAAACAGAAAACCACCAGCCAGCAGGAACAGCTCCCCGCCCCACCCCAAACATCAGATACCAGCTTCCTCATAACATTACAGGAGAGCTCCGTCCTCCACCCTGCTGATCACCACCTCGTCCTGCCACAGCCAGCTCTCCATCACACGTTCCCCACTCCCACGAGTGGCCGCCACAAACGGAGCTGCTTATGTTTTGAGACAGGGTCTCACTGTGTAGCTCTGGCTGGCCTGGGATTTGCTGGTGCAGACCAAGGTGGCCTCGAATTCACAGAGATCCACCTGCCTCTGCTTCCCTAGTGCTGAGATTAAAGGCGTGCGCCCCCACACCCTGCTCCACAGGCAAACGTTAGAAGGTTCTAGGTGCCCAGCACAGTTTGGGGGAGATATTAAACACATACACCTGTGTTTGCTTATCCACAGCAGGAGAGCTCCCACTCGTGACTCTAGGGAATAGTCTTGGCCCCTGCTTGAATTGTTCAATGAAAGATCTTTTGACCCGGCGGTGGTGTCGCACGCCTTTAATCCCATCACTCGGGAGGCAGGGGCAGGCTGATCTCTGTGAGTTCGAGGCCAGCCTGGTCTACAGAGTGAGTTCATTTGGTCACAAAGAAATAAATTATTGGTGAAATGGTGTTTGTAGAGATGACAGACCATTGTAGTCAGCCAGCTAGGCATAACTCTATAGTTCATAAAACAGTGGTTCTCATTTGACCTCATGAGTTCACAGTCCTTAATACTGCATTTTATGAGAGGAGTGTATGGTTTGTTAATTAAAAAACAATAACCTCAGACCTTCTTGTCTACTGTTCCCTTCTTTGCTGAGCTGAAGGAGAATGAACCAATAGGACAGGAACTGCTGTAGCTTGTGGGTCAGGGCAGGAGCTAGAACTATGGAAAGCAGGAGGGGAAGGAAACCCTGCCTCTTAGGAAGCTCTTGGTTGACCCAGTAAATCCATGAAGTGCCATTGGGCAATATTAATCGTATCTTTTGATTAAAGGTTATTAGAATTAGGCTACACCTTTTATGAGTGAAGGAAGAGAGAAGGGTTTGTTTGAACAAAGGTTAAAGGGACAGGGTGTGGTGGTGTCCACAATCACTGGGGAGGTAGAGGCAGGCTGAGCTCACGGCCCCCTTGGTCTACATAGTGAGCTCAAAGGGGGAAGAAGGTTAATGTAGTCCTTACCATTGCATTAGATCCTGAGTGGAAAATAGATTTTTGTTGGCCTAATGTATTTGTCATCTTTGAATGTACGTGATATCCTATTGGCCTGTTCCCTTTATTTTTTATTTTTTGAGATAGAGTCTCACTATGTACCTTTGCTGTTGTGGAACTCACTCTGCAGGCTGGCATCAAACTCAAAGATCTGCCTGCCTCAGCCTCCCAAGTGCAGGGACTAAAGGCGTGCGCCATTACACTCAGCTTCCTGTGGAACATTTTAGTCATTATTTATTTGTTAGTTGTTTTGTTTGTTTTTTGAAACAGGGTTTCTGTTTAGCAGTGACTGTCCTCGAACTCACTCTGTAGACCAGCTGCCATTGAACTCAGAGATCTGCCTGCCTCTGCCTCCTCCCCGAGTGCTTAGATTAAAGGCCTGGCCACAAGCCGGGCGGTGGTGGCTCACACCTTTAATCCCAGCACTTGGGAGGCAGAGGCAGGCGGGTCTACAAGAGCTAGTTCCAGGACAGGCACCAAAAACTACAGAGAAACACTGTCTTAAAAATCCAAAAAATAAAAAAAAATAAGCCTGGCCACTACTGTCACCGTTGACCTTGCCCAGTTCTTTATACACCAACCAATCTGTTAATGTTCTCTCCCTTCCTGCATTTGTGTTGACAACTAAAAAACGATTAGCTTACTCACCTACTAATTATTCATTGTGTGAAAGGCATTGTCTGCCTCTGCCTGCAGGTGTATCTGCTTTCTAAAACTGAGCTGTATATTTTAGTTGTTAAAATGTAACACCTGAGGGCCCAGAGGTGGTGGCCCGTGGCTTTAATCCCAAAATTTAGGAGGCAGAGGCAGGTGGATCTCTATGAGTTCTGGTCTACAGAACGAGTTCCAGGACAGCCAAGACTAACACAGAAAAACCCTGTCTGGAAAAACCAAAACTAAAATAGAAAAATGTAACTGCCTTTATGGCTGGGTGTGTAGCTCATGCTTAGAATCCTAGCACTTGAGAAGCTGAAGCAGGAGAATTGCCATGAGTTCAAGGCCAGCCTGGTTTACCAAGTGAAACTTGTCTCCTACTTCCTACATACACACACACACAGTTTGTGTAGATTTGCGCACACACACACACAGTTTGTGTAGATTTGCGCGCACACACACACACAAGCACACACAACTGTAGACTCTCCAGAAAATTTTAGACAACTCTCACTTAGCTCATTTTTAACTTTACTTTACGTGTGCACGGGATGGAGTGGATAGAGGCTTGGGGTGGTTTCCTGTGGTGAGTGTGTGGAGGTCAGAGGACAACTTGTGGGAGTGGACTCTCTCCAGTGACCATGTGGGTCCCAGGCACTGAACTCATATCTTCATGGTTGGTGGCAAGCACTTCTACCTGATGCCATTTTGCTGCCCTGGTTCTAAGTGTTCTATCCAGCTACACTTTGAGTGCATGTGGTTTTGATTGTGGGTGGAGGGTGTACAGGCTGACAAATAAGAAACCACACCCAAGCTTCATAAACCAGTTTTTTTTTTTTTTTTTTTTTTTTTTTTTTTTTTTTTTTTTTTTTGCTTTTTCGAGACAGGGTTTCTCTGTGGCTTTGGAGCCTGTCCTGGAACTAGCTCTTGTAGACCAGGCTGGCCTCGAACTCACAGAGATCCGCCTGCCTCTGCCTCCCGAGTGCTGGGATTAAAGGCGTGCGCCACCACCGCCCGGCTCTACCTCTGTTTTAAAAGCAGAATGTTTAGGTATTGGTAGGAACTTCCCTTTTTTTTTAAAAAAAAATGATATTTTCTGGAAGTAGTTTTCAGTACTTCACTGTTTTGGATTTGTGAATATATTTGCTGTCATGGATCAAAATGTTTGACACTAAAATGGTACCTTGATTTTGAATCTCTGCTCTGAATGCATTGTTGTTTATACAGTTTTTGCCTGAATATCTTTAAAAGAAACAAAAACAAAAACCTACTGCCATTAACCCAGCACTCAGAAGACTGAGGCAGGTAGGTGGATCACTATGAGGCCAACCAGATATGTATACTTAGTGAGTTCCAGGCCAGCCAGGGCTGCACAGTGAGACTCTGTCTCAAAAAAAACAAAAACAAAACACAACCAGCTACTAATGTTAAATTAAGCCTTTTTTTCCCTCTTAGTAATAACAAGTGTCTTTACATTCTTTGCAAACCTTAATTTAATACACAAAATGAACAATCTAGAGAGCTGGGAAGGATCAATGGAGGACCTCTAAATGTTGTTTTCATTAAAGATGCTGTCTTTGAAAGTGCCTTACTACTACTCGTGAGTTTTGCTCAGCTTCTGTCGGGGGTAAAGGACAGAGTCAGATCACCAGGCATGGTGGTGCACATCTGTAATCCCAGCTTCTGGGTGAAGGAGAGTGAGTTCCCGGCCAGCCTTGGTGACACAGTCATGCCCTATCAGAGAAATCCAGACGACAGAGGAAGGTGGAAGAAGGAAGTAACTTAGCTGTACAAACTCAAACGCGGCTCAGGGTAAATGGTGGAGTGCTGCCACCCGTCCTGGAGCCTTTCAGTTTGTCTGACATCTGGCCAGGTGTGGTAATAGAGGTTAGTTTGGTGGAAAGTGAGTTTTTAAATTTCAAGGGAAAAGCATTTAGACCTGAAGGGTTTCGTTTTGTTTTTAACTGTAAAATGAGGAAGTTGGGGGTCTCTGATTTTTAAGGTATCTTTGAGCACTAGAATTGTTTTTCAGTTTTCTCTGTCATCCTACCCACTCTAAGACAGGATTTCCCCTGTATAGGCCTGGCTGTCCTGGAACTCACTCTGTAGAGCAGGCTGGCCTCGAACTCAGAGTTCCATCTGCCCCTGCCTCCTCAGTGCTGGGATTAAAGATGTGTGCCACCACGGCACATCCTTTTCCTAAAGTTTTCTTCTTTGTAATAGCGTTTTTTAAAGTTGTTTAAGCTTATAAAATGAAGCAGTAAACATTTATCAAATACCTTAAGGTAAGTCAGACACATAAGTACCTATAGATGAGCGTTTCAGCCATAGAGATTCTTCTCATTGTAGAAATTGAAAATCTAAATACATTCTAGATTAAAATTATATTCTCACTGGGTGGTGGTGGTGCATATTTTTAATCCCAGCACTTGGGAGGCAGAGGCAGGCTAATCTCTGAGAGTTTGAGGCCAGCCTGGTCTACAGAGTGTGTTCCAGGACAGCCAAAGCTTCACAGAGAAACCCTGGCTCAAAAACCAAAAAAAAATTATATTCTAATTTCCCATAGTTAGAATACTAATAACACTGACACTAACCAGTGGGTGCTGGGAATGTTTGAACATGGGTCGTCTGGAAAGGCAGTCAGTGCTCTTAACCACAGAGCCATCTCGCCAGTCCCCTTGTTTTTTGTTTTTTGAGACAGAATTTCTCTTTGTAGACCTGGCTGTCCAGGAACTCACTCTGTAGACCAAGCAGCTGGCCTTCAACTCAGAGATCCCCCTGCCTCTGCCTCCCGAGTGCTGGGATTAAAGATGTGTGCGCCGCCACTATCTGGCAGGGTTGTTCATACTCTCAGTCACATGTTTATTATGGTGTTTCTAATTTTCTTTTGTCATTAGAATGTTTCTTTGGCCAGGTGACGGTGGTGGCACACATCTTTAATCCCAGCACTTGGGAGGCAGAGGCAGGCGGATCTCCGTGAGCTCGAGGCCAGCCTGTTCCAGGACAGCCAGAGGTACACAGAAAAACCTTGTTTCAAAAACCAAAATAAATAAATAAATATATATATTTCATTGAAGCTAGGTGTTGGTGTACATGCCTTAGTCCTAGAACTTGGTAGGCAGAGGTAGGTTCAGAGGTAGGTTGTTCTCTGAGTTGAGGGATGCCTAGTCTACAGAGTGAGTACCAGGACAGCCAGGGCTACACACAGATACCCTGCCTCAGAAAAGCAAAAGGAAAAGAACTTTTTATCAAACCAGCTTAGAGGAATCTTTTTTTTTCTTTTTTTAAATGTTTGAATCTTTATGAATGATTTTTTTCAAGATAGTTTCCTAGTTGGCAGAGAATGGAATGGTGTATAATTGTGTGTACTTCCACTCTTTGTTTGCTTGAGATAGGGTGTCTGCTGGTTGTTTTGTTATTTTCAACTTGATACACGCTAGAATCATCTGAGAAGAGGGAACTTGAGTTGAACATGCTCCTATTAGAATGGCCTATGGGCAAACCAGTGGGACATTCTTGAATGATAAATGATGATTGGTGGAGAACCCAGCTCGCTGTAGGCAGTGTGCCATTCCTGGGCAGTGGTTCTGGGTATATGAGAAAGCAGACTAAGTAAGCTGTAGAGAGCCAGCCAGGAAGCAGCACTCCTCCATGGTGTCTGCGTGAGGTCTTGCCGTAGCTTCCTTCAGTGGTGACTTGGGCTGTGTTAGCCAAATCATTCCTTTATTTCCAAGTTGCTTCTGTTCATGGTCTTTATCAGAGCAGCAGAAAGCTAACTCAAGACAGGGTGTCATGCCAGTGCCTCCTGAGCACTGGAATTACAGGCATGTGACACCGTACCTGGTGATTTGATTTTGTCTGCTGCTGTGAGAAAACTTCAGCTTGAAGGAGAAAGGGTGTGTTTGGCTCACAGTCCCGGTTACAGTCCATCACTGTGGACATCAAGCAGGAACTTGAAGCAGCTGTTCCTGTATACCCACAGCTGTCTGCTAGTATTCAGCTTCCATTTTTATCTTTTTTTTTTTGGTTTTTCGAGACAGGGTTTCTCTGTGGTTTTGGAGCCTGTCCTGGAACTAGCTCTTGTAGACCAGGCTGGTCTCGAACCCATTTTTATCTTTAAAAATTATGTGTTTGTATGTGGAGTGGATATGTGTATATGCACCCCAGGTATAGAGCTGAAGAGGGTGTCAGATCCCTAGAGCTGGAGCCGTGGTGGTTTTGAGTTGTCTAACGGGAGTGTTGGGCACCGAATTCTGGTCCTTTGCTAGAGCAAGTTCTCAACTGCTGAGCCATGCTCCAGCTGTCTGGTGCCACGCACAGTGGGTAGCACAATCCAGCAAACTCCCCACAGACATGTCTCAGGCTAGACAGTCTCATTGAGATTCCCTTTCCTGATGCTTCTGTATTGTCTGGGGTACTAACCACGCCTGTCTTGTTTGCCCGATGCGTTTCATATTATGTTCGTCCTCCAGAAGGATTGTGCTGGCTTATATTCTACCAGGGGACAGGGGAGTGCTTAATTGTTGAATTCCAGCTGGAAGATACATAGTAATCTCTGTTTTCTTCCAGCAGCCATGGCAATGACCGGTTCAACACCATGCTCATCCATGAGTAATCACACAAAGGAAAGGGTGACAATGACCAAAGTGACACTGGAGAACTTCTATAGCAACCTCATCGCTCAGCACGAGGAACGGGAAATGAGGTAAAGAATACTGCTTGAAAGCCTTGTGTTGGGGAGCTGGGCATGCTGCTCGTGGTAGAGTGCCTACCCATCATATATACAAGGCAAAACCAAAACAGACAAGAAAGAAGAACTTGCGGTTATGTGTTGTAGCATGTGTTGTTACACACAGGGAGAGCAGGGTAGCAGCAGCCGTGTTACAGCCCATGTGCTGCAGTGGAGCGATAGTGTGACAGATTTCCAGATCCTTTCTAGTAAAGCTGTGTCTACTGGTCAGTGATTCAGGAGTCTTGCTCTTTAAAAAGAAAGAGTTGGTCACATCACTAATGGTCATTATTAAAGCAGTGTGATCTAGTCTGGTGGCTCCTTGAGGGTTTGCATCCTGTCTCTTGAGGAGCAGCTGTTCCTGAAGGTCTTTCTGCTTGTCAGCTCCCTCATCTTGAAGGACTGCTATAACATGGAAGCACTTGCCTTAGTTAATGACAATGGTGATAACTTTTATTTTAGATAGCAAACACCTCAAAACCTATTAGGTCTTACTGTGTAGCCCTGGCTGTCCTGAAACTTGCTTTGTAGACCAGGCTGGTCTTTAACTCACAAAAATCCACCTGTCTCTGCCTTCCAAGTGCTGAGATTAAAGGCCTGTGCCACCACTGCCCGGCCCAATTTAAAATACTGTCTTGACTTTTTATTACTGAGTTTCAGGAGTTCATTTTAGTTTTTGAGACAGCATTTCTCTGAGTAGCCCTGGCTGTCCTAGAACTCACTCTGTAGACCACGCTGGCCTCCAACCCGGAGATCCACCTGCCTTTGCCTCCCAAGTGCTGGGATTAAAGGTGTGTGCCATCTCTGCCTGGACCTTGTTTTCAAGTCATAGAGACATTCTCTGTTCTGTAATTTTTGTAGGCTTAGCCTCTCAGATTTAGTTCCATGACTCTAATAAGTGAATGTGTGGCTAGGGGTGTGTGCATGCTGTGGCACATGGGTGGAGCTCAGAGGACGGCTTTCAGGACTCAGGGTTCTTTCCATCCTCCTTTCAGGCTGTCCAGCTTGTACAGCAAAGCCTCTGCCCTCTGAGCTAGCTCGTCCTCTGAGAGTGCATTTCGTTAGGTAATTTTTCCTTTTGGGGTTACAGTTATTTTCCCTCTAAGATTGATTTTGGATATTGTAAGTTATTCACAGTTTCTTATAGATTTAGTTAGCTTGTTAGCAAATATAGAAAATCCAGTAGTTATAAATTGGAATTATGTTGAATCTGTAGATCAGTTTGGAATGATTGATGCTGTAACAATGCTGAAGATTCTGATACTTTGACATCATATATTGCTTTACTTTATAAGTCTCACTTAGAGGCTACACAGATGGCCAAAGGTTTAAGAGCATGGTTGCTCTTCAGAGAACCCATGTTTGCTTCTCAGCTCCAATATGGTGGCTAATAACCATCTGTAACTTCCCTTTTAAAGGATCTAGCTCCCTCTTCAGGCCTTCATGGGCACTGCATGCACACAGTATACTGACATTCAGGTAGGCAAAACACTCCTGAGCATCACATAAATCTTTTTTTTTTTTATTTAAAAAAATTTTTTTTTTAAAGACAAGGTCTCTATGTAGTACTGGCTGTCTCTCAAGTGTTAAGATTAAAGGTGTGCACTACCACACCAAAAATAAATGTAAAAAGACTTTTTTTAAGTCTCCCTTTTTTATTTTATTTTTTATCAGTGTACAGTGTATAGTTCCCATATACTGGTTCCTTTCTATGTCTAGTCTTTTTATGCAGTTGTAAATATTTAGAATTTTTTTGTCCAGTTATTTGCTGCTGCTGTTTTTTTGTCTGTTTTGTTTTTGTTTTTTGAGACAAGGTTTCTTTGTAGCTTTGGAGCCTGTCCTGGCACTCGCTCTGTAGACCAGGCTGGCCTCAAACTCACAGAGATCCACCTGCCTCTGCCTCCCGGGTGCTGAGATTAAAGGTGTGCGCCACCACCTGGTTTATTTTATTTTTTGATTGGGTCTCACACGTAGCCTTGTCTGGCCTTTTTCCAATCCTTTGTCAGCTTCCGGAGTGCTGATGTTATAGGCATGCACCATCACATCCAGCTAAGGTTTTATTGTAAACAAGAGACTTACTGCATGGGGAGGGAGATGTGTCGAAACTCTGGAGATAAAAGAAAAAAATAAAACTCATTTAGGAATTGCTTCTTGTTTACAAAATAGGAGAAATTGTTTAGTGTGTGTAAGACTTGGAGTTCAGTCCTCAGGACTGAAAGAGAAGAAGATGAAGAAAGAAGAGGTGGAAGAAGGAAGGAGGACTAAGAGGAAAAGTGGGAGGAGAACAGCAACTGTTCTCTTAGGTCTTAGGGGTTTTGTTTAGAGACAGGGTTTGCTGTCCTAGAATTCATTCCGTAGACCAGGCTGGCCCGAACTCACAGAGATCCGCCTGCCTCTGCCTCCCTAGTGCTGGGATTAAAGGTGTGCGCCACTACCGCCTGGTAGTTTTTCTTAGTTTTTCTTAACTCTGCAGCGTTTCATATGATCAGAAATTCAGTAGAATATCGATGATGATTAGTGATCCAGGATCAATTTATTTAAGACCGAGGATAGGGAAATGCAGCCCTTCTAATGGTCTCCCCTGAGTAGGTGTTAATCAAACCAGAGGATAGGACGGAAGGACTAATATGTTGAATTTTTCAACAGTTGTGTAATATTAACTTTTAGGGTTTCTCTTCGGCATTTCTCAATGTTAATCATGGAGATACAGTCATGTTATTTCTATACTGTTTTTATTGCTTTTATCTGTCTCATCAACAGAAATTATATTATTAATGTACAAATACATTATTTGTTTAGCTCTTGTGGAGTTGACCAGCCCTCTTATATTTTGGTGACCTTTGAATGAGGCTATGCAAGGAAGGGAGCCTAGATAGCTATTAAGGGAGCAAGTTATAGGTAGTAGTCATGAATGTATCCACATACTTGTATGTTTGAGCTCTTTAAGAAGTACCCTAGAGGCCGGGTAGTGGTAGCAGTGGTGGCGCACGCCTTTAATCCCAGCATTCGGGAGGCAGAGGCAGGCAGATCTCTGATTTGAGGCCAACCTGGTCTATAGAGTGAGTGCCAGGACAGCCAGAACTGTTACACAGAGAGACCCTGTCTCGAAAAACAAAACAAAAAGAAGTACCCTAGAGGTGTTGGAGAGGTGGCACTTACTACTCTTTCAGAGGACCTGGGTTTGGTTTGGTTCTTAGCATGCACATAGTGGTTCATAGCCGTCTGTAACAACCCCAGGGGATCTGATGCTCTCCTTTGACCTCTGTAGGCACCAGGCATATATGTGGTGCACAAACCACTAACACTTATAGACATAAAATAAATCTAAAAATTTTAATAATACCTTAAAGATATTTTCTGTGTATAAAGTACTATTTATATTGGAGATGGGGCTTCAAATGTGCTCCCTCCCCTTCAAGAAGCTTCCAGTCTCCTTCAGGAGTGAGCACCCATGTAAACAGCTGGGATGCTCAGGAGGGGGCCTCTGCCTGGGAAAGTGGCCCTGTCTCTGCCTGGTTCTGATTGGAACATTTCAGTTGAGGGAAGAATGCTCACAGAAAGGGTGAGGAAATTTACTGACCTGGCACTGCTACATATTAGTCCTTGACTCAGGACTCTGGACTCTCCATTGCCTTGAGAAAAACAGCCAGCTTCTGGCGAGCAGACCTGCTTTTCGTCCTGCCTGGCTCCTGCGGTTTTACACCCGAAATAACAACACACAAATTGTATTCATTTAAACACTGCCTGGCCCATTAGCTCTAGCCTCTTGCTGGCTAACTCTTACATCTTGATTAACCCATATTTAGTAATCTGTGTATCACCACGGGGTCGTGGCTTACTGGCATGAGTCTAACCACTACCCATCTTGGGTAGGAGAAGCATGGCGTCTGCCTGACTCTGCTTTCTTCCTCACAGAATTCTGTTCTGTCTACTCCACCCACCTAAGGGCTGGCCTGTCAAAAGACCAGGCAGTTTCTTTATTAACCAATGAAAGTTACACATAGACAGATGACCCTCCTACACCACGCTTCCATGTGATGTGCCGCATCAGCTACTGTGGACTGTATGCTCACATACATTTAAAAAATATTTTTTTAAAAAATATTTATTTATTTATTATGTATACAATAGTCTTTCTGTGTGTATACCTGCTGGCCAGAAGAGGGCACTAGACCCCATTACAGATGGTTGTGAGCCACCATGTGGTTGCTGGGAATTGAACTCAGGACCTTTGGTAGAGCAGGCAATGCTCTTAACCTCTGAGCCATCTCTCCAGCCCTTAAAAAATATTTTAATTTAATGCATATGGCTCTTTTGTCTGCATGTATGTCTGTGTACCACTTATCCGTCGGGTGCCTGCAAAGGCCAGAAGAGTACATCATACCCCAGAAATTCGAGTCACAGACAGCTGTGAACTGCTGGAAATTGAACCTGGGTCTCCTACAAATAAGAGCAGTCAGTGCTCTTATTCCCTGGGCCCTATTCCAGCCATACTCTCTGCTTTCCTTATCTATGCACGTGGTCTGCTTGTTTGGATTGTTGGGTTGATGGGGAGATTCCAGCCAGTGTACTTCCCTTCCTCTTGCTGATGAATGGAGGTTCTGTAGAGTTGGTTATAAGGAATTTTTACTTGGTTATTTCAGTTTTGTCAAATCACCATGAGGCTGTAATTACCCTCTCTCTTTTTTGTTTTTTAAATTTGAGATTTAAGTCTCTAAGATCAGGCTTCTCTTGAACTTACTGTGAGTAAGTCTGAACTCTTGATCCTTTTGCTCTCACCTCCTAAGTGCTGGTGTTACAGGTGTGTACTACCCTGCCTGGCTTCTTTGTTACTTTACTATCTTATGCAGTCTTTATTTATTCATTCTTATGCAGTCTTTTTAAAATGTAGTTTTACAGGGCAGTGGTGGCGCACACCTTTAATCCCAGCACTCAGGAAGCAGAGGCAGGCAGACATCTGTGAGTTTGAGACCAGCCTGGCCCACAGATCGAGTTTCAGGATAGCCAGGGCTGTTACACAGAGAAACCCTGCCTTGAAAAATCAACCTCCCCCCACAAAAAAAAAAAAAACCCAAAAAGGTAAAATATGTCTCATGATTTTTTACTTAACTGAAGACTTTCTTTTCCTAAATGAATACTTGCAAGTGGCTAGCAATCATGTTCATATAGGCTTGTCAGAATAGAATGCTATTTATATATATATATATAATTTTTTTTTGTTTATTTTAGACAAAAGAAGTTAGAAAAGGTGATGGAAGAAGAAGGCCTAAAAGATGAAGAGGTGATTGATGTGGTTATTTTTTCCTTGGGCCCTGGTATGAAAGGTTGTGTTTTCTCTATCAAGTTAGCTTTGGTGCCAGAGAAGTGTTTGGCTCAGTGACAGGAGTATGAGAGCTGACATTGCTTTGCGGCTCAGTTACTCATGCAGAGGAAGAAATTAATGAAATACTCAGGAGAGAGAGGTATCCCTAGTCACAGTTAGGATAATTAATTAATGTTATAATTCTAAGAAAAGAAAAGATGAAAAAGGCTCCATAGCCGTAAGGAACATCTCTGATGTCATTATCAAAGAAAGTATTGTTTCAAATCAGCCTTTCTGTACACTGCCCACATATGTGTGGTGAAAAAACAACCAACACGGGATGGTGCGGCTTACCAGACAGCCCCGGACAGAGGAGAAAGGGAGTTCAGGCTTGGTGATGAAAGGTCGTGTGTGCTGGTCCTGGAGTTCAAGAAAAACACACTTAACCTAAGAAGGAGCTCAGGGAAAACAGACTGTCTCTCTTCGTTAGACATGTCTGAACAGTGGATTGTTAAGGCTGTTCAGTCGGGGCTCTCACATCTCCTCCAGTGGGGCTTGTTTGTTGTATCTGATGGCCAGGGCAGGAAGAAGGGACCGCTGAAGGATGCTTGTGTGACACGCCGTGTGTGAGAAGATTATGTGTAGACTCGTGTGGCCCTGCTCCCAGCTGCACAAGGCAGATAGGACTTGGTTTCAGAGTTTCAATTTTTCTCCTCTTCCTTTCTTTGAATATTAGAAACGACTCAGGAGGTCAGCCCACGCTCGGAAGGAAACAGAGTTTCTTCGATTAAAGAGAACAAGGCTTGGACTGGAAGATTTTGAGTCTTTAAAGGTTATAGGTCGAGGAGCATTTGGGGAGGTAAAAAATATCCCAGAATACCATAGCTTCTAACGTACCAGGAGCTCCCAATTGTGTTATACAGCTTGAAATGTACAAGACATGGGGTTCCGTGGCATGCGCAGTTACCCCTCACCTCATTGTTTCCTCTTGTTTCCCCAATCATCGTCTCAAATCATGTCTCTGTCCTGTCAGAGATGACGGTGGTTAGCTCTTTCTTATTTTTAGGATTTGTAATTTTTTTTTTTTTAATTTTTAGGATTTTTTTTTTGAGGCAGGGTTTCTCTGGCCTTGAGCTCAGCTCACCGAGATCCACCTGTTTCTGCCTCCTGAGAAGGCAAGTGCCACCAATATCCAGCTGGAACTTCCTTTTTTGGGACAGTCACACTATGTAGCCCAAGTTTGCATCAACCATATGATCCCCTGCCTCAGCCCTCAGAATGTTGGAGTTTCAGGCATGTACCATTGTGCTTAGACACTGGTGTCAGGATACTTTGCAGCTATCAGTGCATCAACAGGTCTCATGTAATCAAGACAGGGACCCACTTTAGAGGTGGTGTCTACAAATTAAGACTCTGAAGATGTGCACTGTCACACAGCTGTTGACCTCTGACACCAGGGCTGGACCGGAGTCTTCCATTTTAAAGCTCTTGTTCTCCCAGTACCACGGTGCTATCACATAGAGACCCTGT
Source organism: Microtus pennsylvanicus (assembly GCF_037038515.1). NCBI lineage: Eukaryota > Metazoa > Chordata > Mammalia > Rodentia > Cricetidae > Microtus > Microtus pennsylvanicus. The sequence continues at coordinate 5,487,901 of NC_134585.1, read as the reverse complement.
CTCTTTTTTTGTCATGGTTTTTGTTTTTCTTTGAGTCAGGGTTTACCTGTGTAGCCCTTGCTGTTCTGGAACTCGCTCTGTAGACCAGGCTGGCCTCGGACTCACAAATACTTGCCTGCCTCTGCCTCCTGTGCTGGGATTAAAGGCGTGGGCTACCACCACCAGGCAGGTTTTTGTTGTTGTTGTTTGTTTTTTAACCTTTCGACATTTTTTTCCATGGAAAAGCTTTTGCTTTCATGGTTTGTTGTTGTTTTTTGACAAAGGATCACACCATAGTCCAGGCTAGCTTCACACTGGTAGCATCTCTGCCTCAGCCTCTTGAATACTGAGATTACTGTACTCAAGTACAAGTAGACCTGATGTGTTATTTTCATTTTATATGCTGTGATTATTACTTCAGCTTTCCAAGCTGACTGACTAATTTTTGTCATGGGTTTAACTAGACCTTAAATTTGAAACTGAAGGCTTTTAAGTTAGTTTGGTCAACTGGGAGCCAAAGTGTTCGGATGCAAAGATGGTTGAAGATCTTCCCAGCATTGATATGGCTCCAAAATACATTCAAATATAACATTAAAAAGTATTGTCTGTTTCTTTGCTAGTTATTGCTTATGTTTGAATTATAATGCTTTTCTAGTGTAAATAGTGTTTGTGAAGTCCCAGGTTTGATCCCCAGAGCTGGAAATGCAAATCCTCAGCTTGGCAGTGTGGACTCGACCCAGCATTGCTTTTGTAACCTGCAGGTGCGGCTCGTGCAGAAGAAGGACACGGGGCATGTGTATGCGATGAAAATCCTGCGCAAAGCAGACATGCTCGAGAAGGAGCAGGTAACGTGAACAGTGCTTTACTGTGGAGGCTGTGAAGGAAGCGCTGGGTCTACAGCTACACTACCAGGAGTGACCTCTCTTGAGGTCACACTTGGTGTGATGGGAGTTTCTTACCTATTCTGAGAAATAACAAGTGTTTTGTTCTTGGGTGGGGAGGTAGAGCTCAGATTTGTTGGAGCACATTGTGCTCCTTGTACCTAGACCAAAGATGGGGTCTTCTGTTAGGTGTCTCGTCAGTGCCTGAAGAGGCCACTTGCCAATGCTGGATTAAATTGGAGAAATGCAAACGGCAGCGCAATGGCGTTTCCTTTAATGGTTAGGAACACTTTCTAGTGGTGCGTGCTTGCCTGTGATGTGCACAGCCCTGGGTTCCATCCCTAGTAACATCCCACCCTACCAAATAAGGATTGGAGCTCACGTTGAAAAGAGGTCTGAGATGGATACTTAGTGCAGATTCCATAAGATTTAAATGTTTGGTAGCTTTCTGTTTTAAAAGGAAGAATATAGACCTTATGTGGATCTGGTTTAGTTTTGCTGGTTGCCCAGAAACGAGTAGCAGTGGGTGATGCTGTTGAATTCCAGTATAAGGTCAGAGATCTTGTGCCAGGCAGAGCCCTCTGGAGCCCAACAGCAAGGATAGAGACCGTAACCTGAGAGGAGTATAGTTATAGAGTCATTTCTGCCTACGTTCAAGTGCCACCTCAAAATTTAGTAGTTTGGGGGTTGGAGAGGTGACTCAGTGGTTAAAAGCAGTGACTCCTCTTTCAGAGGATCTGGATTTAATTCCTAGCACCCTCATGGTTGTTCACAGTCTAAGTCTAGTCCCAGGGAATCTGACACCCTCCACTGGCCGCTTGGGGCACTGCATGCACATTATACTCAGACTAAATATGTAGGCATGACAGCCATATACATGATTATTTAGTCCTTTTCTTTTAAAAGGATTTATTTATATATTTATTTATTTACATGTTAATTTATTTATTTATGCACCATTCTACCTGCATGTTAGAAGAGGGCACCAGATTTCATTGCAGATGGTTGTGAGTCACCATGTGGGTGCTGGGAATTGAACTCATGACCTCTGGAAGAGCAGCCAGTGCTCTTATCTTCTGAGCCTTTTATTTTTGTTTCCATGTTTTACTCAGAAGCCTTAGAATCTTGATTCCGGTTGGAAGCAGGTGTTAGCAGCTCTTCAGGTATTACTGCAGTCTGAGCAAACACCAACTTGATGCAGAGTACTGTGTAGCTCTGCTTGTTACCCAGAGGACAGTGTGCTATAGCTGTGCCGCACTCACAGGAGCACCAGTTAATCTCATGAAGGACACAGTGTCAGTGTTGGCTAGTCAGGATAGTTGTAGATCACGAGCACGTTTTCCAGTATGCATTTCCCATCATTTTAACCACACCCAGAACCGGTGTCAGCTCGTCAGCAGTCACAAGAGTTACAGAGTGGGGCTGGCTAGAGGCCCGGAGCCGTCAGGTGCTGCCAGTGAGCCTGATGGCCTGCGCTTGTGACTGGGACCCGCAGAGTGCGAGGGGAGAAGCAGCTCCTGGAGCTGTCCTCTGACCTCTAGACATGTGGACACACGTGCATACAAAAGAAAACACTTCAAATGTTAGAAAAAAGGAGCATGCTGGCACATGCCTTTACTTTCAGCTTTGAGGAGGCAGAGGCAGGAGGATCTCTATGAGTTCAAGGCCAGCCTGGTCTGGTCTACATAATGGGTTCTAGGATAGCTGAGACTGTGTAGAGAGACTTTGTCTTGAGAAAGGAAAAGGCCCATCATGACAGGAATCTCCACATAGCAGGTGATGTACACAGAAGTTATAAGCTCTTTTCTTTCTTCACGGTTAATAGCTACGATTTTCTAAATGAAAGTAAATATCAATTAGAATTAGAATTTTTAAATACTGCATTAACATAGGCATTAAATGGAACACTAAATTATTCAGGTCACCTTAGTTGGTGGACTCAGTTCTGCTCTTTGATCTCAGTACATGGCCAGCTAAGTCCTGAGAGAGCGTTGGGTGCTTACGCTAGGTGAGTGAGAAGTGGGCCAGCACAGCTCCGCCCTGTTCTTGGGTAGAGACTGAGAATCTGAGTTGTCGTGTTGTTGGTGCTGTTCACATTTCCGGACTGAGCAGGGTTTATAGCTGTCTTTGAAGAGCTCAGGTTGTTACTCTGCCCACAAAGGGGATGCCTCTGGTACCAGGAAACACGTAAAAGACAAGACGAGCATCAGCTGGTGCCAGATGGTTCTCTTTCAGTGTGGGCAGTGCGATGGCACCGCTGTAAGAACGAGGCTGGCTGGTGTGCCAGCTTCCTCAGTGCCTTGGGTGTACGGGCAGGAAGAGAACCTGCTGTGAGGTGCACCTCTGGTTCTGTGTCTGCTGACTCCACTTACAGATCTTAAGGCTTCTGGCTGCCATGTCAGCCTCCGGAGAGAAGGCTAAGGTGGTTAGCTTTCCTCTCGACAAACAGGAATGTTACAGTCACCATCCTGTCCTCCAAGATGAGTGACAAGTGGTAATACTAGTGCCTTCTTTTTCCCTTGGGTCTTTGTAGTAGGTGGGGGCCCAGGAGAGCAGAGGTCATAGTCTCCTGGCCTCTGTACAGCTGCAGGTCAGCAAGCAGCAGTAAATTTTCGCAAGCTTTTTCTGTTCAAGGAAAATCAAGGTAGATGTTGGACTGGTTCTGTGGTTTCATAGCACCGTTCTTATCCCGTTAACAAAACCTAGGAGTTTTCATATTGAAGCTACTAAAGAGTTCCCCAAGGAACCATGTTAATGGAGACTGAAAACTCATATGTAAATTATTATGCCCTCAACCCCACACGGCTTGGGCTGAATAGGCAGGTTAGATCTAAGTCAGGAGATGAGAGGGTGTGTCACCAGTGAGTCCTGGAAGAGCATGTGGTCCTACTGAAGACATCTCAACAAAAGAAGCAGTGCGTAGACGCTGTTTATGTAGAGCCACAGAAGTGTCAGTTCATGACTCTTCATATAACCGTGACCTCGGAACCTACTGTCAAAACTTAAGATCAAACTTTTATTACAAGCTTGAACTGACTGTGATGAACTTAGACTTGATTCAACCCATCTTTGGATCTTGTGACACTTAAAAAAAGAAAGGAGTAGTGTAATTTGAGAATATGCAGTAATGTTTTTGTTTACTATTACATATTTTAAATAATGTGAATTTGATATAGTCAGCATTTTTGAGACAGAATTTCATGTAGCTATGACTGTCCTCAAATTTGCTATGTAGTGGAGGATGATCACCTTGAACTCCTAATCCTCCTGCCTCTCTCTCAAGTGCTAGATTTGAAGGTATGCATCCCCTGCCCACCAGCTTCACATGGGCTGGGGATCAAACCCAGGGCTTCATGCATGCTATACAAGCTGTTTACCAGCTGAGCCATACCCCTTCTCATAAAGTATTACATTTAACAAAGTGATTTTACCATTTCCCCTAAACTGCCTGTAGCTTGGTCTCTTTTTAGCTAGATTTTGCAGCAAATGTAGAAAACTAGAAATGCCATGATTTTTGAATCTGTAACCCAATAAAAACTTTTTATTTTTTTCATATTTCAGTGTAGTTTACATCAGTAGACTAAGTGCTATGGCATCATAGCATCCTAGAATTGTCTTCCAGAGCTCTGCTACTTTGAGGTCACGGAGGGTGTGTAGCTCAGTACTTCAGGAGCACGAGCACTTTGTAGAGGGCTTCTGTAGCTTGAGCAACGTGAGCACTTGTGTAGAGTGCGTTTGTAGCTTGAGCAAGGCCCTGGGTCCATCTCAGGCAAAATGAAACCAGAACCAGACAAAACAGCCTCAGACAAAATAACTTCTCCTGGATAGTTCAGACTGAGGTGGGGCTGTTTATGCTATGGAATTTTTAGAACTGTGGGTTGGGGACGCTGGTAGAGTACTTGCTTATCTCTGGTTGAGTGTTCTCACTACACAAACGGTGTACATGCCTATAATCTTCAGTTGTCAAGATGGAGGTGAGAGGGTCTGAGTCCATGGGAAACCTTGGCTACATAGTTCAAAGGCAGATATATTTTTATCTGCCTTAAAAAAATTAATAAAGATTAGGACAAATATATAAAAGAATGGTAATTTTAATTAATCATAGGTTTACTGCTACGGTTGCTGTTGCATTGAAGCCATTCATTCATTTTGGCAGGGTTAAAGCCTTTCTTACCAGGTTTCTATTACTGGCTTCCTTCAAGTCAAATGTTAGTTTCAAGTTGGTCAGTTTGTGATAGCAGAACTTTCGCTTGTCACAAGTAAATACTCAGAACAGTATTTAAATTGTTTATACAGATATACAGTTTACAGCAGAGCAAGGCTTGTCATTAATCAAATGCGTATACCTCCAGGTTGGCCACATTCGTGCGGAGCGTGACATTCTAGTGGAGGCAGACAGTTTGTGGGTTGTGAAAATGTTCTATAGTTTTCAGGATAAGCTAAACCTCTACCTAATCATGGAGTTCCTGCCTGGAGGTAATTACTTCACGATGAAGCTCGATTCCCCTTTGTTCTGTGGTTTTCTCTCACATCAACAATTAACCCTCCCTTCTACCTGTACCTCTCACAGAGTTGCTTTCTGGGTCTGCTCTAGGTCTGGAAAAGGAGGTCAGTGCCCGCCCTGGTCAGTGCCTCTCTGAGGTCTTAGCCTGTCATCCACTCCCCATGTCAGATGGACAGGCCTTCCTGTCATTTTCCTCTAAACACATAGAGACAAAGTGGAGAGCTCTGCCTGCTTTCCCCCTTAGGCATTGTTGCCCAGCTGATTGCATTGAAGCCATGGAATTGTTTGCTTCAACCTTTTGGCTTCTTTCTCAGTGATTTATTAGTAAAGAGTGAGTTTTTTCTTCACCTAGATTAATATCTAGAGACCACTTCTCTTTCTGAGATGTCAGGCTTAGACAGCTACAAAATAACGTGGAGCAGAGTGTCCCATCTCTTTGGGGACAGTTTCTTCTGGTGAACCAGTGAATTCTGAACAAACAGAAGACAAATTTTCTCTCTTTTTACATTTATTTGTTTTTACATCCCAACCACAGTTTCCTCTCTCTCCTCCCAGTTCCCATATCTCTTTTTGTTTTTTAACAAAGCAAATGTTATTTATTAGGACATAGTATATTGATTTCGTGACACTCCTTAATTTATTCCCAGGGTCACCAATAATTTTTACAATAGATGCTGGGCGGTGGTGGCAGGTGTCCATTCGTGCCCCCCCCATGCCTTTTTGCCTTAAGCAAACATATATAAATAGTATATATATACTGATTATATTAAATAGTAAGAAACAGCCTGGCCAACAGCTCCTTACCATGTGTCTTTCTAGCCATTACTACACCTCTTCCTTAGCTTTTCATGTCCCTTGGACCCTACCTTTGTACTTGGTGATGCTGGCCAGCATAGCTGTAGACCAGCTGGCCTGAGCTCTCCCACCACGTGGGCAAACGGCACACAAGTGAGGCCATCAACCACTCTCCTTGGTCCTGAGTGACAGCTGCATAGTGACCTCAGAGTTGGCTTCACCCACTGTCCCTGGTCTCTGGGTGTTACCAGGAATGCTGAGGACTCACAATTTTCAAGTCTTGGGTTTTTATTTAATTAATTAATTTTTGTCCAAGGGAAAATTCTTGCTGAGAATACAAAAAAAAGAGTTATTAATGAAGGCAGCATGAGACTCTTAAGGTCAGAGGTTCCTCTTGTCCTTGTTTCCTACTGGAAGTAGCTTTACATGAGATAGAAACTGAACCTTCCTGTTTTTCTTAGCTTTTTATCTACTTTACATATTTTATGTGCTTTTAAGTTTAATTGCTGAATTTTTAGGATATGAATTTTTTTTCTTGCTTTATGATGATGCTATTAAGATTTAAATTCTCACCTTGCAGGAAACTAAGGAGTTTATCATTAGATTAAAGATTTTTTTAAATGTTTATTTATTATGTATACAATATTCTGTCTGTGTGTATGCCTGCGGGCCAGAAGAGGGGGTCCCATTACAGATGGCTGTGAGCCACCATGTGGTTGCTGGGAATTGAACTCAGGACCTTTGGAAGAGCAGGCAATGCTCTTAACCTCTGAGCCATCTCTCCAGCCCCCTAGATTGAAAGTTCTAACGGATAGTGGTGTCCATTTAAATACCTCTAATAAGATGTTAGGTGAAGGCCCTGGTGGTCTTGAATTGCCGATGTGCTCGCCTGTCAGGGACTTAGAGCCCAGTGCAGAGCCGGCTCAGTGTCTGTTGACTGATGCTTGGCTGCCCACAGGCCACTTTCCTGTTAGTTTGCCTCGCTGTGTTTTTAGTCCCCTAAATATCTACGTTTTATTTGGCATTTCATTCCAATGACAGCAACTCAACCTGTGTGGAATTGACATCTGCTCTAGATGCAGACAGCTTTACAGATACTGGAGCAAACATAAAAGTAAAGTAGTCCCAGCACTCAAGAGGCAGAGGCAGAGAGATCTCTGTGAGTTCAAGGCCAGCCTGGTCTACATAGTAAGTTCCAGGACAGCTAAGGCTACACAGAGAAACCCTGTCTCAATAAAAATAAAAAAATACAAAAAAGAAAATGTAAAGTAGGTTTTCCCCCAGTCCAAAATACTGTTGTAAGTAATACACTGTAATCGTGGGAGAAATCTCAGTTCTCTGAAGAGGAAAATTATAGTGTAGTAGTCATCATTACCTGGCGTAGGTGCAAGAAGTGTTTTTCTCTGTGACTGATTTTTACCCTTTAAGTATTAGAAACCTCTTGCTGTTTTCTCCCATGTCAGCACTATGGGTCAGCCTCTGGGACACAGCATAGCTGGGTTTAGTTGGCTTGTATCTGAAATCTGGTTCTTACTCACAGTGTGTGTGTGTGTGTGTGTGCGCGCGCGCGCGCGTGTGTGTGTGCTGTGCATGTGCGCGCGCGTGTGTGTGTACGTGCATTGTGTGTGTATGCTGGTGGCTTTGTATCTTTGTGCTTCCAGGGGACATGATGACCTTATTGATGAAAAAAGATACTCTGACAGAAGAGGAGACTCAGTTTTACATAGCAGAAACAGTGTTAGCCATAGACTCCATTCACCAGCTGGGCTTCATCCATAGAGACATCAAACCAGACAACCTTCTCTTGGACAGCAAGGTATGTGGGGAGCGGGGGCAATGGCACCCTGACCAGTGTGTCCGCTGAGCTAGGCAGCCCTGTAACATTCAGTGATGATATGGCAACTGTGATCCACCTCGTATGTTCTTTTTACAGGTAACTTTGCCTTCACAGCATCACATCCTGTCTCAGCTATGATTTTGTAATTTAATTGAATGTTCATCTCTCTCTCTTTTTTTTTAAAGATTTATTTATTATGTATACAATGTTCTATCTGCATGTGTGCCTGCATGCCAGAAGAGGGCACCGGAATCTCATTACAGTGGTTGTAAACCACCTGTGTTCTTGCTGGGAATTGAACTCAGGACCTCTGGAAGAGCAGCAAGTGCTCTTTACCTCTGAGCCATCTCTACATCCTTTTTTTTTTTTTTTGGGATTTTGAGATGGAGTTTTCTCTGTATAGCCCTGGCCATACTGGAACTTGCTCTGTAGACCAGGCTGGCCTCAAACTTAAAGCTCACCTGCCTCCCAAATGCTGGGATTAAAGGTGTGCGCTGCCACACCCAGCTGGAGTGGTTTTAGTATTTTTTGTTATGTGGATTTCATTGTAGTATGATGGGTGGGGAGCGCTGTGTTACTAGAGAGGTGATGCTTGCTGGAAGGAGCGGAGCGCTTGTACATCCGTCATCGTTCTTTTTCCCCCTCACAGGGCCATGTGAAACTTTCTGACTTTGGCCTTTGCACAGGCCTGAAAAAAGCGCACAGGACAGAATTTTATAGGAACCTGAACCACAGCCTCCCTAGTGATTTCAGTAAGTGTCACAGTGACGTTAATTTTGCCCTGTTCCTTAACCCAGTATGTAAGGGTAATTTCCCTGGGAACTGAATTATGCAGGAATGCCACAAGCCAGGTCTGAATGAGTGTGAAAACTGAACATAAAAAGTGAGGAGGGAGATGAGAAGAAGAATCTGAGTGCATTCCGTGCACGTGGGAGGGGGTGATCACAGAACAGTGACTAGAAAGAGCATGTGGTTGCAGCCCGCTAGGACTGCTTGCCTAGCATGTAGAAGGCCCCGCATGCCTTCAGCAGTACCACAACCAAGACCCCAAAAAGCACATATATGTACAGTTGATACACATTAGAGCTTCTTTCTCCTCAGTTCTGATAAGGCCTGTCTGTCCTCTGGCTACGTGAGCCCCATGAAACTGTTGACAGCTCCCACTGAGACTCTTGGAGCTGCTGTGTCTAGAGCTTCATATTGGGTGATAGAAATGGAGGAAAAACGAGTCACCAGAGCTAATTTCCTTTTGTCTATTTGCTTATTTTGTTTTGTTGCTTTGAGGAAGGAGTCTCCATGTATCCCCGACTAGCCCGGGGCTCACAGAGCTCTGTTTTCCTCTACTCTGCCTGGCTTCACCCAGAGAGTTTAGTGGGTGTATGGTGTGATTAGTAACAGATCCCTGAAAGTACTAAATATTCCCATCTGAAATTTGATTAGAACTTGATTTCTTTACTTTTAGCTTTCCAGAACATGAATTCCAAAAGGAAAGCAGAGACCTGGAAAAGAAACAGACGCCAGTTAGTAAGTACTGAACAGTCTGAGCAAGTTTTAAAATGAATACAAATGGGCTGGGGATGGAGCTCAGTAATAGAGTGTTTGCCTGGCACGTGCAAGGCCCTGGTCCTGTCCCCAGTACCAGCCATCACCAGCAACAACAACAAACCAAACACCCAGGAAAGCTCACATATGCCCAGGTGGTGAGCATTTGAGCATCTCCCTTGTGTTGAGTACTTCAGCAGCAGCGCTGTCCCTGGGCTGATAGCCCCAAGTACCCAAGTAGTTCTCTGAGGGAGGGTAGGTTATTTGGGCAACAGCTGGTAAATTTTTGGGAGGTGACTTCATGCTGGCCTTCCAGTGGGTGACAATACTTTTCTTCCTGTCCTCCTTTCTAAGGTATAAAGGGTTTAATTAGCCAGGCGGTGGTCAGTGGTGGCGCACACTTTTAATCCCAGCACTTGGGAGGCAGAAGCAGGTGGATCTCTGTGAGTTCAAGGCCAATCTGGTCTACAAGAGCTAGTTCCAGGACAGGATCCAAAGCTACAGAGAAACCCTGTCTTGAAAAACCAATTAAACTGGGGATCTCAGGGTGAGACTAAGTGTAAATGTCTGCTTTGAGTATTTAAGGAATTTAAAAATTTTATAAGTGTTTGACTATGCCCACAATTAAAATTGTACCCCAGTAGGGTTGAGAGATGGCTCTCTGGTTAAGAGTACTGGTTGCTCTTCCAGAGGTTCTGAGTTCAGTTTCCAGTACCCACATGACTGCTCACCACCATCTATAATGATCTGATGCTGTCTTCTGGTGTGCAGACATGCATACAGACAAAGCCCTAAATACATACGTAAATAAAATTGTGCCCCATAAGTTTTAGAGTGATCTTACTGCTTTTACCATGATAGTATGTTGTAGATTCACCACTGAAATGTTGCTGTCTAGGGAAACTTCAGTCTTACTTATTTCATGTATGTGTGCATGCATCTGTGTAGGAGCCAGAGGACAGCTTGTAGGACTCTCCTTCCACCATGTGATCCTGGGACACAAACTCAGGTCATTAGTCTTGGTGGCAGGTGCTTTAACCAACTGAGCTACCTTGCTAGGCCAGAACTCATGTGTGTATTTGTGTGTGTGTTTTAACTTTTCATTTTTATTTTATGTATATGGGTGTTTTGCCTGTATATATGTCTGCATATCATGTGTGTATCTCTGGTATTTCAAAGGCCAGAAGAGAGCATAGGACCCTCTGGAAGGAGTTACAGATGGTTGTGAGCCACTATGTGGGTTCTAGAAATTAAACCTGTGTTGTCTGCAAGAACAGCCAGTGCTTTTAGCCACTAGGACATCTCTCCAGCCACACCAACACTTATTCTTTTTGTTGTTGTTTTTGTTTTTCAAGGCAGGGTTTCTCTGTGTATCTTTGGCTGTCCAGGAACTCTCTTTGTAGACCAGACTGGCCTCGAACTCACAGAGATCCACAGGTCTCTGGCTCCTGGGTGCTAGAATTAAAGGTGTGTGATACCATTGACTGACCACCAACCTTTAATCCTTTTTTTTTTTTTAAAATTATTTTTCAAGACAGGGTTTCTCTGTAGCTTTGGAACCTGTCCTATAATTTGCTCTTGTAGACAAGGCTGGCTTCAGACTCGCAGATATCTGCCTGCCTCTGCCTCCCTAATACTGGGATTAAAGGCATGCGCCACTACTGCCCGGCCCCAACATTTATTCTTTTTTTTTTTTTTTTAAAGATTATGGATTTATTATGTTTACAATATTCTGCCTGCATGTATACCTGCACCCCAGAAGAGGGCACCAGATTTCATTATAGATGGTTGTGAGCCACCATGTGGTTGCTGGGAATTGAACTCAGGACCTCTAGAAGAAGGGTCAGTGCTCTTAACCGCTGAGCCAACTCTCCGGCCCCCAACATTTATTCTTAATAGATGATTGATTGATTGTTCCTATCTGAAAGTGAGGTATGTGCTATACTTTGTAACGGCAGTGGTCACGTGTGTATATGTAGAAAGAGCAGCACTTTGCTTGTTACATACTCACTAGTAACTTGGCAGGGTTGTGTTTAAAGCAGATCTCTGAGTAAATGCTGGCTTAGACTTTCTTGCAGTGCTTTACTGACTTGCCTCAACAGGAAGTAGATGTCAGTAGACAGGTAGGCCGGTGGAATAGAGTAGAGGACTCACATAAGATCACAAAACTATACCCACTTAATATTTTGACAAATGAGGCAAAAGCATACATTGAGAAAAAAATAGCCTGGGGCTGGAAATGGCTCAGCAGTGAAGAGCACTGTCTGCTTTTCCAGAGGACCCGGGTTCAGTCTCCAGCACCCACGTGTTACCTTACAACTGTCTGTAGTTACAGTTCCAGGGGACCTGACACCCTTGCACAGGCATACGTACAGACAGAACATCAGTGCACATACAGATAAGTGTTAGAAAGCCTGTTCAACAAATGGTGCAGGATTTTTACCTGCAGTATTATGCTGTACTTTGAAATGAAATTAGATTCTTATTTCCACCCTGTACAAAAATCAATTCAAAATAGACCAAAGGCCTTCGTTTATAACCCAAACGGGCTGGAGAGATGGCTCAGTGGTTAAGAGGACAAACTGCTCTTCCCAGGTTCACTTCCCAGCCCCACATGGCAGCTCACACCTGTCAGTAACGCTAGGTCCAGGACTTCTGGCAAAACACCGTTGAACAAAAACAAAAGCCTGCAACAAGACTGGGCATGTTTGTGGATGTATTTAATCCCAGCACTCAAAAGGCAGAGGCAGGTGGATCTCTTTGAGTTCGAGGCCAGTGTGATCTACATAGCAAGTTCTGAGATATCCAGGAATACGTAGAGAAACCCTTCTCAAACAACAATAAAAATCCCTTGGAGCTTCTAGAAGAAAATACAGGGGAAAATACCCTTCGAGATATTGGGGTAGGCTGGGACTTTTTGAGTAGAGCCTCAGTAGTAGCACAGGGACTAATCCATGTGTCAAGAGGTGGAACCACACGAAAATAAGTTTCTACAGCAAAGGAAGCAATCAGCAGTGAAGGCAGCCCAGAGTGGAGAAAAGTTTTGCCAGATATATTTCAGATAAAGGACTACTATCTAGAACTTGCAAAGAATTACAGGAATTAAATACCAAGAGAGTAAAACTATCAGTCAACAATGGGCAAGTGACCAGAATAGATAGTTTTTAAAGAAACACGAATGGTCAATAACTATTTTTAAACACGGTCAGCTGGGCTTGCTAGTGCACACCTTTAATCCCAGCTCTTGGGAGACAGAGAAAGAAAATCTTTGAGTTCAAGGCCATCCTGCTCTACTTCAGGAGTCCCCGGCCAGCCAAAGCTGTATATGAGACCTGTCACAAAAACAAGCCCCAAAACAAATGTCCAGTCTACCTCCCCATCAGGGAAATGCACATTTAAACTACTTTGGGTATACCTCAGCCCAGTCAGAATGGCGACCATCAGCAGATGTGACAAGGAGTGTGGAGAAGAGGGGCCTGTCCTCATTGTTACTGTTGCGCAAATCTTATAGCTGCTGAGCCATCCCCAGCCCAAATAGCACAGATTATTAAGGCTATCAGTGTCCACTACAGGCCAGCAGATGAGAGTGGAGCTCCTTTTTATTTCAGAGGCTGCCTCACACATGACAGACCCCAAATGGAAGGCTTTGGCTGCACATCCTCCTAGGTTTTGTAGCCTAGTATATATGGGAGTCAAGTACTGGCATTGGGGACTGTTCTTGCTCATCCCAGAGAGAGCCTACATTGTAGGAGACATCTGTAAGCTTCTGGTCACTAACGGGGCTTCCCTTTGTGGCTCTCAGGTTACTTAGTATAATTTGGAAAGTGGGATGATTTGGAGCAGACATTTCATCTCCAAACTGGGCTGTCCCTTCACGGGTTCTTAGACCCTGAGTAATGAGTTTGGATCAGGTTTTATCTGCATCATTGGGCTGGCTCGTTCTTTCTTGCATACATCTCGGCAGAATTAGAAAGGCTCATTCAGGTATAGAGCCTGGTTCTTAGTGGGTGTTTATGGTATGGGCAGTGGGTGTGCTTAGGAGGGGTCTTTTGCCTTATTAACAAAGCTTATTGTTCAATTTGGACAGTGCTGTAGCAGATGAGTTTGTAGTAGGCAGGGGCTGTCCTACTTATGTAATTTGGGTGCCCCTAGTGGGGCTTGAGGCCTGTGGTCTCTGGAATAGCATTCTTAGCTTAGGCACTCACTCCTGGCCTGGCCTCTCTAATGTGTGTGTGTTTCAGGCCTTCTCTACAGTGGGCACTCCTGATTACATTGCTCCTGAGGTGTTCATGCAGACCGGGTACAACAAGCTCTGTGATTGGTGGTCACTCGGGGTGATCATGTATGAGATGCTCATCGGTAAGTTGCATGCAGAAGGGCTTTTCTGTGCACCAGGAAAGACTCCACTGCTGTTACTGTCTCACTTGGGGGAACGAGGTGCTGATGTTCCCTTGATAGACAACTCTGTTGTATTACAGGTTCCCTGACCTCTTGTGCTGCCTGTGCTGGTCATTTATTTACATTTCTTCTGTTCCTTCATTCTCTCCATCTGGCCCGTTGGCCACTCTCACTTATCAAGCACCTATTGTGTACAAAGAGCTTAACTAAGGCTGTGTCTCTCCCTTGGTTTGTGAATTGTGGATTGCTTCCTCTCTCGAGGCTTGTTTGCAGCATGGAACCTTTCTTTCTCCTTGTCTTTGGATGGTGTGTCTCTTTATTTAGGGAACACATCTACAGCATGGCCATATTGCCATGGAGCCCTAGATGAGACTGGATACCAGGGTGGGTTTGGAATCACTTTATCTTGGGGAACATTGGATATGGATGTCCTCCTTGTGGTGGACAGGCTAGCAATACAGGCTAGCAGCAATAGGAAGTGCAAATGTTTGTCCTTTTTGTTTTGTTTTTTCAAAACAGGGTTTCTCTATGTAGCTTTGGAGCATCTCCTGGAACTCTTTGTAGATCAGGCTGGCTTTAAACTCAGAGTTCCACCTGCCTCTGCCTCCCAAGTGCTGGGATTAAAGGTGCACGCCACTGCCCGGAGTGTTTGTCCTCTTGCTTAGACTTCCAGAAAACAACAAATAGGCCATGGTGGTCTCTTTAAAACCCATGCTTTCCCCTTAGCTTGCTGACACTGTCCCCTTATGAGGCGCTCCCTAGAGAGGGCCCTTTTTGTGGTGTTCATCCTGTTACTTCTGGCATGCTAATTCCACACTGCAACTCTGCCTGTCATTTCTTTTCTCACCTTCAACTGTTAGCTGGCTTTCTAGTGTTATCAGAGGTATAACTCCTCACCTCGAGTTGGCAAAAAAATGAAAAATGGGTGTAGATAGCCGGGCAGTGGTGGCGCACGCCTTTAATCCCAGCACTCGGCAGGCAGGGGCAGGTGGAGCTCTGTGAGTTTGAGGCCAGTCTGCTCTTCAGAGTTCCAGGACAGACAGGGCTACACAGAGAAACCCTGTCCAAAAAAACCAAAACAAAAAGGGGGTTTTGACATTTCCTGGGGAGAATGAAAATTGGCGAGTGGTGGAGGAACAAGCATGCAGAGGTGGTAAGTTGATATGGAACCGTGCTGAGAACTAATTGCCTCGGAGTCTGGGTTCTGAGCTGGAAAGCTCACACTTCTGCTTGTTACAGGCTACCCACCTTTCTGCTCCGAGACCCCACAAGAGACTTATAAGAAGGTGATGAACTGGAAGGAAACTTTGACTTTTCCCCCAGAAGTTCCCGTCTCCGAGAAAGCCAAGGGCCTGATTCTGAGGTAGTAGAGCATCTCATCTCCCACACTCAGCCCTGTGACAGGAATGAATCCTGGGTGCTCCTGCTTCCTCCCTCTAGGGATGGGGCTGGGAAAGAGCATGCAGGAGCCTGGCTATTTATGTCCCTGAAGAAACTGTTGGAGTGTGCTGAAAAGCCCATTTTTCCAGGTTCTGCTGTGAATGGGAACATAGAATCGGAGCTTCTGGAGTTGAGGAAATAAAAAGTAATCCTTTTTTTGAAGGCGTTGACTGGGAACATATCAGGTATACACCATATTACAGTTTGCAGTTTACATAACTTCTTATTGGAGGGAAGGATATACATCCCATGGTGTGTGAGTAAAGTTCAGAGGACAGCTTGTGGAGTTTGTTCTTTCCTTTACCTTTGGCATGGACTCTGGGATCAAATCAGGTCACCAGGCTTGTGGAGCAAGCACCTTTACCCATGAGCCATCTCCCTGGCCACAGACTGGGTCCCCTGCAGCCCAGCGTGACCTCCTAGAAGGTATGTAGCAGGTGGTCATGAACTCGATTCTCCTGTCTCTTCCTCCAAGTGCTTGGGGATGATGTACCACCACCCGTAGATTGTGATTTCCTTAGTTCTAGTTTGGGAGGATCATCACTGACTTTCATTTGTGGTAAAAATTGGGAGTCACAGTGCAGTAGACGCAGCAGTGACCATCAGTGAGGGCAGTCTGGGAAGCTGCTGTCTGTGCTCACAGCTAACCTCTGGCTGTTTCTGGGAGCTAGAAGACCATGAGTAGAAGGCAGAAGGGGTGCAGTCCACAGGGCAGGAGCAGGGAGGTGTAGCCTGGGCAGCTAGACTACCTGCTGAAGCGCCTGCTCTGGTTAGCGCCCCAGGATTACTAAGCAGAAAGTGTCTTGCCATTTTATATTATAATTGTGTTCTGATTTCCATCCTTGAATTTTGTTTTTCGAGACAGCACTTCTCTGTGTAACAGCTCTGGTTGTCCTGGAATTCCCTTTGTGGACCAGGCTGGACTCATGAAGCTAGCCTGGGACTCACAGTCTGCTTTCCTTGGCTCTACTGTGGCCAGCCTCATGATGATTTTTATCTTTCCCTTGTTATCAGGGTAGAGCCCAATTCAGGCTGCTTGCTTAGAGGCTTTTTCCTTTCTAGGAGTCCTCCATTAGGGTACAGGGCGTTAACGGCTCTGTCCTTCTGCCTTTCTGATGGAATGTTCTTTTTTTTTCATTTGTTTGGTTTTGTTGTTTTCTGAGACAGCATCTCAGCCAGGTGGTGGTGGTGGCACATACCTTTAATTAAATCCAGCACTTAGGAGGCAGAGGCAGGCAAATCTTTGTGAGTTTGAGGACAGCCTGGTCTACAGAGTGAGTTCCCAGGACAGCCAGGGCTACACAGGGAAATCCTGTCTCAAAAAAACCAACAAAAAGGAGACAGTCTCTGTATAACCCTGGGTATCCTGAAATTAGGCACACCAGGCTGACCTTGAACTCATAAGAGATTCACCTCCCAGGTGCTAGGATTAAAGGCATGTGTTATCAGGCCCAGCTGAATTACCAGTTTTTAATAATTTTGCTTGAATGCCGTCAGTTGGCTTATTTAGCATTCAGAGAAAAAAATGCTGCCTACCAGTGAAAATAGACCTCACATGCCGGGCAGGGGGGTCTTCTCAGAAGGACGTTGCCAGCATCTTCCATGTGAATACTGACTGGTGACTTGTTTGTCTGTTCTTGGCAGGGAGAGACCAGCTGCCATCTCTATCGAAATCAAGAGCATTGATGACACCTCGAACTTTGATGAATTTCCAGACTCTGATATTCTTAAACCCACAGGTAATCCCCAGGCTGTCATCCCCCTCCCTGCGGTTGGGGTGGAGGAACTTCTGATCCTGTGGGAGTATTTACCCATGCTGTCAGGCAGTGGTGTGAGTTCAAATCCTTGTTCAGATTTGAAGCTGGCTAAACAGCTGCAAAACTGCTCCTTTGCTACGTATAGGTTAAAGGTTAGGTAAACAGAAATGACAGGAGCAAGAAAATAAGACTTAAAATAGGAAGTTTAGAGAACACAGGTGAGCAAAATAGAAAATTTGCACAACAAAAAAATACTCCCTTTCCGAATGGGAACTGTGCCTTGTTCTTCAGGGTGTCCTGTCTCTGGGACTGCGCTGTTCCTGAGGTGGAGCAGTGACTCAATCTCACCTGTTTCTTTGCCAGTGACCACAAGTAATCACCCTGAGAGCGACTACAAGAACAAAGACTGGGTCTTCATCAATTACACATACAAGCGCTTCGAGGGCCTGACAGCCAGGGGGGCCATACCTTCCTACATGAAGGCAGCAAAATAAGGCCTGTGCTGGGACCCTACACTAGGCAGAGATCTCTGTACAGCATTGTGGTTTTCCTCACGCTCTTGAAAGAACTTCCAAGAAGTTTATAGAACCCATTAACACACATAGTCAAGTCTCTGAGATGTGATTTTAAGTGGCTGTTCCTCCATAGTGCACCAGGAAACTGAAAGGACAAAGAAAAGCATTTCTCCACTGGCTATAAGCAGCTGTCTTGCTTCTCTAGAAGCCCCTTGAGCCAGTTCATCGTGCGTTTCAAAGAGAATTTGAATTTCCTAAGTTCATCAGAACAAAGGGGAAAAGAGCCATTATCCACCATTACTGGGAGTATGTACACTTGAGTACCAGCCAATGCCTGCATTGTGGTGATAAGCCACCTGCCAAGCCCACCAAGTATTTTTCTCTTTATAGCTGAAAATTAAATAACGCAATAATGGAAGTCTGTGTGAACAGCCAACAGTATGGCTGAAGGAATGAGCTCTGTCCTGCGGGTGTGGGTGTTTTCTCTCCATACCTCGGCCTGGACGAGTGGCTTCCCACAGCCTTCATTCATGGTGCACTTTACTTATGGTACTAGGGCAAAGGCCCTGACCCACTGACCTAGCTCCCCATCCAAAAGACTCATGCTGCTCTTCTGAGTGTTGGTAGGGGAGGCACTAGTGTGATCCTTTGTGGCTGTTAGAAAGCCCACAAAGCCACTGGGCACTGCCAAGGAGTTAAGGACCATGTGGACAACCCTCACTCTCTTTTACGGCCATATGAGAAGATCTGGAGACACATGCTGCCTACCAGCAATGCCCGAAAGTGCTACAAGGACTGACTTGTTCCTGAGGACACAGCAGAGAACTTGGAGGCTCAGGTGCTGCCATGCAAGATTCCACAGCCTCCTTGGAAGTCAAGGCGGAACCAGCCTACTGATGAGTCCTCAAGCTCATTCCTCAACTCATGGTGCAACCGTGTTTGTCTTGGTATTTCCCTATCCCAACTTTAAGTAGCCATTTTGCCTTGGAATCATGATTACAAATTTTCCCTTTGCAGATGCCTTCCTGGGGGGCACTTGCCCCTGCACCCAAAAGTGTTGCCTGCAGCTTGGGCTGACCTGGCCTCTCCGCTGTGGCATTCTCTAATGAGAAACACTGAATTTAGCACAAAGTGCCTTCTGTCACAGCTGCTGCCACCTTTAGAAGATTTTTTTGCTGCGTCAGAAAAATGTGGAGGTTCCATATTAATGCATTATTAGTTTGGTGTCATGTGTTGGTAACTGTTAAAGCATTATTTGCACCTGTGTGGTAACTTGCAGTGTCATAGCCAAACTACAACTGGGACTCATGCTCTGCCAGTCTTGAAGTTGTGAAGGTCAGCTGTCCTAGCTCAGCCATTCAGAGAACAGAAGACTTCAAATTGTAAGCAAAACTTTTTTGGTGTCTATGTCTTAGATGAAGAAAAAGGAATGTTAGGGAAGTCTTGACTCTGGGAAAGGGTGCTGGATGTGTTAGCTCCTTAATTTTTCATTTAGAGCTTGCTAGTGCAAAGGAGATAAAAGGTCCTGTGTGGCTTTGAGCTCTGTATTACCAAACCCTGTGTGTTTGCAGGAATGTGTGAGCATGGGTGAAAAAGTAATATTGGTAGAGCCTGTGTGGTGGGGGAAGCTTTGTTTTGGGGAAAACGCCCACATTTTATCTGTTAAACTTCTGAGTAAACTGTGAAAACAGTAATGAAACTTGGTAGTGGTTGTATTTCATGTGATGCATTAAGCAAGTATCTGTGGTTTGTATCCAGCCTGGTCTACAAAAACTATGACAGCTAGGGCTGTTAGAAACACTGTCTCAAAAAACAAACAGATACCTGATTTGAAATACAAGCAAGCAGAGCACTGGTGGCCCCTTTCTATCTCTGTCCAGAGAGAGGTATTGGATCATTGCACTGTTAATACAAGATGCTGTCTTGGAGCTGATATGAGTTGGTATTCAGAGAGACTATGGAGGGCCCTCCTACCTTCAGCTTTTGTTGGACAGGTGCATGCCTTTAATCCCTGCATTAGAGAGAGGGTGGGATATAGCCTCAAGATTTCATAGAGGAAAGAGCTTTCTAGTGGCTTGGCTGCTTTGCTTTTCTGATTTTCAGGTTAAACCCCAGCATCTGTCTCTGGGTTTTTATTCATGCTACACAAAGTTCAAAGTCCTTTGACTCAACTGAACCCAGTCCTCAGAGCCAGCCAGTGCTGCTAGATCTGGGAGGGCTTCGTCGATACTCTCCAAAGCTCTGACTACCATTCTGCCAGTGCCTGCCTCTTAATCCCCCGGACCACTGTAGGAATATTGGAAGACCTTGTCTCCCTTGCTGCCAAATTCTAAGTTGGAGTGTCGGGTCTCCAATGGCAACTAACTGTGAACTCAAGACGGCAGCCTAGGACAGCAGAGAGGAAGAGCAAGGCAGGCTTCAGGCAAGCCTGTGTCCTAAGGTAAGGAACCCATTGTCCTGGGCAGTGGACACCACCCATTAGTTTAGAAGTTTGTTCTGTCATTTTCTTTTCTATTAATAACAACACAAATAAAAATACTTTATTATAGAAAAAGCATCCCATATACAGGATTCCGTAAACACTGGTAGGTGAACAAGTGCAACTTCAAAAGTAAATACAAAGTAAGAGGCAAAACCTACAAGCATTTTGCCATTAGGAGAAAATAATTTTCCAGAAATGATCCCATCCAGACACAAAAGTGGCTCTGCCTCCTGGGGAGGTGGCAGCGCTCTGCTGTGCTCCCTGCACCCACCTCAGAAGCTGCAGTTTGTTTTGACTCAAAAAACAAACTCAAGCACACAGTTTGAGCTGAAGTCTGATGCTCTGGACATTCATTCTCCCGAAGACACACATCCTGACTCTGAGGATGCCCCTCTTCCTGTGCTGCCCTCACAGCCTGTTCTCTGTCCCAAGGGGCTGAGTACTGTACCCAGTCACTTCAATCTTCAACTTTTGCTGTCACCTTTCTCCACCATGGAGAGCCATGTAATTTTCAAATTAATGCTATGTCTCTGTTTTCCAGGGCCTTATTGGCAGGTGTTTCTCATCAATTACACAGCATACAAGGACACTGAACAGTCAAGCCTCGAGTGTAGGTAATCTTGCTAAGATGCTCTGAGACTCTAGGTAAAGTCACTTTTTCATGAGGCTGTTTCTGTACACACAACACGACTTACTTATTCAGGCACTTGCAAGAGACACATGAGCCCAAAATCCATTTTTTTTATTGGCACAGTCCTCTCACTCATAAAGCCAATAACCAACTCCAAAGACTGTAACCCAGTCCTTAGTCCTGCAGGGAGCACTAAAGAATATCCCAACTTTGGAACAGCAGGCAAGGCTGACCGGAGGCACCAAACTACAAATGACACTGAAATTTAGGGAAGGGTGGGGCTAAGGGTGCAAAAGGAGCCTCCTCTTCCCAAGGCCTCTGTCCCAGGCTTTCCTTTAGTCACCAGCATCCCATGGCACTGGCCAGCCTTCAGACTGCCTGCTACTCAAACCCCATGGTCTGCAGCCACAGCACGGTAACTTATTTGGGGCTGAAGGCAGTGAACCAACTCTAAAGGACAAAGAAAGGACTGCTCAACACCACACAAGCACACAGTCATACTCCAGTGGCCATCAATTAGCACATAGGAAGCACCACTGAACAAGGGCCTGGGCTGGTCACTGAGTGGACAAACATGTAGCACCAACAAAGTCAAGGCCAGACCTGACCTCAAATACAAGCCCATCAGCCTCCCAGAAGTAACTTTTGGACAGATAACCTTAACCTGTATTCTGGATGCTGGCCTTGAGCCTCACCAAGACACCACCAGTCACCACAAAAACCAGGGCTGCTTAGTTACCCTTCAGTTCTTTTCTGAGCAAGAAAGATTTCACACCAACTCCAACTGTGATGCTGCCACGAAACGAACACACCCTTTTAAGAACATTCTTGTTCTTCAATTCTGGAGAGAGGGGTTTCCCAAACCTGAATTTTCTGCCATCAAGTAGTATACTATACAGTACTTAATGGAAGCAGACTTTAAGAAACCAACCATGTTCTTTAAGGAACTTGAAGCAAACAGCTTACATGCACCACCTATGAAGGGAAAGTGTCCAGGGTGGAGGACCGACTCAAAGGTCAACTTCTACCACAAAGTAAGGTAATCTCAGATACTGCTGTCTGGCTTGACTCTGCAAACAGCCAAGGAAATGTCAGAGGAAGGGGGCTGAGGAGTGATCTGGACTGCCATATACCACACATGTAAGAGTGAACAAGAGACAAGGCCTGGACCTGACCCTGGGGAAGACAGTGGTATCATTTTCTTACCATGTCTGAGCAGCTAATGGGCAAAGAAAAAGGGGAGGGAGGGAGGGAGAGAGAGAGAAAAAGAAAATGTGTTGGTATGAGGACACAAGCAGGGCCTGCACAGTTGATTCCATTGAGCTCACCATAGTCCTTCCTGCTGCCCACAGGAAGGTACCAAGCAAAAATCTCATCTTCAGACA
Source organism: Microtus pennsylvanicus (assembly GCF_037038515.1). NCBI lineage: Eukaryota > Metazoa > Chordata > Mammalia > Rodentia > Cricetidae > Microtus > Microtus pennsylvanicus. The sequence goes on along the minus strand of NC_134585.1, from coordinate 5,465,755 downwards.
CCAGGTCTCCTGCCATACCCACAGCACCACGCTGTCCCTGGGTGCAGTCTGCAGGCCTGACCTGGAGCCATGGCTCTGACTCCCTGAGGCCAAAGGCTGCACTAACACTGCTGGCCACCGCTCTCCTGCTGCAGACCTGTCTCCTGTGTCAGACTGTTCCTGTGTTAATGAAGAGCAGTGCTGAGCCTGAGCTCCTGGGAATTCCTTTCAGACATTCTAGCCAGATGGCACCTGGGTGCAGTACCCAGGAACTACCTTTCAATCCACCCTGGCACACCTCCGCGGCAGAGGACACCTGCCCCAGCACACAGACTGTCTCTGACATTTGGTCCTTTTGCTATTAAGCAATTTGTCTGAGGCAAAAACCCACCCATTGGGTGTAAAGGATGTGGGCTTCTGTGTCAACCGTGAGACAACAGGAGTCCACTTCCTCTCCTGCAGCTGTACAAGACTCAACCAACAGCAACAGACCCAGCGTCTGTTTACCAGGCCGGCTAAGCTGGTCATCTGATTACCAGAGACAGACTGAGAAAGGGGCACAATAGTGATGGAGAGGGGATGGAAACAGACAGGAGGAAGCATCTCCTTGGGGTGAGAAACCAGGAGGCCAGATTGGGGGCACCCACAGAGAAGCGCTCTGGTGAGGGGCAGACCTTATTTGTCCCTAATCTTGGAAGTCATTAGAAGCCATCTGAGAGAGTGGAGCATTTAGCCGGTCAAGTTCGTCCACCTGTGGCGGGTGATGCATTATTATCTCCTGGTCTTCCAAGACGTCCTCTCCAGCAGCCACCAGATTAGTGAGGGACTTGCTGCGAACACACTGGAAATCCACATGGCGACTCTTCCCTTCCTCCTTTTCCCAGGACATCTGGATAAAGGGGCGCTGCACATAATTGTAGATAACCTCAGACCTCCCACCAGGTCTCCTCTTAATCTTTTCTTTACAGGTAGGGTACCCTGCAATGGGAAAAGACTATAGTCACAATCATGGTAGACTGTGCTTGCTCTGACATCTACTTCCAAATTCAAAGACAGCAAGAAAAGCTCTATGACAAGTGACCAGTGTCTCCCTGAGGCTCCTCTGCCCCTAGAAGGTACTGGTCTGCGGGAAGTAACAGGGATTTCCTGCCCCCTTTTTTTATTTTTAAGTTTTTCGAGACAGGGTTTCTCTGTAGCTTTGGAGCCTGTCCTGGAGCTCACTCTGTAGACCAAGCTGGTCTTGAACTCACAGAGATCCTCCTGCCTCTGCCTCCCAAGTGCTGGATTAAAGGTGTGCGCCACCACTGTCCTGCTATTCTCCCCCTTTTATTGGAAAGGGAAGAGAAGCCACTCACTAACTCCAAGAGCCTTTAGCTGTTGGAAACAATACCACAGGACAAAGCCTCACCAGGGCACAGATATTCTGTCATCTTAGTAAGGTTCTTGTGTAGAAAGCATGGTTAAATAAAAAAGGAAATGTGAAATGCTTACCTAAGGGAAAACAAACGCTGTCAGATACCCAGAAGGGGCTACAGCAGCAGAGAGGCACAGCCAGGCATTTGGAGTGCCTTCAGCCACAATGGCTAGGCAGATCACAGGGACAAGGGGTTCCCTATCACCCTGTCCTCAGGTCTTCTCAGAAACCAGGCAAAGACAATGTGCAATGGAGAGGCTGAGGAATTATCTCAAAAGTTTCTTTTAATTTAAACTTCCTGAGTCAGAAACATGCAGTGCTGAGAGCCAAAGGCAGAGTGCGGCAGTGAGATAAACGGTACAGGAGCCCAGGCGGCAACCACACCTGCCCCAAGACAAGGCAGCTGCCTGGACACCCTCAGTGGACCAGGCTGGCCTCAAATTGGAGATCCGCCTGCTTCTGCCTCCCAAGTGCTGTAGTAAACACGTGAGCCACCACTGCCCAGTTAAATCTTAAATTTAAGCTGTTTTTCAAAAGGATAATTGTAGATCCCAGAAACATGTTCTTGCTCAGATGTGCCCAAGGCGCCTTCTGAATTCACCCAGGTCCTAGTTTCCTGAGGCGCACTGAGGACTAGAGGAAAGGCAAATGCAAGCCCAGGACAAAGGGCACTAAGGCAGGACCCTCTAGTGCATGCAGTGTAAGTGTGCGTGTCCTCAAGCTCCTGTGAGCCACGTCAGAGGCACAGCAGCACCCAGAGACCCAACCTATCGCTGGCTGACACTTCTGAGACAGGGCTTTTCTCTATGTAGTTCTGTCCTGGAACTCCCAGAGATCCACCTGCCCCTACCTCCTGAGTGCTGGGAGACTTTAAATACCTTCAATTCCAATGCGAATGTTCTTCAGGCCCCGCTCCTTTAGCACTGTTTTAGCAACATCTCGGTTCTCAATGTACTTGAAGAATCTGTAGAGCTTGGAGCTGTAAAGAACTGAAAACAAAGTCCACAAAAGCTGGCGTTAGTCACAGAGGGAATGAGTGAGGTGACAATCAACAGGAGCTATGTAACCCATGATGGCATTCGATGTGGAACACCTGCCCCCACCCCAGCAGCCCGAATACTGGGATTCCTGGACTGCTGCAGTCTGCTGGGGGAAGCTTCAGAGTGCTGCTTTTGAAAGGGAAGCAGCAAACCAGCTTACACTCGGCCTTTTGTTTTTGTTGTTTTTCCTCTCACTACGTAGCCCTGGCTGTCCTGGAACGTATGTTATAAACCAGGCTGGCCCTAGAGATCCAACTGCCCCTGCCAGGCTAAAAACCAGGCCTAAGGAAACTGAGGTAGAGCAGGGTTAACACACCTTTAAGTGCTCATCCTTCTATGAAGTGTGTGTGTGCACCATGAACGTGGGTTAGTGCATCTGCCTCTGCGTGCGTGCGGGAGGCCAGAGGATAACCTGGGCCGTCAGTCTGCCCGCCACCTTGTTTGAGGCAGGGTCTCTGCTTTGCTGTTTGCTGCTGCGCACTGTAGGGTGAGCTGGCCCATGAGGTTCTGGGGATTTTCTCTCCTCCCATCTCACCACAACAGCTCTGGATCACAGACGTGCGTGCTACTACATCCAGCTTTGCTGTTGGGTTCTGGGGTCTGAACTCGGTCCTCACACTTGCATGCCAAGTGCTTTTCTCATGAGTAAACTTCTCAGCCCACTACTTAAGTTGTGAATTATTACCAGGTCAACAATATTTAAGTGAGAATTTAACCCCCAACTTCGGCATCTGACGAAAGAGAGTGGTCCCAGCAGAGGACAGACCTGTATAGGTGCCGGTTGCCCTCTAGATGCTCTGCCCATCACTTGCTATCAGTGGTGTCTGCCCTCAGGTCTGGATACTACTACTCTAGGCAGTGTTTCTCTAGCTGAAAACATCCACACCCTGCAGGGGCTCCTACTTTGGGAATACTCTTCCCCCATGGGTGGGGGGTGGTCTTCATCCCAGTCCACAGAATCCTCATCTGTCAGCACGACAATGTGGCACTCCCGCTCCCCTTTCTTGGCACAGCCCACCATGATGGGCAGAATCAGTTCCTCGAGGTAGTGATCAAACTGCTTGTGAGCACCATCGTTGGACAGCTCATGAAGTAAAGCACCTGGGAAGAGAACAGGTAGATGAACCCACTTCCTGTCTACACCCATGCTGCTGGGTTGGAGACTACCACTGCCACCATCACAGAGGACATACAGAGATGAGGCACTCACTGTATGACAGAGCTCCTGCCCCAAGGTGATAATTAGATTTATATACTTAATGCTGTTCAGTGTAACCATGCTCCTTTCCTCACTGACACTCAGTACTCCTGCTTGTCACAGATGATGCCATGGTCCTACTCAAGAGGGAAGCAGTAGCCCAGTGACTAGATGGTCAGATTAGATTCATAACTTTCATTCCCGGCCTCCACTTCCTGAATGCTGAAATCACAGATCTGACTCATCATGCCTAGTATTTGGTGCTGAGCACGCAGCAACCCAGGGTCTCAATGCTAGGTGAGCACTCTATCAACTGAGAGACATCTCCAGCCTTTTAAGACAGTATCACTCTGTAGACCATGTTGGCCCTGAACTTATGGTCATCCTCTTGCCTCAGTCTTCTGAGTGCTGGAATGATGGTTGTGAGCCACATTCCCCAGCTGATTTCTTTCGCTTACTCTACTTCCCCACTACCCCTTAATGTAAAAGCAGCAATGGCTAGTTAGCAGGATGTCCACCTCTGTGCTGGTTCTCAACCCACGCTCCACACGCCTACACTGCTAAGCACAGTGACCGTGCACTGGCTGAGAGGCAAACAGCTGCTCCATACTCACTCAGATCTTGACAGCGGATAGTGTTGAAGTCAAAGTTAATGCAGAGATAGTCACACGTGTCTCTCAGATCTGGGATAGAGATACCATCCGGACAGTTGATGATGCCAGTTTTGTAATAATCCTATGAACAGATTGCAAAGTAGAAATGTAGGCAAAGAAATGCATGAGAGAGACTGGAGAGATGGCTCAGAGGTTAAGAGCATTGTCTGCTCTTCCAAAGGTCCTGAGTTCAATTCCCAGCAACCACATGGTGGCTCACAACCATCTGTAATGAGGTCTGGTGCCCTCTTCTGGCCTGCAGGCATACACACAGACAGAATATTGTATACATAATAAATATTTAAAAAAAACTGCATGGGAATGACTCCTCTAACCCTACACACTTCTAATGCTACCGAGACGGTAAGATCTTGGAGTCAACTGCTCAGTGCATTAGGCTCCCATCTACCCAAGTTTAAGCAGATCCTGACAACTGAATGCAACTGAGCAAGGACTTAGAAGTTATAGACAGGAAAAATAAAGAAGGAAATGATGTGGGATATCCTTCTGTACATGATGCTGTTGCTTTTATTAATTGATGAATAAAGCTGCTTTGGCCAGTATTTCTACTCTTGTTGAATGTATTATGTTTAGACAGCTCATTAAAAATGTATGTTTAATTTAAAATTATAGAGTAATAGTTATTTATAATAATCAAACTTTTAGTCATGTTAGGGTTTCTAGATACAGAGATATATTTCAGATAATCTTCAACACTTCAAAGACTACAGAATATGGCATTTAAAAGGTTTTAAGAACTTAGACTTCTCTTGACAGTGAGATAGGTCTGCTTCTGGCAGCACCAATTACTTCACAGGGGATGATGGGGATCAAAGAGGCTCCTTATGGAGTTAGCCATTAGGGCAAGAAACTGCTTTTGCCTGGCTGCCTGATGATATGCTGTATAAACTGGACATGCAGGATCCATAGAAAAATGACTGCTGAACTTGCCAAAAGGAGGTCAGACAGTCCTTCAGGGTTCCTGCTTCATGGAAGAGTCTGCCAGACATTCTGAAGGACACTGAAGAAAGTGACTGACAAACTGCCAATATAGGCAGAACAGTCTTTCAAATTTCCTGCTTCATGGAAAAGTCTGCCAGATACTATGGGCCTTCAGAATATAGACACCACAGGTCCCAACATTACAGAAGAATTTTGGGTGACTGTCCAGGTAGTGAGATGTCTTTGTCAATTCTAGAGTTTTGGATGTTTCTTACAATGTACTTCCTGTTTAACTTAGGTAATGTATCTTTCTGGGGTCTTTGATGGAGTTGAACATAGATAGTTTTCCTTAGTTATGGTAAGAGATAAATTAGGTATAAAATTTTAGGCTCACAAAGATAGGATAGATAAGAGTATTTTCCTTAATTTGCCAAATGTAAATACACTAAATATTATAAGTATAATTTTTGCTTGATAACTGTTTTGCATATGTAATTTTACTAAGTCCTTCTGTATATATGTGTTTACTGGTTGATAAAGATGTTTCGGCCAATGGCTTAGAGTAAAGCCAGGTGGGAAATTTGAAAAGAGTAGACAGAGTCAAGGAGATGCCATGTAGCCACTCCAGAAGTAAGATGTAGGTAACAAACCATGAGCCTCGTGGTAAAATATAAACTAGAAATGGGTTAATTTAGGATGTAAGAGCTACCCAGAAACACACCTGAGTGGCCAAACAGTGTAATTAATGTAGTTTCTGTGTGATTATTCAGGTCTGGGCAGCTGGGAAATGCAAAAGCAGTCTCCAATTACAAGGGAAAACAACTGGATACCAGAGACCAAGAGTCAGTCATACAACTGTGGAGCACACAAGGGTGCAACATGCAGCATGAATGCCACGGTGGGGGACGGAAAAAGAAAGAACTGCATACCAGCACTGTGCGGAACACAGTGGCACTGATCCCTTCTGCAATCTCGTACTCCCCCTTTTCATTGGGCCTCGTGAAGTTATATTCTCTTCCTGGTCCAAACATCCTGAAAGACACAGCAACAGGACTCTGCAGAGGCAGCTTTTCTCCCTTTCCTACACATGGCCCTACTCTTGCAGCATAATTCAAAAGCATAGCACTAGGACCTGACACCTCACAGATGAATACATACCTCAGGAAACTCCCTCAGGCAAAAGGAAAAGAAGGAAGCATCTGTCTGTGGCAGCAGGCACAGTGTAGTGGCAACTGCAGAGGAAGCTGTAGAGGCCTCTGCAGTGTAAACCAACTGAGGGAGCAGCTCCTAGTGCATCCCTTCCTGGCTCATCTTCTCTTTTGAAAAGGCCAACTCCAACAGCCATGAATTTCAGACCAGTGTGAGGCTCTTCTACACCTGACATTTTCATGAGGAGGCCTGCACTCACCATAAACTCAGGATCCGGGTTAGATTCCCAACACCCATAGAGCAGCTCACAACCATAGGAACAAGTCCCAGGGATCTGACACCCTCTCCAAGCCCCTGCAGACACTGAATAAATGTACTGCACACACATGCCTGCAGGCAAAACACACGTTAAGAAATAAAGTGGCAACAGGCCAGGGCTTTGGCTCAATAGTGCTCGCTTCCCATGCCTGACGGGCTGGGTTCCTAGTTCAATCTCCAGCACTGCTAACCCACCCCCTCACCCCACGAAAAAACAAGACCCCAAGTAGAAATGGGTGGAATGCAAATGTTTTTTCTAAAATGGCATCCTTGTTCTTGTGCCATGTGGATCATTTCTAATGTTTCTCACAGAAGGAAAACAACATGACTTCGGACTCAACTTAGCATCTCCGACCTGTGCAACATTTAAAGAGGGGTGGGGTGGCCAGGCAGTGGCGGTGCACAGCTTTAATCCCAGCACTCAAGAGGCAGAGGCAGGCAGATCTCTGTGAGTTGGAGGCCAGCCTTGAACTAGAGCTAGTTCCAGGACAGGGTCCAAAGCTACAGAGAGACACCCTCTCTGGGAAAAAAAAAAAAAAGAGGTGTGGGGTGAGGCTCGGCAGTTCCTGAGATTCCTCCCCATCCAGCTGTGCAAACACTACCTTCCCAGCATCCAGGCTCCCACCAGCTGTCCTAGCCTTCCCCACTGAAGCATGAAGGGAGGAAAGCCAGCCCTGTGCCGAGTTCTGTGCAGCGTGGCATCTGATGTGAGGCCAAACACCTCTCCTCACAGGAAACGGAGTGCACACAGAAGGAAGCCGTCATTACCTTCCCAACATGGTGTCCGGATGAGCGGTGAAAATCTGAGGGTTCACCACAAAGCGTGTGCCATCTACAAGAAGCGTCACTTTTTCTGGGGCTGGGGAGTGAGAGCTACCTCCGAAGCCTACGCCGCTGTTCCCAAATCTCTCTGAAACAATGAAGGGCTCATGGCTCCGCTTGCTTCCAGTTTGGAAGCACGAGCCCTTGCTGCTGTCTTCAGGAAGTGGCATTATGTGAGGATACTGAAGGCTTGCTGGCTGAGGGGCATAGTCAAGTGCCAAGTCTGAAAGAGCAGAAAAATAACAAAGTAACTAAAGCGCAAACTTCTGGAGAGAAAAATGAAGCCATGTCAGTTCTAGGGAAAATTAAAAACAAAACTAGATACTCTAAAACAAGGGGCAGGCAGATCTCTGAATTTGAGGCTAGCCTGGTCTACAAAGCAAATCCAGGGCAGCAGACAGGGTTACAGAAAAACCTGTCTTGAAAAACCCAAACCAGTAAAACAAACCACCACCACTGCTCACAAAACTAGAGCCTTACACTTACTGCATGTGTGTGATATGCAGTTGACAGAGATTAAAGGCAGAAATGCCCACACTTTAAAGTGATTGAAATTCCAGAGTAAACTAAGTGCAGTCAGCAGTGAAAGACTGGACCAAAGAGCAGGGCTTATGTGGTGTCCTAGCAGTCTCCTGCCAATCCCCAAAAGCTGGTGTTCAGAAGCAACCACTTCCTACTTCTGCAGAATATCACTTTAAAGAGGCAAAGATGTGCTACATTTGTTTGTGCGGCATTTGTTTAATTACATGAAGATGTGCTGCTGTCTCACCTTGCCCGCCTAAGGAACCTGATTGGTCTAATAAAAAGTTAAACAGCCAATAGGTAAGCATGAGAGGGATAGGTGGGTCTGGTGGGCAGAGAAGTGAGAGAAAAGAGAACAAGGTAGAAAAGACATATCCAGGGCCAGAAGCCAGGCAGCTGCCAGCCAGATCTGAGCAGCAGTGAAAGGTATACAGAAGGAAAGGTAAAAAGCCGGAGGCAAAACAGAGAAACAGACTCAAATAAGAGCTAAAATAAGGCCAAGCATTCACAATATCAAGTACTGGTGTATTAAGTGTTGATTTAGAAGCTGGTAGGTACCCCTAAGAAGTCTGGTACATACTTCTGTTTCATTTCCACCTCTAAGTAATATTTACATCCCCTTGCTCTCTTATTTGAGATTTTGTTTGTGGATTGAGTGTGAATGTGTTCAAGTGCCCAAGGAGGCCAGATGATGAAGTCAGATCCCCGAGCTCGAGTTTCAGGTGCTTATGAGCCACCCAACCTGAGTGCTGGGAACACAACTCAAGTCGTCTGAAAGAGCAGGATGCATTCTTAGCCCAGTACTGTCTTTGAGACAGGATCTCGTGTAATCTAAGCTAGCCTTAAACCCTCTGTAGCTGAAGATAGCCTTTGATTTCCAGTCCTCCTCCCTCTACCTCTGTGTGCTGGGGTCAGGGCAAGTGCCATCACACTCGGTCACACAGGGCTGGGTCTGTGTGCCAGTGCCTCGTGCCTGCCAGGTTCCTGTGCTGTTTACTCTAGACTCGGCTACAGCCCGAGCACTGGTATCTGCATTCTAGGAACTAGTGTGCTAAAACTCAATTTTCAGACGTCAGGACTGCTTTTTTGTTTTTTAATTTGCCAGAAAGAATGAAAGTCTTAGCCGGGCGGTAGTGGCGAACGCCTTTAATCCCAGCACTTGGGAGGCAGAGGCAGGCGGATCTCTGTGAGTTCGAGGCGCCTGGTCTACAAGAGCTAGTTCCAAGACAGGCTCCAAAGCTACAGAGAAACCCTGTCTCAGGGGAAAAAAAAAGAAAAGAAAAAGAATGAAAGTCTTTTTCTTCCCAGAACAGAGCATTCTCACTGCGTGAGAATCCTCGTGGCCCCACCCGTATCAGCATTCGGTCTCCCAGACCTTGCTGTCAGCTGCAAAGCCCCACTGCGAACTGGCATTAGGATTTACTCTTTATTTTTTTAATTTTATGTGCACTGGTGTTTTGCCATGGGTGTCAGGTCCTCTGGAACTGGAACTACAGATAGTTGTGAGCTACCATGTGGTTGCTGGGAATTGAACCCGGGTCCTCTGAAAGAGCAGTCAGTGCTCTTAAGCCACTGAGCCATCTCTCCAGGCCAGGATTTACTCTTGGAATCTCATTTTTTTGTCCTATCACCAAAAAGCTATTTTTCTTTCAATTATTTATTTAAAAATCTCCTCTACTTTTGAGACAGGGTCTTGTAAAGCCTAGGCTGCCCTTGAACTAAAGCTACAAGCTGAGGATGACAATGAACTTCTGATCCCTGCTGTTCCTTCCCCAGTGCTGCCATGTGACACAAGTGGTTTACATGGTCCTGAGGACCAGCATGTAAACACCAAGAGTACCGTGACAGAGCAGGACAGGCCGTCTCTGGTGGGCCCCCAAACAGTACATCTTCAAACTTCAAACTCAGAACCTACGTAAAGGTGGGAAGAGAGAACTCCATAAAGTTGCCCTCCAATTGCCTGTGCATGCCACAACACACATAAAGCTTTATTAACAAGGAGCTCTTCCCCACTCAGTGGAGTATTTGCTTAACATGCTTAAAGCCCCATGTGTGACCACAGCACTACTTCAGCACTGGCAAATTGGGTCCAGGCAGGGGAATCTAAAGTTCAAGGTCAGCTACGTAACAAGTCTGAGGCCAGCCTGGGCTACCGGAGACCCTGTCACAAAAAACAAAAGCACAACAGTCACCCCCCAGAACAAAAACAAAACCCTAAAATCTTAACGAAAATGGCTCTAGCCAAATTGGACCATTTTGTAACCTCTGCTCTAACGAATATACTATGAGCTGGATAGATGGCTCAGTAGTGACTAAGAGCATTGCCTACTCTCCCAGGAGACCTGGGTTTAATTTCCAGAACCCACAAGGTAGTTCCAATCATCTGAAACTTCAGTTCTAGGTGATCTGATGCCCTTTTCTGGCCTCCATGAGCACCCGATATGCATGTGGTTCCAGACATGCATATAGGCAAAGCATCCATACAAAATAATGAAAAAAATTAATATATATGTAAAAATTTGTATGAATTTGTACTCAGTAAATGGTGGTTACCTTTTTAAAGTTATAGGCTGAAAAATAAGATAAAAAGTCCAGCCAGTTAAAAATTAGCCAATTGGGGCTGGAGAGATGGCTCAGTGGTTAAGAGCGTTGCCTGCTCTTCCAAAGGTTTTGAGTTCAATTCCCAACAACCACATGGTGGCTCACAACCATCTGTAATGAGGTCTGGTGCCCTCTTCTGGCCTGCAGGCATACATACAGATAGACTATTGTATACATAAAAAATAAATATTAAAAAAAAATTAGCCAATTGAACCAGGTGTGGTGGCACATGTTTTTAATCCTAGCACTCAGTAGACAGAGATAGGCGGATCTCTGAGTTCAAGACCAGCCTAGTCCACAGAGCGAGTTCCAGGACAGCCAGGGCTACACAGCAAAAAACCCATCTGGTTGTGCAGGAGGAGGAGGAGACTACCAACAACAAAAGAAACAGAACCCCACCAAAACAAAAACACCAACAATGCAAATAAACCAAGTTCCAGCTTAAGAAAGAAACAAAAAGTTATCAAGGTTACCTGAGAGTGAGGTATGATAGCATATGCCCGTCACTGGAGTCCTCAGGAGGCAGAGGCAGGAAGGCTGCTCTGAGTTCAAGAGCACAGTCTACAGTGACACAGGCCTGTCAGCCACAGTTAAAGACTCCACGGAAGCCCACCCACAACAGCTTATCAGGAACTGTCCCGCCATCCACACTGATCCAGAGCCCTCTAAGGGAGGACGACCATGGACAACTCTGTTCACTCCTTTACAAGCAGAGCTCTCAGGGAGTGAGGATCTCATATTACAGCTGACATGGACCACAGCAAGGTCAATGCGCCTCCTGACTCCAAACTCCCAGCTGTTTGTCTTACACACTTATGCAGGTGGATGGGCCAGGCTGAATGTCAGCTGAATCCACTGTGAAATGCAAGCCAAACCAATGAACTGACTATAGATATGCTCAGGTTAAGAATCTGCACTCCTCCTGAGCAGATGTTTGGGTGCGAGAAAACCCCCATCGCTGTACCTTCACTCCTGGTAGCTAGGGGATAAGTGACAATATGAAGTCCAGAGGACACCAAGCTGCTGCTTTCTTTCTCTTGAGGGGCAGCTAAGGTCTCATCTCCTAGGCAGCTGAACTCTGGCTGCAATAACCTGTCGCCATCACTGCCCTGGTGAACATTCATTCTTAGAGAGGAAGCCTGGAAGACAAGGAATGTGTATGATTTAGAAATCATGAAACGGGCTGGAGAGATGGCTCAGAGGTTAAGAGCACTGACTGCTCTTCCGGAGGTCCTAAGTTCAATTCCCAGCAACCACATGGTGGCTCACAACCATCTGTAATGAGGTCTGGTGCCCTCTTCTGGCCTGCAGGCACAAATGGAGGCTGAACACTGTGTATATAATAAATAAATAAATCTTAAAAAAAAATCATGAGACTGGCTCCCAGGGACTTCTGGGGTTTGTAATGGTTGGTTAAAGACATCTATGACATCAGTGGATCTAGATGGCTTTGACCAACCACTACAAATTGGTGAAGCTGCTACAGTAAACATTTTTGTTTTGTTTTGAGACAAGGCGCCACTACAAAGGTCTCTCTTGCTAGCACTGGCTGTTCTTGAGCTCAGATCTGAGAGCTGAGATTAAAATCGTGTGCCACCTGGCTATGCACTATGATCTCTACATACTAAGTGGTGGAACATAATTTGGTGTCACTCGTGCCATGAACGATGAGGTGGCAAAAGGGATTCAACAGCTCAAAGTCTGCCTCTGGTTATTATTTGGGTTTTTCTGTGTGGCCCTGGCTATCCTGGAATTCACTTATGTAGACCCAGCCACCTGACTCTGCATCCCAAGTGCTGGGATTAATCCACCCAGCTCTGCCAATATTTTTTTTAAAAAACGGCATATGCATGCCTGCAACAATTAAACATCCAAAAATCACAACCTAAAGCCATACTAAAGTGAGTGGTGGCCAGCACAGATGCTCAGAACCACTCAAAGTGCAGAACACACAGCAGCTAATGCTTGGCTGGAGAGAAGACCTCTATATCAACCGCCACCCTAAGGATGAGGAAACATCTCAGAAGAATAGGAGAACTGGAAGGTAAGGGTCATTATGAAACACACATGTCCTCAGCCAGACAAGACTGCTGCACACATGAACCCTAGCAGATATGGTCACCTACACAAGATCAAGTAAGTTGAGAATTCTAGCATGAAGTAGGAGGTGATCACAGGCAGGATGCCCATGCCCAGTGGATGGTCCCATGGGCAGCATATCTAAACTCGAAGGCATGAAGTTGGAAGGGACCGGGGGAGTGGGAGGGAAAGAACGAGAGTGAATGTGACCAAGAGACATCACATACACAAATGAATTTTTCAGACTATATAAAAATAACAGCAAATCAACGGCGCTGAAGAGACGCACAGTTAAGAACGCACACCAGTCCTACAGAGGCTCTGAGTTTGGTTCTCAGCATCCACACGGAGTGGCTCACTTCTTAACCCTAGCTATAGGGATCTAATGCCCTCTTCTGGCACCCATAGGCCCCTGCACTTACATGTACATAGCCACACAAACAAGTATACATAATTTAAATATGTTAATAAAACAAGTAAATTTTGACTTGAGCTACTTAAGTTCTCATTTTTACCTTCCCTTTCTCCAATTATTTTTTAATATCTACTTTTTATTTTATGTGTACTGGTGTTTTGCCTGTATATACTTTGTATGAGAAGGTGGTTGGAGCCCCTGGAACTGGAATTACAGACAGTTGTGAGCTACCGTGTGGGTGCTATGAATTGAACCAGAGTCCTCTGGAAGAGCAGCCAGTGCTCTTAACTGCTAAGCCATCTCTCCAGTCCCCTCACCTTCTAATTCTTACACCCACCCTTAAAGCATACTGGCTATAAAGCTTACCATGTCACTTCTCCCCACAAGCAGCCCACAATCCCTTACACACACACACACACACACACACAGACACACAGACAGACAGACAGACAGACAGACAGACAGACACACACAGACACACACACACACACACACACACACACACACACACACACACACACACACACACTCAGTCCTCCAGGCTGATGAGGAAAACTGAAGCAAGCTTGATTCTTACCATTTTCCTCTTCAGAAAGCAGACACTTTAGAAACAATTGCCAAGAGGCTGTATATAAAGCCAAGCAGAAAACAGCAGCTAGGAAGTGGCGACATCAAGCAAACATGTCAGCCTCACGGTGCTGTGGGAGACTGGAAAGGGCTCACTGATGGGTAGGACCCTGTAAATATTTATAGGGTCCTTTCCTGGCAGGCAAAGTTTTCAGCAGGGAGCCTGAAGTAAGAATTCCAACAGGAATGGTAAGCTCTTCTGGTAAGGAATGAGACAGTAAACATTCTAGGTTTTGCAGGCCACACTACTACAGTGCAAAGAGCCATCAGCAATCACAAATGAGTAAACATGGCTGTGTTCTACTAAAGCCACTGATAAACAGGCACAAGTCAACAACATCCTGCTGCTCTGGGTACAGAAAGTCTGACAACTGCACCCAGGACTGCAGAGCATCATTTCCAAGCATTCTTGGAGACTTGGCTAGAGCTGAACATGATTAGGCAACATGGCCTCATACATTTAAATGGGCTGACACTACAGCTATGCTCTCCAAGTACAGGGTCACAGTAATCAGCAACACAAACCGAGATCTGCAAGTGTTAGAAAAAAAAAGCGACACACTTCGGAGTTATCCGGGTTAAAAGGGAAAGGAAATCCCAACAAGACACAGGAGTGGCTCATGCCTTTAATCCCAGGCTGGGGAGGCTGAGGCAGGCAGATGTCTTGAGTTCGAGGCCAGCCTGGTCTACAGAGGGAGTTCCAGGACAGCCAGGGCTACACAGAGAAACCCTACCACAAGAGGAAAAAACAGGAGAACTATTTTCAACTGAATGACAAAACACAACACAGGCAACCTTAAGTCAAGTTAAAGGTCAACAGTTTTAATAAGCATACTTGAAAAGAACCAAAACGACAAAATGTTCTTAACAAATACTTCCTCAATCCCAAAGAATATATAGAAAAGAAGGGGAGAAATTAGAGAAAGAAAACGTGCCAGGGTGTTGTCCTAAACTGTGTCCCAGGCTGTCTCAGAGAATAAAGCCTAAGGGGGGGTGGGGGTGGGGGTGGATGAGGCGGTGCTGTCAATGATAGAGAACTGGCCCAACATTAACAGGCCCAAAGCCTGGGTTCTATAAACTGATAGTTTACCAAATTACGGAGTCAGCAGGTAAAGGCACTTGCCCAAGCTAACAACCTGAGTTTGGTCCCAGAACCCCAGAGAGGAAGGAAAGAACTGACTCTTGCAAGTTGTTCTCCCAGCCGGGCAGTGGTGGCGCAGGCCTTTAATCCCAGCACTCGGGAGGCAGAGGCAGATGGATCTCTGTGAGTTCAAGGCCAGCCTGGTCTACAGAGTGAGTTCCAGGACAGGCTCCAAAGATACACAGAGAAACCCTGTCCCAAAAAAAAAAACAAAAACAAATAAAAACAGATGAAGAAAATCTATAGGAGTTCTAAAATTCATCGAGGAAAAAATGGTGATAATGGTTACACAATCTATGATTGCAGTAAAAACCACAAGACTGTACTTCCTAAGGATGGAGTGAGATACGTAAATTCCCTCAATGAGAAATCTTCTAAAGGCGCACTAAGTAAAGGGCTCGTCCTGACTACCACCCAAGGCTGTCTTACGGCCTACACATGCATGTGCACACATGAACATACACCTGTGCCTGCACATACAGACATGTGCACAGAAATAAAACTCAAACTACTAATAAATTACATGTCTGGGAAATATGGTAAATTCTAAAACTCTGAAATCTGAAATGCTTTAAAACCCCCAAACTTTCATCTTAGATATGAAACCACTAATAGAAAATTATACACTATAAAGTTGTTTCATACACAAAAGTATTAAAAATATCACAAAATACCTTTAGACCATGTGTATATAAAACAAATGACTTTCGGGCTGGAGAGATGGCTCAGAGGTTAAGAGCATTGCCTGCTCTTCCAAAGGTCCTGAGTTCAATTCCCAGCAACCACATGGTGGCTCACAACCATCTGTAATGAGGTCTGGTGCCCTCTTCTGGCCTGCAGGCATACATGCAGACAGAATATTGTATACATAAAAAATAAATATTAAAAAAAAAGAAAAAAGAAAAACGAATGACTTTCATGACATAAGTCCTACCTCCAAATATGCAAACACTTCCAAATTCAAAACCATCTGGATTTTGCTACACAGTATTCTGTATATGGGACACCCAAGCTGTATCTTTGTGTGTGCATGGGTATACATATCCATGTATGTTTGTGGGGGCCAGAGGTTGACATCTGGTGTCTTGCTCTAACACACTCCACCTTATCTTTGAAGACAGGCTCTCACTAAACCGCAGCTCACAGCTGACGAGCCTGGCTGGTTAGCCTGCCTTGGTCTTGCTGTCTCCACCTCTCAGTGCCGCATTTGGCTTTCCATGGTCCCAGGGATCTGAACTCAGCCCTCATGCTTGCACAACAGGCACTTTACTGAGACATGTCCCCAGCCCCCCAACCTGTCTTGGGAACACAAATATGACCAGCATCACAAACTTGGAAGATTAGTAGTTATGGCAAAAATTAAATTTTTGGATGAACATACAATTCAAAATAAAACAGAAAAATAAAACAGAAAATAGTCTTAAAAATCCTAGGGCTTTTTTTTTTGAGGCAGGGTTTCTCTCTGTAGCCCTGGCTGTCCTGGAACTCACCACTAAGGTGGCCTCTGCCTCCTGAGTACTAAGATGGTATTTGCCACCCTGCCCAGCTTAAGTCCTAGTAACTTAATCACAAATATAATAAAGAAAATTCCAACACCAAATGTCCAATTGGCAAAATTCTCCACCACCACCACCATCCCTTTCTTTAAGTCTCTTGATACAGGGTTTCTCTGTGTAACTGCCCTGGCTGTCCTGGAACTCACTCTGTAGACCAGTCTGGCCTTCAACTTCGGAGATGCTCCTGCCTTACCTCCTGACAACTGGGATTAAAGGCCACCACTGCCCGGTCTCCATCTTCTTTTTTTTTTTTTTTAAGTGTGAACTACACATGATTCTTTCTCAGAAAACAAAATGGGCTGAAGAGATAGCTCAGTAATCAAGAGCCTCTTGTAGACTTGGATTCCGTTCCCAGCACCTACATCCTCATCTCGAGGGCACAGCATGAGTTAAAGGCAGACATGCACGCGAACCCCAACCTACTACCTGACGGTGGCAACAGCAGCCCAGCACAGCTGCAGACGCTCTGGACACTGCCGTGCTCGCAACTGCTCAACGCCCCTCTCTATTAATTCTTTCAAACAGTGAGCTGGCTTTGCCTGCGTGCTCTCCCTCGCCCTTTGGCTACTCATCTCCAGCTCCCGACCTAGTGACTGAGCGCTCTTGGCACTTTCATCCCTCCCGAACAGTCAGAACACATTCCCCAGGGTCCCGGATTAACACTGGCTTTGTGGTCATGGGAAAGTCTCTCCACTGTCTTCACTTTTTTCTTCTTTGCACCCTTTCCCTTTCGAAGCCGCTAAAAAGATAATTAAGAGGGAAGAACAGCAGGCTAGGAACCGTCTCATCTCTCAGCCTTTCGTGTTGCAGACCAAACCTAGGGCCTCACACGCAAGCGGAGCAGGCACTCTACCTCATCTCGGGTTACTTCCCTGAGAGATGAGGACGATATGAGGTCCATTATTTATAACAGGGTCCCTCAGTCCTTTACGTTTCACATTCCAGTGACTGAGCTTCCCACTTTCATCACTGAACACTCCAACAGTTCGCTTCCATTTCCCACTCCAATTAGCTACAGAAGCTTGGGAGGTCAGATCTGGGACGGATGCGAGAAGATGATCAGTACTACAGCACGACATTTGCATGTCGTCGTTGTCATCATCAACAACAACAACAACAACCCATCAGTAAGTGAAGCCAGACATCCAAAAAGACACCAAAGCCAAGAAAAATGCCAAAAAACTACGGCTACTTTATTTTAAGGCCACCTGTGGAGCCTATCAGAAGAGGCAATAAGAAGTAGAAAACACCTTTCAGCAGATGTGGAGGTAATCCAACCCTCATTTCTGCCAGAGGGCAAGGGAAATCTGGGCCATATTTGGGATCCTGCTCAGAAAATGGCCTCAGTGTTTTGCATAAGATAGGCATTACTCAGACATTCAGAAAGTGAAGAACCAAACGCCCATCTGCTGGTGTACATCCCAGAGAACTCAAGACCAACAGGCAATGGGAACTTTGCGGAGCTGGTACAGTGGGGTGAAGACAGCTGGGGAGGGAGACTCGACCTAAGGGCACAGCTCCCGCTCTGATGCTCCTAGCTCCTAGCGACGGGCTCCGGAAAGAAACAGGGCAAGTTAGCCAGATACAAATGATCTTTCTCCTACCAAGGCAATAACAGGATATGTATGAAAGCCATTTCCTACCCTGATGTCAGGGTTCCAGAAAATACTATCCCTTCTCACACTGCCTTCCGGTGTCAGGGCTTCTCGACTCCTGTCTGGTTACAAGCACCGAGACAAGTAAGTCAACAAAAAGGGAAAGGCACTGGACGGTTTTTTTACTATTCTCAGGCCAAGCTAATTCTGGTTTCCCAAGGTCTGGTCCCGGCTTACCAGTGCCGCCCAAGTGAGGGGGTGGGTGCCTGCTCACACTGCCGACTCAGGGGCCCACCCAGATGTCTCGAATCAGTTTCTGAGAGCCGTGTAGAGCCCTGCAACCTTTAACGGGGGCAAGCACGTTTGAGACCTGCTACTTAGGGTTTGTTTTTCTTTAGGAGTGGGGTTGACGTTCTAATTCAAGAGTCACCACAACTAGGAAGGGGAGCAGAGAAAAATGTAGAGCTCAATAAAAATCAATTAAAAAAGAGATTCACCACAACTAGTATTATTCCAACACTTTGGGAGACCATTAAAAAGATAAAAATATATCAAACTTCCTGGTAACTAATGACTTAGCAGCCGGGCACCGTGAAATGCATCTTCTTAAGCCGGCCAAAGAGCTCCTTATTTGTCTTGTTCGTTTGCTGAATTCTCATTTATAGAATAAGATTTAATTCCAAATAGTAAATCGGCGCCCAACCCAGGAATGTTCAGAAAGAATGACAAATGCCCACGAAGGGAACTTTTTTTTGACGGCACAAGCCTGAGACTCTGTCTGCTCTAAAAAAATAAAAGTTCTTGTTGCTGGCAAGAAAACTACCGGTTCTGCACTCGGCCTGCGATGACGACAGAGGGGCCACAGGCCCCGACGGAAGGGTCCAGAGTCCCGTGGGAAGCGTGACCAACCTTCCCCAGCCCGGGCTCCCCTCGAGGCCGCGCCGTTCGCTCGCCCCGGGGCCTTTCTCCTCGGGCCGGGGAGGAGCCCGCGCAGGGCCCCAAGGCCGCCGCTCCGCGCCCGCCGCCATCCTCAGCCCGCCCGCCAGGCCCGGCCCGCCACTCACCGGTCCCCCGACGCCGCGCTCTCGGCCCCGGAGCCCCGAAGCCGCTCGGGACGCGAGCAGCCGCCGCCGCCGGTTCCCGCTGAGCTCCGGCCACAGCGCGTCCCCGCCCCCCGCCCGGGCCACGCGGCTGAGTCACCCGGTCCTTCAAGATAAGAGTCCCCCACCCCCGCGCGGGGCACGCCGGGAAGGCCGCGCGGGACGCCCCGCCCCCCGCCGCGTTCTAGGCCGTAGGCCGGGGCTTCGCCTGCTGCGTCCGCCGAGGCCGCCTGCCTCCGCCCCGGCTGTCCGCAGTGCGCGCAACCCACGCTAGCGTCATCCTATGGAACGGAAGAGCAAGCCCCGTCTAGGCCAAGAGAAGCTCGGCCGCCCCAGGACTGCTCACGCTCCCTGAATTAACGAGCCTCGCCTCCCCAAACGTTTGTGTGGTGGAGGGATAGGAATTGTAGCCCAAAGGAAGAAAAAGAACAAAAGAGAAATGAAAAGGAAAAAGTTTTTTCTTTTCAACCTTTGTGTTTCACGGATCAACCCGCTATAGCAAACCAAGTTCCATAGGCTTCACATCGCCTGGAAGCAAATTATTAGAAAGCTGGTTGTGTTACCTGTAAATGTGTCCGTCGTGGGGAAAACCTGGAAGGAGGAAAGTGGCTTCATCACTCACTGCCACCGGATCGGTGGGCTTTTGTACTTCAAAAAGTTATCAGACCGGTTGATTATACAATCACAAAGATTGCACAAACTTCATTAATTAAAAAAAGTCTCAGTTATACACACAGTTCACGGATGGAGGCAATGCCTCAATTGATGGCCCTCTTCCCAGGTGACTCTAGTTTGTGTCAAGTTGACCAAAACAACAACAACAAAAACAAAACCAACCAACATAGCCATCTCACAAGTTGGAAGCCAGCTTGGGGTACTCGAGACCCTGTCTCAGACAACACTAGACTTAATGACCTAAAACAGTGAACTTCGAAGGCGCTGAAAAACTCCCACCTCGGCATTTCTGATAAAAAACACCTGCTGGGTGGTGGTGTTGGCGCACACCTTTAGATCCCAGCACTCAGGAGGCAGAGACAGTGGATCTCTGAGTTGAAGGCCAGCCTGGTCTACAGAACTAGTTCCAGGACAGCCAGGAACAGAGAAACCTTTAAAAACATACAGAAACCACCTGCCTACCAAGAAAGCCAACATAGTAATGAGAATATCCACTGTGATCACTAGGCCTTGGCACCACCAGAAACACACCCACCAATAAAACTTTTCTCCCAAAAGTTCCCTCTTCTGCCCCTGAGCCCCAGGGCACCGACTCTACATGGATGGAGAGACAGCTGCCTCCCTTGTTCTGAATAAGGGACAATTGGCCTCCTCTTTTATTTCTACATCCCCTTTAGCAATCCTGACCTAACACATAATACCTGTTACCTTGAGGTCACACTCAATAACATACATTTTAATTAATAGTTAAGATTAAAAGGGTTGCTTTTTAAATTAAATTTCATATGTCAGCATATCAGACATGGCACTGATTTTGAATAAACATCAAATTATAGGTAGCATATGAGAAATGTATTCAAGCTGACTTTTATAACTTTATTTTTTATTTAATGTATCCCCAAATATCAAGCCTCGGAGCTATCATTCTCACCTGAGACTCTTTCGAAAGCCAAACTGGCAGGCCGGGAACTTTCATCATTTATCATGGCCGATTCGGAAGGCAATATAGGTTCGCTCGATTACAGGATTAATTTCATTCCCTAAAAACATGGCCTCTGCTGCCAGTACCGTAGAACGTCGTGATGTTGTACAACCTTTAAAACTTCTAAACCACCAAAAGGGGATCTTTTAGCATCCAGATTTTCATAAGAAAACCAATACAGCAACAAACAATGCTCAAGAATGTTAAACTATTGCTGCGTTTATGGGATAAGAAAGCAGGTCAGCTGACCCCAGTCCTGGAATTGGTCTTATTTTACTCTTTGGGGACCCGCTCTCAGCCCGGCCTTAGCTTGGTTTATTTCTAGTCAGTTTTGTTTTTTTAACTTAAATTATCCTGTTTACCTTTTGCCTCTGGGCTTTTATCTTTCTCTATTTCTATATTCCTTTTTTTCTTCTTACTCCGTGATTTGCAGTATAGCTGAGTGGCTGACCTTCAGAATTCTCCTTCTTCTCTCTCTCTCTCCTAGATCTCTCCCAGAGTTCTCTTCCTCTTTATTCCCTCTGCCTGCCAGTCCCACGTATCCTTTCTCCTGCCTAGCTACCTGCCGGTCAGCTTTTTATTGGACCAATCAGGTGTTTTAGACAGGCAAAGTAACACAGCTTCACAGAGTTAAACAAATGCAGCATAAACAAAAGCAACACATCTTTGCATCATTAAAGCAAATGTCCCACAGCCCAAAATAATGTAACACAGGCTGGAGAGAAGGCTCAGAGGTTAAGAGCACTGACTGCTCTTCCAGAGGTCCTGAGTTCAATCCCCAGCAACCACATGGTGGCTCCAAACCATCTGTACTGAGATCTGGCACCCTCCTCTGGTGTGCGGGCATACATCGAGGCAGAATGTTGTATACATAATAAATAAATAAATCTTAAAAAAAATAATGTAACACGTATTAACTGAAATTCAACAGCACCATCCTTACTGGCCATACAGAGAGACAATTCCATCTCACTGCTTCCTGGGATACTCCTCCACACTCCTAATCGATACTTTGCTTTGCTTGTTATTTATGTATGGATTTATTGTATTTATTTAGAGACAGAGTCCCACTGGCCTGGAACTTACTTTGTAGCTTAGGCTGGACTCATACTTGTGGCAATCCTCCTGCCTCAACCCTCTAACTACTACAATTACAACTCTTTACCACCATGCTCTGCTGGGAAGTATGGTCTGCGCAACCATGACGACCTCAATTTGGATCTGTAAAAAGCCAGGTGTGGAGGCAACATATGCTTGTATCCTGCCTCTGAGGACAGGAAGAGCCCTGGGGCTTGCCGGCCAGGCAGTCTAGTTAGGTTATTTAAAGAGAAAAATAAATACATTAAGAAAAAGCAAGCTAGGCAGTAGTGGTGCACTCCTTTAGTCCCAGCACTTAGGAGGCAGAAGCAGGCAGATCTCAGTGAGTTCGAGGTCAGCATGGTCTACAAAGCAAGTTCCAGGACAGCCAGAACTGTTAACACAGAAACAAAAACAAAACCATCCAAACAAACAAACAACAGAAAAGAGAAGCAAGCTGAGCTAGCAAGAGCGCCACCCTCTAGTCCTTCAGGTTAATACCTGTTGGTATGGACCCTGGCACTAAACCATTTTTAGATGATCTACTTCTGAGTCAGGGTTTCTTTTCTTTTCTTTTCTTGTTTTGTTTGTTTGTTTGAAACAGGGTTTCTCTGCAGCTTTGGAGCCTGTCCTGGAACTCACTTTATAGACCAGGCTGGTCTTGAACTTATGGAAATCTGTTCGCTTCTGCCTCCCCAGTGCTGGAATTAAAGATGTACACCACTACCTCCGGCTTTGGGTCAGGGTTTCTTACACAGCAGAGCAGCTCCCTTGCTGCGATCTATTGAAAGTTGGCTCTTGACACAGGGTTTCTCTAAAAAAGAAAGAAAACCAGTCGGTCAGTGGTGGCTTTAATCCCAGCACTCAGGAGGCGAGGCAGGCGGATCTCTGTGAGTTGGAGCCCAGCCTGGTCTACAGAGTGAGTTCCAGGACAGCCAGGACTATTACACAGAGAAACCTGGTCTCAAAAACAAAACAAAACAAACAAACAAACAAAAAAGAAAGAAAGAACAAAGAAAAGCTAAATGAAGCCAGCTGTGGTAGTGTATAACTTTAACCCTAGCACTCAGGGATCCGAGGCAGGCGGATCTCTGTGAATCCAAGGCTATCTTGGTCTATATGGCAATTCCCAAGACAGCCATGGCTACACAGTGACACCCTGTCCAAAAAAAAAAAAAAATGGTGCTGGAGAGATGGTTCATAAGGACCGGCTGCTCTTGCAGAAGACCCAGGTTCAATTCCCAGCACCCAGCTCACAACCACTTGTAACTCCAGGTCCAGGGTGTCTGATGGCTCTGCTGTCCTTCATGGCTCCTGAGTATACAGAGGCCAAACAAACACATAAAATTAAACAAATAAATATATAATAAGTAAACAAAAGATGAGTCACTAGTAATGAACGGTAGCCCAGAGAGCTGTCTATAAACACTGCAAGTTATACTTTTGAAGAGGGCAGAAGCTCATCTCAGAGCCTTGACTGTTTACAAACCCAGAGTGCTCAGTTTGAGCATCCAGATGCAAGCTAAACTCTCCTGTAGGGAGCTGAAAGGGGTACCAAGAAATAGGGAATAGGATATCGCAGGCTTCAGTGTTGGCTGTAAGATGGTATTTGTCTCACCTCACTCTGGCTGCTGGTTCACAAACGGGCCGTGAGTCAGTTATGATGGCTGTGTTTGTGATATTCTTCTTTCTTTTTTTTTTTTTTTTGGTTTTTCGAGACAGGGTTTCTCTGTGGCTTTGGAGCCTGTCCTGGAACTAGCTCTGTAGACCAGGCTGGTCTCGAACTCACAGAGATCTGGCTGTCTCTGCCTCCTGAGTGCTGAGATTAAAGGTGTGTGTACCACCACCATCTGGCAAGCTTTTGTTTTTTGATGTAGCCCAGTCAAATTGTATTTTTATATGATTTTTAAAAGATTGATTTATTTTTTAAAAAGTTTTTTTTTTCATTTTATGCGTATGGGTGTTTTGCCTACACCTGCCATGTCTCTAGAGGTCATAAGGGGGCACTGGATTCCCTGGAACTGGGGTTACAAAGGCTGTGAGCCACCATGTGGTTGCTGTGAACTGAACTCGGGTCCTCTGGAAGAGCAGCACATGCTCTTAACCTCTGAGCCCTCTCTCCGGCCCCTACCTCATAGGAGTTTTAAATAACTTCATTTGAAAAGAAAAACCAGTTTGCAAACCTTAAAATATACATTCTAACCGAGGATTAGAAGCCGTGAACTTCAGGCTTTCAATGCTTCAAAGCCACTGTGGGAGGCTGGCCGTAAGGTTCTTGGCTATATACTGAGTTTGAGGCCGCCCTGTCCCTAAACATATTCTCAGTCCTGGAACAACAGACTGTCTTAACCAACAGACAGTCATGTGGACTTGAAGAAGCTAGAAGTGTGCTCAAGGAGGCTGCAGCTGAGTCTTGACAGCCATGCTCGTCTGCCATCAAATGTCCTCTAGGCCATAGGTCAGTTGCTCCACTCTGTCAAAACCTAAGGTGTCAAGACATTTCCCCACAGGTGTGCTATAGAAAGAATCTGTTCCCCAAGAGAGCTTGGCTCACTGTGGTACCATTTACACTGTGGTTTTAAAGCCCTCCCCTTGTCACTATGGAGGATCATGGGAAAAACAGACAAAAGATCTGGTCTACCATTCCTAAATGTTAGATGCGTCTAAAACCAGGCACGCAGGCACGTGCGAGCCGGGCGTTGGTGGTGCACGCCTTTAATCCCAGCACTCGGGGGGCAGAGGCAGGCAGATCTCTGTGAGTTCGAGGCCAGCCTGGTCTACAAGAGCTAGTTCCAGGACAGGCTCCAAAGCTACAGAGAAACCCTGTCTCGGGAAAACAAACAAACAAACCCGTAGGCACATGTCATGACTAGTATACCAAGGCGTCTGATGCCTTTGGCTTCCTCAAGCACCGCACTCACCCGCACACAGTTAAAAACAATATAAATCTTAATGTTTTTGAAGTCAAGAATGTAGGTATAGGGCTGAAGATATGGCTCAGAGGTTAAGAGCACTGACTGTTCTTCCAGAGGTCCTGAGTTCAATTCCCAACAACCACATGGTGGCTCACAACCATCTGTAATGAGGTCTGGTGCCCTCTTCTGGCCAGCAGGCATACACACAGACAGAACATTGTATACATAAGAAATAAATAAATAAATATTTTTAAAAAAAAGAATGTAGGTATAAAAGGAACAGGGGCTGAGGATGTGCTCAGTTGGCAGAGTGCTAGCTTTTTTTTCCCCAGATAGTAAGTTTCCCCACTGGCGCAGAAAGTTGAATCAGGCCAGAGAAGTTGCTCCCTCCCACCACACACTAAAGCAGGGAAGGTTTATAGATCTTAGGTGAGGGGTGGTGACATGCCAGCCAGGAGCTAGGACTGTCCTCAAGAATGACCAGAGGGTAAACCCAGAACAGGCACTTGGGTGGGCTGGTCTGGTTGGGAAGGCAGGTTGTACCGGCTGCCAGCAACGTGAAACTGGGCTTTGGGTGCCATGCCTTGATCAGAGATTTTTAGCGCTGTCTGGGCTGGGGTGAGGGGGTTTCCCAGCTTCTATAGGGGTGATCTGGAAGCTCCAGTGGAAAATTAGCAAGCACACATGAATCCTGGGTTTGACCCCTGGCCCTGCATATACCAGGTGGGATGGTCCACGCCTCAAATCCCAGCACTTGGGAGGCAGAGGTGGTTACACCTATAATCCCAGGACTAAGGAGGTGGAGGGCAGGCGTATCAGGAGTTCAAGACCAGATCCTACAACACAGCAAGTTCAAGACCCGCCTAGGCTACTTGAGACCCTATCTCAAAAACTCCACCACCACCGAAGGCTTTTTTCCCCATTGCTAAGTCTGCCTAACTTTTTAACTCAAAAGGGTAACTTTCCCAGCCCATCCTTTTTTCCTGTTGTTGCTGTTTGTTTTGTGTCCCGCCCCCCAAGACAGGATTTATCTGTGTACTGACAGCGCTGGAACTTGCTATGTAGACCAGGCTGGCCTCGAACTCACAGAGATCCATCTGCCTCTACCTCCCGAGTGCTGGAATTAAAGGTGTGCACCACCACACCTGGCTCCCAACCTATGTTTTTAATCCCAGCATTTGGAAGGCCTAGGCATGTGAGTTCCAAGTCAGCCTGGTTTAGGCTTCTAGGACAGCCAGAGCAGCATAGTGAGACCTTGTAGTAGGGAGAGAAGGCGGAGAGGAGGTGGAGAAGAAGGAGGATGGAAGAAGGGGAGGAGGAGAAGGAGGGTGGCGGAAGGGGGAGAGAGGAGGAACAACAGGTGGTGTAACTTTGCTCTCCCCTCTTCCCACTCCTTGAGCATCCATCCAAACCACAAGCGTGCCTGCTTGCCCTGACACTGCCATGGCGAAGACACCTGTTTGCTCCTTTCTGCAGCTGCCTCTAGACCGCCACTGCTGACCCTAACTCAAAAGGCATGATTTCCTTCCTCTTCTGCAACCCCCCTCTCCCCGCAGCTGCTAAGATTTATAGTTTGCCCGCCCTGTTATTTTTTCTCTCCAGCGCTAATAAAATTGTCCTGGAGCCACTTTCTGGAGACTTAAGACCGCACCAAAAAAAAAAAAAAAATCGTGATTTCCTAATAACGTGCTCACTCTCACTAAATTGTGCAGAAAGCCACTCGGGGCCATGGTGTTCCCTGCTACACACAGCGCTAGAAAGTCCCCAGAGAGAAACAGGAACTGCCATTTCAAGGTCTGCAGATCTTATGGGGCCCGGTGCGCTCCTCCAGCTATTCTCAGACGCCGTGGTCTTGACCAAGCCCTTGTCCCGGTCCCGCAGCCTGCGGTATCCGGACAGGGCCAATTACCCGCCAGGCCACCCGAAGTCCGACTTCACAGACGTGAGCCACGCACAGACCGTGAGCCCCGACAGCGCCGCAGCTCGCTCCGGACGGCCCTGCAGGGTTACCACAACCACAGTCAGCAGGGGCTCACACCCTGCAGTGGCTGATCCGTTGTGGCGTCGCGCTAGAGGCAAGGAGAGCGCCTCCTAGCGAGGACCAAGATTACATCTCCCTGAAGGAGGATCCGAACCATTGCAGGCAAGGCGGATCAGCTCTTCCTGCGCATTGGGGGCGATGGCTGGCGTTGCTGGGGCTGCAGGGCCTTCTCGCGGGGCAAGCGCATCAAGTGGCTTTTCAAGAGGAGACACTGCTGTGTGTAGATTCCTCCGAAACAAGTATGACCCGACACTCTGACCGGGAGCAGAAGTCACCCTGAGGTGCTACCCCTTGAAGATTACCCTGACCTCCCAGAGGGATGGGGAGGACAGAACTCAGGACATGGAGCTTGCTGGGAATGGAACCTACCAGAAGTGGGCAGCTATGGCGATGCCTTCTGGAGAAGAGCAGAGATATACATGTCATTTGCGGCACGAGGGGCTGTCCGAACGAACCCCTCACCCCGAGGTGCGATCCCCGCCTCCTTCAGCTCCCATCCCCACCCTGGGACTCACACTGTTGGCTGGGTTCTCTCCACTGGAGCCGTGACTGCGGTCACGAGCAAGAACACAGGGGTCTCTCCGCGGCCTCCCGGGCTGGCTTAGAACTCACTACAGAATTTCTGAAGGTTAAGCTTTGTTACCACACTGGGCTCAGACCCTTCCTGGAGCCTGGGTACACGTGTGAGGGCCGTCCACAAACTGGAAAAGAAGACCTACCTTGAATTTGGGTGGAACCATTCCATAGGATGGGGACCCAGACTGAATAAAATGGCGGGAGAAGAGAAAACCTGATGAGTTCCAGCATTCCTTTTTATTATTGTTTTTACTGAGCTTATATTTTTCTCCGCTCCCCTCCTTTCCTCCCCCCTCCCTTCTACCTTCTCCTATGATCCCCACGCTCCCAATTTACTCAGAGATCTTGTCTTTTTTCTACTTCTCATGTAGATTAGATACATGTATGTCTCCCTTAGGGTCCTCTTTGTTGTCTAGGTTCTCTGGGATTGTGAGCTGTAGGCTGGTTTTTATTTGCTTTATGTTTAAAAACTACTTATGAGTGAGTACTTATTATATTTACCTTTCTGGTTCTGGGTTACCTCACTCAATATGGTGTTTTCTAGACCCGTCCATTTGCCTCAGATTTCAAGATGTCGTTATGTTTCTCTGCTGTGTAGTGCTCCGTTGTGCAATTGAGTTCCAGCATCCTTTACCCGCTTGTGGTGGTGGTGACATAGAGAGCTATCACCACGTGCCACGAACTCCTCCAGATCCTCTGTGCCTTCTGAAGTCACAAACCAAAACAAATTCCCACTGAGAAAAAAAGGGACTGGAGAGATGGCTCAGCAGTTAAGAGCACGGGCTGCTTTTCCAGAGGACCCAGGTTCAATTCCCAGCACCCACATGGTGGGTCACAACTGTCTCTCACTCCAGTTTCAGGGAACCTGACATCCTCACACAGACATATATGCAGGCCAAACACCAATGCACATAAAATAAAAATAAATTTATTTTAAAAAGGGGGCAGGTGGTGGTGGCGCACACCTTTAATCCCAGTATTTGGGAGACAAAAGCAGGAGGAACTCTGTGAGTTCGAGGCCAGCCTGGTCTACAGAGCGAGTTCCAGGACAGGCTCCAAAGCTACAGAGAAACCCTGCTTCTCCCTCCCCCACAAAAAGGAGCCTGGTGGTTGTGGCATACCCCTTTAATCCCAGCCCTCAGGAGGCAGAGGCAGGTGGATCTCTGTGAGTTGAAGGGCAGCCTGGCTTACAGATCAGATCAACTAACAGCCAAGGAAACACACAGAGAAACCCTGTCTCGAAAAACCAAAACAAGACTGGGCAATGGTGGCACATGCCTTTAATCCCAGCACTCAGGAGGCAGAGGCAGGCAGATCTCTGTGAGTTCAAGGCCAGTCTGTTCTACAGAACTAGTGCCAGGATAGGCTCCAAAGCTACAGTGAAACCCTGTCTCGAAAAACAAAACAAAAAAATCAAAACAAACATATAAAAACACCTTAGAGGGCTGGAGAGATGGCTCAGTGGTTAAGAGCATTGCCTGCTCTTCCAAAGGTCCTGAGTTCAATTCCCAGCAACCACATGGTGGCTCACAACCACCTGTAAAGAGGTCTGGCGCCCTCTTCTGGCCTTCAGGCATACAGACAGACTATTGTATACATAATAAATAAATATTAAAAAAACATAAAACCAAGAAAATAAAAACACCTTAGAGTGACTGGAGAGATGGTTCAGCAGTTCTGATCCTAGCATCTAAATGATATCTCAGAAACATCTGTAACTCCTCTAGTCCTAGGAAGGCCGCCGAATGCACCCGGTGCACATTTATATACCTGCAGGCTAAGCATCTCTATGTATAAAATAAAATTGAAAAGAAAAGAAAAATATTAAAGAGCACCTTCTTCCTCTAACCACACATGAACCCATGTTTGTGGAAAAATCAAAGCATTGCTATTCATTATAACACATCAAAATATTTACTGGGAACACTGTCTAAGAATGTATTTTTTTTGTTGTTTTGCTTTTGTTTTCTGAGACAGGGTTTCCCTGTAGTCCTAGCTGTCCTGGAACTAGCTCTTGTAGACCAGGCTGGCCTCGAACTCACAGAGATTTGCCTGCTTCTTGAGTGCTAGGATTAAAGGTGTACACCAATGCTGCCACCACCACCCGGCTTTTTTTTTTATTTTTCGAGACAGGATTTCTCTGTGTAGCCCTGGCAGTTCTGGAACTCAGACCAGGCAGACGTCGAATTTACAGAGATCAGCCTGCCTCAGCCTCCTGAGACCTGAGGTTAAAGGCGTGTCCCACGCCTTCCCCCGGGAGTATATATTTCAACAGGGAAAACAACAAACATCCCAGGACAGCACTGTTTATAAACCCAAAGAAGTTCAGAATCCAACTCTCAAAGTAACATTGTTACAGATCACCGTGGGCAAAACAAGCTTCTTTCTTCTGAGAAGTACAAGACCCAGCTTGCCGGCAGACGGCCAGTTCCAGCTATGCCAAGAAACACAGGTAAGGGTCAGCATCAAGCTAAGATAAATATTTCTCTTAGAATGTGCTTTTTATCACTATTGGGAACATAAACTTGAACATTAAGTGTATTGTTTAAAAGTTAAGGTGCTGGAGAGGTGGCTTTGTGGGTGAGAGCACTGGCTGCTTGCAGACGACCTGGGTTTGGTCCCAGCACCCACATGTTGGTCTCACAGCTGTCTAAGGCTCCAGGGAATGTGATACCCTTTCATCTGACCTCCAAGGGTATCCCACCCCATGTACACATAAATTAATCAAATTCTTTAAAAAAAAATGAACTGCAAGAAGACAGTGGGAAACTCATTTATCTCTCCTTAAAAATCTCTAACTGCCTCACGTAATGGTCTGCTTTGTCCCGTTAAGAGACAAGCCACGCCCACTCCCTCCCCAGTCTGCAGAAGCAAGCTGATCTTCTCCCCCAAGACTGCCTCGCTCCAGCTCCATGCTCCCCACTTCTCCCCTCTCCACTGTTTTTCTCTGCTCTTCCTCCTTTTCCCTTTACCTCCTCCCGTTCCCTTCCATAGCTGTCCAACCTCACTCTGCATGGCGTACCTACCCGGCTGACTGCCCATCGAGGTCTCACCCACCAGCGGCTCCCTGCCTGGGACTCGCTGCCCGCTGCAGCCCCTCGGGGACCTGCCGCGTGGTCTCATAGCTCGCTGCCCGCTGCAGCCACTTGGGGATCCGCTACGTTTTACTTTTACCATTACACCTCACAATACTATAGCTCGAAGTTCCTATTAGCGCCAAGCCACTGGTGAGAGAAACTAATTAAGAACTTCAAATCAACTAAAATAGGTCACATTTATTTTAAGATATTCATTATTTTAATTGTTTTCATCATCGTTGTTGTTGTTATTATTATTATGATTTTTCAAGGTAGGGTTTCTCTGTGTAGCCCTGGCTTTCCTGGAACTTTCTCTGTAGACCAGGCTGGCCTCAAACTTAGAGATCCATCTGCCTCTCCTCAGTGCTGAGATGAAAGGCGTATGCCGCCACCACCCACTTTTTTTTAAAAATTATTGTCTTCTTTTCCTTTTTCCTTCCTTCCTTCCTTTCTTTTTTCATTTTTTTGACAGGGTCTCATTGTGTAGCCCTGGTCAGCCATTGAGTAGATCAAGTTGGCCCCGAATTCGTAGATTCTTCTGCCTGCGCCTCCTGAGCACTGGGATTAAAGGCGTGTGCTACCTCGCCCGGCCATGTTCATTTTTCCATAAAACTGTCTGTCTTCAAGGGGTCCTGAGCGATGGCTCAGTGGGTAAAGTCGCTTGTAAATTCTAGGGGTTAGAGAGAGGGCTCCGTGGACTGGATGGAGATGGTTCCCAGCATCCAACCGGATGACTCACACCCACCTCCAACTCACGCACATAATTGAAAAGAAAATAAATCTTGGAAAGAAACAAGAAAGAGAAAGTTAAAAAAATGAGAAGGAAAAAGAGGAAGACAGAAAAATTAAGAGGATGGAGATAGAAAAAATAAAAAGGGAGGGAGAATGGGGAGGGGGAGAGAATGGGAGGGGAGAGGAAGGGAGGGAGGATGAGCTGATTGCTATTCAGGAGCTCCACCTCGGTGCTTCCCTTTGGTTGGGGGAGGGCACATGACCTCTTCCTACAGCCTGTTGGAGCTGGTCCCCCTGAGCTTTTAGGGTTGGAGTGAGGAAGCTTTGAGAGCCAGGCAGAGCAGTGTAAAAACCTAAGTGCTTCTCAGAGGAGTCCTGGTCTTGGGGACCTGAATCCGAGGTCCCCCTCTAATCCACAGCCATTTTTACAACAAAATTTATGTATGTGAGTGTTTTAGCTGCATGTCTGTCTGTGCGTTACTGTGTGCGCGTGCCTGGTTCCTGTGGAAGCCAGAAGAGGGCGTTGGATCCCCTGGAACTGTGAGCCGCATCTGGGTGCTGGGAATTGAACCCAGGTCCCCTAAAGAGCAGCCAGTGCTCTTAGCCGCTGAGCCATCTCTCCAACCCCTACAACCATCGTTTATATCCCTTTCTTCTCTATTCCTGCAGTGTCTGGGAGTTCTTTATCGACATTGATTCTTTACAAGGTCCCCAAAGCACCTACAAGTGGTGGACCAGAGGCAGTCTAAACACATGGCTTGACCCTCACTCTATTTCATAGGAAGGAAAGAGGAAATATCATTCACACACACACACTCCACACATTCACTCACACACACACTCACACACACCCTGACACACACACATACTCTCACACACACATTCACACACACATTTACACACACTCACACACACACTCACACACACTCACACACACACTCCACACATTCACTCACACACACTCACACACACTCTGACACTCACACACACTCACACACACTCTGACACTCACACACACTCACACACACTCTGACACTCACACACTCACACACACACTCACACACACACTCCACACATTCACTCACACACACACTCCACACATTCACTCACACACACTCACACACTCACACACACTCACTCACACACACACTCCACACATTCACTCACACTCACACACACTCTGACACTCACACACACACTCACACACACACACACACTCCACACATTCACTCACACACACTCACACACACACTCACACACACACTCACACACACACTCCACACATTCACTCACACACACACACACACACTCTGACACACACACTCACACACACTCACTTACACACACACACTCCACACATTCACTCACACTCACACACATACACTAGACACACACACACTCACACACACTCACAAACACTCTGACACACACACAATCACACACACACAACTTTACAAACTCAATGACTGTCTCTTGAACACTTCTGTTCTTGCAGGTCACAGTCGGCTTTCTCGGCCTGAGGAGAACAACCCTGGCCAGGGCCAGCAGGAAGAAATCCAGGCAGTGATTATGCAGCTTATGCAAATTGGGGACAGTGTCCATCACAGGATGACTCTAGAGGTGAGGCCACAGTGTGTCCAACGGAGGCCTGCCAGGTTGGGGAAGGAGGGAAGGATGGAACAGTGACTGCCCAGTGCCCAGGGTGCCCAGGAAGGATCAGAACTCATGGATTAGTGGTGTTTAGGTCACCGAACGTGATACCTACAAGCTAGTACCCTGGGGCAGAGCCAGCATTTGGTCTCGTACCTGTTCCTCACTGTGGTCCAAGAATAAGGTGGCCACAGCATCTCCGGGCAGCTGATGTGCACTGACTCAGGCCATGGCCCGCACCACCAACGGACCCTTCTCTTTCTAGTATGCTGGGGGGAATCGGCATGGCATTAGCATGAGAGAACAGCATGCAGCCCAATTTTACAGAGGCGTTTTTGTCAACCGAGACCCCCTCTTCTCCAGGGACTCTAGCTGGTGCCAGTGAGAAGGGAAATGAGCACGGGCTGTGCTCTCTGCAACCCCGGGGGTGATAAAGCCCTCAGCAAGCCTAGTGTTCTTCTAGAAGCTCCTGCAGAAGGGAGTGGTCATGGAGGTTCTGTGGCAGGGTGCTGGAGGCTGCTGTCCCTTGGAGCCAGCTTCTCACTCTTCAGCCCGTCTAAGCGAATCAGTACAGTTGCACAAAAGCTTCCTGTACCCATCAAGTCGGGTCTATGTATTGCTGTTATTTTTGCTATCATGGTGAAGAAACAATGGCCTGATCCAGCCTCATGAGGATTTATTCTGTTCCTGCAGAAGTGGTATGGTTTTAGTGGCTGAATTTGGGTCTGTGATCCTTTGGGAGTTAATCATTTTTGTGCACTTTGAGTCAGAGAGCCATCTTTGCCAGCCCCTTCCCCTCCCCCCCCCACCGCGTGAGTCTCTGGCCGCCCCCGCACCAGCTATTCCAGCACCAGCTGCTGAAAATCCTGCTTGCCCTGTTGAGTTGTTCAGAATAAATTGGCTGAGGATTCGGAGGTTTGCTCTTGAACGTTCGGCCCTGTTCTATCCATCTACGTCGCTGTCCTTGGCTTTGACTTGCGGGGCTGTCCGCCCTGTACGACAGACAGGTCCCAAAGCTGTTTTGTTTCTTGGTGTGCGGTTTGGTCTTTTGAGACAAGGCTTCACTCTGCGCCTGAGACTAGGACTCACTTTGTAGACCGGTCCTGCTTCTGAAGCCCACGCACCGGGGCTACAGGGATATGTCACCATGTCTGGCTCTGCAGAATAAGCTCCATTTAAAATTAATGGAAAGGCCAGGTGTGACGGTGCACGGCTTTAATCCCAGCATTTGAGAAGCAGAGGCAGGCGGATTTCTGTGAGTTTGAGGCCAGCCTGGTCTACAGAGAGAGTTCCAGGACAGCTAGGGCTACACAGAGAAACCCTGTCTCAAAACAACGAACCTCCTAGGTTTGGCTTTAAAATGTTGAAGTCTCTGCCACCTCAAGGCTTATGCGTCTGCAAAGGTTTCAGATCTGGCTCAGTGGCCGTCTATTTGCCTCTGCCGTTATAAATCAGGTGGCCATGTTGGCTAGGGAGCTGTTTAGAGAACAGGTCAAGGCAACTGCCCAGGAAGGACTCACAAACCGCTTTTTTTTTTTTTTGTCTGTCAAAATGATTGAACCGGGCTGCGGTAGTACAGCCTTTAATCCCAGCAGTTGAGAGGCAGCAACAGGTAGATCTCTGCTTTCAAGGCCAGCCTGGTCTACTGAGTGAGCTCCAGCTACACAAGAGAAAACCTATCTTGAAAAAAAAAAGAAAGAAAGAAAAGAAAAAAAAAAGAAAAAGCTGATTGTTCTTGAGCTGTTTTTCCTCTTTGTTTTTACTTAATTGAGCATATTCAAGTGTTTTGTGCTTCTTTTTTTTTTTTAATGTGTAGCCCAGGCTGGCCTTGAACTCGTGATCCTCCTGCCTCTGCCTCCTTCAGCAAATCCTCCCGGCGTGCGCCACCACAACTGGCTGTTTTGTGCTTCTTAAAATGTGTTGATTTTGCCGTTTCGTTATGTGGGGTTTTTGTTTCACCTGTTGGTTTTATACAGTTATATAGTTTTTGTTGCTGCGTCCCCCACCCCCACCCCAAATCTAGGCCATGTGATTTCTCCACACACAAAGTTTTAGGATACCACACATAGAAGTCAGGTGTGGTGGCTCTGACCTGTCATCCCAGCACTCAGAGGCAGGGGCAGGAAGAGCAGAAGTTCAAGGCCATCCTCAGCAACACGAGGAGTTTGAGGCTAGCCTTAAATACGGAGTTACAGCCTTGATCAAATGAGACACAGTGTGACCTCAAATAGTAAATGAAGTGTGTCATTATCAGATAGACAGAAGGGTCTGGGAGCAAAAGACAGAAGGAAAGGGAGACAGAGCTTTCGGAGTGACACCCGCTGGGGGCTGGAGAGATGGCCCAGTGGTTAAGAACACTCTTCCAGAGGACCCAGGTCAATTCCCGGCAACCCCGGGTCAGCTCGCTGCTCTAAGTACAGTTTCAAGTAGTCTGCCGCCCTCTTCTGGCCTCAGTGGGAATTGCATACAAGAGCTGCCCATGCGGACAAAATACCCACACAGGCTCTGAAGAGGTGACAATTAAGAGAATGGACTGCTCTTCCAGAGGACCTACATGAGGTGGCTCACAACCCCCTGTAATTTCAGCTCTAGGGGCATTCAGTAACCTTTGACCCCTGTGGTATCTGCACTCACATGCACACCCCCTCATATATGGACGTAATAACAAAACCACACCAGGCGGCAGTGGTGCACGCCCTTAATCCCGGCACTCAGGAGGCAGAGGCAGGGGATCTCTGTGAGTTCCAGGCCCGCCTGCTCTTCAGAGCGAGTTCTGAGAGTTGGCGGTGGCTGCGCAGACCACTGAGCCCCTGAGGCAGGAGCGGTCCACCTCCTCTGAAGAATGGCCAGGAGGCCAGCAAGTCTGGCCTTGGAGGAAGACATAGTAGAAGCTGGTGAAGCACCCGGGCAGCCACAGTGCTCCGGAGGCTGCGGCAGGAAGATCACCTATGACCTAGTGGGGAGAGTGGGTTCTTCCAGGGCAGCCGTGGAGACAGAGTGATACCCTGTCTCAAAGGACAAAGACAAACCCCAAATAAAACCTTGTGATCAAGGAGAGGTGGTGACAGCAGATCAGGAGGAGCTCTGATGTCACCTGAAAGACTTGTCCCCTCCCCCATACATCCTGGGATTGAAACCAGGGTCTCACAAATGCCAGGCAGGTGCTCTATGACCAAGCCATATTCCTCCTTTTTTTTTTCCCTTTTGATCTTTCAAGACATGGTTTCCTGGTGTAGCCCTGGCTGTCCTTGAACTTGATATGCAGACCAGGCTGGCCTCAAACTCAGAGATCCACCTGCCTGTGTCTCCCCAGTCTGGCACCATGCTCGGCTGGTTCTTAGCTTTTCTTCTGGGGGACTGTCTGAGTTAGGGTTTCTATTGCCATGAGGAGATACCATGACTGCAGCCATGCTTATAAAGAAAACCCCACACTTGGGTGGCTTACATTTCCAGAGCCTCGTCCACTCTCAGCATGGTGTGACAAGGTGCTGGAGGAGGAGCCAAGTGCTATATCTTAACCTGCAGACAACAGGAAGTGGTCTGAGACACTGGGTGTGGCTTGAGCATCTGAGACTTCAAAGCCCACCCCCATAGTGACACACTTCCTCCAGCAAGGTTGTACCCACTCCAAAGCCACACCTCCTAACAGTGCCACTCCCTGTGAGCTTGTAGGGGTCAGTTACATTCACACTACCCTAGGGATGGAGCATCTAGCCCAGGATTCCCTGAAACTTCCTGTCCTCTGGCTCCAGCCTCCCCTGGAGGGGACAGCTGGGCAGGATTTTTCTCGAGTGAGACAAAACGATGAGGCCTCTGGTTCCACGTTGCTGTTTGAAGCTTTCCCTCATGTTCTCCCACAAACGAGGTGCTGGGGCCTTTTGTCCCTCCCGGCTTTGCCTGGATTTGCTCCTCCTCCTCACGCATTTATGTCTTTCTGGGCCCTGGTGCCCCAGAGGGGGCGAACTTGCTTCTCTGAGACCACCAGGAAGGGTTTAGGGTTTTGGGATGCCACCGGAAGGCAGAGGAGTGGGGTCTCATGTCTGAAGAGTGGCCCCAAGTGTGGTGTATGCAAACACGTGGGAGCCATCACCCCAGTCACACGCTTGTGTCTGGGCTGCAATGAGTTACAAAAATGGGGGCGTGGCTCTCCTACCACCCTATGCTCCCAGGTTGTTGGGATTGATGGCAAAAGCAACAGGAAACACAGAGCAACTGTCTGTTTCTTCCCCAGGACCCCGGGGATGCGCTGCCTCCATTGGTGGAGGAGATGGTTTTCATGAGAGGATGGGTGCTGCTGCGATTTTTCTGGAACAACCATTGGCTGTAGAGGACAGACGGACGGACAAGCCCCGCCCTCTGGCTGCAGGGCCTGCAGGGGGCCTGCTGCGTGCCTGACCCTCTCCAACCCTCCGTGTCTTTGCTGGTTTCCTGAACTGCAGGCTTGATGCCCAGAGCCCACAGATGGTGGGGACAGCCTCCAGAGCCTCCTGGTGAAGCCGAGAAGTCAGGAGCCTGAGAAGCCTGACCGCACAGAGGATTCATGAGGGAATCCTTGTGAACTTTCCCACAAATCCCTGGGGCCTCCCCCAGGGCTCGGCCTGTGGGATTCATTTCCTCCTTCTCTATTTCTTTCATCTTTGTTTGTTCTTTTGAGATTTTGTCTGTCTCAGCCCTTCCCACCTTTTAAAAGAATTTCTCATCCTAAGATGGTTTGTTAGTAATCACAAGTTCTATGTATGTACATTTTGAGTTCTTAGTAGGAGGTATTTAAAAAAAGTGAAATAAACATCATTTTATTGCACAGAGAACCTCTGTGTGTCTCCTTTGTAGAGGAGGGATTCCAGGTGTTTCTCCTTAGAATGGTAGACATATACTCATCCCCGTCCTTCCGAAGGGCAGTGTTCCCATCTTGCTGATCTTTTGGGTTGACTAGATGGTTTAGCCAGTGAAGGGGCTTGCCAGCAAGTCTGATGGCCTGAGTTCAATCCCAGGGACCCACATGAGAAGGAGGGACTGACTCCAGAAAGCCGTCCTCTTACCCACACGTGAGCCCACACTGTGCGCACGCATAGGCACACAGAATAAATTATAGTTAAAATATATTTTGAAATTCTTTGAGTAGGTATTCATGTGGTTTCAAAATCAAAATAACAGGAAAAGAACAATAATGAAAACCCTTCTTATTTTTTGAGTCCCCTTAATATACATAGGGATGTACATATTTATGTATATGTTATATACATACATACACGTGTGCACACACACTACACACCATATATTCCTCCCTTTGTAGCTGAGAGGAATTGGCTGCTTTAATGCCCTTCTCAAGTCCATAATTCTCCTCTCAAAACAGAGTATAGGTTACATGGACCGTCTGTGCGTCCTCCTGTCTACTTTAAGTCTCTGAATTACGTAAGTACCTACCACAGCTGAGATGCTGCACCTAGCTGTTACATTGTGTGCTTTAGGGAACAGTGGCAGGACACAGTCACTAAACAAGCAGTTTCTCTTTCTGAATAGTTTCCTTCTGGTTTTTAATTTGTGTGTGTGTGTGTGTGTGCATGTATGTGTGTGTGTGTGTGTGTGTGCTGGCTCCCCGTGCCTATAGAAGGGTGGAGGAGTTAGACAAGCCCCAGGCCTTGGGTTTGCTTGCCTGGGGAACAGCACCAGCTACAGTGGGAGCCAGCTCGAGATGTTAGCCAGCTCCAGTCCCCACACTGCAGTCAGGGCTTGCGGAGTTGGCGCTGCTGACTCAGGTCACCAAGACGCTGCTCTCGGACTCCGAGTGAAGCCTGCACTGCCTGGAACTGCTGTCCCTACAGCTGCTTTCATACTGGAAGCAGTGAGCTGGTGAGAACCCAAGGGCTCCACAGAGGAACCCTGTCTTGGAAACCCTCTCTCTTTCTCTCTTGTCCCTTGTCCTGTCTTTGTCTCTTATTCCGTCCTTTGTCCCTCTGGTGCAAATAAATCTCCTTCCTACTGAGAACTTGGCTTTGGGTGTCTTGAGCCAATACTTTTCAGGCCGCAGTTCCAGAGGACCCAGGTTCAGTTCCCAGCACCCACACAACAGGTCACAACTGTAACTCCAGTTTCTGTGGGTCCAATGCCCTCTTCTGGCCTCCTATGACACCTGCACACACTCTGCACAGATACACACTCAGGTACAAAATAAAATTAATGAATTTTAAAAGCATGTAAACAGCCAGGCAGTGGTGGCACACGCCTTTAATTCCAGCACTCGGGAGGCAGAGGCAAGCAGATCTCTGTGAGTTCGAGACCAGTCTGGTCTAAAAGAGCTAGTTCCAGGACAGCCAGGGCTACACAGAGAAACCTTGTCTTGGAAAACCAAAAAATGAGAGTTGTGACTCAGAGGCCTTGGGGAGAGACTAGAGCACCCACAGGCCCAGGCTGTCCCGTGTGCCTCTGCTAAGGGACAGAATGGTGTCTTTCCACGGCTGGAGGGAGGATGGGACCTACAGTGGTCTTGTGTAAGAGGCTTTCTTTTGGGCCACCAACCAGCTCCCAGATCATGGCATGGAGCCGTCTTTTTAGTTGCGAAGGCCCGGCCTTGTCTATTGCTTGTCCCATGTTCATAACTTCCTTTAACTTGTTTCTCGTCATCTACATCTTACCTCGGGGCGTTTTGCTTTTCTTTCATTCTGTTTGGCTTACTTCGTGTCTGACTGGCTGACAGCCACCTGGCCAGGTGTCTCCCTCGTTCTCACCTCGCTTCTTCCCTCTACCCATTCTCTTTGTGCCCTACCTGTCTCTCCTCTGCCTAGCTGTTGGCCGTTCAGCTTTCTATTAGATCAACCAGGTACCTTCAGCAGGCAAGGTAAAACAGCGACGCACCTTTAGATAAACAAAAGCAGCACAAACAAATACAACACACCTTTGAATCACGAAAGTGGTAGTCCACGCCAGCCTCGCTTGGAGCAGGTCCCGGGGAAGGCAAGGAAGGAGCAGCGCGAAGGGGAGCCGCAAGGAGGCCACAGGGCACAGGGGCTCCAGAGCCACCCACGAGGCCCACGCTGGTGGAAGCCCTCGATGTCATCTTGGTGACCCTCTCGTATTCCAGAACAAGAAATCCAAGACCAAGTTTCCAGCTACGGTCTCCTCTCTGCAGTCCCTTCTTTCTGGAAAGAGGCACGGGGACAGGTGAAGAAGGTTCAGAATGATCAATCACCTTAGCAAACACAAACACGGAGCCTTCTGATGTTTTGAAGTTCAAGAGCTTGTCTTGGGACCAGCTGTGTGGGGTGGGGGTAGGGAGGCGGGAGGCGACCTGAGGCAGGGGTCGGGCAGGGCTTGGTAAGATTGTACAAGTTGCTAGCTGCCCTTTCCACCTTGATTCCCCCCTTTCAGATGCCCTCAGCAAATACCTCCGAAATTCTCACCTTTTCTGAACCTTGGTTAAAACAACAGACTGGGCATGGTGGTTCATGGCTTTAATCCCCGCACTTGGGAGGCAGAGACCTGATCTCTGAGTCTGAGGCCAGCCTGGTTCCCAGGGCAGCCAGAGCTATGTAGTATAACAACAGAAAACCGCCACCACCAGATTTGCTTTATTTTATTTTATTTTGGTGTTTTGAGACACAGTTTCTCTGTAGCTTTGGAACCTGTTCTGGAACTCTCTCTGTAGACCAGGCTGGCCTCAAACTCACAGAGATCCACCTGCCTCTGCCTCCTAAGTGCTGGGATTAAAGGCGTACACCACCACCATCTGGCATACAAATATTGTTTAAAGACTAAAGACATAAGGATCGAATATTTTCTTTTTTTTAAGATTCCATCTTTGAGGGCCGGAGAGATAGCTCAGTGGTTAAGAGCACTGGCTGCTCTTCCAGAGGTCCTGAGTTCAATTCCCAGCAACCACATGGTGGCTCACAACCATCTGTAATGAGATCTGGCGCCCGCCTCTGGCGTGCGGGCATACATGGAGGCAGAATGTTGTATACATAATAAATAAATCTTTAAAAAAAATTTTCATCTTTGGGCTCAGAGATTAAGAGCACTGACTTGCTCTTCCAGAGGTCCTGATTTAATTCCTGGGAACCACCGTTGACTCACAGCCACCTATAATGAGATCTGGCGCCCTCTTGTGGCCAGCAGGCATACATGCAGACAGAACATTATACATAATAATGAATAAATCTTTTTTAAAAAAGATTTGTATTTTAATTATATGTCTGTATGTATGTTCGTGTGCACGCGTGAGTGCAGGGCCCGTAGAGGCCCATTGGGTGTCCCAGAGCCGTGAGGCACCTCCAGAGTGCTGGGAACTGAACCGGGTCCTCTGCAAGACCAGCAAGCACTCTTAACTGCTGAGCTGCCTCTCCAGCACCACAGGAGATTTAACATGACTTCTAAGAAGCATAGTGGTCAAATTCAAGTTGAAGACCTATATGTCTCCCAGGAGTCCAGGACACCGTATTTGTGTGAGACCAAACTTCCCAGGCTTAGAGGCTCGTTAAGCATGGGTTGAAGGAATGAATGAGAAGCCTGAGGCCTTCTGGAATTCGCCAGAAGCAGCAAGCCCTTGGGAGATGTTCACCAGGCCTCCTGCATCTCTCTGGAGACATGGATTTTGTCTCTTGGGTGGCCTGGAATGGATGTCCTAGGAGAAGGCCTGGAATCACTGCTAAGGACGGGGCAAGAAAGCTGGGGCACAGATCAGGATCAGGAAACTGTCCTCGGGTCATCAGGGACTGGGCAACTGGTGTTCCAGCTCGGTGTGGGCCGCTGAGAGCACACTCTGGGCGTCAATGCTCTGTCAGCACGGTCCAGGAACGGAGCGTGCCAAGACAAGTCTGAGGGCTGTGAGGGCATGCGAGAGAACAAGACAAGAGTCTTATGGCCTCGGTTTCTTTAAAGCCCAGAATTGTTCTTGCTTTGTGTTTCTGCGCTCCCCCCAAGTGTAGCGGAGGAGAGCGAGTCTACTTCCGGCTGCTCACTGCTGCTTGCGGCTGTTATTCAGTTAAATGCCCTTTATACACGTCTGTGGAGAAACAAGTTTTTGCTGCGTGTGGCCTGTTCTTGTGAGGGTATGCAGGGGGACTCATGAGAACTTTCCTCCCGTGATTCCTGTATCCTCTGGTGTGAATTGTCCGAGGTTCTGAACGAAGCCGGCTGCCGCATGAGACTCTGGTCCGCTCGTTTATCTGCTCCACTCTCCCAGGTCCCACCTCCTTGGGGCTGTCTACACTCATGGGTCATCTCTGCATGATGTGGCCAAGAATATGTGTGTGTGTGTGTGTCCTTGTCACCTCGTACCCGGTGAGGGAGCTACTGCAGCCGAAACAGATCCTCACAGCATCTAGAAGCAAGGACCTAGTCTGTACTCCGGGCTTCAGTGGAAGCTGAACCAATGGCCTCGGATTGTATGACTCATGTTTATTGAAACTGCTGAGAACATTCAGGCCCTGCTTGTGACCCTTTGTAAACAGGTTTTAGAACTAGGTCATACTGACTGACTCATTCTCCCATCCCCATCTAAATAAGCACATGGCTAGCCCCGGACGGAGGCTGGACATTCTGCATATGACTGGGGTGGTCCCCTCAGCTTTCTCCACTCCCCAAGCTTGTGGCCTTGACACCAGGCCACCCTTCCCTCTCCTGCACCACCAGCTCCCCTTGTGTGGATTTGTCCATTTGAGCGCAGGAGCACGCACAGGCCAGAAGAGGGCGTCTGATCCCTGGAGCTGGGGTTGCCGCTGCCCAGCGTGGCTGCTGGGAACCAAACTAGGTCCTCAGCAAGAGCAGAATGGGCTCCTAAGCTGAGCCATCTCTTCAGTGCCCAGTCCAAGAATTCTTGTACTTTTGTGTTGCCTTTGACATCTTGGAAATAGAAATACTCGTATCAGGAATGCATGGGGCTCTATCAGTCCTTACAGACGGACAAAGGATGGAAGTGTCTGTTAGTGAAAGAGTGTGTCTCGGGAATACTAATATTTTATGGCCTGTGTATGCTTGGTGGGTGTGGGTGTGTAGGGGGTTCCAAACCTCTCACTGGAGCACCATCTTCACAGAAACATCACGAACACCCCACTTCCCACACAGGGGACATCTTTGTGCAATGTCTGTAAAGCTGAATATGACCGAGAAGAAAAGGATCATCAACAAAACCCATGGGGACCAAGCCATCAGGGTCTCAGAGCACATAACATACAAGAAACAAAGGACTCCTGGATGGTGGTGGCGCACGCCTTTAATCCCAGCACTCGGGAGGCAGAGGCAGGTGGATTTCTGTGAGTTCGAGGCCAGCCTGGTCTATGGAGCAAGTGCCAGGATAGCTAGGACTGTTACACAGAGAAACCCTGTCTCAAAAAATAAAAATAAATAAAAATAAAAAAGAAAGAAAGAAACGAAGGAGTGTGGCAACTGATAAGCAAGGGTCCCCAGAGCACAGGACAGCAGCGGTGGAGGGTGGTGGAGCAGGGAAGAAGGAAGTAGCCCCTCATCCAGCCCTAGCATCCAGTCAGGTGCTAGGCCAAGGGACTCCTTGGGGACAAGCCTGAGCTCTCCAACCCTCCTGATTTTACTAGCTCTGGCCTCTGCCCAGACAAATCTCAAGAGCTGGAAAGCAGCCAACTGGAAATCCCCAACTAGCAGGCCACCAGGAACCCTTGAGACAGACAGCAAAGAGGGGGCTTAGGCATGTGGCTCAGGTG
The DNA here is from genome assembly GCF_037038515.1 of Microtus pennsylvanicus. Lineage (NCBI taxonomy): Eukaryota > Metazoa > Chordata > Mammalia > Rodentia > Cricetidae > Microtus > Microtus pennsylvanicus. The sequence goes on along the minus strand of NC_134585.1, from coordinate 5,422,209 downwards.
GTAGGGGGCCCGCCTGGCGCTCAGGAGGTGGAGGTGGGACGAGTTCCTGGTCCTCTTGGGCTGCAGGTCACCCTCGGGGTTTTGCCTTGCCCAGGGTGACTCCATTTCACAAGCAGCATCTGATTCCCCTCGGAATGTAAACAGAGGCAGAGTGACACAGCATCTTGGCAGCCGCGTAAACAGCCCCACATGCCCGGTACCACCCACAGGGAACAACCAATAGCTTAATCCTAAAAATAGAAAGGTCCCGCCCTCTACATTTATCAAAGCACATGGGACTACAGAAACATGGGCGTGTCATAGACATATCAGAGATACCAGGGCTGGAGACTGCCCCTGAACGGCACGGGGGAGGGCAGCTAACACTGTACACTGGTGTGCGTGTGTGTGTGTGTGTGTGTGTGTGTGTGTGTGTGCATGTGCGTATGTGTGTGTGTCTGTGTCTGTGTGAAGGGACCCCAGCCGGCAGAGAATTCCCCAGTGTCCCAGTTGCCACCCTCTGCCTGTCTAATGAAGCTTGTTCAGCCCCTTGCCTCCTCAGCCTGAGCCTCCTTTGGAACTTGACTGGGGTGCCCCCACCCCCAGCAGCCTCTCCAGGGAGCACTTCTCTGATCCTCCCTCCCCTGACACTTCTTAGGGAGTAGGCAGAGCTATCTTAGTTTTCCTAAGATTTACTTATTTCTCTCTCTCTCTCTCTCTCTCTCTCTCTCTCTCTCTCTCTCTCTCTCTCTCCCTCCCTCCCTCTCTCTCTCTCTCTCTCTCTGTGCCTTGTATGTGCACTAGAAGAGAGAGCATTGCCCCCCTGGAGCTGGAGTGGCAGGCGAGTGTGAGCCACCTTGTGGTGCTGGGAACCGAACTCACGTCCTCTGCTCTGTGAGAGCAGCAAGCTCCCTCCCTGCTCAGCAGCTCTCCAGCCCTGGGCACCTGTCAGTGTGTCAGCTCCCTGCTTTGGCTTACTCTGCCACGACCTTCTTAACCCTTTGTATTCCTTCTGTAGCCCCCCACAACACACAGCTATGTTTTGTACGATGTGTAATGTGTGGCCTGAGACTTAATATTAGCTGGTAAGATCAGCGTAAGGGTCGGGAGGTGGTGGCACAGGCCTTGAATCCTAGAATTTAGGAGGCAGAGGCAGATGGATCTTTGTGAGGTCAAGGCCAACCTGGTCTACATAGTTTCGGGCCAGCCAGTGCTACGTGGTGAGTTCTAGCACTATCTTTAAAAATAAATAAATAATAATAATCAGGGTGAAGATGGCTCTGGGGTAAAGGTGATTATGTGCTTACCGCCAAAGCTGAAGATCTGAGTTCAGTCCCAGGAACACACAGGCTAGAGGAGAGGAAGAGGACGTACACACGTCTTCTTCTGAACCCCAGACACTGTGGCACACGCACAGGAGTGTGCACACACCTAAACAACCGTAAAAGCAGTTTGGGTTTAAGATCGGAACGAAGCAACCATGTTTGCTTTGGCCCAGGCTATCAAGGAAAGCGAGATCACCTGGCAAAGGAACGCTGACAGACTGCCAACCTCGTGGGTTTGTTGCTATGCGATAGGTTCTGGGTGGAAAGACACAATGGTGTTTGTTCATCTATGTCTCAGACACATGCTCTTGGCAGCAAGTTCAAGGTTAACCTGGGCTACACGAGATCCTGTCTCAAAAAGAAAAAAGGGGACTGGAGAGATGTGGAATAAATACATCACTTTAGAGGACCCGAGTCCCAGCCTCCCACACTGGGGGGCTCAGACTGCCTGTAACTCCAACTGTGGGGATCCATCATCCCTGGCCTCCAAAGGCACCTGCACTTGTGAGCACTCACACATGTGCACATGCCCATGTAAAATTAAAATGGCAATAAAAATATGTATTTGGTTTTTCCAGACAGGATTTCCCTGTCTAGCCCTGACTATCCTGGAATACTGTAGACCGATTGGCCTTGCATTCACAGAGATCCACCTGCCTCTGCCTCCCAAGTGCTGGGACTAAAGGTGTGCGCCATCTCCACCAGGCTGAAATTACCATTTAAAAGGAAAAGTGAAAAGGTAACGAGAAGGGACGGGAAACACAGTAGAGAAGAGGTTTGTCACCAGTGCAGTGTGGGGTGAACCCCGGGGAGGGCTAACCACGGGAAAGGGGAGCCTGGGCTTGACTTCTGCTGTAACTCCCTCGGCGAGGTTCTGGGGAGTAGACACCTGCCACACCGCTGGTCACCATTGGCTCTGTCCTTGGCGCACTGGGCCCATGCCAGATGTTCACAAGCACTGACTGGTCTGTTTATCTCGGAAAGTACCTTGATGCCGGACACTGATCTTTAAATTGATGATGTCACTGCAGCTCGTGACAACCCTATGTGACCTCGGATACGCGGTTGTTGTTATCATCCTCGTTTTACAGATGGGGCAACCAAGGCACGATTAATTAATCCATATCACTGACAGATGGCCAGGCACCTTCCTGACCGCTGTGTGATTCTATTTCATGTTTTAACTTTAATTTCTTTTTGTTTTGTATTTTTTTTACATTTTATTTATTTGTATATTTTGTGTGTGTGTACGTACGTGCGTGTCTGTGCACGTGCGTGGCGCGCGTGTATGTGTGTAGTGACACAGGAAAAGACACAGAACTTTTTGGGTTCTGGAAATCTTTCCAGTGCTCCCTGGGTTGGCTCCACAGGTATACACAGAGATGTGCGCGAAGGAGCCGCCCACTGGCCTGTGCTCCAAATGTGCCTTAAAAGCAACTCACAGTAGAGCTGGGTGTGGCTCCTCTGGTCTGGAATCCCAGCCTGCAGGCCAAGGCTAGCCTGACTTATGGAGCAAGAACTTACCTCAGAAAAGGTGGTGATGGGGTGGCCGGCGAGATGGCTCGGAAAACAAAGGCGCTGCTGGCAAGCTCGGTAACCTGAGTTCAATCCTCAGGACCCACGAGATAGGAGGTGACGGCTGAGCTAGTCAGCTTTTGAAGCCATGTGGGTGACCCGAGGTAACGGACAGGAGGAAGAAAGGCTTCGCCAGGCTCACTGTTTTGGAGTTTCGGTCTGTGGTTGGGCAGAGCTGTTGCTGCCATGCCTCTGCTGTGGGGAAGAGAAGGGTACTGACCCAGCAATCCCCCTGAGAGCACACTGCCCATGACCGCTGACGCCCCCACGAGGCCCCGCCCCTTAAAGTTTCCACAGCTTCCTAGCAATGCTAAGGTGGGAACCAAGGCTTTAGTCAAATGTTCTCTGAGATCCTAGAGAGGAGTGCCTAGGGACTAGCGTGGCAGCCTGGGCTCTGCACACAACTCTTCCAAAAGTGCAGTTGGCAGCAGCCTGAGACCTTTGCCTGCAGATACTGTGCCCCCGCCCCACCCCCACTCCCAGCCTCTAACATGCTGGTTAGATTTTGTCACCAAGTCCAGGGCACCTTGGAAGAGGGAGCCTCAGTTGAGAAAATCCTCCATCAGATCAGTCGATAGGCACGTCTGCAGGGAAGAGGCCCTTTTTGGATTAATGATTGGTGGGGGAGGGTCCAGCCCACTGTGGGTGATACTACCCTGTGCAGGTGGCCCTAGGTTGTATAAGAAAGCAGGTTGATAGGTGGTGGTAGCTCACACCTTTAGTCCCAGCACTTGGGAAGCAGAGGCAGGTGGATCTCTGTGAGTTCGAGGCCAGCCTGGTCTACAAGAACTAGTTCCAGGACAGGCTCTAAAGTTACAGAGAAACCCTGTCTTGAAACCCCCCCCAAAAAAAAAGCTTTTCCACCTCTCTCCCAAAGAGGTAGCTACTGTGGCTCCTCTCCTCTCCCCTCTCTGTCTCTCTCTCTGCCTCTCTGCTCTTCTCCCTTCCCCCTCCCCCCCTCCATAACCCACTTAATAAATATCCAACCTCAAAAAAAAAGACAGTAGGTTGAGCTGGGCAGTGGTGACACATACCTTTAATCCCAGCACTTGAGAGGCAGAAGCAGGCAGATCTCTGTGAATTTGAGGGCTAGCTTGGTCTACAGAGCGAGTTCTAGGACAGGCTCCAAAGCTACAGAGAGAAGCCATCTGTCTCAAAAAAAAAATCAGCAGGTTGAGCCAAGCACAGAGTGCAGGTCAGGAACCACACTCCTCCATGACCTTTGCTCCAGCTCCTGCCTTGGCTTCCCTCAACAGGGTGGCCTGGAATATGACAGTCAAATAAGCTCTTTCCTCCCCCAAGTCACTTTCGGTCATGGTTTTTATCACAGCAACAGAAAGCTGACTAGAACATCTCACTCCAACACCACACCTAGCAATCCCTTAGCAACCTAGGACCCCACCTGCACTGGCTGCATGCACACCCTCGCCGAGCCATGGAGTTTCTCCTGCCTTCCACTTTCACAGGTCACACACTCCCTTTTGTGCGGCTACAGAAGGTAGGGGCTGCTCCAGCCTGGATACTGCACAATATGACAAACTGTGTCCTCAAACTGAACTTTGTGGGGGGATCCCATATTTGCCTTCTTATTCCTCTGCTTAACTGGTGTGCTGGCTAGTTTTATGACATCTTGACACAAACTGGAGTTATCTAGAAGGAGAGAACCTCAATTGAGAAAACGCCTTCATAAGATCCAGTTGTAAGGTATTTTCTCAGTTAGTGATCAATTGGGAAGGCCCAGCCCCTTGTGAGTGGTGTCATCCCTGGGCTGGTGGTCCTGGACTCTATAAGAAAGTGGGGTGAGCAAGCCAGTAAGCAGCCCCTCCATGT